>NC_090925.1:675859015-676475444 GCF_040938575.1 Ambystoma mexicanum
CTTACCTTACCGACTCCGCCATGGCGGAATGGGGAATTACCGCCCCATTCCGATGTTGGTGGGGCGGTAATTCCCCATGCCGCCACGGCCCTTCCCCATTCCCATTTTTGCCCCATAGGGCTCAATGGGACTGGGGAAGGCGCTAATTACGGCACCGTAAATTACAGTGCCGTAATTAGCTCCTAGGTCCCTAAAAGCAGGCGTTAAAGTGCCACCCGCAAAGGGACCTCGTAATCAGGCGTTAAGGGTTTAACGGCGCCGCCACCTTTTACGGCGCCGTTAACCCCTTAACGCCTGGGTTGTAATGAGGGCCCATATGTTTCAGGCCTCAGGCAAGCATATTTTAAGATCTGCTTTTGAGAATATCATTTATGGAATAAAGTGTCCCTGTGGGAAATATTATGTTGGCCAATCCATGAGAGCAGCTAAAGTACGTTGGAACGAACACCGCTCTTGTATACGTAACTTTAATCCCAACTCGGCAGTGGCTCGCCATTGGAACGAGAAACGCCACAATTTGACTCAAATCAGATTTTTGATTCTTGAAGTGCTAAGCAAAGTCAATCCACATGAGGATTTGAGCCTTCGGCTTAACCAAAGAGAGACATATTGGATTGACAGATTGGGGAGCCTGTATCCCAATGGCCTAAATGAAGAAATCAATTATCATTGTTATCTTTGAATGTGATGTATCTATGTTGATTTCATGTGACATTACATAATGTTCTTTGTATTAGTTATTGATGATTTTGCATGTTATACGCAATGGTTTGATTGTTAATAGACATTTAATGTGGTCCTCAACATACTGTGAGGTCTAGGCCAGTATCCTTAGGCATTGATAATACTTACGCAGTGCTCCAGATCTTCAGAGTCGTTATGTTAACACTTGCTAATTTCCTTAATTGACACATTAATTGCACGCATTGTGCCCATGCATCTTTGCAGCCTTTCCCGGACACCCGTCTGGGACCCAAGGTGACACCTCTAGTGCCACCTACCACGGCTGTGATGCTAGTTCACTATCCCTTACCTTCACATGGGCTACCACTTTTGGTGCCTGTGTAGTTATATGTTTCTATTACCTTCCCTGTTGTTTACTTTTCTATAGTATTTTTTCTATGTTTATTATTTTTGTATATTCGTTTTTCTTTTATTCATTTTTCCTTTTTATCTCACCCGAGTGTTGATAATTGGATTTTTAGCTCCTAATATGCCTACATATCTCATATGCAGTCTCCTAAAAGTATGTGCCGCATCGCGCCGCTCTCCTGATGCGATGCGATCACGTGGGTATTTATAGCAGCGTTACCATTAGCAACGCTTGCTTACAGCGATGCAGAACGGCGTTTTTCTGGCCGGCATAGACCCTGATTGTCTTCCAGGTAATCATTGAAGACGACTCTTTCTAATCACAGCGCCACAGCGCCTCATTGACTCCGCTTAAAACACACTTTTGCTTCTTACAGCTTTATCGATTTGGCTGCATTCTGCACGCTACTGTTACCGACAACAGATCACATATCTGCTTGTGATTGTAGATTTTTGTTTCTACGAGGCCAAACACTTCTCGTGAGTCCATTTACATTGTTTTCCCTCCATTCACATGGTCATATTCCCCCGTTACTTGCACCGATTGACTCTTGGTTTTGTCTACTTCATTTCATTACATGTTCTACTTTGACCTGAACCCTCATCTACTTTTTGGTATGTGATTTCTAATTTATTACCTTCTTTTTCTATTGTGATTTATGATTGCATATTGCGCTATTTTTTACGTTATTTCATATGTCATGCGTTATATATTCCAATTCTATGTTATTAGATTAGACTCACCCTGATGAAGGAGCTATTTGCTCCGAAATGCATTGGTACACAAAGCCTATTTAAAATATGAGAAGTGGCAGCTGTATCCTCACTAAGACAGAATTAGTGATTTTCTCTCTTTTTTTCATTGTTCGAAATATATGTTTTTGATAAACATATTACTCTCACTACTACTTTCGATCAAGTGTTTCTTTATTGAACTTATGCATAAGAAGAAAAGAACTTACATTTCAATCTAAGTTTAAACTATATCACCCGTACAGGGTATGTACGGAGAGCGGCTGTTTGACTAGATTTCTTATCTAGCCTTTTTTGGTTCTTGCATTCATGAGTCAGGGTGTCTCCAGACTTATTGCAGCCAGCTCCTGTAAGCATCCATTTGAGCTTTGGTCCTATTTTTGACTCAATTTTTTTGAGTGCCTAATATTAACATACAGACTTACTAAAAGTGTGGTGCCCACTTTATTTTATTATTTGCTTCTTATTCCTCCTTTTTTGAGACACACATAAGTGGAGGCACACAGTGATCACATCTATTTTAGTATTTTCAATGTTCATATTTTTCATAAACAACATGTCCTTTGAAGACATCGAAGGTCTATCATCGAAATGTGCAGAAACCTTAGGGTTTTCGACTGAGGAAGCAGCTGCCATTCTCGAATTGATTAGCGAAACGACTTTAGGCACACATGCCACTACTACTAAGGATCCGGCGAAACGCATCAAACAACTAGAATATCTAATTCGCAAGGAAATCAACCGAAAACTTCATGCGATCACACTAGGTCGCTACTTTAAAAATCAACGTATCCCAAGAGGCTTACGCATCCAACTCCGTCCTACCCTTTGCAAAGAAAGCAAAGAATTTGTACGCAAGTGGGAGGCTATTCTGAACAAGTGTTCCCTAGACTTGATTCTTTTAACCATCCAGGAACTATCTAAAAATCTAATTTCTCTGAACTCCGAGATCCAAGAAATAGAGAAAGAGCTTGTGACGTCACTGGGGAAAGAAGAATATGATATTATCTTAACAGAAATTAACACAAAACTTGAAGATTATAAAACTGAGTTAGAACAGAAAAAGGTGAAAAAATTTAAACGAGATACCTACGACTATATTAACGAAGAAGTATATACGTGGATGGAAAAATACGGACCAGTAGCCTCAAAGAAACCATATAAATATCCAACAGACACCACATCTAGCTCTGATTCAGAAACACAAAGGGACACCGACGTACACACGGAACGACCATCGGGTGACGACAATCGCCCAGTCAGTCCTTCAATCCAAACACCCGCAAGCTCGGCTTTTTTAGGAGCGCGCCCAAAAGAACCCGTAGGGGGAGGAGGAAACCTCAGAAACAAGCCACAAACACGACTACAACTGAGGAAAACCTAGTTATCAACATATCTCAGAAAGCATTGAGCAAAACTGAAGTTAATACACTTCAGAAAGGGTTAAGCTTTGTGCCCACATATAGTACAACCTTGTTTAATTCCAAGATCGAACTCTACAAGTTCATTAGAAAATTGAAACTCAAGGTATTCTTCCAGGAACTTGAACCATATGAGAGCACCACCGATATCCCAAATTTTCAAGAGTTTCGAACTAAGAGTAGTTTTATACCACCAATCTCAGTTCCATCGATTGATATCTTTCAGAAAATGGTTACCAAGGATCTGGAACGTATTAGTTACAAAATCCCACCACACAAGACCATGAAACCACACGAAATGAAATCAATTCGGGACCTATATTGTGACAAAGAGATAACTATCCGCCCAGCGGACAAAGGAGGAGCATTGGTAATCATGAATACCACAGATTATGATGCTGAGTGTATGAGACAACTACAAGATCGCACTGTCTATGCACCCTTGGACCATGACCCCACTGTGTCCATTAAACAAAACTTGGAAACCCTGCTGGATAAAGCGTTCGAACTTGACTGGATAAATGAACATACTCGCAAATTTCTTATTAATACTCACCCTAGGATTCCGAACTTTTACACATTACCTAAAATTCACAAAGATCAAGTCAGACCTCCAGGAAGACCTATTGTCGCTGGTATGGACAGCATTAACCAACCACTCGGAGTTTATATCGACTTTTTTCTCCAACCTCTGATACAAAAACCCTCCACTTACATCAGAGATACTTCGCATTTTCTACAGAAGCTCAATGACATAATATTCAATCAAGAGCACTTTATGTTCACAATCGATGTTAAGAGTTTGTACACATCCATTCCGCATGATCTAGGCATTGAATCCGTTGAATGGCTCTTACTAGAATCGCCACCAATCCGTGCACAGAAAGAATTTATTTTGACTCTTCTTCAATTCATTGCGGAGAATTCATATTTTCAATATCGCAATAAGTTCTTTTTACAAACTTCAGGGACATCGATGGGTGCCACAATGGCACCATCATATGCTAACTGCTTCATGCACAAATTTGAATCCGAGCATGTACTTAAAAAACAAGAGTGGAATCAGAACATTTACCTATGGTTACGCTATATCGACGATATATTTGGAATTTGGACGGGCACTCACGACATGTTTATGGTCTTTTTTGAATATCTTAACAGTATCGATCCACGCATTCAATTTACGAGCGAGATATCTAGAGAACAAATCACATTTCTTGATGTTAGCATTGCCAAGAAAGATACTGGCTACAACACCACTTTATTTCGCAAAACCACCGATCGCAATAATCTTTTACATCGTCTAAGTTTTCATCAACCAAGCCTTCTGAAGAATTTACCATACAGCCAACTTTTACGAGTGAAAAAAATAGTGAGCGATCCTGCAGAATGCTTAACTCAACAGCTAGCTATGAAAGACAAATTCCTAGCCCGTGGCTACACAGAGGAAGAACTGAACTCAGCGTCTCAAAGAGTACAAACTGTTGAGCGCGATACACTCCTTACCGGTACCACTAAACCCAAGAGGGAGCTACAAACACCGGTATATGTTTCAAGATTCTCCATTCAGAGTAACAAGATAAAGAATTCCATTAAGAAACATTGGAATATCCTTAAGAATGATGTTAGAGTACAGAAACTGTTTGAACAATTACCGGTATTTGCCTATCAAAGAAGCAAGAATTTACGCGATGAATTAGTACGCACACGACCTCCCTTGAAAGAACCCAGTACTCAACGCACAGGGACATATCCTTGTCTTCATTGTACTAATTGCAACCTGGTCATCAAAGGCAACACCATATACCATCCCAGCACAGGCAATAAGATTCTACTGAGGATATTTGGCACTTGTGATAGTGAGAATATCATTTATGGAATAAAGTGTCCCTGTGGGAAATATTATGTTGGCCAATCCATGAGAGCAGCTAAAGTACGTTGGAACGAACACCGCTCTTGTATACGTAACTTTAATCCCAACTCGGCAGTGGCTCGCCATTGGAACGAGAAACGCCACAATTTGACTCAAATCAGATTTTTGATTCTTGAAGTGCTAAGCAAAGTCAATCCACATGAGGATTTGAGCCTTCGGCTTAACCAAAGAGAGACATATTGGATTGACAGATTGGGGAGCCTGTATCCCAATGGCCTAAATGAAGAAATCAATTATCATTGTTATCTTTGAATGTGATGTATCTATGTTGATTTCATGTGACATTACATAATGTTCTTTGTATTAGTTATTGATGATTTTGCATGTTATACGCAATGGTTTGATTGTTAATAGACATTTAATGTGGTCCTCAACATACTGTGAGGTCTAGGCCAGTATCCTTAGGCATTGATAATACTTACGCAGTGCTCCAGATCTTCAGAGTCGTTATGTTAACACTTGCTAATTTCCTTAATTGACACATTAATTGCACGCATTGTGCCCATGCATCTTTGCAGCCTTTCCCGGACACCCGTCTGGGACCCAAGGTGACACCTCTAGTGCCACCTACCACGGCTGTGATGCTAGTTCACTATCCCTTACCTTCACATGGGCTACCACTTTTGGTGCCTGTGTAGTTATATGTTTCTATTACCTTCCCTGTTGTTTACTTTTCTATAGTATTTTTTCTATGTTTATTATTTTTGTATATTCGTTTTTCTTTTATTCATTTTTCCTTTTTATCTCACCCGAGTGTTGATAATTGGATTTTTAGCTCCTAATATGCCTACATATCTCATATGCAGTCTCCTAAAAGTATGTGCCGCATCGCGCCGCTCTCCTGATGCGATGCGATCACGTGGGTATTTATAGCAGCGTTACCATTAGCAATGCTTGCTTACAGCGATGCAGAACGGCGTTTTTCTGGCCGGCATAGACCCTGATTGTCTTCCAGGTAATCATTGAAGACGACTCTTTCTAATCACAGCGCCACAGCGCCTCATTGACTCCGCTTAAAACACACTTTTGCTTCTTACAGCTTTATCGATTTGGCTGCATTCTGCACGCTACTGTTACCGACAACAGATCACATATCTGCTTGTGATTGTAGATTTTTGTTTCTACGAGGCCAAACACTTCTCGTGAGTCCATTTACATTGTTTTCCCTCCATTCACATGGTCATATTCCCCCGTTACTTGCACCTATTGACTCTTGGTTTTGTCTACTTCATTTCATTACATGTTCTACTTTGACCTGAACCCTCATCTACTTTTTGGTATGTGATTTCTAATTTATTACCTTCTTTTTCTATTGTGATTTATGATTGCATATTGCGCTATTTTTTACGTTATTTCATATGTCATGCGTTATATATTCCAATTCTATGTTATTAGATTAGACTCACCCTGATGAAGGAGCTATTTGCTCCGAAATGCATTGGTACACAAAGTCTATTTAAAATATGAGAAGTGGCAGCTGTATCCTCACTAAGACAGAATTAGTGATTTTCTCTCTTTTTTTCATTGTTCGAAATATATGTTTTTGATAAACATATGACTCTCACTACTACTTTCGATCAAGTGTTTCTTTATTGAACTTATGCATAAGAAGAAAAGAACTTACATTTCAATCTAAGTTTAAACTATATCACCCGTACAGGGTATGTACGGAGAGCGGCTGTTTGACTAGATTTCTTATCTAGCCTTTTTTGGTTCTTAAGATCTGCTTTTTTGACACAAAAAACGGTTTGCTTTTTAATAAAAGTCAAAGGCCCTCATTCCGAGGTTGGTGCTAGTCATGGCGCTATTAGCGCCATGGCAGGCACCAATACCGGTACCGCCACCGACATGAGGTATGGGGACTTACCGGTCCATTCCGCCCTTTGCGGGACCGGTAAATCCCCATTTGAAATGCCATTCCCCATTCCCATTTGAGCCCCCATAGGGCTCAATGGGAAGGGGGAAGGCGGCATTAACGGTACCGCAAATTGTGGTACCGTTAATGACCCCAGTATCCCTTTGCGGGACCCGTCCTTAACACCTGCTAAAACCAGGAGTTAAGGGAAGGACCCGCAAAGGGACCTCGGAATAGGGTGCAAAGGGATTACCGGCACCGGTGTCATTACCGGTGCCCGGTATCCCTTTGCGCCCGGGTCGTAATGACCCCCAAAGGTTTTTATGCATGTTTATAAATGTAAATGTCACAAGGCATTGTTTTGGGAGTATTTAAAGCTTTAAAATACAAAAGACAAACCCAGATTAAATTTGTTAAATCACATCGTTTGGTATGCTGGTACATAAATACTTCCCTTGATGGAGAGAATGAAGTTAGAATCATTCCTATTTTTGCATAACACCCTTCTATAATATTTTGTTTAAAAATGGTCATGTTTGGTAATGTGATTTGTGTACTTTCCAAGTTTGTTTTTTTAATAAAATGAGATTGCTTTAGTTCATGGTAAGAACTAGAAAAGAAAGTGTTCAAATGCAGAAATTGCAGAGTTGGCACACATCCCAGCTTCACCCCTTCACCCCTTCACCAATGTGGGATCCTGGGCATCGCATTTAATCTTGTATTGCCTAACCTCTCAATATTGCCAGTCCCTAAACCTTTCAAAAATGTCAGACCTTCCGAGTGATTTCCTTCTCATGGTATGATCTTCATAAAAATTGTATTCATGGTTTCACTGTGTTAATAGTGAGCATATTTATATTGCACACCACAGGCATTTGTTCCTTTGATATCTAATGGCAACACTATTTGAAAACCATATCCCACTTCTAATCTCAGTCTGTCTGGATAAGGACACCTTCCTGGTAGTTTATAATCTGCCTCCACTATCCATGCTACGGTATGTGTAGTGTTCTCCTTCCTTCCGATTGATGGTCTCTATCCATGCATGAGCACTTTTGCATTCTGTGAGGAAGCTAATGTGAGTTCTCTGTCTATTATGGGTTACATGTACGTTTTACATACGGTCCTGCATTAATACTACATCTACCTTCCTGGATGTTATTGATAAAAAGTGTCTTGTATGTACTAGAACACTAACCACTTTGTAGACTGCTAATATTGGTCTTCAAATGCTACTTGTTTATCATTCTGATTAGAGCAACAATGAAGAGGGCAAGGAGGCTTAAAGGGAGTATTATGCTGCAAGACAGCATATCAACCTATAGGTTGTGAGCTCGACGGGTGGGGGGCACGACCTTTATTCTTGATCCCTAAATTCCTTTGGTTTGGTGGAGGGTGGCCCCAAAGATGTCCGTACCCAGGGACCCAAAAGTGCTTAAGATGGCCTTGGATTAGAAGAAAGAAGGCATTACCAGAAGAAGAAGTTACAGTTTTGACAGGAACAGAAAGGAGGGTGTTGGGGCAATAGAAAGGTTAAGAACAGGACAGTCGGAGGAAGGCAGGAATATAATGGGGGACGTGATGAGCAGAACATACAGGACAGATCCCCTTACAAGGTTAGATTTTGAAGATAGGGAGGATGTTATACAATGCTTTTATGCAAAGAAAGAAAGAAATATATCATAAAAGAAGTGACAAACTAGTGAGTGTGCCACTAACCAGACAATTACGTGTGTAGGACACTAATCCATATGAAAACATGCTTATATGAAGAAGCAACAACAGAGAAACAGAAGTTAAAACATTAATCACAAAATAAGTCAGGTTTTTCAGACATAAATACTTGGATAGATACAATCATTTCTTGTAATAAACCAACAACAGAGATACAAAAATGCACAATAAATATGCACAACAGAAAGATTGAACCCTGAGGCAAACTTAATTTAGTGAAGTATGAAATTGACTGACTGTCCCTAGCTAGTTCATAGCTTGTAATTTACACTTCGCAGTATATCGATAGGCAGAGATGGAAGCTCCATTTGTATTTTTGCGAAAAGCATTTATGGAGATATCAAAAAATGTCTTCCTGGTTATAAAATGCCAGCATGAGGCTGAAAGACAAAGGCCTATGCTGTCCGCTTTAACAAATTGTTGTAAGCGTGATGGGTCAGCTGTTGTTATTTTCACTGTGCGTTAGAATACCTAGGCAAAAGGTGACCCAATTGGTGTTTCAGTGGGCTTGAGAAAGTAGACCACCTTCATCAGGAAATGATTTTCTCTGTACAGCCCCTAAAGGAAATCATAAGGATAAACTATTTACACAAGAGAAGAAAAAACAAACAAAGAAACCAAGTTAAGAGAAGGCCCAGTTATCCAAAGAGGAAGAGCGTAGTTTATATAAACGAAATGGTAGCCAATTAATTAATTCATTACAGATACTAGGTAAAGAGAGGGACCTAAAGTAGTTCGGTCCATGAAGCTGGGTGATCATAGCCAGAGTTGGTAGCCAAGGGACTGTGTCGTCTAGTGAGACCAGTCACCACTATTTATGCTTTACCAAGAGTGAAGGAATCTTGTATTACCACCAAGAAAACCTCTTAAGAAAAGAGAGGAAGTGAAAAGAAAAAGAAAAAGGAAAAAGGAAAGGAGAAGAAAAAAGGGGAGAAGGAGGAAGGGAAAAAGAGGGGAGGAGGGAAAGAGAAAAAAGAAAGACAAGGGGGAAAGGGAAAGATGCGAAGTATGCTTACCTCAATGCGGTGTCACATCCAAGGTTAATATAGATTGTGTCCAGAGGTGACGTAACCTGGGCGGTAATACAAAGACATTCAGTGAATTATGAATTGCGTGGCAAGTTGCTGGGCTGGAAAGTCACATCAAGCATGAGGTCCAACTCGGTAACAGAGAAAACATACAGGTATATTTGAGGAAGAACACGACTCCATTCATGGACTCCTAAAGATCTTTTTGAAATATGTATGTACTGCATAGTTTGAAGAGGCTTACCCAGCTGCATGTAAGGGAGTCACATAGACGTATTTATAATTGTTGAAAGGCTACGATCATACGTTGCCAAGATGGGTGGATCAATAGAAGCCAAAAAAATTGTGTTGACACTGAAAAGAGAAAGAGCAGTCGCCGGGCAAATGTTATGACCACATGTTTGCAGGCCATGAAGCGCGGCCGTTTGGAAGCAGTTTTAGAGTCGCCCTAAGGGCGAGTGTACAGCAAGGTGTGTTTGCACCTATGTGCGTCATAGTCGTACGTCCAAACGAATGAGCGTCTGTCTGGGTACATGGATACAACGTCTACACGCTCGGGCTGGCAGTGGAAAATGAAGCATTTAAAGGCACGAAACCAACTTGGAGACGCTGGATCATCAGGGGCATGTACAGAAGTAAATCTGTGCAAAAGAAAAGAGAGAAAAAGAAAGAGGACTATGATTACGCAATGGGCCTCATTACACGGATGGCGCTAAGGGATTACCGGCACCGCTAAGGACACCAGAGCCGCTAATCACTTAGCGCCATACTACGAGGTCCCTCAGCGGGTCCCGCCCTTAACGTGTGGCCAGACCACACGTTAAGGAAGGGACCCGCTGAGGGACTTCAGGGCAAATAACGGTACCGCTAATCGCGGTACCGTTATTTGCTCCTTCCCCATTCCCATTGAGCCCTATTGGGGCTCAAATGGGAATGGGGAAGGGCCTTGGTGAATGGGGAATTACCGCCCGCCAACCTTGGAATGGGGCGGTAATTCCCCCATTCACCAAGGCAGAATCGGTAAAATACTGGCGGCAACCATGGCGCTAATAGCGCCATGGTTACCGCCGTCCGTGTAATGAGGCCCAATGTCATAGTATGCATGACTAAATGTGCAGGTACCCATGAATCTATGCTAATGGGCTCAAGCCAGAACGTCAAGGGCATTTACGGAAGTGGATCTGTGTGAAAAAAGAGCACAGAAAAAGAACAAAAGAAAAAGGACTGTGGTTTGTTTGTTTGTTTATTTATTTGATAATGTGGACCAAGCCCTTGGGCAGCTAGGCGCAACAGTACGAGGAGTCGCAAAGCTTAGTAGCAGTGGCTACCACAGGCTATTGCATGCATGTAAGTACAGAGTAAATTACAATATATAGTACAGTACAGACAGTTGCCCTGGACAGCAATAGAAGGAGATCTTAACATATGCTTAACAGGATCAGGCTAGGGGGGGCTGCAGTTACATATCGTTAGTGTGAAGCGATTTGAGGGCATTACTTCTAAATCTGGTATAGGATAGTGGGCATCTAAGGTCAAGTGGGAGTATGTTCCATGATTGTGCAGCTTTGACAGGGAAGCTAGATCCTACCGCCGTGGTTAGGTTATATCTAGGGATTTCGAGCATGAATGTGTTGGCCGATCTCGTAGGTTGGGTTGAGGATCTCCTGTTGATTTTTTCAGATAGATACGGAGGTGCTAGATTGTTGAGGCATTTAGAGGTGAGAGATATAGTTTTAAAGAGGATTCTGTCTTTTATCTTTAGCCAGTGAGCCTCTGTCCCGTATTTAGAGATATGCTCTCTGCGTGGGATGTTCAGCGCTGCTCTTACGGTGTTATTTTGCAATCTCTGGAGTTTGTCGGTGACAGACTTGTTGGCTCCTGAGTATAGGGCATTGCAATAGTCTCGTCTAGACATGATAAGAGCATTGGCCAAGGTGAGGTAGCTGGCGCTGGACAGGAATGGTCTGGCAGCTCGGAGGAGTTTGCAAGTGTAGGTTGTTGTGCAGGAGAGGGAGTTCACTTGCTTTTTAAGGGTGAGAGAGGAGTCCAGGTAGAATCCTAGAGTTTTAACCTCAGGCATAACCTTAATAATATTGTTGTCAATATTAAAGGATGCATAGTTTGGGATACGTTTTTTTAGGTTATGGTCAGATCCGAGGAGCAGGATTTCAGTATTATCGTCGTTCGGGCAGAGGCCATGGGTTGCAATCCATGTCTGAATGAGGATGTATATCTTATTCACCAAGGCCAGGTCCGCCTCATAGTTGCCCGAAAGGGGTATGAGGATCTGGGTGTCATCTGCATAATTTGTGTAGGTGACACCCAGTCTGTCCAACTTGTCAAACAATGGCTTGGTGAAAATGTTATACATGGTGGGTGAAACACAGGAGCCCTGTGGGACTCCACATGTTATTTGGATAGGATCAGCGCAGGTGGATGCAGAGAAGACTCTCATAGTCCGGTTGGCTAGAAAGGATTGGACCCAGGCTACAGCTTCCCTTGTGAAGTTGGCAGCGACTTTGAGGTGGCTGCACAAATCTGCGTGATCCACCAAGTCAAAAGCTGCTGACAAGTCCAGTAAAAGTAGCAAAGCTGTTTTCCCACTATTCTTTAATTAGTCAATTTTAGTCTTAAGATCTATCAAGGCTGTTTCAGTACCATGGAGGGAGCGGAAGCCCGATTGCCGAGATCCTAGTAGATGGTTAGCCTCCAAGTAATCTTGAATTTGGAGGTAGGCTACCCTATCGATAATTTTAAGTAGGAAAGGTACAGTGGTGATAGGCCTGTAGTTGGTTGGGATAGATGGATCAAGGGTTTGTTTTTTAAGTAGGGGGACGACCCAGGATTCTTTCAGGTTGTCCGGTACTGTGTTGAATTTGAAGGAGGAATTAATGAGCTTCGAGATAAACGGCTAAGTCTCCAGCTGCGTCCTTTATTACTTGTGCTGGGCAGCTGTCGCCCTTACAGTTGGATGGCTTCAGTGAGAGGATAACCTTTTCAGTGTCGATAATAGAGATAGTTTTGAAGCTAAAAGGCGGGATAATATAAGGCTCAATGGTCAATAGTGTTTTTTGATCAGTGGGGGGAGAGAGTCTTTTTTATTGGTTATTTTGTGTTGGAGGGTAGAGATTTTATTCAATAGGGTGTTTTGTATGTTAGTACACCATATCTTGTCCTTGGGGACAATGTCGGTTGGTTGAATGGGGGATTCCATTTCCCGGAGGATGGAAAAGAGTTCCTTAGTATTTGATTTGGCATTAGTGATTCTGTCGTTGAATAGATTTTTTTTTGTATTGATAATTTCTTTCTTGTAGGATTTGGAGAATTGGGTTAGATTGGCTTTATTATTGTCAGTGGGCGAATTGCGCCAAATAGCTTGGAGCTTTCTTTTCTGCCTTCTTAGGTCCTTAAATTGGGGTGTGAACCAGGCATTCAGATGGGCTTCTTGCTTGCCTTTGCATAGTTTGGGTGGTGCAATAGTATCTAATGCACAAGTCATAGCTTTGTTGAAGGTGTCAACTAGGGTATCTGGGTCAGTGTTCTTCTCCATGCCATTGATAATAGGCAGGAGGGGGGGGATGAGTTTTTCTGTGGTAATGTCTTTTTTACTTCTTGTAGGGAGTGGTGGTACCATTCTGATAGTTTTGGGATTGAGGGGATCAAGTGTGGCAGTGAAGTTTATTAGATAGTGGTCCGTCCAAGTTTAAGGGATGATGTCGGTAATGGCAATGTTGCAGTTAAGTTCAGATACCCAGTCGAGGGTTCTACATTTAGCATGTGTAGGGGTGAGGACTTTTTGGGTAAGTCCATGGTCATTGAGTAAGGCAGTTTTAGAGTGGGCATTTTTGTTATCTGGCTCATTAAAGCCAATGTAAAAGTCACCCAGCAGCAGCGTTTGAGAGTGGTTTTGGGTATTGTTAGCTATAAGGCTGGTAAGGTCATCTTCGAAGGTTTCTAAGGCTCCTGGGGGCCCTAGATCAAATGGATAGTCAGTGTGCAGTTGTTGGAGAGCGACAGTTTTGCTGAGAGTATTTCACAGGATGTGCAGGAGGTGAGGTGGTTAGCCTAATGGGCAGAGTAGTTTTGGAGATGATGGCTAGGACACCACCTTTGGCCTTAGGGCTGTCAACTCTGTGGATCTGGTAATTGTCTGGTACGGCTAACATCAGAGGAGGTCCTGCTGTCTCATGGAGCCAGGTCTGTGTTACGGCAAGAAGGTCCAGGTTGCCGCTGTTTAGAGTGTCTGTAATTTCAGTGGCGTGGGCTACCATGGATCTGGTGTTAATGAGGGATCCAATTAAAGTCAAGGTACTCTTAGGATTGGGGTTGATTACAGGTTTGACTGTATGTTTGTTTTAGCTTGGATATTTCTTTTTGTGAAAGTGATTAGGCACTTTGGGTTCGGGGTTGAGGATTTCGTTGCCTGAGTTTGCTTAGCCAGGTGAGTCTGTGTAATCGGGAGTCCAGCGGTCTTGTTTGCGCTATTTCTTTTAGGTTCATATATGCAAGGTAGTCTCACCCTAAGTCTCGAGTTTCTGTCTGTAGGTGGGCTAGCGTTATAGGTAGCAGATGCCATGATTGTAAGGAGGCCAAGTGTAAGTAGGAGGGTCTGGGGATTCGGGTTTCTGGTCATGGTAGTTAGGGTGGTTGTGGGTATAAATTACTTCAATTACTTCGCTAGAGGTTATCTAACTCAGGTGTCGCAATGTGGGCTGACTAAGTGATATGCGGGTGGCTAGTTGTAGCAATGGGGTTCACCTAGGATCATAGATCATAGTATAGGCTGATAGGGCCGTGTAACAGGTGTACGCAGTTTCAACACTGGGAGTTTGCTTAGGTTAAAAAATCACAGCAAATTCAAAAGGCACAGCAAGTTCAGAAATCAGGCTGATAGGGCCATGTAACAGGTGTACGCAGTTTCAACATTGGGACTTTGCTTAGGTTAAAAAATCACAGCAAATTCAAAAGGCCCAGCAAGTTCAGAAATCCCAGTAGTGTGACAGTGAGGCTAGGAGTGCGGTAAGCAAACATAAGGTGCAGTTTCATCATTAGAATCACATAGATTTGAAAGTCACAGTAGGTTCAAGCATCGCATTAGGGCCACCAAAGGGCTAGTAGTGCAATATGCAAACATAAGGTACAATTTCTACATTAAGCACGCAAAATTCGTGGGTCACAGTAGGTTCAAGCATCACATTAGGGTCACCATAGGGCTAATAGTGCAATGTGTAAACGTAAAGGTGCAGTTACTGTATTGGGAGTTCACAATTGTTCGATGATCGCAGAATGTTGAGGATAAGGCTAGGTGTCGGACAGCATTAGGCAGTACCACATACAACACGGAATTGAGCTAAGGCGTGCAAGGCTAGTTGATTTGAATTGACTATGGCATGTTAAGTTAGGCTTTGCTCGTTAAAAGAATACAATCGTGGAGGGCACTGTTGTTTGCCGGTGAGCATTGGGTAGTCTGGGCAATTTCCTAATGTGCAATGCATGATGACTAAGGTGGCAGTACAACAAGAAAGAGGCAATGGATGGCAAGCAAGTGGCTACACAAGGGAAAGTTCACTTATAGTTTTAGGAATTCGGTGGGAGGGTGTCGGAAAAAGTTAGCTTGTGATCCCGGTGGGAGACGAACGTGTGCAGCCGCACTGAAAGCGCTAATGGTGAAGCAGCGACTTACCCTTTTAACACCGGGGTGTGGACATCGCAATATGCCATGGCTGCGGGATTTGGATTGGCAAAGCTTTAATGGTGATGGCGGTTGGAAGGGCTGGACAGGGACAGACAGGCAGTTGTCCTTATATCCGTGGTCCTTTGCTCCTGTGGGCCGGCTCACGCCTTGCCTGAATGCATTTGGTTGGGATAAAGGCTCCAACAGCCTATCCCAATAGGCTGTTTCCTGGTGGGGGGTGTGCCGGTCTGGATCAGGCAAATGGTCGTAAGGCGGCCATTTTGGAGTAGCTATTAGGTTCGTGTGTGCAAATGGATTCTGGATGCAATCTGCTTCTACAGCTCTGCCGTTTACACGATCAGCTGGTCGGCGGCAACATCAGGGCGCAGGCAGTGGGTACGGGCACAATTAGAGCCCAATTCCTGCAAGCTTGACGGATTTGGGAGTGCAGTGGAGGGGCGCTGGGAGTGTGCTCTGAGGGCTTACCTCACAGCGTTGTAGTGCTGCAGGTGCAGCCACTGCTCCAGCAGTGGTGTGGGAGCTCCTGCTCCACTTGAAGACGATGTCGAACTGTGATGGAAGGATGACAGGGACGGACAGGCAGTTGTCCTTATCTCCGTGGTCCTTTGCTCCTGTGGGCCGGCTCATGCCGTGCCGGCATGCAGTTGGCTGGGATAAAGGCTCCAAAAGCCAATCCCAATAGGTGCTTTTCTGGTAGGGGGTGTGCCAGTCTGGATCAGACAAATGGTCGTAGGGCGGCCATTTTGGAGTAGCTATTGGGCTTGTGTGTGCAAATGGATTCTGGATGCCATCTGCTTCTACAGCTCTGCCGTTTACACGATTCGCTGGTAGGCGGCAACATCAGGGTGCAGGCAGTGGGTACGTGCACAGTTAGAGCCTAATTCCTGCAGGCTTGACGGATTTGGGAGCGCAGTGGAGGGGCACTGGGAATGTGCTCTGAGGGCTTACCTCAGATTGTTGTAGTGCTGCAGGTGCAGCCACTGCTCCAGCAGTGGTGTGGGAGCTCCTGCTCCACTTGAAGACGATGTCGGACTGTGATGGAAGGGCGACAGGGATGGACAGGCAGTTGTCCTTATCTCCGTGGTCCTTCGCTCCTGTGGGCCGGCTCACGCCTTGCCGGTGTGCAGTTGGCTGGGATAAAAGCTCCAACAGCCAATCCCAATAGGCGGTTTCCTGGTGGGGGGTGTGCCGGTCTGGATCAGGCAAATGGTCGTAGGGCGGCCATTTTGGAGTGGCTATTGGCCTCCTGTGTGCAAATGGATTCTGGATGGCATCTGCTTGTACAGCAATGCTGTTTACACGATCGACTGGTCGACGGCAACATCAGGGTGCAGGCAGTGCGTACGGGCACAATTAGAGCCCAATTCCTGCAGGCTTGATGGAATGGGAGCGCAGTGGAGGGGCGCTGGGAATTTGCTCTGAGGGCTTACCTCAGAGCGTTGTAGTGCCGCAGGTGCAGCCACTGCTCCAGCAGTGGTGTGGGAGCTCCTGCTCCACTTGAAGACGACGTCAGACTGTGATGGAAGGGTGACAGGGACAGACAGGCAGTTGTCCTTATCTCCATGGTCCTTCGCTCCTGTGGGCCTGTTCACGCCTTGCCGGCGTGCAGTTGGCTGGGATAAAGGCTCCAACAGCCAATCCCACTAGGTGGTTTCCTGGTGGGGGGTGGGCCGGTCTGGATCAGGCAAATGGTCGTAGGGCGGCCATTCTGGAATAGCTATTGGCCTTGTGTGTGCAAATGGATTCTGGATGGCAGCTGCTTGGACAGCGATGCCGTTTACATGATTGGCTGGTCGGCGGAAACATCAGGGTGCAGACAGTGGGTACGGGCACAATTAGAGCCCAATTCCTGCAGACTTGACGGATTTGGGAGTGCAGTGGATGGGCGCTGGGAATGTGCTCTGAGGGCTTACCTCAGAGCGTTGTAGTGCCGCAGTTGCAGCCACTGCTCCAGTCATGGTGTGGGAGCTCCTGCTCCACTTGAAGACGACGTCGGACTGTGATGGAAGGTCTGCGCGCTGTGTCCCAATGTGCGTGGCTAAATATGCAAGTGCCCATGAATGAATGCGGATAGGCTATAGTCACAGAGACCCTCAGAGATGTAAAGCTGATGTGGGGCTGCATTAGCCCAAAATTGTGAACTATCTAGTAGATGCATGAAAAAGAAAATTACATTATTATGTCATTTGACCAATCAATGGTACAAAAATGTAATACAACTGTATGGCAAAATGCTGACAGAATTTTAGTGGCAAAATACTGGAAGCAACTTTATTATTAAAGCTTCAGGATATTAAGGAATTAGCAGAAAGTCTGTGAGGCAGCATCTGGCTATGGTCCTGAACTGAATACAAGAGACCATTGTACAATAACGAGATCGGTAAGAAATACCAACAAAAGATCAATGGTGGAGGAGCGAGGGTGAGAGGGGGGAAAAAGAAAAAAGAACATAAGAAAAAGAGAGAGGAGAAAGGATAGATAACCAAATGCCAACCAGATAGGGGATGCCTCATTCAGGCCTTTACTGATAGTATCTAATTGAAACATCCAGCGAGCCTGCTTAATGGCCAAAACAAGGTGTGGATTTGGTACATCTTTTACCACATCTACAACCCACCATAGTATATCTTTGGTGGAGTGGCCCTGTTCCAAATAGTGACTGACCAGTGGTGAAGTGATTGATTTGCATATATGTGGTGACAAAGACAAGAGGTGCAGCCGTGCTGGGATGGGGCCCAGGGTTGAACCAAATTCCCCTGTTAGAGAAGGGGGACAACTAGCACAATTGATACCGTGGACACAGACAGACACACATAACTTGATTAATACTACCACCATTCACAGCAGGGGTAGGAAAATGGATCTATGAATTAGAGAGAATGACAGCTGGAATGACTCTAATAGTAATCAAGAGTTTGTTCAGTGCTATATTGGGCGGGTAATCGGAAGACATTTGGAAGCATGATGGGGCACCTTTTAACAGTTGTAGAACAGAGGGTTGGAGGGCATTGAGAATACAACACCCAGACATATCAGACATGGGGGGAATGTTGACACAGAAAATGGGGGTGGAGGAAGACCCCATGGTATACATACGGGACATTCAAAAGAAGTGGAGAAATAATCACCATATTTTACCACATTTTAAGTCAGGAACTCCATGAAGAAGTACAGAAGCAATTAAAGAAAATTGTGGGTGTAGAGGTAAAACTATGGCCAGAAATACAGTTAAACATTGTTCATCACTGCAGACTGAAACATGAGAAAGAAGTTGACGAAAGGGAAATAGAAGAAGCAAAGCTAGTGCAAAACTGACCATGGAAGGGGCCATGTTAACAAATGAGGCAGAAAACAATGCCGTGCAGGAAGCACAGCAAATGCAACCAAGGCCCAGTGGAAATTTTGCAGGGTTCGGGGGAATATAACTATTACCACCAGGAATGAGGATTTGCAGCTAGAGGTAGAAGGTTTAGATTTCAAGCTCACCAACAAAGAGGGTTTACCGGAGGGCCACCACAATTTGGAGGACAGCCCCACCAGTGTTGGACATGTGGGAAGATGGGGCACATGTCATATCAAGGCAGAGGCAGAGGCAAGGGAGGGGTGCAACGAAATTGACAACAGGTAGACACAAGAGTGGACCAGCATATCCCCCAGCAAACACTCCAGAGCCCCTGGCGTATTATGCATGCACAAGATCACATGCAGTATCAGGCAGAAGTGCCACAAATTCAACAAACACAGCTGGCAATGCCACTCCAAATGCAGCAAACACCAATGCAAACACAGCAGGCACTGATCAGGAACATCAAGCACCACTGCAGGTACACGCACCTACACAGTAAACCGCAATGACATCATGGACAGCAAACGTATTGCCACAGGCATCTACACCTAGGATAGGTGGCGGTGACAGTAGTGGGAGCAAATCATTTTACAGGCACAATACTGAATATGTACCCACAATAAGACAGCCCACAGACTTGATGGGTCCCACCCTCTCGAACATCAGACCCACACGAGAAACCACAGGTCGAGGTGACCATAGGTGATAAATAATGTTCCTTCCTAGTAGATGCAGGAGCTACATGGTCTTGTGTCAGGGAGGGAAAGTCCCCAATGTCAGGTATATCCATGGACGCACAGGGTTTTTCAGGGGCGATGACAAAGTTTCTGTTTACAGACAGTTTACCCATAATGATTGGAGAACATGACTTAGCTATGCGGTTCTTATATTCCCACCATACACCAGTGAATTTATTAGAGAGAGGCTTGATGAGTAAATTAAACATGACAATATAATTTACTGACAATGGGAATGTGCAAGAGCTTCTAACAACGTTTTATGGTCCAGGGGCTGTCACTCAATCTGGAAGTGTTCCTTTATTGTCATGGGTATCAAGCAGGTAGTTGGGGCAAGCTAGGTGGAGGCTTGGCAGACCTGGCATAGGCACACAAAGAACCCATATCGGATCCCTCCTTTAATTCCTTCCTAGTGTTTGTAGTAACTTCCTGGTTACCACTTCCTGTTGCCAAACAGGAAGTGCATCACAATTCATGAGCTCTCTAGTGTTTGGGTGTGTCTGGCTATATAAGCCACACCCAAGATTCTTCCAGTGCTTTGTGTTGCTTACTTTGAACTGTATCAGCAACACACTTGCCGTGCTCTGGATCAGCCAGCTTCTGCTTACCTGCTCTGGATCATCCTGCTTCTGCTTACCAGCTCTGGATCGTCCTACTTCTGCTTACCTACTCCGGATCCTCAAGCTTCTGCTTACCTGCTCTGGATCATCCTTTTTCTGCTTACCTGCTCCGGATCATCCTACTTCTGCTTACCCGCTCCGGATCATTCTGCTTTTGCTTACCTGCTTCGGAGGAACCTCCGTTCTTACTCCACGCTGCAGCAATCTCCAGTCAAGAGGGGACTTCTACACCGGCACCTGTAAGAACAAAGATAAACTGGGTTAACACGAGCACATCAGTAACGCTGTGCATACTCACCGAATCTTCCCACGACGCTGGAATCCAGGTCAGTTTTACAAGCGCACAAACCTCTGCAAAAGAAAGATGAGACATTATTCATTGCGCCCCAATAATGCGGACACTTATTTCACTGCGCTCTCTCTCTCAACGCGGTGCATACTTACCAAAGCTGCTGTGCATACTTACCAAACCACCAAGTCTCCAGTAGCGCTGAACCCGGACTGGAGGCGCTAATACCACATAATTTCTCCTGCAAGGGAAAGGGAGAGACATTATCAGGCATGCTCGAATTGAAGGCGCTGCGCATACCTAGCAGCAGCTAGCTTCTACACGCAGCGCTACTCACCCACAAAAACACCGGCAAAGACAATACGGACAATTTTGGACACTCAACATTCTCCGCACAACGTTCACTTGTGGGAAGGACTTTCTAGCCAGTGAAGAAACTGGCGCCTTGAACACTCAACCTCGCTGTGAAGGCATAAAGCAGCATATGGCATCTGAACTCAGCCTACAGACATTGCTATCAATCACATGAGTGAATCGCGCCCCTGCGAATGCAGGATGGAGTGCACACCCTACTAAAGATCAAGGTATCCCTCCGGGTGAAACAGGGGAAGCGAGAACTCGGGGTCAAGGGAGGCTCATCCATCGCTCCTGCAGAGACACAGGTGAGTGTGACGTTTATGGAGTACACATACTGCTAGCATGGCTCCCAAGAATATAGGACAAAATATTAAGGTTATCAGCTGAGTTTATATTTCACCGTACCCAGGGACATGTGGGATGGCAGATAATTGTGCTCGAGCTAGAATCAGCCATAGTAAGGGAAGACAGAGTAATCATACATGGGATAGATGATGAAGGAGCAAATTGGCACAGTGATAGTGCTTGACGAGGCACACAGGGTGACTGATGTGACAGACAAAATGTTATTTACAGATAACAACTCAGACGACTAAGTAATGTTTAATATTTGTCTCACATATCAGCTACGAATTGAGAACAGGGAGATTGCACAGAGAATTACATGAGTGAAGAAGGTCCCGTACTTTTTACAGGAATATTTGGCTCACTATGGACCAGCAGTCCGTATGACATTGGGCTATTAAAAGGAGTAGGGGCAGTATAAATTAAACCGAAGAAAGGGGTTATTTTTCCATGAGAGAGGTTCCCATGTCAAAAGAAGCTGGCAAGGGTATCTATGAAACCATTGCCACCTTAGTCAACATGGAATATTAGTGCCTTGAGAGTCAACATGTAACACAAGAGTGGCAGGGGTCATGCAGATTCATGCTGAGGCCGAATTCCCATTAGTGCCAATACCAGCCACGATATTATGTACCATCCCATTGAAAGTGAAATATTTGACAGTGATCGATTTTAAAAATGCTTTCTTTTCAATCTTTTCCCTTACATCAGGATTCCAATATTTGACATTGTTTACTTAGCATGGAATTAAACTTCAACATACTTGTTTACCACATGGGTATTTTGAATCACCCTCAGTCTTCAACTGAGTGTTACAGCTGGACTTGGGAAACCTACAGCTTGAAAGTGTGGTCATCCAGTATGTGGAAGACATATTGGTGTGTCAGTTGTTGAGTGGTAAACCCAGCTAGATTCACAGCAGAGCCAGTGAAGGAGGAAGATTACTTGCATGATTGCACAAACTACACTGAATATTATGATGAGGTATGGATATTGATATTGATATTTTATTTCTATCGCGCTCATACACAAGTGTTTCAGAGCGCGACAAGGCAAGTCAAGGGAAGGGGAACAAGAGGAGAAACAAAAACAACGATCTTACTAGGCCCAGTGACATTGAGAACGCGCAAGTGCATGGAAGAGGGGGAGAGGGAGAAGTGCATGGAAGGGGGAACAAAAAGGAGAGTGCGGAGCAAGGAGGAAAAAACCCATAAATAATAATAAATAAATAAATAGATAAAAAGGCAACAAACAGAGGGAGTGCAGCCACAAGTGGCAGTGCTGGGTTTAAGGCAGCAGGCTGGGTAGGTCTGATAAGTGCAGGAAGAACAAAAAAAGAGGGTGGGGGCTGTATTGGTACAGATACAGACCCCAGTGCAAGGGGTGGCCCGGAGGCAATGCGTGCATGTGGCAAGAGGAGCAGGTACCTGGGCCCGGAGGAAAGAGGGTGGCCAGGTGCATGGTGCCGAGGGAGAGTAGAATCAGCAGGGGAAAGGGCGGGCAAAGGCAGAAGCAAAGAGGAAGGTCTTGAGGTGCTTCCGGAACCGGAGATGGTTCTCCTCAAGTTTTAGAGTGGCAGGGAGGCTGTTCCAGTGGGAGGCCCCAGCCGAAGACAAAGATCTACCCCCAGCTTGTTTCTTTGAGAAACGACTGACCCTGAGGAAGTTAGAGGTAGAGGAGCTTAGTGCTCGAGAAGGGAGGTATTTGCGGAGGGATAGCTGAAGGTATGTTGGACCCAGGCCCCAGAAAGCCTTGTGGACAATGCAGAGGGTTTTGAATTTAATCCTTGCATCCACTGGGTAACCCATGTTAAAGAAAATGCACTAGGAGGGGGGACAATTCTCTTAATTGACCGGTTCTCGTCGATCGATCAGAGCATGAGAGAGAGGCATAGTGGGACAGCAGTGGTGAAAGCAAAATTGAATGATAATTTTGAGACAGTTTTAGAGGAGCAGGTGGATGCCTCTTCTCTGATCCCTGCCCCATCACCACTATCCTATTGGAATAGCTGACAAAGAGCTAAAATTGGTAACCCATGCATGAATCCATACAACATTCCTATACAATGTCGAGTGTATGAAAGCTGGGAGGATATCTCAGGAGCAATGCGATTGCCATGGAAGCAAGACGATGCAGAGCAACACAGGTTTGATCCCCGGGTCCACATTTAGAAACCTCTAGGTATGAAGCGCGTCATAAATAACCAATAACAATTCAAATTACAAAGACGATATGCACTCAGGCAGCCATTCAGACTATAGCCTCATGTGGAAGCAGTGGAAGGATGCTACGAGGAAGGAGTCCGCTGCCAAGATGCCAGGATGCAGCTATGAGTAATATGGATGACCTCTAAGGATAAGTCTGATGACAACAGAATTATGTCATTAAGAAGATGTATGAACCTATGCTGAAATTATATTAAAATACTTAAGATTGATGATGTAACTGAAGTACTAAGAGAAACATGTACCTTAAGATGAAGTAATCATGAATATAAGAAGATGAAGTAATTTGCTAACCAATAACTGTAAATACGCTTTAACGCAAGGTTGAAAAGACATATAAAAGCTTGATAAAAAGAGATATGTACATAATGTTTAGGACGGCCATTGGAAGAAAATGAACGATGGCCCATATTAAGAAATCAACCCTGCTACCTCAAAATATGAGCCTATGATTGCAAATTGAAGACCTGTTGAAGAAGCTGTTTTCATCTGCAGAATAAGGGAGTACTTTGGCCCGGAGTCAAGGAGGCTATTTCGAGAGATGGGTGCAAGGCACAAAGGGAGTTGAATGAACAGAGCATGTGTGTAAGACATATTTCTGCTAAGATGAAGTAATTTGCTAACCAATAACTGTAAATACGCTTTAACGCAAGGTTGAAAAGACATATAAAAGCTTGATAAAAAGAGATATGTACATAATGTTTAGGACGGCCATTGGAAGAAAATGAACGATGGCCCATATTAAGAAATCAACCCTGCTACCTCAAAATATGAGCCTAGGATTGCAAATTGAAGACCTGTTGAAGAAGCTGTTTTCATCTGCAGAATAAGGGAGTACTTTGGCCCGGAGTCAAGGAGGCTATTTCGAGAGATGGGTGCAAGGCACAAAGGGAGTTGAATGAACAGAGCATGTGTGCAAGACATATTTCTGCTAAGATTAGTAGAAACAAGGACATTTGCAGGTGCCAAGTGTTGGACAGCCACGAAGGAAAAAGCCAATGTGTGGTGGAATGAGCAAGCCTCTAAAGGCCGGAAAAGCTAATGGCATCCTGTTTAATTAAATCAAATAGCAGTTATTGAGAAGCTGAAATTGACATATTCGTGGATTCCTAACACATGATGAAGAACTCAAAACAAAAGCTATTCATTAGAGCTTCAAGTTAAGATAGTGGTGTGCTTGCACTCCCTCGAATGTCCCAGAACAGTGAGCAGACTAAGAGGTCAACTACAAACAGAAGACTTTGGCTAATGACCAGGTTGATTAAAAAGTGATGGACTAATTGGGAAAACAAGGAATGACTTGACACATCTCGAGCACCTAGGTTTAGTTTTCACTCACGTGCTGCTAAGCAAGAAGAAAGTCCAGGGTTGGGTGGGGTTGCCAACCAATCATTGAGATTTCCTTGCACTTTCACAGACAATGTTGCATTTACCCTTCCACTGCCATATTCTCCGCTATTATCATTATATTACATATGTCGTAGCAGCTCACGACATGTTCTACAGACAAAGGGCAGACAATGAGATATTAACCTTTATATATTTATATAAGCAGACATGTTCCCCTAATCCAATCCCTTCTGTTAATAGGTTTTACGAATTTACAAGCAAGATAAAGTGTGATTATTCATGCATCTATTTTGATAGCTGTTGTATATTGCAGCTTTCTTTCATTGAGATTAAAGCAGTATTTTACCATCTTCTTTTTGTCTGTCCAGTTATTTGGTCTACAATATTTACTGGTAATTCTATCAAGCACATAGAAGAAGCTTCAAGGTGCAAGAGCATACAGTGAAAAGCATGAGATTGCCAGCGCATTTTTCAGCACAAGCAGCAGAATTGGTAGTGTTAATTTTAGCACTTGAAGTGCACGCAGATAAGCTGTAGCGTTGTATTCTGACTACGCCTACATGACGTCAACAGTACATGCAGGACTGCCACATTGGAAAAGGAGGGGCTTCCTGCGTGCATATGGCACACCTTTACACCATGCACCATTATTAGACAGGCTCATAGATGGACTTGACCTTCCATTGGCTATCGCCATGGTGAAACGCCCAGCGCACACCAGAGGTGCAGACTTGATTACTCACAGCAATGAGGCCACCGATTCAGAAGCAAAAAGTGCAGCATATTTTCCAGAAATATCAGACATTGCGACTGCACCAAACAAATATACACATGTACGCACATGGTGCTGAAGGAGGACTTTAATACACTGCCCATAGCACAAATAGTGGAATTACAGCAAAGGGCACCACCAGAAGAACAAGAATTATGGAAAAGAAGAGGCTGCTCATTGCCCCCCTCAGATGCAATGTGGCGGCAGTTCAGCACTGGAAAACGTGTTATGCCTCAAGGACAGTTTACAGTGGCATTAGAGCAATTGCCTACCCAACACACACATCAAGAGAAAGTCGTGTAGTACTGATTTCAGGAGAATGGCTTGTTCCTAATTTTCCTGAGCACATTGCCAATTTTGTGATTAATTGTCTGGTAGGTCAGAAGTTTACTGCTGGCCTCCCTCTGAGAACTGTGAGAGAAGCAATACTCTGTCCTACGAGACCATTTCAACATTTGCATATCGACTATGTGGATATGCTCCAAAGTTGTAATGGCTACAGGTATATGTTGGTAGTCATATGTCCCTTTTCTCGATTGATCGAAGCAGACCCCTGCACACATCCAGATGCCACATGTCCTGGACAGTGCATCATACAAGAGGTATTTCCCAGGTGGGGAGCATGCATTGTGTGGCGTTCTGAGAACAAACTGCATTTTGTAAATCGAGTATTTGAGATCAGTGACAAGCAAACAGTATTTCGGAGCCCCTCAAAGGTCTCTTAAAAGAAAGTATTGCCAATTTAAAAGAGACTGGTTACACTGCCTTCCCTTAGCCCTATTTGCCTTACGTAATCAGCCAGGCTATGACCATCACCTGACTCCACATGAGCTGGTGATGGGATGCAAAATGACTATGCCCATTGCTCCTGTTGCATGGGCTCACACTGATGCAGAGAATGCTGCAATTGTCTTAGGGAAAGAGATGCACGATTATTTGACAGGTATGACTGAATGTTTTAAATCTATGTCTCGATAGATACAGACGTGGCAGGGGTGTACAAGGAACACAGATGAAAACATCAAACAATCTAAACACAACAATTTGTTAAGACAAACCGTGCTTTACCCTGGTGATAGAATATTATATTATATAATATGCAGCAGCTTTGTAGGGAAATGGCATAAACCATGCTTCGAAGAACTATTCGTTGTAGAAGCTGCCACCACATCTGCAGTAAAAATGGAAGGTTACCACGCCTGGATCCACCTCCATGACGTAAAGTTGTACCAGACAGAGAGACCCCCCCTGTGTGCAGATACTGAACCCAAAAGTGGAGAAGAAGTTTGGTGACTACAGACATGAGGAGTGACAAGAGCCAATCAACAGCAGGAGTAACAGAAATAGAAATAAACTTTCCAGCACAAGAACTTTTCTTATTCGACATTCATCAAAATAGGCACTCGCCGCACTTTTGTTGTTCAGATCCTCTCATTCCTATCGAAAAAATTATTTTGTTTCAGGAACCTGGAACTTCGAACAACCTGCTATATTGTTTAAAAAGCATAAAGCATTTTTCATTTTTTATTTCTCTCATATGACTAACAAAAGTTGCCCTGGTAAGAGAAAGGGCAAAAACATTTTCTTTGATAGAATCATGAATGCAATAAACATGATTAGATATTCTCTCTTAGCTTGTAGGGAGAACTGTGCCCATAGTTATTTACAGAAGGTAGATTTGCTAGCCATTATGGTTATAGCAATGTTCTTTACATTTTGTGGTCATATTTTTGTTGCATTCAGACAGCTGATCATTTATAATACAGCTAAACCAGTAAACATGAGTACAACCCCATTGGTAATAATAAGTGAAGTTCCCTCTGCAGCACTGAGACGTTTTATCTTGTTAATGCGTATTAACCACCTCCCTACGCTAGTTACCCAATTACGGGGATCTGCACTCCCGGGATCTGCAAGGTACTGCAGAATTTACGGAGACACTTCTAAACCTGAAACAGCAAGACATGTACTAACTCAATGCTCACAGCTGTCTGATTGCCACAACAATTATCTTGGGAAATGTGTACACAAAACAGGGTTTATGAGAACTAATGAATTCTGGCACTGTTGTGTTAATACACTTAATCCAAAGTTACAAATAGCACTTTGCAGTATATGGTCCATTGTACTAAAAAGAATGGATGACCTCGAGTAAGGGGAGGTACCCAATAATTAAGGAGGAAAAGGAGTAATATTGGTCTAGCTTCTGATTATGGTAACATAATATCAACAATGATCCTGGAAGAGGGTATTTTCTACTTGTAGGAAATGTTGAGATTGATTACAAGTAAGGTGCTGCCTTATGAGTCGCGTTGGGACTTTCTGAATTTTTCTTGGGACTATCTGAATTTTCCTTATGAGGCTATATTCTTAGAACCTGCCATATTCTTAGAACCTGCCATTTAGTTTGGCTTGGATATATGTTATGTTCCTATGCTTGTTTTAAACACTATTCTTGTTTTAAATATGTATGAATTGGATTCAAGTTAATGAATTGTTTGGTAAGGTGACAGGTGGATTGATTAAAGTAATGGTTATTAATTAATGATGTAAGTAATGATTTATTCTTGTAGGAAACTTTATGAATGATTGATTTTGTAAAGTTTTGTTTATATACACTGTATCACATTAAATAAATAATAATAATAATAGGTGAAATAACCCCAGAACAATTCCCTATAGTGAGCACACAGATTAAAGGATGAAAAGAACAGTGCATTGCACCTGAGTAAATATATGCATGATTCTGCCCATGTCACCAATAACCTTTGGTATCAACATATGCACAAAGTGGGGAGAGAGGCGTCTGTTGAGAGTTTTATGTGTGCTTTCTCATACCCTATGCCATGAGTGTCTCCAGGATATTCGTAGTCACAGAAATATCTGCACACAGTGCACATTGCCTGACACACTTAGCACTTTGCACCACTGGAGGGAAATTTCAAGGAAGCTGGGCCACCTTGCCATGGATGACAAAAAAGATGTTCCCTCTTGAGGACAGTTATATAAAAACAAAAGCAATGATGGATGAAGCAAAAACTAAAAATAAAGTGATGCAATATTCACTAAAAGGCCGGAATAGAGGAGAGGTCAGAATAATAGACCATAGGTTGATGCAATGCACCAATGCAGCAGGTACAGAAATACTTGGGTGCTGGGAAAGACCCCAATTACTAATATACAAAGTGTTCACCTCAGAAGGATGGGTCGAATAAATGATGGGTTGTAAGGTGCACGCACTCCTAACAGTACCAATAGAAATTGTACAGAATGCAAATGACGTGTGCCTCAAAGAATGGGCTGGAAGTTCCAAATTGCTCAAGTGGGTAGAAGATAAAGCAGGACCCCTACCCATGATAACATTGAAGAATGCCACATTATGCTTCAGAAATATGGACCCAATAAAAGTAGGGGAAATCCAACAGTGCAAATGCATGTCTGATGTGCATTGCATGGAAATAAGCATAGCTGTATTAATGGACCACTATTGGGTCTGTGTTTCAAAGACCTACATGAGGCTTCCCCCAAATTGGAGACAGCTGTGCTCCTTGGTGGTGAAAAGCTCTCCAGTCTTAGTAGTACCTCAGAATGAGGTGCTGTTTGGCGGCTTTCTCCGGATGAACACATACTTAAGAAAGAAGAATCCCTCGAATGAACAAAAAGGAGCAACTGTTTCTTGGACACAATGCAAAAGACATATGATGATACACCAGACAAGCATAAATTGTTCAGCAGAACTGAAATCTTCTTTGCATGCCTCTTTCCTGCCAGCTATCAAGCCAATATGAATGCCAAACGGTAGCAAATAACCTGCTGGGAACTGTTACAGACAATAAATATGAATGTAAAATGATTCAATGCCATAAGGGAAGAGCTGAAAACAATAAGGCTCATGACCCTTCAAAATAGGTATATCCTCGATTTAATAACAGCCATAGAGGAGGACGTGTGCGCATAAATTGGACCTTCTTGCTGCGCATACACACCGGCCCACAATGAAGAAAATTGAGCCTTCACAGGGGCAATATACACGCTGAAAGAATTGCACATAAAAATGGTGGAAGAGGTGGATGACATTACGGATGCTGACTGGTTCAGTTACCTGTTCTCATGGATACCCACCTGGTTGACTAAAGCATTCAAGATACCAGTGGCTATACTAGTACTAGTACTACTGAGCTTCTGCATCTTGAGAATAGCCATAAGCCAATGCAAGAAGACTTCCAAAAGGTGGTGAGAACGAAAATAGTCATAAACATGGATACTCACTTGCATGAGTATACAGAAACAGATGATTTCTTCCATAACCCAGCAGCAGAGCGCCATATAGCCATTCCAGGGTAAAAGTTTAAATATCCTCCAGATCTCCAGAATTACACAGAGTACTGTGTGAGTTGTGATGACTTTGGAGCGTGTAACTACATGCCATGTCGTATTTCTGAATATGTGAGACGTGAAGGTGACCTGATTTGGGTGAATAAAATATGGATACCCAAAGAGCCCTATTTGGGAGAGTGCAGAAGGAAGAGCATGGTTGAGAACTTGACCAGGGGCGGAATAGTTAGGCGGCAGAAGAAAATGTCATCCATATCTTCTGCACGTCCCCCAATCCAATACTGCACAGGTGAGAAGCATTACTCACTCAGACAACCCTTCCGCTCTTATCCCAGGCGAGTACAAAAAGACGTAGAGGCAATCTAAGCTGAAGATGGCAAAAGCAGTCAAGCTAATGTTGTAACATTAATAGGTGCATACACTAGACACAAAGTATATATACACACTCCACTTCAAGAACACATACACTAGGTCAAATATGCATTTATACATGAAAAATATTAACATGACAACCACAAGACATGAAGAACACTAACATAACCAATGTATAAGCTGAATGCAACACATACGACACACGAGTATAGCTCTTTGATATAGAAATAAGAGCATAAAAGGCCAGCCATCTTCTTGAAAATGGATGGCGCAGTATGATTTCAAATAGACAAAAGCCTCAAGGCTTTCAGCAAACTCAAAAAGCTGAATCCGCAGAAATACAGAGCTCTGCAGAGCTCAGGCAGTAGCTGGCAGTTAGTGCCAAGGTCAGAAAGAGATATGTTGGATGTGAGCGGTGGATCAAAAAGCAAGAGATAGTGATTCCCAGGACACAGGCAGGATACTCCCCAATTAATTCAAGCTTATAAGAGCACAACGACCTTTGTTAGCCAAATGCAATGGCAGAGCGAGCCAAAAGGACCCCAAGGAGAATAACTCAAGAGTCTCCCTAGAGGCAACAGAAAACACAGCAAACCCATTAATGGAAGCTAAAATCTCAATAAATATGAGATAATTCTACTTCATACACGGTCTTCTAGAACATGACTTGTAATTGGAGAACACTGGCTATTCATTAGGTGCCAGCAGAAGATAGGACACCTGTGGTACTCCCTAAAAGCACACACAGACCCAAAGTCAAGCACATAGCGTTTGCCTGAACTCATGGCCTAAGGAATGAGAGATGGTAACTTCTTGATATATCTTGACGAGCTGTGAAAATGTCCACGGTTGGTTAGCAAGAAGCCAACCAATCGAATCCCTTAGTGTCCTGCCGCCTGCCATGAAGTATGCCAGCCAATTGGTTTTCTTAGAAATGATGTACTTTTACTTTGATCAATATTTGGGTGGTTTCAGGAGGACTCATCAAATATGATTTACGCAATTAATTGTGTAACCCCTATGTGATCTATATGTAGCCACATCCATTAACCAATGCCCATTCCTCATAGGTTTTGTAAAATTGTTATAATGTATGATGCCATATATGACACATCAAAGGTACTTAAAGTGTTGTTTGTATGTATTCGGCGAGAGACTCAAGATTGTGATGCTTGTATGCCATCCCTGCTTTATTTGCATGGTAATAAAACTCATTTTTTATCATCTAAATAAAATAGGGAAGCGCAAAAAAGTCTAACAGCGGATTGGGTTAGTATGTATACCCATCTAGCCTCGATCAGAAGCTATGTGTACATATCTAGACTGGTGCATAAATATTTGAAACCCCAGAGATATCTAAGGCAATGCCCGAATGTATCAATGCAGAACTTTTGATTAATATTGTGAACAAATCAACTATCCCTATTTGTCACTGTGGGTGCTTATTTGGGGATTCCCCTCAAAGATAGATGTTGCCGCCTATGTAAAAAACCTGGGCTACGATTTCATTAAGGATGATACATTCTTGGACTATTGTCTTAATAGGGACACTGAAAGTGTGCATTTTGCATTGTATCGGTTGTGGATTATCATAAGGAAATGATTGTTAGCCGATAAGTAACATTGTGACAGTTGGAGGCTGTCTCTCAATTTTAGATACTCTTGTTCAAAGGAACTTGTTTTTAGAATTTAAAAAATGTATAGTATTTATTGTTTTAATGACAAACCTATATGATAGCTGCCCCGTGGTATCAAGGTTAGAGCTAAAAATTTGGTTCCTTGACCCATGTTCATTCGCGAAGAGCTACAGTACCTTGTGCTTGCTTGAATAGTTATCCAGTATTGGGGTCATTACTCGCCTATTTTCAGTATCTCAATTGCAAGTGGGGATGTTCATTCAGAACTTGAAGAATAGTTTATCGGTATGTGAAGCGCAAACCAAAAACTCTTTTGGAAACCTGAGGAAGGAATTTGTTCTAAATGAAATTTCATTTTTATATTGTGTATATATACCGTACATCATGGTTATGTGATGAAATATAAAGAATTGTTTTAACTTTTGAGATGTTTTGCAAAAGTTATTTTAGAACTATATGAAATTAAAATAAATAAATAAATTATAAAACTGAACTTGAGTTTGGTATGAAGTGATTCCAGTACCTCTGGCATAACAGGAACTTTGGGCCCACTGAGCACATCCATCACACAAGTCTGTATCTTTTGACATAGATCCAAAGACATCAATCTTGACCTACAACTGAGACAGGAGCAATGCCATTTCACTAATTACAACTCATTCAATGTGATGCACCTAATTACATGCACTGCCCATCTGAAGTGATCTGTGTAAGAAACAGAGAGCAGTGCATAAGGCATCATCAAATGAATGCACCTCCCTAAGAACATTATACTCAAAATAGACTTTGGGTGATCATTTTACAAGTCAAAAGATCCACCAGAAGAGGAAATCTGGATAAGATCCCCTACAAAGGGAACAATGTTGGATTTTCTGTCTGAGCCCAGATATGCACAACCTGAGTGTCACAGACTAACGATTCTCTAGCAGCCCCAGTGTTGAGGCTCCCAACCGCTAGTGCACTTGTGGATGTCATTGTTACTGTGATGACAGCCCACACTGGAGATACTGTATGGTCATTCATACTGACAGATCCTAAAGTATTTGGTTCCTGTTATGGTGGAGGTTTATAGAAAGAACAACTGGGCATAGGAAGGATCCGATTTTGGGCACACCATCAGCCACCCCTGCACTGGACCAATTGACTGTCTAGGGGTGTGATCTACATAGGTTTTCTTGACATGCTTCCTTGAAATGTTGCCATGCAATTAATATGGCCATCTTTGTTTGTTACAAGCACTCATATTGCACCAATTTGGTGCACCCCCATGGTTTCCTCTATGATTGTACGTGATGAAGTGCTTAAATATGGTCTCACATGCTCAAAGTTGCATTGGCTGAGATTTGGGCACTGGGACTCTACCTCCCTATCGACAAGTGTTACAATGGCTTTCACCCTGGCTGCGGCCTAGCTGGGCTTAGGCTGGCAGGCCGTTAAATGCCATACCTGCCCCCCCACAGTGGGATTGAAAGTCATTCGCACTCATGTTTTATCCGGGGTGAAAATTGTTTCTTTTTTTTCTCTGGAGATTTGCTGCACAAGCAGCGCCAATCTCCTGAGAAAAAGAAAGAAAAAAAAAGAAAAATCCAAGATGGCCGTCTCCATTTCTATGGCAGATAGGAGCAGGAGGAGCACCAGGAATGGAGCTCAATGTTCCGGTCCAGCAGGTAAGTGGGGAGGTAAGGAGGGGGTACAGAAGGCATTTTGTTCGTTTTTGGGGGTGCTCCCTATTGCTGCCCCACATTTGAAAAAACACAAAGATGGTGCAACCTGGGGATGGGCCTCGAGTGGCTGGAAACAGCAGGCGGAGAATGTGTATTCTTGCACGTTGTTCCAGCCACCTGATTGGCTCAGCACCCTTCCCCGGGTGTGATTGGAACAGATACATGCCTATCACAACTAATCATAATGTATGATCTGTTCTTTGTGATCGTTAAGTAGATTACCTGCACTCTGGACACAGCAGTTTATGAAAGCTATTCTATAACACCCTCAGCCAATGTCACTGTTCACATGCTGTAGGAATGATGATAACTACAAATCCAGCTGGACCTATTTGGGTTCTAATGAATTGCCAACAGGTACTTTACTTTTACTTTAGGTTACTTTATTATATTTATATAGCGCAGCCATGGACCCTTGGGCATTAGGGCTAACAATAAGAAACACAGAGGGGGGAATTAGAAGTAGGTGAGGTCAGAGTACAGAAGGTCAGAGTACAGAACTAGTTAGATAGGAGGAAAACAGGGCACATGTCCAATCTAGTTACGAAAACAGGTACGTTTTCAGCTTTTTTCTGAAAAGACTCAGGGAGATAAGACCGCATAGCTCGGAACGGAGCAAATTTCAAGCCTTCGGGGCTGCAGCAAAGAAGGCTCCATTTTCAACCTTGTTTTTTTTTACATCTAGGCGTGACCAGCAGATCTTGATTATTGGACCGGAGGGATCTGCTATTAACCTTCTTATGGATGAGGTTTTGCAAGTACGGGAGCAGAAGGCCAGATCTACATTTAAATGTTATGACCAAAAGGCGGAAGCGGATTCGAGCTTCCACCAGGAGCAAATGCAGAGCCCGCCTCAATGGACTGCTCCATTCTGAACGACCCGGAGTCTGTTGATGTCCACTTTACGTAGGCCCACCAGAGTACTACTACAATAATCTATCTTAGAACAGATGGTCAACACAACACTGTCATCCGAGAGGCATTGGCATGAATCACATTAAGGCTAGCGTTATTACTTACTGCAGTGTGGTTAATTGTTTTTAACTGTTGTTGAATATTTGTTTTCCAGAACAGCACGCCATCTTGCTGTTGTATCAAGATAGGATGTGCTGCAGTTAAGAAGCTAATATTCTACATATCGACAGAGTCAATGGAAAGACAAGATGCATATTCACTAATGTGATCTGGGGACTTTACAGGACATCAGGAAGTTTCTACAACACCTTTGGGGCCAAAGCGGTGTTCAGAAAAAGAGAGAGAGTGCACAGACTGTCCACAAGGGTTTCATCATGACAAAAATTGTTCTCACGCCATAGAGCCTAAGGACTCAAGTCAAGTGGACTGCACTGCATCTCCTCAGTCACTGGGAGGACATGATGCACAGGTGGAGATTCCAGGCATGCTGGGGTGGCATCTGGTGCTGTGGTGCGCTGTATTTTCACACAGGGGACAGTCTCCAAATGCCAAAACTTTCATCACAAGAAAGACCACAAGCAGATATGGCGGGTTCTAAGAACACAGTGCTGAAGCCAACATCTAATGTTAAGGAAGCTCTCCTCAAACACCTGCAAAGACATACCTGGTAATTAAAATAAATGTATGGGTCGGTGCTCTGCAGCATAGGCATCTGCTCACAAAATATGTTTTAAGATTCATAGTACTGCAAGATTTCTCCAATAGGATAGCTCTTCAAGGAGGTACCACAATACACTTCTTAACCAAAGGCATACAGCGAGTTCCCTGGGTTCAGAAGAATCATGCTTTGATAGGAGGAACTGATCTGAACTCTAGAAAGTAGGATCGGCGGTGTTTATTCAAAGACAGATCATCAGGTGAGGAGGACTTCCCTTGACTCTATGATCTCGGTCATAACAGGCCAAACACTACATGTTGAACTGTTCCCCGAATGCAGCAGCACCATGGGGAGAGGGTTTTAGGCCACTCCAGTAAGATGGAAAAATGTGCAGCTCTTAGTTACGCATCCGGTGGGGCATATTTATTTATTTCATTTATTTGTAACGTGCTGGAACATTGCCCGTAGGCATAGAAGCCCAAGGACAGGACAAACTATGGAAAACAAGAAGCAGAGTTAGACAAGCTAAGTCAACAAGGGGATTCCATAGTGAAATTATTCAAAAAGAAAGGTCTTGAGCTTGTGTTTAAAGAGCAATATAGTACTGTATATTCTCAGATGTGGGGGTAGGGCATTCTACAGCCGAGCAGTTGCTACAGAGAAGCATCCATCCTGTACAGGGATAACTTGGCTTCGGGTACTTCCAATAGTCCTGTGTTGTTAGATCTTAAAGTACGGCTAGCTGGCACTCTTATTAGCCATTTTGTCAGATACACAGATCTTTTCCCATAGAGACACACATGAATGATACAGTGTCCTGAAAAGGGTCCGTTTTTGCATAGAAATCCAATGGAGTGACATTCTCACCGCAGACACATGCTCCGTTCTACGAAGGCCGGTAACTGCTCGAACTGCATTATGTTGAACTACTTGCAGCCGATTGATCTCTACCTTGCCGACGCCCTGCAGAAGGCTAGCGCAATAATCCAGGCGCGAGCCGATGATCGCACAAGCCAGTGTGGCGTTACCTGCTGTGTCCAGGAAAGGCCTGACCTGCACCAGTGACTTGATATAGTAGGAGGCGCAGGACAGAAGACTGCTGGCATGCGCTTTCATAGTAAGTTCTGAATCCAAAACCATACCCGGTGCTTAAAGTGTTGCCAGATGACAATCAGCAATTTGAAAGGTACAATAGGCAGGATCCATTTTGCGCAGCTTGGAGGCAATACCTACCATAATGATTTCAGTTTTTCTATTATTAAGTACCTGCCCGTTCAAGGTCATCCCTTGATGAATTAGATTGTAGGTATCATTGATAGTTTGTGAGTCAAGCACATAATTGCCAGTAAGGGAAAAAGGGCACTGGGTATCATCCACATAGTTTGCATACCTGATGCCTTCTGCATCCAGATGATTAAAGCGGGGAAGAGTAAATACATTAAAAAGTGTTGGGGACACACAGGACCCCTGCGGTACCCCACAGTCCAATTCATAACCTTCTGCCATATTATCTTCATGAAAGACTCTTGCAGTTTAATTAGATAGAAATGATAGAACCCAACACAAGGCCTCGCTAGAAAATGAGGCCAAGTCTTGCAGTCTAGTGGCCAGAATGGAGTTATCCACAAGATCAAAGTCCGCCATAAGATCAAGCAGCATCAGAAGGGAAGCTTTGCCCTAATCAGAGTGCTGAAGAATGGTTGTTTTTAAATCCAGGAGTATGTTTTCTGTAATACGATTGTTTCTAAACCCTGATTGTTTATGGCCGAGGATGTTATGTACTTCCAAAAAGTTTGGGATTTGTTGATATGTCACCTTATTCAGAATTTTCAACAGACAGGGGGGAGTTCAGTTTGTTATCTGACGATGGTTGCCTGGTAGGTTGGGATGCAGTGAAGGTTTTTTCAGGAAAGGTTATACCCAAGCCTTTTTAATAGATGTAGGGACTAGGTTCTCCCTAAATGTGAGATTTACACATTTAGCAATGAGATGTGTGAAAAAAGCCACACATGACTTCACAATAGGAGCAGGACAACTATCGCCTCACAGATGGTAGGTTTAATTTTCAACAGTAGGTCAAGCATATTAGATTCGGATATTTCACTGAACTTAAAAAGAGGCTGAGGAACAGTTTATTGCTGATATCTATTCAAGGGAGAAAGGCCCTTAGAGAGGCACGAATTGCCCATGGAACTCTCCTTGATCATAGCATCTTTTGTCTCCTAGAGCTTTGGACATCAGTACAACAGGTTGTGTCTTTTATGACTGGCGAGGTAGAAGGACATGGCTCCTCCAGTTAACTAAGGATCTTAAACAGTTCCTTCGAGCTGGAGGCTGCATCATTGATTCTTTGCTTGTTGGAGGATTTCTTCGCCCCACAAATAGCATATTTCTAGGCCTTAGTTGCTACAGAGTTATCTAATTTGGTCCTCTGGAGATGATGACTTCCTCCAATTCTTAAGTGCTTATTTTTTCTTGCATTTAAGTGTCTGAATTTCTGAATTATACCAGTTTTTAGAGGGCTGAGATGTAATCAATCTTTGTTTGAATGGGGCCTGTGTATTGACTGCCAAGGTCCTTGTTTCCTCATAGGCTGAAACCAGTTTGGTGGATGAGTCAAAGCTGGAGAGATTGTTGAGAATGGTTGCAAAAAATGAGAGACATGGTGGCTGGGGAAAGCTTGCGAAAATTACAGCCCATGACTTTCGTTGGAAATTCTTTGACTTTCCTCTTTTTAACTAGCTGGAGAAATTGAAATTGTATAAACGAATTGGTCCGACCAATGGCCATGGACTGACTTCCACATTCTCCAGGTCTAGCCCATGCATGACTACCCAGTCCAGAATCCTTCCTCCACTATGAGTGGCCTTTAAGATATTCTGTTTGAAGCCCAGACTCTTCAGGGTTGTCTGTAAAACTCTAGCAAAATAATCCAATGAATCATCGAATCCCTGATTTAGATCTCCCAGCAGAAAGGTTTTGGCACTTGGTTAGGTCCGAAGAAATCCACTTATACAATTGTGTTCAGAATTCCAGTATATCATTAGGAGGTCGACACAATAAAAATAGGTTACAGGTATTATTGTGATCAATGGCCCACTTTGCTTGCAGGAGTTCACAGTCGTGATTGCCCCTATGCTCAGAGGTCGAATATTAAGTGATGATTGAAAGATAAGGGCAACCCCACCACCTATACCCACCAGACGATCATCTCTGAGGATCGTATATCCCAGAGGTAATGCCAGTGTAAGAGCACTGCTGCTGGATACAGCCATGATTCTGTGATAGCACAGATATATAAGTCGTTATCCTGGATAAAATCACAGATTTCAGTCAATGTTTAATAAGGGCTGAAATTAATTCAGCCAATACCACGGGCTATACAGACAGGAAATATGACTTCATATAAGGGATTTTTCAGTCGATGTTGCCCTTACTTTTATGGAAAAAAGGGGGCCGTATATGGGCAGACATCCGGTCACCACACCTGCTCTTAAAGGAATCATTGCATTACACAAGGATTTATCCAATGTGGAATCTCCACTGTAATCACAATCTCAGTTGATTCAGGTTATCAAATACTTTGGAAAAGTTTCAAAACACGACTTTCATAGCCAGGGTCGGATTGGCCCCTCGGCCTTTCGGCCTGTGGCCGGGCAAAAATTGTCCCTGGGAGTGGGGGCCGGTTTCTGGCCATGCCTGGGCCGGTTTGGAAAAATAAATTGAATTTTTTTTTTCACATTTTTTTTTCAAAAGCCTTTCATCCTTCTTAGGTCGATAAATGAGCAGCAACACAGGTTGGGTGATATTGTGTGCATATGTGTTCTATAAAAAAGGGCTTAAACATAAGTGCTATACCATAACATATTACCATTTGGCCTTGGATGTCTGCTTGGATTCACAGTAATTTGACAATATGGATCTATAAACACAGATATTAATGACACATATGGTGACCCATTCTTGTATGAAATGTATATCACATTAGTGAAATCATAACCATATTTTTCGTAGTATACTTAGGAACAATGCTATTTGATGCCACTTCCTGTTTTGTCAAGGGGTGGAAGGTCGCATTTCATCGCTTCCCGGGATGTCACTTTGGGGTGGGGTCAAATTACATCACTTCCGGTGATGTCATCAAGGGTCGTGAGGCGAGGAGTGGGCCCCTTTTTGAGGCGAGGGTTGAGCCACTTTTTTATGGGTGACCAGGCCTATTTCTTGTCCCAGTCCGACCCTGTTCATAGCCTGAACTTTCTTCCAAAAAACGTGTGTCTAAATAGCCTTTTGTATACACTGCTGCAGAAAAATGCCAACTAATGATGTGTGAAACTCCTTTCAGCTGGTGTTTGGTAGACTTTCACTCGCATGTCTTACAACGCTTAAGCTTCATTTCTCCTCTCCAGGGTTAGGCATTGATCATGTACCTTGCCTTCACTAATCGTGCTCGCGTATATCTCATGGTGTGAGAATAGGTCTTTCCGCCCGTTCAAAATGAAGGAAAAACATGACAGTTGAAAAATGCGTTTTACTAGGACTTTGGTGAAGAAAAAACGGTAAGAAACAGCCCCCATCTCATTGTTTGGTGTGTCACGGATGAGCCCACCAGGGGCATATTGGTGATATCATTGTCTGTCAGCCACCTGTTTTCTGTTCATTATCTATCTTGGGGTTACAATGGAAACCCATAACACAAAATGAATGCGGTTCCATCAACAACCAAAGTGGAAGGAGCAGACAATAAGTGGCAGGCCCCCGTATTGACGGATAGCTGGGGAAGAGGTGGTCTTTTTGACCACAAATTAAAAAGATCATGATTCACACATTGCAGCTTACAACCCGAAGAAATCGTAGAATAAACACAAATGCACACATTCCTGATGCCAGTGCACTCAGGTGGTTGAAGTGAGCTGGAACGGACTGGGACTGAGCTCCACTACGTTTCACAGTTGTCACTGTTCTGGAACTGTTCATTTTGGAGTCACAGCGTGCCTCATAATTTTACTTGATAAGCTCTTTGAAGCAAATCATTTCACTTGGGCTCTTACACAGCACACGGGGATATGTTTTATCGCGAGCAACGTGCTGCCTTCTAACTCGTGTGTTATTGTGGAATGGACTGGCAGGGAGAGTTTCCCCTGCCCAAAGAGGCACATTTTGGAAAGTGTTGTGTACACGGGAGAGCCACATCCTCACCACATTAAACATATATGCTGTATCTGGGCCGGCCTTTGCATCAGGCAGAGCTGGCAGCTGCCTGAGGTGCCAGGTTCGAGAGGGCGCCAGTCCAACTCCCACCATCATGCATAACTTGTAATATATTTCATATAAAACCAAAACAAAGTGCTATTAAATCTCTCACTCTGAGCAGCAGTGAGCACTATAGGCCAAGGTGCTGCTGCTGTCAGCAGTTATGCACGTGAAGACTAGCACCATGGGTCTCTGCAAGTCCCGGATTGAAAGCAAGATTTGTTGCTTATAATCAGACAGTTCCCGAGGCCCATGCCTGTCCAGCGCGCGTGCCTCCTGAGTCCTCAACGCATGCGCTGTACAGAGTTGGGGGTGATGGGGCTAGGTCAGCTTCGCACTTGGTCAGACAGCAGGGACAAAGAGAGAGCAGCAGACAGGCTCCACCCAATCAGTCTCGGGAAGATCGAGGCCCAGGCAGCAGGCCAGCCACTGCTAAGCCCACCCACAGCATACAACTGAACTGTCCTCCTGCCGCTGCCCTGGGTAGAACAGAAGAGACCAGCTTCTGGAAGTTCGATAGCAAAGAAAGATGATATCTGTCCAGAGGCTCTGCTCTTGGTAAATCCTCTCTGAAATTATAATGTATTATATTTAGTCATGCAATTGCCATTGTTGTAGCTTGTGAGCCTGCATGCTTCCCCTATTTGAAAATGCGAAGCAAGCAGCCCCTTTCTGAGAGTACCAGGGGCCTTTTTTGGAGCCAACGCTGTCCCCCTCTGAGTCTATAGAAGACTGCTGCAAGCCGCCACACATATGGTGGGAGCTCTGCAGGGCAACACACACACACACAGACTAATAAAATACACACACACACATTCTCTAGATATTGGGAAAGAAGGAGCAAGATAGAGAGAAGGTTGCAACATACTACCTCCTTCTCCACGCCCACAACAATGGGGTTTGTGATGAATCCCAGGATGTCGTCACTGCTTCTGGAGGGGGAGCCCCTTCCCATGAGGTCAGGGAGGTGAGGCTGCTACCCAATAGTCCCCCAGGGGATGGTACTCACCGGGTGGATCTCATGAAAGGGGAACTCCCTCTGGAACCAGTGACAACTATAGTGGAAGAACGCGGTATCCACCTTCTACCCTCACCTCTCCTTCATCCCACTCTCCTCACCCCTACCCTTCTATCATATACACTTCTGTAGTGTGCAAGAAATAGGAAGAACTGAGACAAAGAAGAATGCGATGAATTCAATGAAAATATGAAGCAAGAAAAAGTGATGAGGAAAAGGCAGGAGCTGTGCATATCCCTCAGAGGAATCTATATGAACGGTGTAGTCTTCAGTCACAGAACTTATTGGTTAGTAGCATAAAGACTGACAACAGACTTACCCGATTCTATGACAAGACAGGAGGCTCATATTATGCATTACAATCTTTACTCTGAAACCACAGCAGCAAAGAAAATACTTTTACAAACAAAAAAGTTTACACAACAGAACTAGATAGAGTTCAATGTCAATGTATGGGGAACTCCCCAAACCATCATGGAGGACAGGTCATGCCCTGCAGGGGACCAATGAGCAGGGACCCTCCTCTATATATGTCCATTACTCTAACCCCAACCCCTCTTTCTTTGCTGCTGAAATCCACAGCTAAGTTAACTCCTCCTAGTTCTTCTCTTAGTGTGGAATTATGGAGTTTAGAGTGCTATTTATTTATGTTATTAATGTTATATTGATGAGTTTGGTGTTTTATTACACTGTACTGTGGAAATGGTCATGTATTTTTCATGTTCCGTTGGTAACTGGCTGAGTGCCGTGTTCGTGTGCGAACGCTGACCTGCAGGTCACATTCATACTTTGTAATGCTCAGCTGGGAGCCTTCTGCTTCTGCAGTGTTTGTTTATATTTCTTCAGCTCTGAGAGGCGTTCTAATCAGGCTGCGGCTAAGCGTGAAATTCTTTCCCTCCAGGCAGTGTTATTTTTAGCAGCTGCCCCCAGCCCCAGCGCACGTTTCCCACAGGTGGTTTGGGAACGCTTGAAATTCTTTTCACTTGAGAGGAAGTTTTGTTTTGTTTTCTACAAGTTCATTATGTAAGCGGCAGTAGGAACCTGCGCGCATTTTTTTCCATGACTGTAAAGGCTGCAGTTTCTTTTACTCATTAACTTCCCGCACGCGTGTGTGTGTTTTTATGTTTACATGCGCATTGTCATTAGTTGCATACAGGCTAGGCCTGTCCTGGGGATCCGGCTGGGGGGGGGGGCAGTTTGCTAGGCCCTCCTTTGATGGGAGTAACTTCCATGAGCATTCCTGCAAAGGGCAGCTGTGTCCTCTTTTTAGAGTGAAACGCTTGTATTTCTACATTTAATTTATATAGTTCTATGATGGTGTCGTGTAGAGGGATGTTTCAGCCCACAAGAGGCATAGCTCAAGGAGAGGTTTGCAGGTTTACCAGGCCGAGGGGCCTCGGTTCGCTGCCCGCCTTTGGCAGTATTCACATGTGGATGTGAATGTGTATTTATATATATATGTCTTCACATAAATGTTTATATTTATTCGTATAATATATATATATATATATATATATATATATATATATATATATATATATATATATATATATATATATATATATTTAAAATTGATATTTTATTTTGTGTTTAAATTGATATTTTCAGTATATATTAACACCAGTTCGCCTACTGAAGGGTGCTTTGCCTTCTTGGTAAGTGCCATAACCTAGCTTCAGGTTCTGCCTGAATTCTATGGGGAGGTTAACCCCTAGTATACTGCTGGTTTCCACACCCTGCGGGGGTGACCAGTTTCAGGTACTCTGGAGGTGCTCTGGAAAGGTACCGTCACCTGCTCGGTGGCGGGATTGGCCTGTGTTTCTGCGAGGTGATCCCTCGTATACTGATGGTTCCACACCCTGCTAGGGTGAGCAGTTGAGGTACACTTCATCAGTGTATTCCTCACTTAAAGTTGGCAACTTTGTCGGTGTGCTGCATATGGCGTTGGTGATTACCTTAACAGTTTGTGTGCCATAACCTGTTTGGTTTCAGGTTTCTACCTCAGTTCTAATGCAAGGTTACCCCTCGTGTACTGCTGGTTATCACGCCCTGCTCGGGCAAACAGTTGAAGGCACAATTGCTCAGGGTATTCCTCCCTTAAGGTTAGCAGTCTGTTTAGATGCTGCATATGGCAGATGTCATTATTTCTGTAAGCACGCCGTAGCCTGCTTGGTTTCAGGCTTTGCCTGGATTCTGCTGCGAGGGACCCCCTCGTGTACTGCTGGTTGCCACACCCTGCTAGGGTGAGCAGTTAAGGTGCACTTGCCCAGTGCTCTCTTTTGCTAAACATTATGTTTAAGTGATGAATGGAACACATTGGCGTGTTCAGAATTGTCAGTGGCCCGGATAGCTCGGTAAGTAGCAGCTTATATAAGGGCCGGGGGTTTGGACCCCTGTGAGGGCGTAACCCCTCTTCTTTGGATATTTTATATGTCTATTTTATATAATTTATTAAGTACTTTAAAGAAAAGAGTGTGTGGAGGTCGTGGTAAAACAGACCCATGTGGGGGGTTGTACCTGCCTCTATAGACACTGGTGTTAACCTTCGTCTTTTAGTGAAACTTCTGTCGCCCTTTACCGTAGTTAGTTTCAGGACAACTCAGTCCTTCCTTAGGTCTTGCTTTCCCCGATATCAATTGCTCCACCCAACACCTGTGCTGATTAAGCTGCTGTATTTTTCTCCCATCATGAGGAAGAAAAAGATGATGCGTTATGCCTCTGTTGAGGTCTGCAGGGCTTGAGGCTCTCTATAGTGGGGACGGGGTTTCCCTTACTATTTGTCCCATTGGACATTCTTTTTACTATTGAACTGTTGGTGGAGACAGGGTCAGCTCGAGGGTAACTGTTCAGTTTTGTTGCATGGCAAATTGAGCAACCGTGTTCTACTTGGAGAAAGTGTTTGGGAAACACTTGATGATATCAGATATACGAGTTGCCAAATAATAACTTTAGGGCGCTTGCTCCATGGTTTTTCCTCCCAAATCTTGGCCTGTGGTTCAACTAACCGTCTAACAGTGTGTTGCACTTTCTCCTCTGCTCGAGGAGTTCAGGCAGGCTTCTGTACCCTCAAGAGCGTTGCTTAATCTCTTTTGTTGTGTATATATATATAGACATATACATTTTCTACAGTGCACCGATTAAGGTGCTGGTTTTTTCTCATCCATGCTGACCCTACTGATACAGGTTCCTAATTTTGGAGAGGTCTAAATAAGTATTTTATCCTGCTGAGATCGATAGGTGAACACTTCGCGTCACACACCGTTCGTAATAGTGATATGCACCACTCATATACCTGAGGGTTCGTAGTACTGTATAAGTACTGTTTTGCTATGGACAATGTGCTTCATTTTTTCTTTTTTCCCTGATTCCCTTAGTGGCCAGTCAGCCTCACACGAATACGGAGACTCAGATCTCAGGTTTGAGGGGACAGTGGTCCCAGATTTCTTTCACAACCTGCATTTACGAGGCATTGATCTTTTTTCCCTGAGATCTTTCCCCCTCATTCCCATGCTCACCATCCTTGGGGGATATTGTATCATGATATACACCACGTGGAGTATCGCCCGATGGTTTTTCTGGTTTTCTTTTTACAGGAGTTTTGACTCAGGGCCAGTGCAGACTCGCACTAAGCATTTCCCTCCCGTCAGTTACTTTCCTTTGCGCTAATTCCTGGTATTTCAACAGGTTAAGCGGAGCCTGTCCACGGTCAGGGGGTTGGTTAGAGTGTATTTATTTCTCTTAAGGGTGTTAAAAGCGGGGTTGTAATGTGGTCCTCAGGGTAGCCTTCTTCTGGGTTGCAAGGTTTCTTTCCCTTGGTTAAGTGGGGGAGGGTTCTCCTCATTTGTGAAGGCTCAATATGCCTTGGTGAGATAGAGGGGTCTGGGAGTGATACTAATCTCCCTTCCAAGTTATTATGACCCTCTATCACAATGTGCTCCAGAGTCCCTACATTTACTATCAGAAGGTGTCTGCCAGTACGATTCCCAGAGGGCTGGGATATTTATATTCAGTTAATGACTTGAGTCTCCTAGTCACCTGCATGGCAGGTGGACCTTTGGGTTTTCACAAGAGTTTGTTTTTTCAATAAGGTGCCGGCTCAGGGTGCTGTGAGCTTCAAGGCTCTCCAAATTGACTGAAATAGAGGTTAGTCCTCTTCTGGTGTGCAGCTTCAGTTTAACTATTTAGTGATCACTTCTTTGCAGTTTAGAGTCTTGCTAAGACTTGGAATTAGGTGTCCTCCTTCGGTTAGTTTTTTTGATCCTCTAGGGGATTTATCACCAGAGAGGAGGGAACAAGGTTCAAGCACCGGGCATATCTACAAGGGGGTTTTAGATGTCACTATGATGGTAGCGATTGGATGTAAGATTCATTTTTTCTCCTTGCCAGGTTTGGCCTCTTCAGGATCATGTTTGTAAATATCTGCTTCTTGTCATGGTAGCAGAGTTCTTCTTCAAGTGTTCGGAAGGTCTGACGGTCTCCGCGTTGGCGGTTTGACAGGTTTAGCTTCTCAGGCGGGGCCCTCTCTTCCATTCTGCTTCGGCCTCCGGAGGACATCCCTCCTTAGTATACGCATATGTCTGAAGACAATTGTGGGTTAAGTCTATGGCTTTTCAGCTCTGCTCAGGATGGGTCGTCCTGTTACAAATTTATAAAATGATTTTTACTCCCATTTTACCTTTTTGAAGATTTGTCTTTCCCTCTTGGTTCCCCAGTGTAGTTATGGGACATGCCCTGATCCTAATGCAATATCTTCCTTTAATGCATGGGATGGAACCTAAAAGGCTTTCCCCCTTTGGGGTACTTTTTCTTTATCTCCAGGAGAGGTCTGTGCTTATTTTCTTTGGTTTGCTTTCTAGGATCCCAAAGATGATATTAATTTAAATGTTTTAAATGTTTGATTGGTCAACAGAGGCGTTTTTTACAGAGGAGTTTTTTTGTCCTAACCTATTAGTATAGGAAAACTTTGTTCAAGGGTTTTTCCCCTCTTTAACCAGTTGGTTTTGGCGGCCTGTAAGGAACACTGGAATTGGCACAATTTCCTGTTTTCTTGCATTTGACGATGCCTTATAAAACAGTTTTCGGGCAAACTAGTCTTGGTCAATTTTCTTGCGGTCAGCTGATTGATTTAATGAAAGCAAAAAAAAAATGTTTTTTTCCTTTCCTATTATTTTATTATATTTTATTATATTGGCTCTATTGTATGGATCATGTTGTACTAATAAGATGCAAGGGCTTTGAACTTGCATAATATGAGCCTCCTGTCTTGTCATAGAATAGCTAATCCCCCACACTAACGTGAGATGGGGGTTTAGATTCTATTAAAGACAAGGAGGCGATTATTATCCCACCCACCCACCCTGGATATGATATGATATGACAATTGTGACACGCATGTACACAGGTGGTTCAAGAGAGAACATTCTTTGGTTTGTTGTTTTTCCCAACCACCCACCCTTCTTGTTTGTTGTTCTTACAGCCACGAGTTGAGGTTCTCATCAGGAGTGTGGCTCGCAGTTACAAGTTGTGGAGTGTGTGATTTTGGGTGAGAAGTCCTATCCAGAAGAACTTCGGCATAGATTCAGGCTGCGGGAAGGTGGAGATCTCCAGTTTCGATGGATTCTTTCTCCGCGCTACGCAGTTCAACCGTTTCATTGGACTTCTGGTGCAAGACAGCTGCAGAAAGAGGGGTTGGGGTTAGAGTAATGGACATATATAGAGGAGGGTCCCTGCTCATTGGTCCCCTGCAGGGCATGACCTGTCCTCCATGATGGTTTGGGGAGTTCCCCATACATTGACATTGAACTCTATCTAGTTCTGTTGTGTAAACTTTTTTGTTTGTAAAAGTATTTTCTTTGCTGCTGTGGTTTCAGAGTAAAGATTGTAATGCATAATAATCACCTCCTTGTCTTTAATAGAATCTAAACCCCCATCTCACGTTAGTGTGGGGGATTAGCTATTGTCAGACACTCCTGATAGGAACTGCGAGAGGGACGAGGTTTGCAGAGGAGGTCAGCAAGAGCAGACCAAGGTGTAGAGATGCTGAATGGGCGGTCTCCCACGGAACCACAAAACAACCCAAGATGCTGGCTTTGGGAAGTGCGAGCAGCGCAGCCCAACAGGAACACGTGGTCCAGTGAAGAGGGGTATGCCAAAGTGGGTCTGCGGAGCCACTACGGCAAGTCGACAAAAATGCCAGAGTACTGGTGAAGCAGAAAAGAACACGGGGAAGCCCGTGACTAAACTGAGGGTTGCATCCAAGACCCTGGAGGTAACACGGTGGCTAAGCCTGTGGTTGGGGCTCCCCAGAGAGTGAATGAAACCCTGAAAAACATAATGAATGAAAAGTGGGGGAAAAGAAGACAGCCCCTAGGTGATCCTTACTGACAGTTAACCAAGATATGGTATCAAGGGAAACAGGGTCTGGGACCCTTCTGAGAAAAGGACATATCAAATTATAAGAAGGCATCATCTTCTTCATGGCAGTACTTGGAGGGAAGGTGAGCCAGGACTGTCACATAAGAGAAACCATAAAGAGAACTGTGAGAGCAATATTTCTCGGCCTCAAAAATTATTAAAAATGTCACAAGCCGACCAAGGCTAGTAACCTCCACCTACCCACCCCAAAAAATGATTCTGGCCCCTCCAAACATTTTAAAAAAGAATTCCACTTTTATTGTTAAATGATGTATTTTACCATTATCTTTCAAACCCTAACTCGTATTCTCTCCCCTCACACCCCAGACCACTCTCCCGTCTCTCCTCTCTCTCTCTCCAACTTTGCTGACTTCTTCTCCTCTAAAATACTCACCTTACGCCAAAACATTCTACTCTCCCCCTCTTGCTCTTCCCCCTCTCCATCTCACTCCACCCCTTCTTCCGTCATGTCTAACTTCACCCCTGTCTCTAACGTTGATATTTCCCTCCTCTTGTCCAAAACTCACTCTACTGATGCCCCCTTTGACCCTCTACCCACTCCTCTAATTCCCAAAATCTACCCTCTTCTTATACCTTACCTCACCTCTTTCTTCAACATATGTCTCACCACTGGTACCTTTCCTACAGCCTTCAAACATGCTACTATCATGCCCATCCTGAAAAAACCCTCAGCTAACCCTCTCCTGGCTTCCAACCTTTGCCCCATCTCTCTTTTACCCTCCCTCTCTATGCTCCTTGAACGACTAGTCTACTCCCAAATCTCAGCTTTTGTCTCTAACCTCCTCCCCCCTAGTCAATCTGGTTTTCGCCCTAAGCATTCCACCGAAACTGCCCTTACCTCCGTTCTTAATTCCTTCCTCACTGCTCGCTATTCCAAACACTGTTCTATTCTCATACTCCTTGACCTTTCTGCTGCCTTTGACACCATCAATCACCCCTTACTCCGTGACACTCTATCCTCATTTGGTCTCAAAGGCTCAGTTCTCAACTGGTTTTCTTGCTACCTTTCCAATCGCTCCTTCGCCGTCTACTGGGGAGGCCACTCCTCCTCTACTCACTCCCTCAACTTTGATGTTCCCCAAGGCTCCATACTTGGCCCATTCCTTTTCTCACTTTACACTTCATTTCTTCCCCCAATCATCTCTTCCTTCGGTATCTCTCCCCACTTTTACGCTGATGACACCCAGCTCTTCCTTTCCTTCTCTTCCTTCACTCCTGACATTTATCTCAAACTATCTTCCTGTCTTACAGCTATCAAAATGTGGATGTCCTCCCACATTCTCACCTTAAATTCTGACAAAACTGAAATGTTATTCCTTCCTGCCAACACTCTTCATCCCCCTTTCCCCCTCCTTCCATCCTCTTTCCCCTACTCATCTCCGCATCTCTGCTTCTGCCCGCAATCTTGGCCTCCACTTTGACTCTAACGTCTCCTTTACTCACCATATCTCTCTTACCTCCCACACCTGTCGCTATCATATTTATAATGTTCGCAAAATCCAGTCCTCCCTCACCTTTCATGCCACCAAACTCTTAATTTCCTCCTTTATCTTTTCCCGTCTCTTCTACTGTTCAGCTCTCATCTTCGGCCTCCCAGCCTCTCATTTTGCCCCCCTCAAATCCCTCTACCACTCTGCTATCCACCCAATCTGCTCCCTCTCACCTTAAACGCAAGTGCAGGGTGGCCGAGAGGAAATGGCGTGCTTCATGTACATCCTCTGACAAACTGGAATGCTGCCTGCTCCAAAGGCAATACTGACTCTCTGTCCTCACCAAGAAGAGAGCTCATCCCTGCAGCATCTAACAACTCGGCTGAACTTTTTAAAATCTGCAAGGAACTGGACAATCTGCACGGCACTGGCTTCTCACTTCATCTCTAAAACTCAGAACATGCTGTCCTCACTCTCCTCCTCTCCCCTTCCCCCCTCTCCTCCCTGCTCTTCCTCTGGCCCTTCAGCAGCCACCTCTCCTCCCTCCTTATCTGCCTTTCCCCTGTTCTCCGCAGACGAGGTTTCTAGACAAGTCTGATCTATAAAAATCTCATCAAAACAGGTTCATCCCTGTTCCTCCAAAACCATCAAGGACCACATTGATTCCCTGGCCCCTGCTCTGGCTGACTTTTGCAACCACTCCTTCACCACTGGAGTCTTCCCATCCGCCCTGAAGTACTCCCTTGTGCACCATCTTCTCAAGAAACCCTCTGCCAACCCCTCCTGTCCGACTAACTATCGCCCAATCCATCACTCCCTTCCTGGGCAAGCTCCTGGAGAAACTGGCCATCTCCTAGCTTAAACATCACACTGAATCTGTTGGTTGTCTTCATGACCATCAGTCTGGCTTCAAAGCTGCCAGAAGCACGGAAACAGCTCTCCTGAACATCCGTGAAGACCTGCTCTCCAACCTTGACTCTAACACCCCCTGTGTCCTCATCTTGCTTGATCTCTCTTCTGCCTTTGACACTGTCAACCATGCCATCCTGCTCAATTGTCTCTGTGATAACCTGGGCATCACCGGTCAGGCCCTGGCGTGGCTGACTTCTTTCCTCTCTGACCGACCCTCCCAGGTCCAACTTGGGTCCTTCCTCTCAGCTATCTTTTTCTCTACCAGTGGTGTCCCGCAGGGGTCTAACCTCTTTCTCTCTGGCTGTTCAACCAATACCTGGCATTCCTTGTCCACCGCATTGCCGCTCTCTGCCCCAACTTTCAGTGCAATACGGATGACACTCAGCTCATTTTCAGGCTACCTTCAGCCACCTCTTCTCCGTCTCTCATCTCTGACTGCCTGTCTGCTCTCGAGGAGTGGTGTGCTGCCAATGACCTCTGCCTTAATGCCAGTAAGAATGAGATTCTCCTCATAGGCACACACGGTCCCTCCTTTCCTGTAGCTCTCTAGCCGGCCTCTTTTGGCCCTCTTCCTGCTCCCACCTGCGAGGCTAAAAACCTTGGGGTCATCTTCGACTCCACACTCTCCTTCTCTCCTCACATCTCTGACGTCTCTAAGAAGTCACACTACCAGCTGCACCTCCTCAGAGGTATTCTTCCTTTCCTCTCCTTCCCCCAGAAGCTCACAGTCTCTCATGCTCTGGTTTTCTCTAAGCTGGATTACTGCAACAGCCTCTTTCTAAATCTGCCTGCCTCTACTCTCCTCCCTTTGCAACTCATCCAGAATAGGACTGAAAGACTTGTCCTTGGCCACAAGCCCAGGGATTGTCTCTCCCCAGGACTGAAATCTCTGCACTGGCTCCCAGTGGTTGTGTGGATTAAGTTCAAAACCCTATGCAGTGTCCACAAGGCCTTCTGGGGCACGGGGCCTCAATACCTTCAACTCTCTCTTCCTTAATGTCTTCCTTCTCGAGCTCTTCGCTCATCCACCTCCAACTCCCTCAGGGTCAGTCGCTTCTCCAAGCAACAAGTTGGTGGTAGATCTCTTTCTTCAGCTGGGGCCTCCCTCTTGAATAGCCTCCTTGCCTCCCTTAAACTGGAGGAGAACCATCTCCGGTTCTGGAAGCACCTCAAAACCTTTCTCTTTATTTCTGTTTTTTCTCCTGCTCGCCCCTGCTGACCTCCTGGCTCTAACCGCAACTGCACTGGTTACCTGGGCACCCTCTGATCTCGGGCCCAGGTCCCTCCCCCGGTCGTCTCACACACCTGCACTGCCTGCCTGGCAACCCCCGCACTTGGGGACTGTTTCTGTATCCCTACAGTCTCACTACAAGCACTTGGACCTGATGTCTGCACTTACCCTTGCACTTGCCACTTGCTGGCCATTACTTTTACTTATTGTTATTATCTATTCCCTGTACTGCACTGTCCCTTCCCCCATCCCATGCACTTGCACGATCTGAATCACACCTGGCCTAGTAGGATCGTTGTCTGTCCTCCCTTTGTTCCCCCTCCCTTGCCTCATCGTGCTTTGAAACACTTGTGTGAAGGCACGTTATAAATGCCATATCATATCATATCATATGGCTCCATCTCCTCCTCGCTCTCCTCACTTGGCTGGCTTTCCTTTTACTCTCAACTTAAATTCAACATCCTCTGTGTTGTCTTTAAACCTCTTCACGATCTTGCCCCTCCCTACCTCTGCTCCCTCCTCTCTTTCTCCTCTCCCCCTCGCCCCTCCGTTCTGATGACCTCTTCCTTCTCCCTGTCCCACCCTCTCCTTGCTCTCCTTCTCACTTCCGATCCTTTCAGCTCCTTGCCCCACTTCACTGGAGCTCTTTACCTCTCCCTATCTGCTCCATCTCCTCATACTCTTCCTTCCGCTCCTCCTTAAAACCCACCTTCTTCAATCCCCTTCCTGACATCCCTTCTCTACTTCCTCCCTATTTGACTCATGAATTGTATTCTACTGCTTCTAATGTATTCTTGTTGGTTTATGCAAAGCGCTTTGGCGTAAAGCACTATATAAAAGCTGATAAATACAAATACAAATACCATTAATACATATCATATTTGTCGCAATGCTGCCACCAATTGGCCAACCACACACAGTGAAAGTGTATTTGCTATTTACTGCAAAGTACGTTGCTTTGCAGTAGATAGCAAATTAAATGTTTCTACATACCTGTACTCGCCATGGAAGGCGAGGGCAATGGGAATTGTCCTCGCCCTTCATAAAATCTCCTTGCCTATGTGAGTGAGTGAGGAGATTTTTTTCAAGTCATGTATCTGAAGACAGTACTTGGCAGAGGAGTAAACAAAGTCTGTATGTGACATCAAGAGGTCATAAAATAACAGTGAGAACAATACAAAGGGACACAGAGCTTAGCAGGTGAGTGAATCACGTCTGTGTTTGAAACTAAGAGACCCGAGGAAAGAGGAATCCGTGTCTGAGAACCAGAGACAGGGACCCACCACAGCTTGGAGGAGCATCCAAGCCACTCTTCTTCGTTGCAGTACTTGGTAAAAGGTAGACAGGTCTGCCAACCAGGGTCAGGTACCCACCACAGTTTGGAGACACATCCAAATTCCTGTTCTGTGTCACTGTCTGGTGAAAAAGAACCAGGCTTGCCAATCCAAGGGTCGGGGGCCCCCAGAGACAGAAGAAAATTGAGACGGGCCAATTGGGTAACAGAGATATTGCACACCAATTGTTGAACTGTGATGCAAGCCTGAAGAGAGGTTTGGAAGAGAGACACCCCAGCAGTTGAGGAATTGCACCAGAAGCCTAAGGAAGATTGGGGAAGGGAGACATTCCTCCACTACTTAAAGATACTAATAAATCCAGAACTGTCTTTTTGTCCAGGGGAAGAAAGTCATTCCTCTGAGCCAGGAAGACCTCCTTTTTATTTAGTTTAACTTATAGTGTGAGGGAAAGAGCTAGGATACTGACATTGGACATTGAGACGTTTTGCTTTTGACATCCTGATGGAGAGATTGGTTATTTTGGTTGAGGCAAGGAAACCCCTCTTTAGAGTTAGGGAAAGATAGGCTTTTCTTTTCATTTTCATAACATAATAAAGGTTTATGACAAAAACTATTACCCCTCTGTGTCCGAGTCTTACTACTGCACCCTTACAGGTTCTTGCAGTAAGAAACCTCAAACAAAACTCTGTTTATGAACCGAGTGCCCAGAGGCCATGTAAATGGCAGACTTTGCGCTTTATAAATGCTGCATAGCCTGCCTAGTTAGGAAAATGCTCCACTCCTCCACTTGCTGCTTTCCGCCCCAAAATTCCCCACAGACTGCCAAGTTCCCTAGCCTCCACCTACTCACTCTGCCCGTTCAAGGCCTCCATATCTGAAGCAGCCCCTGCGTATACACCCAACCAGCTCTCACTCCTTCTCTTCTGAAAGCCCCCACACCATCCGCAGGCCTCACCCCTCACTACGGAGAGACTGACGGGCATGTATAGAGACAACGCAGTCTGTGGTGTGTGGAATCACTGACACAACACAGCAGGATATTATAAAAGCGTAACATAAGCAAAAACCATAAGCAATAAACTAATGAACAGACATCAGACATGGAATGTAAAACATATAACAGATGAAAAAGAAAATATCCTTCAACTTGTAGCACAGCCTCCCTTATATAGCTTGGAAGAAATCTCAACCGACCATATGATCTAACAACATTTGGTTGCAGAGCTAGCAGTAGGTGGAGATTGGAAGCGACGGTCCAGCACTGTGGTGCAAGCCCAGCTTTCGGGAAATCTGAGCTCTGCCACTTGTTGCATTGGTCTGAGCAGATCTGGGCTCATTCCAGCTTGCTCTAATTTGGCTTTGGGATTAAAGTGGGAGTGTCTAGGTGTTTTGGTCAGGCGGTGTGAAGTCTCGGCTCGTCCACTGGGCACATATCCTGGATTTCATTATGTTCTATTCACTCTGGGTTTAATTGTCTGAACTGGCAGCATACAGCACTTGGAAGCTTGTGGGCTGCCTCCTCTCAGAGCCTTTAAGTTGCCAGGCAGCTAGTAGGGCTTCCTTTGTGAGTGAGTGACAGACAGGAACTCTGATTTCTGAATGTTGCTTGCTTCTGGTGGCACAATAGAAAGTTGAAGGCAGGTTGGCAATCAGAGGCACAAGCACTTTCCGGATGTTTTTACGGCGCATAAACCTATTCAGAGCGCTATGAAAGTTTGCTCTATTCCCGAGTGCCACACAGGGACTCTAGTACAGAATGCAGTGTTGTACTGGTGGACGGTTTTATCCTAGTGCTGCTTTTTGAGCATAAGGCATTTTGAAGTGAGGGCTGTGCTAGCACTGAATCTGGGGTACTGCACTGGGGCTCCTGTCCATTTGAGCTTTGTTCATTTGAGAGTGTTTTTCCAGCACCAGTGGTAGTGCCTTCTCGGGTTCTCTGGTAAATGTTATGTTATGGCCATTTGTAGAGCGCACGGTCGCCCGTAGGCATCATGGCACTAGAGAGGTAGATGACTACCCACAGAACAGCACATCAAAGCCAAGATTGCTTACAGCTCAGAACAGATGAGTTTTTAATGCTATCCGAAAGCCTAGATGATTTGATGACAATTTCATAGATAATGGGAGGGTACTCCACAATTATGTTGATGCAATCGAAAAGTCACGTCCCCCCATGGTGGCGGTAACTTTCCAAGCGCTTTAAACTGCCTTCAGAGAGTGCCATACAAGTGCTCCTTGTGCAGAATATGGTTGGTTTGACCAGCGCAATCATTATCCTAGTGCTGTTTCCTCAAAGCCTAGTTCAGGGGTCAGGTATATGAGAAGGAGTTGTATTGGTGTGAATGCTCTCCCAGTGCTTTTGTGGTGCCTGCATGGGTGCCGGGCCAAATGGAAATTTGGTTTTTTGCTAGTCGTACAAAGGTATGTTAAACATGTACTTAATTTGGTGTGCCCTTTTTTGGCTTTTCTTTTGAAATTGAGAATAATGTGTCCTCTTATATAGCACTTCATGCCATATTCTTCCTGCTTCCAAGTGCTGTAGTAACGTGTTGCCATTACCAAATATATTGATGTTCAAATGTATATAACTGGGAATAATGATGGGCTGAGTTGGAAGGTTCACATGCTTTCTGGGGATATCGAATGTCCCCAGAAAGCATGTGAACCTTCCACCACAGCTTTAAATGGGCCGGTCCTACCCGGCCCTCAGTACCTGCACTTCTTAATTTGAGCATTTCAGTACCTGCACTTCTCAATGCCTGAAAGAGAGCACCAGTACTAACTTATGTTGCCAGGTGAAAATTAAAGCTTTTCATTTCACTTTATCGTAACTTAAGGAACTAAACTTCTGCAGTCTTTGCTGGGGAAAGCAGCTTCCTCTCCCCTCCTCCTCTCCACCACCCGCAGTGCCCATGATGTCTCTTCAGGGCCCACCCTGCAGAACAAGAGGAGGGTCACACATGCATCTGCTGTGCTCTCAGCACACCTGGCGCAGAACACTGTTTCCCTAAGCGGGCTTCACCTGTTACCATTGGTGCCCTCTGATGGAGCAGGGGTTGATTTGGAAAGCCTGGGAAATTACTTTTTAAAGATGTTTCTGTGTTAGTAGCAGGGCCTATTCTAATATGTAAATGTAATTGGAGCTGTGATGGAAGGTTTTCGACTGACACACAGCTCCAGTTACCTATCAAATGTCTTATTAGGCAATGAAAGCGAGCAATAATAAAACTCCCCTTCTAAAGCTTAGTTTACAGCTATGATATCTGCTAGTATGATAAGTAAAAAAGAAAGGCTCATTTACTCAATGCATAACAACAAACTGGATGTTTGTGTGAAAGGATCTCAGATACACTGCTCTTCCAAAATGTGTGCTCCAAGGCACATCATTCAATATACTGGGCATTGCCTGCAAACATGGTGTGTTTAAAAGAAACATGTGCCCCAGGTGCCGTGCCGAAAGCGCAGCGCCAGAATGTCGGGCCTCGTAGCTTGATGAGTATATATGAGTTTATTTACTAATGAGCTTCCACTTAATATAAAACGGGAAGTTTCCTTCCCTCGCTTCACAAGGGCCTTAAAAACTTGGCTTTTCAACCAATACTAACTAAACTCAACAATCTGAAATACCTACAGGGAAGACGAACCCTTGCCGCCCTAGGGTGGCTTGCCACTAGAATCTGCAACCACTGTAAGTGACTACTAAATTTAATAACTCAGGTAAACTTCTTTGTACTAGTGCTGTTGTCTATGTAATTGTATTACTGTGAATTTTCATTATACGTTGCCTGTAACAACGCCGTGATACGCAAGGGTTTGGACGTCTAATAAATGTAACAAATAAATAAATAAATGCCTGCACTTCTTTTTTTTCCATTTAAACCACTGCCGTCCAACAAATGTCGCAAGAAGAGAAACGGGAAGAGTGACCTAGTTGGCCCTTGGAAGATTTGGCCAGAGGCGATCTCAGGAAAAAACTAAGTTCACTGCAGTTTGTTGCAGAGGGGACATTGAACCCTTTAGCAGAAAACAACACGTCGTCGCCACTGTGCGCCAGTGTTTTGGGAGTTGCTTCTGGGTGCTGGCACAGGCTGTGTTTGCCAAGCCTGGATCCTTACAGAGAGGAAGCGAGAAATATGAATTTAAAAGCAGAAAAGGCAGAAAGTCTCTACTGTAATATATCTGTCACTGCGAGAAGGCAGCAGCGGGAAGGGCGGGAAAAGCGGGAAAGAGCGCCCAGTCTGTGTGTCATTCGAAATGTATGTCTCGCCCTGTGACGATAGCTCGGAATCCCAGGGCCCGCGGGCATGTCACGCTTCTCCTGACACGTCCGCGTTCCCGGGGGGCTGTCAAACTAATTACCTTAATACTCCAAAGACTGGAAGGAAGAAAAATCTACTCACCCCTTTCCAAAAAAAGCGAGCGCGGAAGCGCTGCTCCCAGCCGACATGGCATAGTAAAGGATGCACGGGGGCTGTGAGGAAAGTTATTAAATTGGTAGTATCCATCGTTAAGCAGAGTAAGACTTCCTTCAGAGATGGGAGGTAGGGAGCCAGGGAGGCAGGAAGACAGGCCCCCGTGAGTGAGGCTGGAAGCAGTTAATTGGGTGCTGGATAATGTGGGGTCCCTCTGTGAATCAGGCTGACGGTGGGTAATTGGTGCTGGATAATTTGGAGAACCTGCGCTTTGTGATGATTCAGGAGCGAGCTGCTGCAGACTGAAATAGTGGCGTGCCGCCCCCATATTAATTGGTCTACTGGAAGAACGGGGAGACAGCTCTCGTGGGACGCGCATAACACTGCCCCAGGAACCTCGACTTCCCACATTGTCCCCGGGGTTCAAGATCTGATACCTACTTACAGGCGGAGGACAGGCCTACTTGGGCGGTGGGTCCGATTGGTGCCTGTGACAGCACCGCTGGGATGTGGCTCGCAACATGAGGATAATGTTGAGCTAGATGTGATTTTGGTCCAGGACCTTCACAGCACTGAGACATGTGAAAGGGGATTGTTAATGAGGGACATTCTCATGTCGTTGGACCCACCTGGCGGATTTCCAACAGGTGATTTTGGGAGCCTTACTAAGGAGGGAGGTGCCACAACAGCGCATGAATACATTTGGAATATACTGATCCATTAGGGGGTGTTGAGATACAGCTGTATGAGGCTCACTAAAATCATGTGAAGGGGGGTTTGGCGGGGCGAGGAACAGGCAGGTCATTGAGGAAGACGAGTGACCTGGACTGATACAGTCGGTGGCAGCCACTAAGAGGTCTGTAATGGGCTGCGCTATCAGGGCGTATCTGGGACCCCTCACTGATGGGGGTCCCCTGACATCATCTGAGAGGACCTGGAGTGGATAGACCTAGGAGGAAATGCTGGGATCGACACCTGATTAGAGACCGCAACCAAGAGGCGGATCAGTGAGAGAGCATGCAAGAGGCTCACATGATGAGACCATGTAACAGTCACTGGCATGATTGGCAGGGGCCCTGGTGCCACTACCTGCTCCATGACTTAGAGACTGCAGGAGGCGCGTGGGTGATCTGCCAGTCCCCGCAGTCAATGAGCAGCCTCAGGGTTACCTCTGAGGTCAGAGCACCATGTGACACCCAAGTCTGTCAGCCACAAACCCTCACAAACATTTCTAGACTCCAAATGTACTGTTTACTCCCTGAATCAATTAGGGCTTCAACCGGTACTCAGTTTACTCTAGCAGAGTCATGAGTTTTAAATGGAGAACATGTACAAAATAAATTACTATCACAATCGTGTCCCACCATGTAACCAATCTCCATGGGCTATTCCTTCTTATTAGAAGGACACTGCTGGGCCAAATGTCCTGATTGCCCGCACAAAAACCATACCATGGAGGTGGGTCTTGGGGTTCGTCCTTCTTCTGGTTTCAACCCTCCCTTTCTCTAGGTATCACTGACCTCCTTTCTCCCTTCATCAGATCTCTCACCAGAGGTTTATAGGAGCTGTCTTGGTTTCTTTGTGTATTAAGGAATGGGGACAGGAAAACCCTCTCAGTTCCTTCTTGGGTTCTCCACCTCTATGAAGATTTTTTAACTGTCTATTGGCTTCTGCATAATTCTCAGCTGTTTCTTTTGCCGATATCAGACTGGGTTTATTTAGTTGAAGAACTGCTTTTTGTAGATATGGGGGTAATGAATTTAGAAATTGTTCTTTGGTGAGTGTTTGCAGCACTTCCGGTAATGAATTTTTTCCTAACCACAAAATTAAAGTGCTCTGTACTCTGGCCCCTAGTTACACCGGGGTTTCATTTGGGTGCATCTTAATATTCCTACATTTTTGTTTATAAAAATTATCTTTCTGCCCTAATCTCTTTAGTAACCCCTGTTTTATCTCATCAAAAGATGTTGTCCCCAAAGGGTTTAGAAGCTGATAGGACTTTTGTAGTTCTCCTTTTAATAACGTAGTCAAGTAACATGTTTTCAGCTCATCTTCTCAGTGAAACTGATGGGCCAGCCTTTCAAAATTGAGAAAACAATTTCCCAGATCTTCTCCTTCCTTATATGACTGTAATATCCCATGTGGCAGCATAAGCCTTTGACGAGGGGCAACAATTCTTTCTAGTCCAGCTTAAAACCTTTATTCAGCTTGGATTTGGTGGGCAGTTAGTTGATTAAAGAGGTCCTCTAGAGAAACCATCTTAATGTTCCTTTTGTTTTTTTCCTTTTCTACAAAACCAATGTCCTGTTCAAAATGGTATAGATCAGGATCTGGACTTGGACCTTTTGCCAGTCTGTCAAAAAAGAAAATACCTCTTGCAATAGCTCAGGACGTTGATCTATTTCTATAGTCTCACTTGCATCGAACAGGGAAATGGGTTTGGTTCATTCTTCTTGTTCTCTAATGTCTGGGGTGGGCCTCCTAAGACTAGAGGTGATGCATAGAGATGGTATCTGAGGTAAATCTATCTCAGCCTTAACTATCAGACTCAGTTTACTTTTAGGTCTTATATCATAGTGTAGTACTTTAAAAGTGTCTAGTAAAGAAAAAGGGAGTTTCTGATGGTTAATTGGAAAGGCAAACTTTGTTAGGATCTTCTCTTTTATACTAAAGAAGGTCTTGTGAGGATTTATTTTGATTATGAAGTGTTCTTCTAACTGTTGGATGGTAAGCTGTATTTAGGTTCTTATGCACACAATCGTGACATTTTTGTGGTGGGATCCTAGTTTGTATCAGCTGGTTTAGCGTCCCATTCCTGATACCATATGTGAGGAGTCAGAAATGATAACCGGACACAAAGTTGTCCTGTTTTTGGTTATAGACTTTTATTATAAACTTAGATGAGTGTGGAGAAGGCCTCTCTGACCCTATTGTAAGGAGGAATTTCCCTACCTAAGAACCAAAAACTAAAGATCAGTCTGTGTCAGGAAGTCATAAATCAAAAGCCTTCCTTGTGTTCTATCCTGACCCGCACACTAAAAAAAAGTGACAAGAGAGATGTCTATGACCTGGTATTTGCAAAAAGTTTTCTTTAATAAAGGTAATATAGCTCCAATGTAAATGTTCTCCAAAATGGAAAATACCACAGTTGCAGAGGGTGATTCCCTTCCCCTGGATTATTCACTGGTATCACAAATGTCTCTGGATCCAACAGTTCTTGGTGTCTTTTCAAGCTCCCCAACCATCCTGTTAGACAAACAACTGTTCAGCCTTGTAAATTCTTCTTTAACAAAAGTTCCCTCTTTAATTAACAAACACTGTTTCTGCTTGACGCTTCTTGTAGGTTTGCAATTTCCCTGTTGTACTCTCCTGCCGGGACTTCTCTTGCACTCACAACTTCCTTGTATACTCTCCTGCCAGGACATATCTTGCACTCACAACTGCTTTGTATACTCCCCTGCCAGGACTTCTCTTCTTCTACTTTAACTGGCTGGTGTTTGCTTCCCAGGACTTTTTGTATATTATAGTTCCTCTTTACTTCCAAGAAGGCTGTGCCTTTTGTGGCTTGGTATATATACTTATGTAATTTGCATTCACTTCCTATTGTGATCAACTTGGCCGCTGCCCTTTCAGTTCACAAGCAATCTTCTTATAAATGCACTTTCCGTGACTTCACAATGTAAATATTCTCTTTGGCTCAGTCATCGGAATGCCCCGCTATCCCCACTCTGCTCAGGCAGACTCACTGACCCTCTGTAGTGTCTTTTGTTTTGCTTACGCTCGTGCAGCATACCTTTGCCACTTCCTTCCCACACTGGGCAGCTCTGACACCTCTACACCCTCTCTCATAGCTCCCCTCCTGCTCGCTGGTTTCCTCTCGGCTCCTGGTAAAGACTGCGCTACTTCTTTTTGTGACAAATCCACTTCCGAGGCAATAATGGTCCAGGAGTGAATATCGGTTTCTAAACCATCAATCAGCCCTACACCTCCAGTACACCAGAAGGGATCTGAACAGATTGGAAATACAAGCAAATTATAAACCTCCTTGTTCAATTCTGGTAACATGGACGGAACGGCAGTCTTATCTGAGAAAGGTCGTGGATCATTGGTTAGTTGCAAAACAGCGAAAATACAATTATTACCCAATGATAAAAGGGACTGTCCAGTCAAGGTTATTTCAATAATATCCACTTTATTTATCACAACAGACATTTCTAGAGACACTATGAATAACCCACCCTGTAAAAGAATGCAGAGGACAGACGGTTTCAAAGAAAAAAAGGGGATGCACTCTGGATATTGAATTGAGGCTAGTTTAAGGTTACTTGGCTTCAGCACAAAAGGAGCAAAGGGTCTTAATATGTCTCCAGGGGCCTTCCGGGAAGGACCATGGGGACAGGACCACCACGTACCTTGTGCTGTAGGTGTTTTTGGTGCTCAACAAGGATGAGTCTGCTTCATGGCACTTTGCAGCCTTCTGCGGCAGAGTTCAAGACTAGAGTCAGCTGCGTTTATCAGGCGGCAAGACAGTTCGCTGAGCAAAGCTGGATGAATAGCTGCAGGCTTGCCTACACAGCAGTTCAGGGTCAGAAATTGTTGTGTCAGTGCTGTCATCAGGTTCTGAAACACTTCTCGGGTGTCTTTAAGCAACTGCGGCTTGACAGCAATCAGTGTTGCAGTCGGTTGCAGCTTGAGAAACTCGACTGGCTCAAAAATGTCCTTTAAGGCAGACATCGGTAGATGCTTATCGAGGCACTTCTCCCAGCTTATTCAATGGGCTTGTGTCATCCTTTAAGGCGGGCGGCCTCTAGCTGTGGAGTGTGTGGCAGGCAGCTGCCTTGTCCTTGGTTGTAGGTTCAGAGACCTTGTAACACTTCCTACCTAGGAAGCCTGCTTCAGAACCTAGCAGGGCACGCTGTGTGCTGGCTGGGTACCAATTCTGGAGCAGCTAGAGGGCCCTCTGGATTCGTTATCTCCCTCTGTTCCTTGGGAGATGTTCTGGGGAGGGATCCTGCTTCCCCCTTTGGAGGTTCTGCCCTTCCTTCACTGGTGGAAGATGTAAAGCAGACTGTACCTACAGCCAGGGTCCAGTGATGAGTTCTTCTTGCTACTCCTTCGAAAGTCTTCAGATGATCTGCCAAAAGAGGGACTTGCCCCTTTCAAAGCCAAATGGACCACAAATGGACCACAGCGATTGGTGTAAGCTAAGCTAGGTCTTCCTTATGAACCATCCTGGATCCCCACCAACAATCTCCTGTATGCCAAACCCCTGCCTCTAACCCCCCAACACACCCCCGGTAACCCTCCACCCCCAACCCCCTACTTACCTTGCCTCTGACTCGCTAGTCCCTGCAAAGCCTGTTCCCTTTCACTTCCGTGATTGGAAACCGGCGCCGCAGTGTCCTTAACTTTTTATTTCTTTTCGGGACAGCTGCAGGGGTGTACCCCGCAACCATCGCTCTCTATACTGCATAGTATAGGGAGCGGGTGTTGCGGAGGACACCCCTGCAGCCCCCAAAGCCCTTAATTTATTTAATTTTGTATGGTTTTTTTTGGGAAGGCTTCTGGGCTCACCCCCACAATCCCTGCTCGCAATATAGTGAGCAATGGTGTGGGGGACACCCCCGCAGCCCCCAGCACCGAATGCCTGATTTGGTTGAACTTTTCGGCAGTTCAGATTTTTTTTTTTGAACGACCGAAATTGGGCCAAATCACGCATTCTGTATTTTGTTTTCGCTCATTTTTGACGAAACCCCTGAAACAACCCTCGGACCTTTCAAAATGCCAGATGTATAAAACAAGGTGCTATATATTCTGGCACTTGCTGTGGGAGAAAAAAACATTGGTTTCCCCGTGGCGTGTGGAATAAGAGAGCAAATGTAACATGTAATTTTCGCTCTCTAGGCCCACCGCCTTCTTGTAGCTATAACAAAGGTTGCCAGAATCAGTTGAACGCTGCTTCACCACGCTGTCTACAAACAGGCCTGGATTAAATGCTTCCCTCTGTTAACGAGGTCCCAGTCACTGATAATTGATAATAGGTGATCAATAACAAAATTAATTGAGTTACACCAAGTGCAAGAGAAAACCCAGCTTTATTGAAATATAAACAGCTGGGAGAGCATGCAACACAACATTCTCTCGACGTAATGCAGAACACAAACTTTTAAATCAAATACACATCACAAATACCATCATGGTTAGTGATAAGAAAACACTTTTATTGACTCATCTTATTGGTTAGTAACACCTATACATTGTATAGGGTATTGGGTATTGGGTATTCAATAACTGATGGCTCATCCTACGTTCGTCCTACTAAAAATGTTACACTTCATTCTAACATATTGGTTGGCACTATACTACATTAACTAACATAGCGGACAGAATCCTAATTGATTAATTGTTTGCTCATCCGACCGTGGGCTCTTTAATGTGAGCCCAGAGTGCTTGGTGCGGAAGGGGAGATGAACGGACTGCTATGGTTCAGTTTGAAGAAGTTACCCCCTTCTCATTCCCAGGCTTGAGGCCTTATCTGTTAATGTGTTCACGGCCTTGGCATATCGTCGGTGCATGGATATGCTAATGGAGTAGCAGGTGCAACTATCATGTGTGGGTTAAGAGTAAAACAAGGAGTGTACAAAACAAGTGGAAGTGCAGCAGCAGTCCAAACGCTATGTTATGTTAAGGGTTCTTGTACCACGCACTGTTGCCACCTGCATGGTCTCTTGGCACTCTGGCGGATTTACAATGCAAGGAGGGTGGTGGGTTTGTTAGTTGGATTGAGCGGGTGAAGAGCAAGAGAGCTGTGATGTGCTTTTGGCAGTTTCAGTTTCGGGAAACCGTTTTCGGTTGGTAGCTGTCATGTGATGTTGAGGTGAGATTGTGTATAGTTTGTTTCATTGTCAGGGTGTTGTGAAGTGCATGCGGTTTGTATAGCTGTGTTTAGTTCAGAGTTTGAGAGGGTGCATACAGAGGGGCGCGTTTTTAGTACCGTTAGTTGATGGCAATGCATATCCTACCCCCGATATTCCCCCGACTTAGGTTAAATACAAACTCTGGCTTCCCCAGATAACCAGGCCAAATGCAAATGTTGGCTACCTTAGAAAATTAGGCTAAGTTAAACTTTGGCTACCTTACACACTTGCCCAAATGCACTCTTTGGCTATCTTACACACTTAGGTTAAATGCAAACATTGGCCATCCTACACAATTGGCTAAGAGCAAACTTTGATCGCAAAAATATGACTACCTCACACAGCTAGGCTAAATGCAAAATATGACTATCTTGTGCAATTACGTTAGATGTCTGTAGGTAGATGACAATGTGTAATAAGAGTGGTGGAGTTTTACTGGAGTACAGCAATGGCTGTACTCCCTGCCCAGACAACACTTACCTTATTAGTGGCTGTAGGTTGACTGCATCAGGCGTCCCAGACGAACACAGGCAAGCATGGAATGGAGCTGCTTGGTCAGTAGCTACCCTTTGACTTGTGGGCCTTAGCCAATGTCTGCCTGGGCTGGGGTTGCCCTGGAGGATCCACCTATAAGGGCTTCCTGAAGCATTCACCAATCAGTGCCAGGGGGTAGGGGGGCATGCCAATTGTGCAAAATGGACTTGCAACAGAGGGGATTTGAAAATGGAAAAGCACAGGCAAAATAAGTGAACTTAGGTCACCTGGAGGGTGAGAGACACATACAGGCTGCAGGAGCTGCTGGAATAGGGATACGGGGCTCAAAATAAGTGTTTAAAGACTCTGGTGTTGCCTACAACACTTCTGGTCACATGGGTGCGAGGTATCCATCAATCAGGGCCGGGAGGCGGGCCAACGATGCAAAAGGGACTCGCTACAGAGGGGATTTGAAAATGGAAAAGCCTGGGTAATATAAGTGAAATTGAGTCACCTGGAGGGGAAGAGGACGCTTACCTGCTGCAGGAGCGTGAAGGAGCAACATACGCAGAACTTTGGCCACAATGAGAGTACAGAAATAGCACAGGGATTGGTGAAGAGTGTGCTGCATGTACTGGAAAAATGCAAAAGCAGGAGCACAAATCGAGGTGCCATGGGTGGAAAGCATGAACCGTGCACAGTGTTATACAGGGGTTTTATAGTCCATACTGATGCTGGCAGCAGAAGAGGTACCAGGACATGGTGAATGTGGTGAGTACTGGAAACATTGGATTGTTGTAACTATGAGAAACACCTGCTGTTTGCCTTGCACTTGGTTTGCTTTTCCCGCTGCCACACCAGGTTGCTGTGATGCCTGTGGGGCTGAGGCGGTGAATCAGCCTTTGAACTGAGTGTCCTTACGATTTCAAATGCCCTTCTTTGCAAAGCAATGTATGAGAGCCAGTTCATTGTCATCTCACGCCACAACCTTTAATTATTGTAAACTATTGGTTTGATTTTGTGTGTCAGTACATGTGTGTTGTGTGAGTCAGTTTGTGTGTATGGTTGTTAATATGTGAATACATTACTGATGAATCAGATTCGTTTGATATTGCACTTTATAGTGTTTTGTATTGTTTCTTCTGCGGTGAAATAAACTAACAAATTGTACTTTATCCTGTATTTCTATTTTTTTCTCTAAAAAAACATTTCTTTACTGGCTCAAAAAATGTGTTTGTAAATGTGTTGCGTAGGTTCTTCTATATGTGTGTGTTGGGATTCCCACTGACCCTATGCATTACATAAATGCGTGAGTTGACCTCAGGTATATGATTGCACTATCTAGTTAGGCCTGGATTAAATGATCACTGTCCCGATCACATGGCAGAGGACTACTGTTCAGAACTCATTTTTGTATATTTATTGAGTTGTTCTGCTATCCTAACCCACGTGTGCTACACTGTGCGTTTATTCATTAGGAGGTTGTTTGTGGTGGTAGCTATTTGCACCTGGAGACCATTGCTATCTGTACTTTCCCATTGCTACAAATAAAAATGAATTCACGTTATAGTTGCATGCTGTGTGCCTCTGAAGAATGTTATCTAGTGTGGCTTCGATTCCTTGTCAGGGCACCCTTCCTTACTTATCTTGATATCTGAGCATCACTCTGAACATTGTGGGGCCTAGGATTGTGGGAAAAGCAGTTTTCATGTCAGGACTTAGTATTTCAGAAGAAAGGCCTTTCAAAGTTCTGTCTGAAAGATGGCGGTACTCTAGTTCTTTCTCCACCACATTAATGTTCTTTGTGTCTCATGCATTGCAGGCCACCATACATTATTCCCTGTAGTCTGCGACCTATCCCTACCTATATATTCTGCAACGTCTCCCTAAGCGTGTGAGTCCACTCTACTTCTCACCCTATTTGTGTAGCACAAACTATTCTATTCTTCCTACCTCTAATGTTCAAACTGGTTGTTAACAGATCACTTCACAGCTTGTACCTTTGTTTACTTCTAGGAACAGGTGGGGGCTGGGCCACACCTTGTGCTGATCTAATCTACATCATCACACTCCTTCCTCTGATCAATGTATTGACCAAATGCCCACTGTTCTTCATCACCTCATATCCACCTTTTGGGATCCACACCTTAATGACCCCCCCTCAGGTTACCTCCCTGTTCCATATATTCTTCTGGAGCACATGTCATGAAACACCAGTCCCCATCTCTGTCACAGTTCCCCCAATGTTGGGTATAATTTTCAGGATCCAACGGGAGTTCATATTTATTCCCAGAGGGGGCAATTGATCTTTCTATGACATGCATGCAGTGCGGTTCATCTCTTTAAGAGTGGACATGTGCCATGTAATCTTTACCCAATTCTATTATCAACATGTGTTTCTCTACGATTGTCTTCCGCGCTTTTTTTCATTGTCTCAGGATAATTTGCAGAGCAGAATGGCAGTGAGTACTAATACTCGTATTGCTATTAGTATTTTAAACGCATCTCCTAACCAGGTCGGCACCCATGAGGACAGAGAATCAAACCAGTCCCATAATTTCCTCCACCTCCTGCACCATTGTTGTATGTAATTCCTGCAGTAAAGTTATAGCTTCTGTCACGCTCCCATGCTGCTCATTATGTACTGGTATAAATATACAGTGCACAGTGTTGAGTGCCCAGTTGAGTGCTCTCAGGCTGTCAGGCTGCAGGCACAGGACACAGGCAAGCGATAAAGTACCCCTTCATTGTTTCTGAGTGACTAATCCATTCTGCTAGTGGTATCTTCTCTATTTTTCTTGTTTGAAATTTTAAAATGCAAAATAAAGCAAAGAATAAAAGCTCTGTAACAAGATATAATTTAAGAAAAGGAAAAATAAATCCCCCGGCACCCCCGATTCTTGAGGTTGGAATTTCCAACAATAATTATAAGTCTGCTCCTGTAAAGCAACAGCCAGCATAATCGCCAGGTTTTTTCCGGTAGAAGTTAGTGAGCGGGGCGATGCGGAGGACACCCCCCCGAACCCCTGTTTCTTTCTTTTTTTTTAAACAGAAGGCTGCGGTGATGTCCCCTGAAACCCCACTCACTATACCATGAAGTGTACTGAGCGGGGCGATGCAGAGGACACCCCGCAGCTCCCGTTTAGTTTTTTAAAATGCTGCCACCAAAGGTTCGAACTTTTGGTGTTTGAACCTTTGGTGGTAGCATTTTTAGAACTTTTGGTCATAGCGACCATTTTTTGTCGGTCAAATCGGCCTATACCGAAGTTCCAGGGTCTAAAAGGAAATTGCTGCTGACTCCCGAGGGGTGCTTAATGGGTGACATGGCCGCAGCAAATAATACAAATAGGCAAAATCACGCAGAAACCTCAGACTTGGGACGAGTTGACAACAACTCCCTTCCAGATCTCTTCTATTCACTACAGCAGAGTATTGCTCTGGCCGGAGAAAGTGTGGACGTGTGGTCTGAACAACCCATGACCTTTCACCTTGATTAGTGCAGAAGACAGGGCTCCGTTGGTTGGCCCTAAAGAACATTTGTCTGTTTCCACAAATTTAGCCATATATTGTGAGTCAGCACAATCTTTAACTACGATACCGCTGAAAATAAGAGTGTGGCTTCTAATGGGGACCTGCAATCTTTTATAATACCAACGCAATTTTCGCTGAAAATCCTACTCAAATTAAGTGGGAAAATACATGATGCTTTGTTTTTACCAGCTGTGAATCTATACGGAACAGGGGCGAAGGAGCAGGCCACGATGGTCATCGAGGTGTGTAAAACCTATGGAAAAGGATCCAGCGAGTTATGGCAAGTGCCCTGTAGCACTAAGTCTCCACGGAATGAGAAGGCATTGATTGAGGAAAATATTATAATAGACAGTGGTGACCCGATAATCCAGGGGCGATACAGTCCACTGCTATCAAGAAGAGAAAGAAGAAAGGGGTCTCAGCTTATAGCGCTTAAGCATTCCACAGCAATACTGCATGCAAAGGCAGTTGCGAAGGCTAAACCTTCCAAATGCGCTAAGAAGAAAGTGGCCCGGTCAAGGAAACGACTATCAAATCAGGCGGTGACGTTAACGAGTTGGTTAATCAATGAAGAAAGTGTACTAACTTCACCCAACCATTTACCCCATGGGGGGGCTTTGTCTCCTGAAGCAATTGTCACTGACTCTGTCATAAAATAATCAATAATAGATCCTCTATGCCAGAAAAGGGGGGGATCAGATGTGATGATACGATTGAGCAGCGAGAAGTTGTGTTCGGCGCATTGTGATAAAGTACTAAATGCATCTACTTCTAACATCATAACATTTAAATATCTTTACCAGAAGCAGAGGAAAAAGTGGGCAAGTCGTGCAGTATTCCCGAGCGTCCTTCATCAAATTCGCGATTGCGAGTGCTGGTTACGGTAGATTTTGAATTTGTAGAGCCTCTATCATGCAATTAATTTCAATGTTTCGAGAATTCACTGCCATAATGCTGCAAGTGCCTTACTGCTGCAGGCATATAGTCTCCAGTTACAAGCTAGTGGCCTTGAGCTTGACGTTGATCCTGATCAAGAAGACACAGATCTCCCTAAAGAAGGGGCTGGAGTTATGAGTGGTGCTCTGTTACCAGCACCTGGGTCAGCATGTGGGGGTGAGATATCTCTCCCAGGGGTGCAACCAAGGCTACAATGGTTGGCAGAATCCCTTGCCTCTCCCTCGGTTGCTCCACAATGAACTCAATTATCATCTTCTGGGGTCTGTTGATGTTGAAGATTTATTGGTCACTAATCAAATTTTGATTTTACAGGAGATCTGGGTAAGAGTTAATCTATTGGTTGAAGGCTATGTTATTTTTCACTCTATGGCAAAGAAAGGGGATAGAGGAGGACCATACAGTGGTCTGGTTATTGGGGTGGAATTCTTTTTAAAGGCTCATAAAATTGGTAATCTTTCTTGTTCTGATTCTCCACTGGCACTTGAGGTGGATGAAATCAACCCTAGGCAGAAATCACATTGTGAACATTTATAACCCACCAGGGGGTACCCTAAGTGACTCACTACAAGAAGCTTTGTTTGAATTGCTGAGCAAATGGTCACATGGAAACCCGAGTGACCTTATTATCCTGGTGGCGACTTTAATTGTAGGTGTATATGGACAGAAGAATTATCTCCCAACTTACATTTGGATGCTAGGAGCTTTATGCTTCAAGATCGACCCTCTAGGGAAGGGCACAGGTAGATGAAATCATTGGATGAGTGTGATCTTAACATGCTTAATGGGCGAATAGAGGGAGAGCGCCCAGGTAATTAAACATGGGGAATATGAGAGCTACGCTAGATTATTTTTTCACCAGCTCCATGTTAATGCCTGAGGTTGTAGATATGTATATAGGGGAAAATACTTTTAGCGACCATGCAGCAGTTACACTACAGTACAGAAAATCAAGTTTTAAAAGGCTCAGAAGAGGGCAGTATTGAAGTTAATTATGCTGGGAATAACATTAAATGGTCTGTTAGAAACCTTTCCTGGGCCAAAGAATTGTGAGGGGTGCTGAGCTTCTGCTCGTTGATATTGACCGAATGACTAGCGAAGAGATCGCACAATGAATCTCGGAATTTACAAAGGAGAATGGGAACTTTACTGTTCCACAAATAATGTGTGAGGGCAAATGTGAAAGGAAATATGATTGAAAAGAAACTCAAAATGTGTCAGGAGATACATAAGATTAAAAGTAGTATTATGAACAATTTAACTATAAAAGCCATGATAAAAAGACTCAATAATAAATACGGGAATTACATCCATTGGTGGAAGATCAAGTGTAAAATGGAAGAATGGCAGCGATTGGTCAAAGCACTGACCCTTGGGAAGGGCCAGGATATATGGCATGTACTAGGAGAGGCAAAGGGGTCCAAGAATCGAAGGATAATCAATCCCATTAGTGAGTCACAATGGGTCAAGTATTTGAGTAAGCCTAAGGGAAAAGTGGAAGGAAACTCAATAAATAAGTATTTTAAGTACACAGACAAAAATGAATTTACTATAGAAGAGGAGGATATAATGTACAAAATAAAAAGATTGAAATCATCCTGAACTCCTGGTCCCAACAGTCTGTCCAACTTAGTCTTAAAGCAGGAAGTGGGACTGTGGGTGAAATGTGGGTAGGTTGTTCGATAAAGTTTCAGAAAGCAGACAGATCCCCCAATCTTGGCAGTCTGCCATGTAGATTCCTGTGTATAGGAAAGGAGATACACTGGATCCAGGGGTTATAGGCTTATATATATGTTGAACATCACAGGAAACATGTTTACATCCTTTATGTAAAATTGCAGAGTTGGGTGGTCCAGTCTGGTATCTTGGATACATTCCACACTGGCTTTAGAGCGGGTTGTTCCAGGGTAATCAACTTAAGGTTCATGGATAAGTTAATTGAAAGAAGTAACGTAAAATACAGCCCTCGCCTTTATGACATATTCCTTGATCTTAAAGCAGCTTTTGATTTTGTCAGTCGAGTCAGATTGTGGCACAAGTTTGCACTTCTGGGTTGTCCTGAGAATATTCTTTGCTTTGCGATGCTGCTCCATGAGACTGACTAGCCCTGTTACGGTAAATTGTGGAGTGAAGCAGGATTGTGTCATGGTTCGCTTGCTGTTCAATCCCTTCCTCGCAGATCTTTTTGGTGTTCTGGGCAGGGCTGATGATTGTCCCCCGAGGATTGACGGTAATGCTTGCTCCATTCTGCCCTACGGAGATGACTAGGTCATCTTGGACCACACCTTCACAGGACTGAAATGGGTTGCTGAAGCATCATGGTCTGATGTACAACTAAATGAGTTGACCATTAACAAAGGTAAAACCCAAATAATCTTTTTCAGTAGAAACGGTATAGCAAGGCTACTCCTAAGCATCAATTGTGATACAATTGGGTATACAAATCAATACAAATACCTGGGATAACAATTGAATTTCAGAAAGGACATGCTGAATATATTAGAGAATGTATTAGGAGGGCTTTGCAGTTGACTATGTTAATATCGCAACATGTGAGGAGAACTGGTGGGTTTTCCATGATGGGGGCAAGGACGTTGTATTACCAATGCTTCCTTCCAGCCTGTGACATAAAGGCTCTGGCGCCTAACTATGGAATGGGAATGGTTGGAAATAATTGAAAATATGTACTGGAGAAAGATATTAGGCCTCCGGCCCTGTGTAACTATAGAAATCATTAGATGAGAACTGTGGCTGATTTCACTCAGAACTTTTGTGACCTTGAAAAGGGTACGACTCTATATAAAGGCCAGCACATCCCTAAAGGAACAACTTTTTTTCTCTTTGGGGAAGGAGATGGAGACTAATAATAGGTGGCCTATGTGATTTCGTATTGTTTGTTTTAAAATGTGAAACGTTTTAATTAATTGAAATACATTAATAAATAAATAAATTAATTAATTAATAATGTGCAGCAACTTGATCCTATCTTTACACACACACACACCCCTCCACTGAGGAGGTCAAGAACTTACCTATTTTGAAGAGTCATCAATCTGACAGCTCTTACCTCCTCCTTAATAGCATTTAGCCCTTTTGCAGTGGCATTTATGGTTTGCAGTACCTCCCATCGTGTTATCTTCAACCACTTAGCATTGTATTAGCTGTATGCAAGCCAATGACAAGGAGGGATGTAAAGAACATTGATGCGTTGCTGAATAGCCCGTGTTCAAGTGGTATCTCATCCAGTGATTCTGTATTTACCTTTGAGACATAATTGTCTCTTTTTGTGTGCTATGATGTTAACAAGCTTTTCTCCCTTTTTTATTATCCGTCATAGGCTAATATCCAATTTGTGCCACATTACTTTGAGGCACTACCAGTGGTGGTGCATGCAACACTGCCAGTGAGCATATACCACCTCAATTTGGCAGGAGCTGCATAAAATCCCTTGTACCGCAGGCCCAGTAGTGGTCCATTAGTACAGCTGTGCCTATTTTCATACCCGGTAAATCCATGATGCACCTGCATCCTTCGTTCTTTCCTACTTCCACTGTGCCATTGTTTCTGAAGCACAGGGAAGCATATTCCATCATTATAATGTTTATTGGCCCCTTTTCGTCTTACACTCAAGTCAGCAAGTTGGCAGTGCATCTCCTCAAAACAAACTTTATTAGCATTTTCCGAAATTCCCCACCATGCTCCTATTAGAGCTTCTGCTCTACATCCCATTATCCTTTCCACTTCCCCTACTATATGCAACTTTGACCTATCCCAACAGAAGGTTATTTATTTCCCCTGTGAATCTCTGCACTTCAACAGTGGATGTTCAATCATTGTCACATCACCTTTGTGTGCCCCTGGCAATGTGTAATGCATTACCTTTTCTTTTGTCCCTTTTACTTTCGTTTGCTTGATAAAATTATCCTCGTACAGGAACTTTGCTCCTGCAAACCATTTTATATAAGCTCACCTTAAAAACGTCACCTTTCCTTTTTACCACCGCTGCACCTGTATGCCTCAATCCCCTGCTCTGTTCTATGGCCAATGACCCATCAATGGAGACCACCTCTCCGCCCTCTAGTGCAATCTGCTTAATTTGGGAGATGTCATTGTATATGTCAATGTATGTGGTACAATTGTGGACCAAATCTCCTTCCTCAACTGGTTCAACAATAAATGTTACACAGTCCACTGTGCAGCACCTAATGATTTTAATCAATGGTTTGGACAATATAACCTCATATCCAGACTCCTGCTTTGTGGTGAGTGTGAATTTTGGCTTCTCAAAAATGGCAAAAAGGGCATGTTCGTTAATTGTTTTTGCACATCTTCAGGGAGAACCTGACATAAAATGCGATTAAACATAGGCATATTTGTGTCCCAGTTTGCTCTCACCTCCTCCTTTATCTCCTGTATATATGCGGCTGGGTCCTCATTTCCCCTCATTTTGCATGTCGTGATTGTGCCTATGTCTGATGTCTATGGGAATTGTACTCTCAATGCCCTCAAAATGTCTGCTCAGCAATTGTTAAAGGCTGACCCATCATGTGTGGTATCTTGCACTGTTACCCCAGGGTAGCCTGACCTTTTCCATATGTCTTCTCATGTTCCCCCAGTATAGAAGCAAATAAAATTCTCATATCCCCTGTTGCCAATGTCATCCCTGACCTTTTTTTAATTTTTTTTTTATTTTTTCAAAAAAATGATATGTTTGGTTAACCAAACTTTTCATTATGCAGTTCTTTAAACAGTTTGTTAAAAAATAAAATCAACAAAAACAGACATGCCCGCTATTTCTCCATGTCCTTTTCGATCTCTTTCCAAAATTTAATGGCCGTTAAAATTAAAGGTTTGTCGTGGCCTTTTAGTAATTGGTCCCACCGTTCTTGTGTGGTCATCTGCTTTTTTGATATTCTAAAGAAGTCCTTGAATAAGTTTATTTTTTCCTGTAGTGCTGGGCAAATCATAATGATATGAAATGGTGTCTCTTTGATATTTTCAGTCTTGCAGAATCGACACTCTGGGGATTTGGTATCTGTCTGTTTGATCTTGCTCAAGTAATCACGGGTCGGTAAGATGTTTAGTCGAAACCTTAGGAAGAGGTCTTGCATATGTCGGTCGGGGAAGCATGTCAAGTATGCAGGGAGTTCATGTAAAGCTTGTGTATCTATTACACATTCTCGATGTCGTTTATATCTGGTCTGGTCACTGACAGTCTTTATCCAATCGTTCCTCTGTAATGCTCGCTTTACATGTTGTGGTCTGTTTATTAACATTTCTTCAGTAATGCCTTCGTCATCCATCTGACTCTTGATCCTGATGAACCATTGTTGAAGAACCGTTGCATTCAATGCGTTCTTTTTAGTTTTTAGTAGTTCTACAGCTGGTAATTTGTCTTGACTGATTATTTTCCTGAAGAGGTCCATTTGTTTCCATAATATTATGGATTGTAGTGATTGTAAAGCCAGTTCAAAGCGGATCCTTGGCATAGGAAAATGTTTGGGTAGTGCTAACATTTTCCTCAAGAATATGGCTTCATAGAGGTGCCATTTCAATCCTTGTTTATTGACCAGAGTTTTGCCAGCATAGGTCAAGATGGGAACAACCTTTTGTTTATAAAGGGCGGTGGTTGATTTGAATGAGTATGTCCCAAATTTACAATGGTAGAACCAACCTAGTCGAGCTAAAGATCTTGCTTTCTCTTAAATGTGAGTTTTCCATTCCTGCTCCATTGGTTAAGCATTTATCATTACACCTAGGTATTTGATGGCATTTGTTGTTTAAATTTCCTTGCCTTCAAGGTAAAGTTTTGGATATTTCTGGTTATTCTTTTTTTGAGTTGTTAATTTCATTACTTTGGTTTTGTTTATGTTGATCTGGAGTTTGTTGACTGTCATATAGCTTGCTACTTTATCAAGAGTTTTCTGTAATCCTGATGTTGTTTTATCCATGACCGTAATGTCGTCAGCATATATTAATGATAGTACTGGTTCATTGTTTAATTTCAGCGGATTTACAAGTGGATCTTCAATTGATTTAACAAAGTCACAAGTGTATAGGTTGTAGAGACAGGCAGCTAAGGGACAGCCTTGCTTCAGACCATTGGAAGTGTTGATTGATTGACTTTGCCATTTTCTGTTAGCCTAACTCGAACTGAAGTGTTGGTGTACAGTTGTTTGATAGGATTGAGAATTGATGGAGGGCATCCCCATGTTGTTCCATAATTTTATTCTATTTACAGAATCAAATGCCATTTTTAGATCAATAAAGATGGTGTATACCTGTTGGTTCTTTGATGCAGCCTCGTATTTTAGCAGGCTCAAGAGTATCAAATTCACGTTCGTTCCGATCTTGCTGACAAATCCAGTTTGCCTTTTTTCTAGTTTCCATTGTTGGCTGCCCATGTGGTAAGTTTTTTCAATAGAAAATTCACTAACAGTTTTCCTAATGGATCTAATAAGGCTATGGGTCTGTAGTTGTGTGGATTCTTTCTATCGCCAGTTTTAAAAATTGGAATCAGGATTGCTAAGGTCCAACTGCGCGGTATTTGTTGTGTTCTTTCGATGATAAGGAGCAGATGAGCAAAGAAACTTGCCAATTTTTCAGGTGCGGCCAAGTTTGCATTTGATAGTCCATCTGGTCCCGGCGCTCTCGATGAATTCAGAGTAGTGATAGTTTTAATCACGTCTTCAGTTTCCCACGTCAGATTCCATGGAGGGCCGCTGGGTTCTTCTTGGATTGTGGCTGTCGCTGCTTTGGCTCCATAGAGAGTAGTGAATTGTTTAGTCCAAGCGTCCGCTTCTACTTCTTGGACCATGCTCGTTTCTTTGTTGTTTTCATTTAGAAGCGACCATAGTTGTCTCGTATTTTTCCCCTTAATTGCTGCTAAGATTGCTTCGGCATCTGCTTGATGTAATATCGCTTTAGCTGATTTAATCGAATTCGAGTACTTTTGTTTTTCTTTTTTTATGTCTACTTTTACGGCTGATGTGTTCAGTTTTTTCAGTAGACATATGTTTTTTTGGTGCATTTTTTTCCTCTCTTTGATTTCGATAAGAAATGCATGTTTATGTGTACTGTTGCGGTTGATGTTGTTACTTGCCAAGGTCTGGTAGTCTCGAAGTACCCATTCGTAGTTGAGTTTTGAGGAATCTGGCAGCAATGATGTTTCAAATTTGGAGATGAGATCAATCATTTAATGCTGTTTTATTCTTAGTTTGTTGAAGCCGTTATTTATTTCAAGGTCTGGAAGGGTTAGACGAGAATTCAAAGTTTCCGCTGTCTTCCATGTTATTAGAATTTGACAATGATCGCTGTTAGGTTGTAAGCAGTTATCAGTGGCAATTAAACTGGTCCTTATACCATCAGAGATATAAATGAAATCGATAATCGACTTAGATTTACCGCTTGACCACATTGGAGGCATTTGACCATGGGCGTTTAAAGTTTGTTCTGTTAGAGTTAGATTTCGGATCTCGATCTTTTTGGTCCATTTCTTTGCTCTTGAAGATAGTTTCTGAAAGTCCAATCGAAAGCCTTCAGAGTTGTAAAGATGGATATTTAGATTGCCAGCAATGACAAACTCTGTTTGCACGAAGGAGTTTGCTATTTTGTCAAACTCGTCGCAAATTGAATCGATGAACTTGTTATCATTCATTGCTATTGCATTCCAGTAAATATTGAAAATTGTTAGAAATGTTTTGTCTGGGTATTGATTTGATTCAGATGATGTAGTCGAGATACAGATGACAATGTATTGGGCCCAGGCATGGATGTTTTTCCTCTTTACAATTGACCAGTTGGGGTCTAACTTGGTAATGATTATCATTCCGGATTATGGTCTGCCTTGTCGGATAGTGATCGCCAGGTACATGTAGGTGGAGAATCCATCGCAAACGACTTCTGTTGATAGCCAAGTCTCTTAGAGACATATTTTGAACATTTCTTTTTGGTCGGCAGCTCCATCCAAGAGGGGATGCTTAAAACCTCTTGTGTTCCATGAAGCTAATGTAATTTCATTTAGTGAATTTTCTTTAGGAGTTGACTGTTATAGAAAGGTCTTGATGTACTTTGATGTTTGCTTCCGATTAGCAGATTTCTGTTGTTGCCAGTTTGGCAGTTTATCTCCTGTGGTAAGTCTATTATTCTGTTGTTTGAGTATATATTTGATTGACTGTTCAGATTTTTGCTTTCTCTTGGTAGTGATTCTCCAGTTAATCGTGGTCTACTAGAAGTTTGTTGTAGTTCAAATTTACGATGCATAGGCCCTGCTTGAAGTTTGGTGTTAGTGTGCATCTTCTTTTCTTTAAGCGCCATTAATCTTGTTACTTGTATTTCTTCTATAATGAAGCCCCATTTGAAAAGTTGTTTTTTTGCAGAGATAACTTGCTGCATTGTTTTGCTGGTGTAGAAGTCAATGTGAACAATTTCCATCTGTTTCTTATCCAGGAAATGTCTGACGTCGATGTCTTGTGTGGAAATCTTAGCCAATGTCGGGATAGCATTGAATAAACAAAGGATATTTTCTCTGTTCAAAGTTAGTGTTTCAGCCGGTTTTAAATTTGAAGCTATTAGTGATAATCTAAATATGCTGGATTCTTTGTGTGGGTCTATAAACCTAGGTCTGGTTAAAGATGTATTCGCTTTGATCTCTTTAGTTTCCATAGTTTTGGAAGAAACATCAGATTCCGGCGAGGACCAGGATTCTTCGGTTGATACTAGTGAATAAACTAGTAACATATTTGCCATCGAGTCATCAGCATTCATGTAAATTGATTCAGAAGAAATCTCGTAGTATTCGTCTATTACTATCATTGATTCTTCTTGAGAGTCTAATTCCCTGTTGCTTGTTTGGAATTGGAGCAAGCTGAAAGTTATATTGTGGTCACATCCTGTCATTGGTGATTTGAGCTCTACATCATGGAATATCGTATCTAGTAGTGCGTCTAGTGGTTCGTCTTCTTCAATCGAGATCAGTTCTCCTTGTGCTTGTGGTGGCTGTATTTTATTGTTCTTTAAGTTTGTCTTTGTCGTTTCCTTGTTGGGTTGGTTGCTCCCTGTTTCTTTTTTGTTAGTGGTGGGTTTCTTTGATATTATAGGACAAGGTTGGGGATGTTGCTCTGGCTTGAGTTGTAGCTTTCTCAAAAAAGCACGAGAGCCTGTTTGGTGTTTTTTTGTAGTTATTTTCTTTGGTGTCATTGAATTGCCCAGCTGACCACGTTTAGTTAAGTCAAAGATATCAAACGGGGTACATGCTGGAGGTTCTACGTTGGGGGTGTTGAAGTGAATTGGTGGATTATGTACTTGGAGTTCATATTGAGTTGTTTAATCTTTTGTAGATATTCCTTTTATTGAAGGGTCCTCTGTCTGGATGCGCGTTGTGCCTTGACCTAATGAAGTGGTTAAATGTAAATGTCTTTTGGCTTTATCATCCATAATTTTGTTAGTGAATGTTACCACTGTTTCTGTAAGAGTTTGTTTGTCCAGTCGGTCGATTCTTACAATTTCAGCTAACCGGTTCTGCCATATTCTTGTGGATTCTGCTTCGTGATTCAAACGATCTTGGATTGTGGTTATGAAACATTCTATATTTGTTTGTTTTGTTAAGATCATGGCTAGCAGGGTAGTTTGGTCTTTAGTGGCATCGACCATTGCTTCTTGGATCTTTAAGAAGGGCACCATTGCTAATGATAGGACAGCAACAACATGTTTTGAAGATCCAGCATAGTAGTTGGAATTCGTTTGCAGGATTCTGGAGTGTTAGGCAGCTTCCCGACTTTTTGTGTTGGGGAATCTAGCTCCTGTTGGTTATGGGCGGTTGTTGTTACATTACTTTGTTGATCCTCCTCAGGAAATGTTTTTGGAAAGAACAGGCTTGCTTTTGTGGGAATAGGCGTCAAAGTGTTAGTTATTGCATCAGTGTTCTTCTTATGCTCGTCTGTAGAGATTTTCGGTTTCTTCTGGTCTTGAAAGTCCATAATGGCATCTATTTCTGTGATATTGAGTGAAGGTCGAGGTACTCGATTTGAAGATTTAAGGGAAATGTCTGCAGGGTGATAGGTTGACTGCCATTGTTGTTTTGCTATACAAGCTCTTTGTCATAATGTTAAATTCAACGTTGAATCTTTTGCCACTTTCTTTTGAGGAGTGTGGAGCTGGAGATCAAGTTGTGGTAGAGAGAACGAGTCTCTTTTTTCTGAAATAAATGAAGATAGTTTTGGAGACATTTCTGTTTTATGATTAAATGTTATTTTCTGGCTTCTCTCATTCCTTGGCATTCTGGAGGCAGTTATAGGTTTGGGGTGACGCAGCTCAATATTCGCGTGACTGGATACAGATGATGAGTTACTTGGTTGTGCAGTAGCCAGCTTGGCCAGTGGGTCTTGATACATAGGAGTGAAAGGGGGGGAGTTTCCTTTATTGGTATTAGGAGTTTGTAAGGGACAACCAGGGTTTTGAGTCAGGTTGGGTAAGGAGGGGTAGTTTGGGGGTTCAATCTGGGTTGTTTCAATTTCTTTTTTGGGTTTCTCATCTCCTTGTTGTGTTGTGCTAGTGGATCTTATTTTGCCAGTTGAATTACTTAGTTCTTTTTGGACATTGGGTTGCGAATTCGCAACTAAGGTGTGTTTTAGAACATTTGCTACAGTTTCTTCTAGCTTCTCTTGGAGACGCGTTCTGGGTTTGTTACTCTCCATTATATTGGATGAATAAGTGTAGGAAAAAATAAAAAATGAATATGTTGTGCGTTAGGTCACTTACTGCGTAATCAGCGTAAACAGCGGGAAACAGCAGACAATGGCGCCCTTGTCACAAGGGCAGCTGAGGCAGGGTTTTGTGCCGGCTTCCTGGGGGCGGGGTTTCAGCCCGATCACGTAACTTTGGTTGTGGAAAGAATACAGTGCTCGCTTCAAACTGCTGTTAATTAACACAGGCTTATGCGATTCGGAGCAGGATGTTTGCAGGTAGGAAAATGTCAATTTCAGTGCAGTTCAGGACCTGGAACACGATGCACAGACTCAGCGGGAAACAGCAGACAACGGCGCCCTTGTCACCGCGGTGGACTTAACGCCGCAATGGCAGCTGAGGCAGGGTTTTGTGCCGGCTTCCTGGGGGCGGGGTTTCAGCCCGATCACATGACTTTGGTTGTGGAAAGAATACAGCGCTCGCTTCAAACTGCTGTGAATTAACACAGGCTTACGTGATAAGGAGCGGGATGTTTGCAGGTAGGAAAATGTCAATTTCAGTGCAGTTCAGGACCTGGAACACGATACACAGACTCAGCGGGAAACAGCAGACAACGGTGCCCTTGTCACCACGGCGGGCTTGACGCTGCAAGGGCAGCTGAGGCAGGGTTTTGTGCCGGCTTCCTGGGGGCGGGGTTTCAGCCCAATCACGTGACTTTGGTTGTGGAAAGAATACAGCGCTTGCTTCAAACTGCTGTGAATTAACACAGTCTTACGCGATTCGGAGCAGGATGTTTGCAGGTAGGAAAATGTCAATTTCAGTGCAGTCCAGGACCTGGAACACGATGCACAGACTCAGCGGGAAACAGCAGACAAAGGCGCCCTTGACACCTCGGCGGGCTTAACCTTCTTTTAATCCCTGACATTTGCTTTTCCAACTCATAAATCCACTTCCCTGCTCCTGTTGTGAGAGATGGTAATTTAGTTACTAATTTGCCTTTATCTGTCTGTGGCCATTGTATATAATGAACCAGCACCTTCCTTTCTGGAGCAAAGGTAATTATGTCATCCCAGCCTTTCGTATGGGTGTAACCGCACCCTTATTTCCTTTAAATACTATCGCTATGTGATTTGTTTGATGGCCTGTCAAGTTCCTTCATCTGTTTATATATGGTGTTTTCCTTCCTGAATTTATTGGGAGAAGCTCTGAGAGCGATGGACACCAGCTCGGTTGTAATTCACTATCCCACAGATTTATTAGTGAATACTCTTCTGGTGTTCCTGGCACACCTACATGACGGGCTTTTGTTGCCTCTTCATTGCCTTCCTCTTACCAACCTTCTTCCTCTTCCTCACTTTCTTCTATTACCTTATTGACAATACTTCCAAGACCTTTACATTCACTGCTCTTTCTATCTCCCCTATTATGTCTCTGCTAACTCTGTCATAATCCTCCCTTGTGTTCTCTTCTCTTTCCCTGTCCTCTATCACCATTCTACTAGTGCTAGCATTAAGCATTAACTTCCCTCCTGTACTCATCTCTCCTTTTCTCTTGCTTTTCCCCTCTTTCCAATGCCTTTACATTGTCATTTTCAGTTTTTGTCCCATCTATGTTAAATACTATTTGCTCTCCTGTACATTTGGCTGGTGTCATTAATTGCTCTTGCCCTCCCCCCTTGTTCCTTGTATCTCCTTCAGTTCTTCTTTTGCTTCTTTTAATTTCACTTCTATACTGTGCTGTGCATCTTTTTCTGCTTGTAATATTAACACGTTTCTTGTATTGCACTGTATCATCTTGTTCTTCCGGGGGCAAAAAATAGGATTCATATAGTCTGCTGCTGCTTGTAATGGGTATAACCTGGGCACAGTTGAAAACAAAATAACTTGTTGATCAAGCGGAGGCGCAGTTAGTTGCACATGCCCTTCATCGTGAGTCTTACCTGTATACTCTTTTATAGTATTCTCCTCTCCCTCAAACATTCTACATAGCTCAAGTATGCTTAATCTGTTTTGCAATGTTGTCCGCTTGTAAGTGACATGTATGTACATGTGCGTGTGTTGCAGCAAGCTTTTCAAAAGTGTCCCTTCTTGAGGCCAAGGCTGATGGATTTTGCTGGCCGTCTCTTTGACCCTTTGCATATGATATTTGACAATCGTTTCCTTGTATTGGGGAAGCGTGGGAGTGTTTGCCATTGTGACAATATAGACAAATCAACTCAACATAAATAATCAATAATCGCCATTACAATACACCTTCACACCTCCTTCCCTTTTAACACTCCTCTCCTTTAGTTCCTTACAATGTCAACACAATTACATGTCTTGTCGGACCCACGTCACAATACAACAAAATCCTCCTCCACTATGCTCTATCTACTCCATACTTACCTCAAAACAAACCTAACTGCAAGGCTACTAACACACAAAAAACACCTCTGCAGCCCAATTATATACAAAACAAAGCCGGCAAATAATCAAGATAAACCAAAAAACCCTATTCTGCACAGCTGTCTTCCCTTTATACACGGTATCTATACTTTATCTCTTTTTCACTGCCCACCGAAGGAGGCTGGGCTTTATGCCCTACTGCGCAGTCTTCCCCAACTACTGTCCGAAGTATCTTCTCTTTCTATCTCCAATACTCTTTTTCAACTTAAAACAACAAGAATCAACTTTTCCCTTCATGCAGTTATTCTCGTGCACATTTATACCCACAATCCTAGAATCCCTGAGGTCTGTCGCCATCATGTCCCCTCTATCTGCCCGCTCTGCACCCAGTTTGCCACCTGACAGACCGGGCAGCCCTTTGCGATAAATGGGCTCCTGCCAACCTCCTCTTAGGTGCACACTAAAACTACTCCCTGCATGTGAACTCCACTGCCCAAGGAAGATTCAGCAAGGAGGCCTTGACCCTCCAACAGACAATGGGTATCTCAGCAGTGCCTCGAAGTGTTAAGTTGGCCCAGTCACTGATAATCGATAATAGGTGATCAATAACAAAATTAATTTAGTAACACCAAGTACAAGAGAAAACCTAGAGTTATTCAAATATAAACGACCGGGAGTGCATGCAACACAGCATTCTCTCATTGATGTAATGCAGAAAACAAGCTTTTGAATCAAATACATGTCACAAATGACTTCATGGTTCATAATAAGAAAACACTTTTACTCACTTATTCTATTGGTTACTGAGACATAAAACATATACATTCTACATGTAAGGACCACTACTATTGGGTATTTTTTAACTGATGGGCCCTCCTAAGTTCGTCCTACAAGAAATGTTACACTTTATTCTAACATGCCATTGGTTGGCAGTATACTACATTAGCCAACATAGCGGACAGGATCCTTATTGGTTAATAGGTTGCTCATAGACTCTGTGCACTTTAACGTGATGCCAGAGTGTGTGGTGAGGAATGGGAGATGACCGGACCGCTATGGTTCCGGTTGAAGAAGTTACTCCCTTCTTGTTCCCATGCTGGAGGCCGTATCTGCCAATGTGTTCATGGCCTTAGTATATCATTGGTGGATGGATGTGCTAAGGGAGTAGCAGGCGCACTATCTAGTTAGGCCTGGAATAAATTATCACTATTCAGAAGACGTGGTAGAGGACCACTGTTCAGAACTCCTTTTCATTTATGTATTGAGTTGTTCAGCTATCTTAACTTGTGTGTGCTGCACTGTGTATTTATACATTAGGAGGTAATTTGGCATGGTAGCTATTTGCAACTGGAGATCAAGGCTGTCTGTACTTTCTCACTGCTACCAATGGAAATTAATTAACCTTATAGTTGCTTCTGAAGAATGTAACCTAGTGTGGTTTTGATTCCTTGTCGGGTTCCTCTTCGTTACTGACCTTGATACCTCAGCATCTGTCTGTAGATTGTGGGGCTTAGGATTGTGTGCAAAGCAGTTTTGATGTCAGGACTCAGTATTTCAGAATAAAGGCCTTTCAAAGTTCTCTCTTAAAGATGTTAGTACTATAGTTCTTCTTCCGCACATTAATGTTCTTCATGCCTCATGCATTGCATGCCACCATACATTATTCCCTGCCTATGTATCCTGCAACCTATCCCTACCATCTCTCTATGCTACTTAAAGATGTGAGTGAATTGTACTTCTCACACTACTTATGTAGCGCAATCTATTCTATTCTTTATGGCGGGTGCATTACCTCTAATTTTTAAACTGGTTGATTACAGATCACTTCTCAGCTTGTACCTTTGTTTGCTTGTAGGAACAGCTAGGGTGGGGCCAGATGAGGCTGTAACTGATATGAAATATATTTCATGGAGTTAGTACGCTGTTTAAGATACCCTTGAATGTCATCCCCCAAAACCTGCGCAATGCTGTGCTCATCAGAAATAGTATGTGCAGGGGTCGAAGGTGCATGCATTCTCCTGCCTGTAACTATTTTGTGTGGGGGTGGGGGAAGATGGTGGTCAGAGCCAGGCATGTAACATAATGCAAATACAGTGAGTGACAGACAACTAAGCCAGCTCTTGTGAAGTGTGTCACATGGTTTCACAACACGCTCCTTGAGCAGGCCATTTATGCGCTTTACAACACAGTTGGCCTGAGGGTGATACATGGAACACAACTTGTGCTTGATGCCCAATAAAGATACAATTTCCCTGAACAACTCATTGGTGAAGTGTGGTATGTAGTTCTTCACATACTCCCACCTTGGAAATACTTCTTGCACTAAATATGTGGATGCATATTTGGCATCATTGTGTGGGTCCAGAGCCCCCTCAAGCCAGCGTGAAAATGGACATACAACTACAATAACATAACAAAAAGAATGACACCTCTGTGTCATTTCTCTGTAGTCTATGTGCAAATGCTAAAATGGCCCTGATGGATGAGGTAACTTAGCTTTCATTGTCATGAGAATGTGACCATGTTATAATACTGGCACATCATACAATTGTTCACAATTTCAGTCATGTGATCCTGTAAGTTGTGTATGAACCATTGCTCTTGAATCTCTGCAGTGACAAATTCGTTAGAGGTCTGCTCTGGGTAATGCAATTGGTCCAGTGCTATGTGGAGCAGTGCCAGGGGCATCATTGGTTTCCCTGTACTATTCTGGCACCATATCACATCTGTGGGTGATAAAGAACACTCTCTCCTGGTCCACATATCCTGCTCCTTTAGAGGAGCACCCCTGCACATCTATGATTTGGGCCACGGACAAAGAGTCGTAGTGCTGCATGTGTGGTGTAGGTGGGCATGTTGTTTGTGCAAGCATTGTTACTTTGTTGGTGCGATGGGGCATATATTATGTGGTTCCCATTGGCATGTACGTCGCTTATTTGGCCGTGTCATGTGCTCTGTCATTCCCTTTGGAAATTACATCTACCTCGCTGGTATGGGTGGTGCATTTCAGCACTGCTTATGCTGGGCTGAAGAGGCCATGCCGCCATGCCTTTATCAGTCATTCCAATAATTCAGCAGGTTATACTGGGGAGTCATCGCTCCTCCGGAATGGCCACCTTTTCCACCTTGCTAGTGCTGAATATACTGTGGATGTGACATACACTGAGTCAGAGTAGATGCTCACTCAGTGACCCTCTGACATTCCCACAGCGGTGATTAATGTCACAAGCTCTGCTGCTTGGGCCAAGAAGTGCATCAGCAACCTCATTTGTGCTCCAATTTTAAATTCTCCCTCGTGGTAAAGCACTACCGCTGCACCCGTATGTCGACACCCCATGTTCTGATCGATTGTCAAAGACCTGTCAATGAAGATTATATCGCCCTCTTCGAGGTGCGCTTCTTGGACCATTATGTCCCCCTCCGCTTTGTCCATGTATGTGGCGCAATCATGCGCATAGCCCCCTTCATTAAGTGGTAGTGCTATGACTGTCATATTCACGAGATGGCACCTCACAATTTGAATAGGCGAATTTGTCAACATGACCTCATACATCGAAGCTCATTGGTTTGTCATAGTAGATTTTGATGTGTCCAATATGGAAAACAGTATGTGCTCTACATAGAGCGTCAGTGCGCATCCCATTTTAATTGTGGCTGATTTTTGTATTGCTAATAATGCTTCTGCAAGCGACAGTTTGCATGGAAAGTGCCTCAGCATCAACAAATCCAGGGAACTTGTGTAATAGTACAGAGGTTTGAGGGCTTGTGGTTTCTTCAGAGTTAGGACAGCCATCATCACTTGGCCATTAGAGTGGGCAAACACATCCACATCTGTTTTTAATCTGGTGTGGCCGAATGGGGGTAATTCTAAGTGACTCTTTTAATTCCCTGAAAGAATAAATCAACTCCTGGGTCCAAGCCAGGGGGGCCTGTGCCTTCTGTGCTTCCTTCAGTCTCTGAAGAAGGGGCTTAGTATTTTTTTTTATTGGATATCTGTAAGGTGCCTATACAACAAAGGGTGTTTCAAGGACCACAAGACAAGAAAGGGGGGACCAAGGGAGAAAGACGACAATAACAGTCCTACTAGACCTTGTGACATTCAGATTGTGCAAGTGCAGTAACAAGAAGTGTGAGGGAGAGGGTTGGAGGGAAGTGCTGGTCTGCGCAAAATGCGAAGTGCATAGGGTGGGAAGGGAAGTGAGGGGTAAAGAGGAGAGAGAGCAAGTGAAAAGGGGGAGTTGGTGGGGGATGTATGGAACACATGGTGGCAACAGTAAAGACAGACACAAGTGATCACAGTTCAAGGGTGTTTATTAAACTGTATAAATGGGTGAGAAAAACACCTAATCTAAACCTAAATCGAAGATGGGAGCTAGCTACTGCCATCAAATAATAATAAGGGAGCATCTTGTCAAATAAAAAGTGCCTATCCTAAAAAAAACTATTGCCAATCCTTACCGCTAAGTTACAAAACATTGTGGGATAAGGTTCACCAGAAAAGGAAGAAGTGTTCACAAAATGATAAGTCAGGATGGTATAACTCGTGTCTCCTTTCCCCACGTTTTTAGCACGGGACAAGGCGGGACTCTTGAGCACAGCACACTCATGGGCTACTCCTTACAGTTTGTTTTCAAATTATCACGGCCTTCTGTGCTTTCCCTTAAGCCCACAGTCAGGGTTTCCACATTTATTGTTCTTACGGCATTTCCCTCAACCGGGCAAACATGCCTGTTTCACAATGTCAAAACCTTAGTAATGGGTAAAGGACTTTTGATTGTACCAGGGGTTTTGGCTCGACCCTTTTATGACCACCTTAACTTTACTCTGGCCTTTCCTATGGCCTCTTGTTACTATAATGTTCACAAGAAAAGGGGAGTCTTGAATGGACACCCACGTGGTGTCAGACCACTCTGCAGCTGATCATTTCCTCAGCTTTAAAAGTTCCCTTAGCAGACAAGTTCTTTGTTCATAGTAAGTTGCCGTTTGAAATCTTTGCTCAACACTGTCCGGTTTACTATTGTTTCTCCCTCCGACACACCGGCTGTGCTGACCTCCTTGTTGCGCCTTGTCTCTGGAGTCAAGGACGGTACCACAGTAGCAAGCGTGCCTCCCCACCTCCATTATCAGTGTGGGAGGATCCTGTGCACCGTAGACATCTGTTACACCAAACGTCAGCTTAGGTTCCCGGTCTTATGATTCCTTTCACAGAGGCTTCACATGTTTGGGTCAAAAAGGGCAAGGGCACTTCTCTTGTTGTTGTCCTTTCTGGTCTTGTCACCTTTCTTCTGCATTTGAATTGCCATCCTGGAATAGCTTCTTCGTCATGCATTTGTCCTTGCTCAAAGTGTGGTCCTGTGCGCCACCTTTTATTCCTGTGGGGAAGGGAAGGGACCATCAGGTGTGTGTAGTTATTGCCAATTGCCTGACTCTGCCTGACCACTGTGTTGGGACACATCAGGTAAATGCCCCTGGTGTTAGTCTGTTGTCTTTCACAGTGTAAGAAAGTGGTCTTGTTGGAAAAGGGGGGTAGAGCTTGTAAATATCCTATGGGTAGGGTGGGGAAAAGCTGTTATAAGGAAGGGGGTAGCCCGTCTCGCCGTCTGTGACCCACTTCCACTCCCTGAAACCCCCCACCCAGGTGATCCTCCCCCACTGGTCCACCCCCAGGAACTGGATCCAGCAGCGATGGCTGTGTCCTGATTCCCAGGGACTAGTGGGTGAGACACCTTCAGGTTTCTGACAGGGGGAGGAGGGCAACAGGGGCTAGTCAAGTGCTAAGAGGAGGGCAGGAGGGCAAGTGCAGACATGGTGCAGGGGTTGAGGGTCCACATGCTAAGTTCGAGGAGGGGGTGAACTGGGTGGGGGAGCCTGGTGGCCTGTATAACGCAGAGGGAACCAGGCAGCCAGTCCATGGGGTATATGTAGAATAATCAATGACCCCATATAACAAAAGTGGGGAACCCCTACTTCATGGGCATCTGGGTTAAGAGTGAATATATATTAGACAAATGTGATGCCCTATGGAATAAAAACAACTCTGCTGTGTTTCACAACAGTATGATCTGGTGAGGACACTAGAACTGCATTGTCAATAAATCATTCAATTTTATTATTGCTTCATAAAAGACTGATCAAAACATTAGACATCACACAATTCTACAATTCAATTCATCAAAACAGTAATCATTTTGTGTGTGCAAACCACGCATAATTTGTCCAAAAAAGGCATTATGTATGCAAAAAAGAGAACATATGTCAACTGTTAGTTTATCTTAGTTAACTTAATACCTTACAGTTGTACTGATACGGTCGATATGGCTCCTTTTGATAGTCCATGGCTAATCTTCAATAGCTCATGATTTTCCACATTCTAGATCATATATCTCATACTAATGATCCACAATTATACATCAATGAATAATCAATGACCTACACTAGTTGCACAATTCCAGGAATTTCCTTTACTGTATAAGGTTGTGGGGTGTGCTGTATTGCTGCTGTCCTTTCTTGGGTGAGCCTCCAACCCTCTGTTGTCCACCTTGTTCCCTTGTCTACAAATAATTTGAGCAGTGTAATCGAATCCTCCCTACATTGTTCCTCTGTTGAACTGAACACCAAGAGATCTTTCACATAAGGTTTCACTGTGCTCTGCATCTGTAAGTTAGTCAGGTACATGTGTAACATCTTGTTAAAAACACTTGGGAATTTGCAATACCCTTGTGGTAAATGGGTGTATTGGAATTGGGGGCTGCGATAGGTAAACGCAGTGAGATACTGTCACTCTGGAAGTAATGGAATTGAAAAGAATGCATTTTTAAGTCAATCACTGTAAAATAGCCTGCTCCAGTTGGGATGTTACACAAGATGGTGGCCAGATTCGGTACCAGCGGAAACTCCACCTCCACTATGTTATTCAATGGACCGGAGATCCTGAATCATCGTCCACAACCCCTCCTTAGCTTTTCTGGAAGAGAAAATGGCTGTGCTAAATAGGGATTCTTGATGATGCACTGTCACCACAGGGCCAATATTGTTTCATATATTCCCTTGTCTGCCTGTCTCTGTGGGGGCTGCATGGGGGTCTGGTACACTAGGGGCCCACGCTGGCCGTATGAGGTTTGTGGCATGGTTCTAGATTCCCATGAAAGTGTACTATTTAACCACAAAGAAAATAAGGTACCATACCCCTCAGTCTTGGCCCTCCATATCCATATCCCATTCCCCTTCCTCTCATTGAATTCCCCCACCCTTGTTGTAAAAATCCACCCTCCTGACTCTAACCCCTTTGTGAGTAATACCCTCCCTGTTGGGGGAACTGTCCTGGTTGAGCATACCCTCTGCCCTGTGGATAATAACCTTGTAGTTGGCCATATCCTGTAGGTACTGGTGGCTAGACAATCCCCATAGAGGCTTGTGCTGGACCGTCCCCATGAGTGCTCCCCCACCATGCTGGGTGGGCTGTCCTGGTGTGACGTTTGTTAATACTGCTCCTTCCAGCTCAGTGTAGCCAACTATTTCTGTACTGATTTAGCTTCATCTTAAAAGCTGAGCGTATTATCTGTGGAGTCATAATTGTTGTCTTGCTGTGCTTTACAAAAGTGTACTATGTGTGCTTCTATCTCGGGCCACCCTTTTGATTCTGTCCCTACCACCTTCCTTAACTCTTTCTGTATTTCCGTGGATAGCCCCCTAATCAATATGTGGAAAAAGACAGGAATATTTGCATCCCATGTGCATCGTGTCTATGCTGTCCACATCTCTTGCATCTGTAGGATGTCTTGTGCAGGGTCTTCATCTGTCTTCATTGTGCGTGTCAAAACGGCCTGCATGTCTGAGGTGTCTGGGTACATTGTCCACAACACCTTCTGCACGTGCGCTCTGCAATTATTAAAAGGTGCTCCAATGTGTACATTGCTACTTAGGGTTGCCCCATCATGTCCTGCTTACCCCCAAATGTTCGGCCTTCAAAGCAGCAAATAAACACTTTGTATCAGCTACCACCAGGGTAATCCCTGTTGTTTCCTTTTCTGGGGCATAAATCCATTTGCCCGCACCTGCCATGAGGGATGGCAAGCTGTACATCAACTTATCCCTGTCCATGCTGGCCCATGGTATATACTGAGATCTTCTTCAACCCTTTTGCAGCAGGGGCAACTGTGCATATGGCTGTGATGCCATTGCGCCTTTTGCGGTGCTCACGACTGCCATCTTCCCTATCCTACACTGAAGTGTGTGGGACCAATCCCTTCTGCTATCTCTTTCCCTCTCCCACTCCCTCTCTCTTTCCTTTTCTCTTCTTCTCCCCTTCTCTTTCTCCTTCTCCCTCTCTCTCTCTCTCTCTCTCTCCCATTCCTTCCCATCCTTCCTCTCTCAGAGCTGCCAGTTCCTCTCTAGTCCCTCCTGGTCCTCATCACTCCATGTTGCTCTCCCGACATCATCAATGTAATCACGGTCTGCCATCCCTCCTCCTGTTAGGTAGGCCTCTGGACATTCTTTACTTTCCAATTTAAACAAAAATGTTCCTGACGTCCATGCATCTAGGATTATTGTAACTCATCGCTCCTATCTATCTATCTATGAAATCATGGGCCTCATTAGGAGGCTGGCCGCTGCGGAATGAACGGTGCCGGTAAGGGACCGGCACCGTTCATTCCGCGCCACCACATTACGAGTGGGTCCCGCTCTGGACGCCTGGACAGACCAAACGTGCAGAGTGGGACCCGCTAGCAGACCAGGATGCTAATAACGGGCCCATCATTAATGGGCCCATTGTTAGCATCCTCCCCATTCCCAATGAGCCCTATAGGGGCTCAATGGGGATGCTTTAGGTCCGGGTCCCGAGAATGGGAATTACTGGGCCCGCTAAAGTTGGCATGGCCCGGTAATTCCCTATTTTTGGGACCCGGACCCGATATCCGGTTTGGGGTTAGCCATGCCGGTAAGAACGACATGGCTACCTCCAAACTCCTAATGAGGCCCCATGTGTCTTAATACCTGCAATCTCTGTGTTACACTCTCTCCTTCTCTTCCTTATTCCCCTTATGTGTCCTCCGTTGGCAGTATTTGCCATGGCTTATTATATCCTGCTGCTGGGTGGAAAGTGGGATAAATCCTGTAAAGGGGTGGGGTCTACAGTTGTGTTCGTTTCTTTGGGAGCTTATTTTCTTCCTCAAATATGTTCCACAGGGCCAAAATGTTCTGTCTACTGTGTAATTTCTTTCTCATGTGCGTAGATAACAAATAAGAGTACATGGGCCTCAAGTGCCATTTTTAACCACAGTGGTGAAATGACAGATTTCTGCATTGAAGTCATGATCTAGGGTTCGCCCTGATGAAGGAGCATTTTTTCCTCTGAAATGCATTTGCATATCAACCCATGATTTATTGATTATATACTGACCTCCGGTTCAATAAGAATAGATTATTAAACAAAGATAAATTATGTTTTGTCCACTTGGATGACTCCTGGTGCATTTATTTTGGAACAAAATATTATTTTTTGGAAAAGTCTTCCTTAAATTTGTTTTTCAATTTTTTTTCAATCACCGAATATTGCTATAATATCCTTTTGAAAACATATTGTAACCCCGAAGGGAACAGTTTGACAGCGACTGATTAGCTAAATGTGATCATCTAGCTTTCTGCAATCCGCGGAGCAGGGCGCCAGAAAAAATCACAACTCCAGCGGCAGCCTGCCGGTTTTACCGGCACGGCTACCGCCAGGAATGTAATGAAGCCCCATGTGTTCAACTATGTTGCTCTCAAATCTGCCTTCACTTGGCCACGCCTTGAAGCATTGCCCTGCCGTGTCCTGCACCCATTAAAAATGATATTTAAATATTTTGTCTCAATATTGTGTCAGTTCAGTGCACAAGTGCTCCAAGTGAGTCTCCATTATTCCAATGAACCCCATCCCCTCCATCCTGCTGTCCTCCGATGCTGCTCTAACAGAGTTGTATATGCCACGTTATCAATTTAGACCCCACTTTTGGCAAAAAAATCAATCATAATTCTTTTCCATTGTACAAGGCTCAAAAAGTATTTCTAATACAACACAAAACAAAACACCTAAGCACCTCAACACATCCTACCACTCACTTCTTACTCTCCCAACTCCACACTTCTCAACCAATCCAAACCATCCTCACATACACAACCCAATGTCCATACTCCTAACTACAATATTATCTTTTCACAAAAAATATTTACACACACTTCAATGCTATATACAGGTTTTGGCCTGCACGCATTGGGCCAACACAATATCTCTACATTTACGCTGCACTGTCCTTCCTCTACCGAGGAGATCCCCACGTTTATTTCTGATCAGAGTACAGCCTTTTCTATCACTCCAGAAGTTTCCACAACACTTCAACTACAAATGACGTCACTCTCCCTCGGTTAAAGAAAATAACAATGAGAGGCTTCCTTACCCAATACTATGAAGTTCCTAATACTAATAAAAATCCAAAACAATTAATAAAATCCAAAATTCCATCAACCTCAACCTCAATACAACAACCTCTAATTTCAAAAACAACAATACTAACACGCTGCCGTGCTTTACATGCACTGACACACTCACATGCTCTAAGATATCCGAATCCTCTCAGCGCTGAGTCCCTCCACACCGGCCTGCACTTCTCCCAGCAGCAGTCGACCCCCCCAGGATTAGCTAGACTATTCGGGAACTCGGTCATCTGCCAGACCTCCTCTGAGTGCACTTTATCTGGTCTTGATATGGCCGCACCACTCCTCCATGGAGTGCAGCACATAGAACTCTCAGACCTTCGAGAAGACTGGATATCTCACAGGAACCTCCAAGTGTAGACCAGGGGTCTCACGGGGCAATCAGAGGAAAAAGGCAAAAATAATCAAAGGAAGAGCACATGGTGCAAGAAAAAACCCAGCTCTATTAAACAGTCGACTAGCAGAAAAACAGCTCTGTGAACCTGAACTGTAATACATTCTTGACTACAATATTTATACAAGAAAATCTCACATTATAATAACTTGTCAATCGTTACAATTTTGTGAATGTGCTAATACATAATTGGTGGGTCGTCACAGGATCCCTACACATTTATATACATTAAATGTCCTAGTTGGGTAACATTTCCTGGAGCATCACCTTAACACCCCTTCATGATGTCATGACTCTTAAGCGTCCCTCCCCTCAATTACATCATTATCTGATAACTTGCAGAAACTCTGGCATGCAATTAGTTGGCAGCTGCTGAGGTATACGTTGATAAATCCCTCAAAGCGGATTGGACCCCTATGTTGGAGACAGCGCAAGCCACAGCATCCCACCAAATCTATCCAATGGAGTTGTGAGGGAACATCAACAAGGTCCGGGCATTGTTACAGCCTCTGCAACACCATATCCCAGTACCAGGATTGGTAACTCACTTCCCTGGCCCCCCTGCACTTGTTCGCTGCCCATCTCCTATCTTACCTTGTGCCAGCTCTAGATAGAAAAAACTGTGTAGGACACTATTGGTGAAACAGAATTTTTCGTATTTATTTCTCTTCTACTATTGTACTCGCTGCGTGGGCCTTTGGTACCCACACAAATGACCTTGCAACTTATTGTGTGGGACTGCACATGATATTCGGCTGCAGATTTCTTCCCATGAGAATTGTTTCCTTCTGCAACAATTAATTAGCTACTCTGGGCTTCTTGGTGTCTCACGCTTGGTGAGTGAATCTGGCATTTCTGCAAGGGGCAGAAGAACTTCAATTTTGCAGTGAGCTGTGGCCTTTCAAAACAACAAAAAATGACTTCTGTCTGACCTGACTTGGGCCTACTAAAATATGGCCAAACTATTATTCATTAATATACATACCCTTAAACGCCTTACACTTCTAAGTTACTTTAAACCAAACTATAAACATATTTCACCTGCTGCACATGTTGTTTTCATTGCGTCAGCCATGCTTACCTATCCCTAGTCACCTGTTAGTTAAAAATAGATATACGTTCTATGTTCTTGCACATGTCCTTCCCTGTGCAGTGCCCTATTCCCTAACGTGTGGCGCACTAGGTCTACTATAGGTGTGGTATATGTGCGTAGGGTGTTGTGACGTCACCCTTCACATTACTTTTGGGGTTACTGCATTGCTTCTTTATCTTATAAGTGTGCCCTCCCTTGTGAGTGTTGGATTTGCATATTCACAAAGCCTTTTGTGTGTGTGTTCACAGTGCCATCATTTTTCAAGTTACAGTTTATGATAGTGAGCAGTGTACAGGGAGTATTGCATTGTGAATACTTTGTGTTTTGCTGTGGAAGCAAGAATGTGTGGTGCACACTTAATAAAGAGGAGCAAATGGGGTACTTCTCTTGGAGCAAGAAACATGAACCAAAAGCAGGAATGTTTGTGTAATGAGCCATTATCTTGCCATTTTGTAGCACTGCACCCGCAGCGTGAGCTACATGTACTGCGCTTTGGGTGTAACCACCTTTTCAGCGACGCATTAAGGGGTACATACTCTGGTACGAGGCATAGGTACCAGTCTACCAGCAACTCTTGGGGATCTGTCTGGAAGTCCCTTCTGAATTCCCATGCACTCCTCCTGTCTAGAGTGAACTCTTGACAGGTGGAGTGCAGGGGAATTCAGAAGGTGATTTCTGAAAAGAAGAAATAGAGCCTGAAATTGCCTTCATAAAATATAATTCAGTGAAGCTGAGCTCAAAGTGCTCATCAAGGGGGTATCAATCCACAAACCCCAATTATTTGAATCCAATGCATTTCAAACACCACTGTCCACCAAGATTACGATTTGAAACAGAATAGCGGACTAAATCAATGTGTGGGAGGTATGGTTTAAAATGCAGAAGACATCAAAAAGCCATGGCAAGAATCCCAATACCATGTGAGAAAGATAAAGTACGAAAGTCCAAGGAGCGAGTCATTCCACAGGAGGGAGATCACTGAGACCTGCGGGAAGAGGTGTGTGTGTGATATTTGGTGTGGAGTAAAGGCAGTGTCAACATCGGGGGCACCAGTGGTCCAGGGATGAATATCAGTTTCTAAACCATCAATCCGCCCCACACCTCTAGTACAGGAGAACGGATCCAAACATATAGGAACACAAGTAAATTATAAACCTCTTTGTTCAATTTTTGGTAACATGGACAGAATGGCAGGCTTATCTCTGCAAGATTGTGGATCGTTGGTTAGTTGCAACACAGCAAAAATACAATTATTACAACAGACAGTTCTAGCACACTACCAGATACAACCCACCCTGTAAAGGAACACAGAGGACAGACAGTTTCACGAAGGAAAGGGATGCACTCTGGATACTCACAGGAGGGTAGTCGGTAAAGCAATCAGTCTTAACTGTTGAAGGTTATTTTGTTTCAGCACTAAGGGAACAAGGGGTCATAAATGTCACTAGGGACCTTTGGAGAAGGACCAGGGGAACAGAACCACAATGCACCAGGTACTTGAGATGTTCTTGATGCTGGACAGCGTCAAGTCAGTTCTAGGACGCTTTGCAGATCCTGTGACAGAGTTCAAGACGGGAGACAGCTGCTGGTATCAGGTGGGAGGTAGTTCGGCAAGCAAGTCTGGACGGATGGCTGCAGGCTGGCCTACACGGCTGCTCGGGGGGTCAAGAATCATTGGCTCTGGGATGGTTGGTGGATCTGGAATGCTGGTCGAGAGGTCCCAGGTGGCTTGAGTGACTGCAGTGTGACAACAGTCAGTGGTGCAGCTGGTCGTGGTTCGGGGGCTCGACTGCCTCGAAAATGTCCTCAAAAGATGGACGCTGGTTGATGCTTGCGTGGCACTTCTCCTAGCTTTTTCGCAGTGCTCGTAGCATCCTTTCTAGGTGTACGGCCCAAAGCTGAGGAGAGTGTTTGCAAGCAATGGCCTTGTCTTTTATTTAGAGACTCTCTGGCACTTCCCACCTAGGAAGCTTGCTGGCAGAACCTTGCAGGGCACGATGTGTGCTGCCTGGGTACCGGTTCTGGAGCTGCTGGACGGGTCCTCTGAGTCCAGTATTTCCCTCTGTTCCCTGCAAGATGTTTAGGGAAGGGATCGTGCTTCCCTCTTGGAAATCCTGGCCTTTCTTCACTGGTGGAAGATGTAAGGCAGACTATACCTTAAGTCAAGGTCCAAATGAGTCCTTCTTCTTACTCCTTTCAAAGTCATCAGATGATCTGGGAGGGAGGGGCTCAGCCCTCGTTTAAAGCCAAATGTGCACCAGTGATTGGTGCAGGCTAAGCCTACCTTAAGGAACCAATGCAGCGTCCACATCAACAATCTTCTGTTATGCATGAGGTCAGGACCAGAGTGCTTTGCAACAGTAATGGTAAGGGGTGACACCATGTACTCCTAAGTCCCACCCATTTCCCTGTCTGTTGTAGATCAAAGTGTCTCTCTGGTTAACTGAGCCCTCTGTGATTCAAAGCGCTGGTATCCCTTGAAGTTTGTGACGAGAGCAGACTCCCTGTCTCCCTCAAATCACATACTTTTTCCCTCTGAAAGGGAGTTTTCCTGCTGTAAACAGTTGTCCTAGACATGACATTCATTGTCCTTCGTACAGAGGGTTGGGAGCTAGCTTCAAGGTGACACATTGCATATCAAAGAGGTGTTAGTGTTCCTGCCCTTTGTTAAGTTCTGTAACCAGGCCTATTTGCAGGCCTGATTCAATTAACTCTCATCAGTATGCGCCGCCACCACACAGAACTTAGACAATAAAACATGGCAGATCCATGGCACATTTGATATTTAATTAGGCTGGCCATGGTTGGAGGAAGGTGTTGCCCTTCTCCTCTGGATGTTTTCGGGCACCCCTCGCTATCACCTGTCAAATAAATGTGACTGGGAGGACTGTGCCTGTAGGCTGTGTCCCTCAGAGTACACTGGAATATGTGTTTGTTGTGCAGCGAGCATTAGAGAAAGTGTGTGCATTAGCCCCGCACATTTTCAGAGGTTGATCTCCCATCATTCCATTTCCTAAAAAATCATCAAAAAAAGACCAGGTGAGTGCACACTCCCCGTGCGGATGGTCGGATTCCTCACAGGCAGTCATGGTGCATGCTCCGCTATTAAGGACTTCCATTTCATAATGGCTACTCTGCCTGCCCTGTGAAGCAGGAACCTCATGAGGCAAAGCAAGCTGAAGGGAGCAAAAATGTGCCTGAAAATGGATTTCGTGGTCAGGCTTAAATTGCATGGCCCAAGTGTACTTCGAAAGCCAAAGGTACATGTGGAGCCCCAACACAATGATGACATCATTAATGTAGCGGGCTGTTGACACAATGAGTCGACTAGCTTTGTTCTACTAATTGGCAATGAGACTGATGTTTAATGTACATAGGGAGGATAATGGTGGCTACTGAGAAACCAAGCCCTACTGCAACAAGCACAGCTATGCAAAGAAACAGGACGAACTACTAATGAACACCACTCACAAACATACAAACCTGCAGCTGTAAAAAAAAAAAAAACACTGGTCAGAAATCTTCATATTGTTCTGGAGAAGTCTTCAATTGAAGATGCTGAAACGATGAAAGTGCTAGCCTCATGCCTAGAAAAAGCATACACCCTTTTAACACACTTACCAGCTGCAACAGAATCAAGTATGTGAATATTTCCCGATAGCCTCTGTGGAAAAGGGAACTCTACAGCTGCTTCTTTGCACTACTTCTATTCAATCCAATGGCACAGTAAGAAGTGCCAGTGGTGTGTGTGAGTGTGGCAGGCGACCTGAGAATGGTAGCAGAGGAAAATGTTTGCTTGGTTGGTATATCTAAGCAAGTACGCCAGGCAGGTAGGTTCAAGAAGAAGCAAACACCATGGTGCAACAACCCATATCACACACAAGGTAGATAGCTAGGCCACTTCCCCAATGAAAGAAGTGTGTGATCTGTACCAATTGCGACATCTTTATATATGAGGGCCCTGTGCATGGAGCATGGTAACACTAATTACCAGGGCTCAAGTGATGATAAGCGTGTGTGGACAGCGTCCCCACCACACTTCTTTCAGAGGGCGGACATCCCCCCCATGGTATTTTAGAAGTGGCATGTAAAAGAAGACACTTTCACTTCCTTTTTCGAAATTATAATTTTAAGCGTGACGGGGGATTCGAACAGCCAAGTTCTCAGGTCGGGCACTTCACCACTACACCATATAACCTGGTGAAAAATAGTGAAAAACGTAAGGTGAAATGTCACATTTCGGGACTGCACTCTCCATGGAAAACATTGTCATTGATTTCTTTTTTTTTTTTTTTCCAATATGGAACGCTTCACGAAATTGCGTGTCATCCTTGCACAGGGGCCATGCTATTGTTATTGATTTGGGGGCTTAATACGTGCAAACCTTTTAACATTTTCAAGCCCTACTAGAAGTCGGCAGCCGAGCAGCGCTAGCAGACCACAGAGTATAAGTATTGACGCAGTTGAACAGCAACTGTGGGAACAAGCGAAGGGTATTGAGTATTGTCGAGTATTGTCTAATATCGCTGAGTATTGTCAAGGTATTGTTTAGCATTGTCAGAGTGAGTAGGGACAGCAGCAGATGTAGATGTCCTTTTTCTATGTTTAGGGCACATTCTGTTTTAGAGGTAAATGGTTCTGGTGAATAACCTAGACTATTGACTCGAGGACACGGATGACAGGAGAGATGTAAATTGTGGTTTTCCTGTGGATTGGGTGTTTAGCTCGGATCATAGATAACAGTATCCCCATAAGAGTCAGCAAGGGAGCTGGCCTAGATTGCAGGAAGGTGAGTCAACTGATTAAGTCTCCTGGAGTGTGACGTTTTGCAAACTAGGCAACGCATTGGGTACAGTTCGATCACAAGAGAATATTGGTAAACTCTGCCTGGAGGCGGGAAGACATCTGTGGGGTTTTTGTGTGGTTTGGGAGTATCACAACATAATAATGTATGCACGGTATTTGCTTTTTCTGCACTTCCTTGGTTAGTAGATTGTCACCCATAGGGTTGCATATAGGACACAGCGAGATTGAGACAGTGAGGTGCTAGAATTGGAAAATTGGGATTGGCAGAAGAGGTTAACAAGTGGCGGCGCATGGAAGATTGTGGGTGTGCCTGAGGAGGCAGTGATTGTGAAGGAGGGGCAGTGCGCAGAGGACGCCGGATAAGTTGTAGAGCCAGAGAGGCTGGTAGAAACTGAAAAGCATTATCATTGTATTGTACCTTTTTCCCTGAACAGCAGATTGTCGAAAACCCTTGACTTGAGGTCAGGTAAAGACATGAAGGATGCACCAGGGGACATGTGGAGTGGGGCATGCCCATTCAGCACTTGTGTAAGGCACTCCTTCCTTATAGGGAGAAGATTTGTAAATATAGCATAGAATGGTCCATAAGTACTGAGGGAAAGTTAACTAAACCGTGGCCACCATGCAGATGTTTCTCCAAGGACGTGCAGCAATCGCTATTGACACACATACAGAGTACCTATAAGGGGAAGAAGTTAGCAAAACGCATGGCCATATTTGAGTTATGGCGCATGTTTCAGGAGGGCGAGGAGGATACAGTGAATCATCAGTGGATGCTGTGACAGCAAGGGGTGAAGGAGCCACGGACTCACCCCTCCACTTCTCCCCATGTCCCTCCAAGTGTAGTATCCGATGACACAGATGATGAGCCAGGGATATACCCAATATGAGACTTAAGAGTAGCTATTGAAAGAGAAACAAGCAGCGAGGCACAAAAGTGTGCGATGGAGGGGCTCAGGAGCATAGCCATGAATGAGTGGATAGGAGGACAGATACTCGTAAAGCTGGAAGGGAAAACAGATGGGGAGGCAGAAGGGACGACTAAGGCAGTGGAAGGTTTGAAGGAGAGCAGCGAAGCATCAGACTGCGCAGAGATAATGGATGAGGCAGATAGGAGGGAGAAGGAAAGGGAGGAGAAATTAGAAAGAGAGGACAGGGAAAGGAAGACAGAAGAGAAGTTGAAAAGGGAGGATAGGGAATGAAGGAAGGAGGAGGTGAAGGAGCGCACGGAAAGGGAATGAAAGGAGAGGATCGAGAGAGACCTTAAGGAAAGGCAGAGAGTGAACAGGAGCAGTGGGACATAAGGACAAGAGAACTGGAAGAGATTGAGAGGCGAAGGGAAGTAGCAGAGTGGGAAAAACTCAAGTTGGTGGAGAGGGAACAGAGGAAGTTACAGTTGGATAAACTGGCAAGGGAACGAGAGCCCAGGGAGGAGGCTGAGCGAGCAATAAGGGTGGTTAAGATGCAAGGAGCAATACACAGGGGAAACTACCGACTTGAGGAGGACAGAAAAACAGAACCAGATAGCACAAGCTCACGGGCAGGAGCACGGGAGAAAGAGACGGAGCAGGCCTGGGGGGAAGAAGCAGGTACGACTTCAGGGACATTGACCTCAGCATGAAACTGAACACTGAGTTTCGTGGACAATTTTTGCAGCAACATGGATACATGGTCTGATAATGAAGACAGGAACAGTGGGGATGAGAGGGGTGAGCAGTATCAATCCCAATTAACGAGGACACTGACAGACAAGCGTGTGTCGTGGGAGTTTAGGACACATACAGTGGGAGAAGGAGGGGGCAGCTCAGAGGAGCAGGCACGGCTAACAAACGACTTGCACACTCTACATGACACCACTACATATGTCAATAGACTTAGAGACCTCCCAGGATGAAGGAAAGGGGAGACAGCAATGGCTTGTTCAAGGGGAAAGTTAACACGGAGATATGACAACAGTATCAGAGTACCCATAGTAGAACCAGTGATTGTATGCGCTGGCATTGAAAGCGAGAGAGGGGACAGACAGGTTAGACTACCAGAAACATGCATGGGGAGGAGGGGTTCACACAGATGCCCCTATTGCAGAGGGGAGGAGTACGACCTGAGTAGATACCAAGGAAGCATACATACAAGGAGAATGTGAAGTGTAGACTACCATCATTGAGTGCAGGGGCTGGGAAGTGGATCTATGAGATGGAGAAAATGACAGTGGGAAATAGGTTAGCTCTGGGAGTCGTAAAGGGACTATTAGTGTCGATCTTAGGGGATGCTGCTGATGATGTATGGAAGAGGGCGGGGTTCCCTGGTGTGACAACACAAAACACGGCACACAATGGTTCGCTGTTTGCAAACTGCAGAGCGGCTGTATGGCAAGCACTAAGGACACAATACCAGGACACATCAGATATTGGGGCGAGTACATCCCAGAAAATGAGAGAAGATGAAGACCCTGTGCAGTACATCCAGGAGATTCACAAGCTTTTGTGCCTTGAAACTCGAGAACCATGCCACACTGAGAGACCCATCAGTAAGAAAAGTGTAGGAAGAAGTATTTGCATTTGCTGTTAGTGATTACTTGGTCCACAGTGATTAAGAGTTATTTACACTACTAACTCAATAACACATGTATTCACGCTTTTCAGACAGGCAACAATATCTTCAAGCTGCAAGGATCAAGCAGCGTAAGTGAAAATTAATGACATATTAAAAAATGTGATGGTCCTGCTGGTCTTACTCTTTCCTAGCAGTGTTAGTGTGTTCGTATTTTGGAAGATTACCTGCATTGCTAGCACTACTGCTGTACCCTCCACTAACATTCCCCAACCCAAGCAGGCGGAACGACCATGGCAGGTGGACAGGAGAACACTGCTGATAAGCTAAGGAGAGGTAAGCGCAGTGTTGACACAGATATTAAAGGGGTTGACATGTATCTCACTGACACTGCTCACGTGTCTAATAACATGTGGTACAAGCACATGACCAAAGTAGGTAAGGAAACCACTGGGGTGATCTGTTATGTCTGCTCATTAATCCCCTATGCCATGAGCGCCTCCAGAACGTTCACAGCAACTGAAATACCCACAGCAAGAGCACAATGCTTAATATATCTCTCGATGGTGACAACCGAGGCAGGTTTCAAGGGAAAACAGCGACATTAAGATGGATGTCTAGAGCAACGTTCCCGCATGAGGATAATTACATAAACACATTACACATGATGAACAATATTTGGCAGCTATATGAAGCTATACAGTATATAACTGATGGGCCTGACAAAGGAGAAACCAAGACGATGACCCTGAAGGAATTGCCATGTCCATGGACAAGAGTGAAGGAAACAGGAGGAGAACCTGGATGCTGGGAAAGACTGCAGTTACTTGTGTATGGCCAAGTGTACACAGAAGATGGATGGAAGGATGGAGTGGTAGGGAGCAAGGCACTGACACTAGCATAATCACCAGAGAACAAGGTACAAGAAGAAAATGACAAATCCTTGAAGGAATGGAGGTGAGTGCTAAGCTACTGACATGGGTGGAAAATGAAGCTGGGCTGATGCCAATACTGTGCTATCAGAGCAATGGGGAAGCTGAAGTTGACAAGAATGTTGGGTGCAAAATCATCAAAAGACACGCAGCTATGAAGGCAGGGACGGCAGTACTGATAGATCATCACTGGGCAAGGAGATCAAAGGCATGCAAGAAGCTACCACCCGACTGGGGAGGATTTTTCTGGTTGGTATACATCAACATGCCTTCGTTGGTTGTACCACAGAAAGATGTGCAGCTCGATGACTTCCCGAATATAGATGCTAACAAAAGGAAGAAGAGGTCACTGAAGGAGGAACAAACAGACAAGAAAGACAAGCCAGCTTTACTGGGCAGAGTAAGGAGAGGTGGGAATTACTTTTCAGAAGCATCAGAAACAGCGCTAGATGAAGTGCCACCCAAACACAGACTGTTCAGCAGGACGCTGATGTCCTTTGCATCATTGATACCACACATACAGAAGTACACCAATGCGAAATGGTTACAAATTACCCATTGGGAGCTGATGGTAACAATCAACTCCACAGTAAATGGGTTCAACACGATAAAAGAAGAGCTCAAAGCAGTGTGGTTGGTGACACTTCAGAATAGATACGTTCTGGATCTGCTTACAGTTTATAGAAGGAGGAGTTTGTGCAAATATTCCTGTTGCACGTTCATACCTGCCAACGATGAAGATAATGGTACCCTGTCAGACACAGTAAGAAGAAGCAAAGGGGACTGGAAAGGACCAAAGCTGGATAGCATATATATGGTCATGGAGGCCATCATGGCTGTCAGATGGACTAAAGGTGATAATGGGAGCACTAGTACTGGCAGCCACATCATTGTGTGGTATAGAAATCTTTATGGCAAGGTGCAAGAAAATGGCAGAGGAGGCTATCGGGATGCAGGTCCTGATAGATGCAAATATAGGAAGAACAAAGGATGAGATTGTGGCCAAAAAGAACACGATCTGGGAGAGAATTACTCAATGCAAACTATTCCCACTTGGGGCAATGAAATTGGAGTGCCCATTTGATGCAAAGTACTATGAAGGAAAGTGGGTGTGGTGTAACCCCAAAGGAATATGCTGTTACATGAACTGGTCATTCGATGATCATACAAACTACTATGGGCACCTATTGGAATAACAAAAGATATGGCAGCCAAGAGGAAAAAGACGGTCGTATAAAGATGTGGTTGACAGGTCGACCAGAGGGGGAACTGAAGAGGAACTCGGGATCCTGCCACCACCCTCCCCCTACTAAATTCATGACAAGATGAAAGACCAGAAAACACTGCAATCGCCCATTCTATTTTGGACGAATCCCAAGTGCACCTATGATTGACAAATACGCTGAGAGGTGCCCCCTCAGCCAGCCATACAGACCAGATGCAGTACAGATCTATCCTTGTCTGGATGAAGAGCCAGAGACCATGGTCGGAGACACCTATATGGACAGCCTGGACTAAAGCACTGCCATGTTTCTGACATCGTTAGAGACACCACGACATATCAGAGTTAGACATGAAGCACATGTGCTATCCGCACTTCGGGACACACACAGACACTCAAATGCATGGAGAACACAAGCGTACAGTTCTATAGTTAGATGACAGATACATATACATACTGTCATTGCTTCTTTTAGTTGTTCCATTAGCCAAGTGCAGCTATGCAAAAACCACAAGGCACAACAGATCCTGAGCAAAAGCTTGCAGATGCTTCAATGCGAATAACTCTATGGAACTACAGGAGCACCTATAAGAACCTGACAGAGCCAAGTGCGACTAGCATGTAAAGAATATAGTCATAAGGACATACAGAAATATATATGGCACGTATAGCTAACTCATAGAGATTGTAGTGTAACATGGACAATGAAGAAACCACATTATAAGGATTATGAAAATTACAGCAGGCCCCAGGCCTCTGAGCAGATTCAGGCTGAACAGGGAGCAAGATGTGTGAGACAGGACCCGCTGTCAAGGTGAAGAGATACAGATTACATTCCAATCCCCAGACGACAAAGGGACCAGCTGCAGGAAAAGGGATTAAACCCTCATAATTCTGAGCTGCCGATCAATTTCGTGGTCTCCAAACACGTGATACAGCTGAAGCAGACAATGGACAGTGATCATTGGTGGGAAAGGTGAGCCGATTCAAGGCAGCTAGACACGGACTGCAACAAGTATGCAACAGGTGTTGCACCGAACAGGAGAATATTCTCATAAAGCAAAGATGGTGCACACAAGTTACAATACAGACACATAATCATTCTCATCACCTTGAAAAGGTACACAGTTGTTAACAATTTCAGGTCCCAGGCTTGAGGGTGTCAACTCTAGCCAATCACTGTTTAGTACCCTAAGGGTGGGTAGTAACGGGCAAGTACCAATGGTAAGTCCACAACACTGCAACAATGTTATAGTTAGTGAATTAGGGATGGAACAGGCCAGCCACCTGACATGTGAGGGCCACTAGAATTTGAGGGTAAAACCGGCCAGCAAGTCCAGGAAGAGCGAGATGTGCATGAATAGTTATTGGTTCCTGTGCTGATCTCTGTTGGATTTTCCTGTAATAAACCGCAGTTTGAACATGCCATTGACTGAGTCCTCCATGTACTCTGGGGCAGAGTGTTGGGCACACCAATTGCATGAACTTCTCTATCCCTCTGGCATACCTGGGAGTTTCCCCCAACAGTCCAACAATAGGCGTGTTCGTCAGAGAGCTCTAGAAGGCTCACCTTGTCTTGCAGACGCACTCCTTCCCATGTCTGGTCTCCTTGGGTGCCTGCTGCTGCCAAACTACTTCAGTAGCCTGCAATTGCATTCCCAGGCGACGTGCAAAGGCAGCCACACACGTAGCTCTTGAGAGCAGACACTGCAGTGCTAAATGACTGCAGTTATTTAATGTCATTCAGTTGCATCGGTTTAGTGCCACAAAATTGCCGTAAAACTCTATTGAAATCATGGCACAGATTTTACCCTGCAATCCAGGGCCACTTCAGCATTTTACAAGGTCGTGTTGATACATTGTCACAGTGTGACAGTGCACCCAAATGGCGACACTTCAGTAATTAACCTACATTGCTAGCAAGCCAAGGCACAGCCACATCACCACTGGAAACCTGCTGCTAATTATTGCTTCCTTCATGCATTGACATCTGAGAGTGAATCATACATATTTTTCCTAACATGCTTCTCTTAAGATTTCTCATATATTGTCAGGGTGATTTTCTTGCAGTTTTGTGCTTTGATTTTTCAAACAGAGTATTTGTTTATATATGCAAAAAGCATTGCACTATAGAGTACAACTTATAATGGGGCGGGGGAGATAGCCTTCTGCCCATGCAGCAAACTGTATAGTGGGGTCGGCCCTTATTACCGACACCCCTTGCTGGGGGGTCTAAGACATCATGCAATGGTTACACATCATCTAAGAATCACAAGGACAATTGTGGTATATTTGGAAACACAAGTTCACATTTATTAGAGCCATACAACATTTGGGGGGGGGACGGTTCCAGCCCTAAGTAAAGTCACATCTCCTTAGACTTCGAAGGTAGCCCATTGGTCAGCCTTGTCATCATATTATAATTCCCGGGGACACTTGTGACTTCCGTGTTTGCAGAGTAGCAGACGTCCGCTTCTGATTATAAACTATCAAGCCGTACTTCTTTGCGACCACTGAATCTCATTGACGAGGAGTCGCAACTCTCCATAAAAGACTCAGTGCCCGTCGTCTGAATTTGGCTCGAGTGTGGCCATCAGGAAACTGCTGATGGCTGAAAAGGCAGCGTCAAACTCCTCCCCGCCTAGGACCGCTCCATAACTCTGCCACGCTTTGGGGGTGCCCCCCCCCCACTGCCTCAAAGCCCCCATGCCCTGGAGTCATGCTTACCAAAGAACCTAACTCCAACCAGCCGTTAACAATGCCCTCAGTATTGCTGTGTGGAAGAGATCATTCCCCTTATTGGTTAAATGCACCCCATCAGCATCATAATGGGAAGGGAGTGAATTTAAGCAACAGTGTCTAATGAACCCAAGCCCTCAGCTTCTGTACATTTCTCAATTCCTCTGGTCAACCTCCTTCAAGATTTCTGAATCCCTGCGTGGGATGTTGTACCACGCCACTTCAGTCTGGGCGCTACTTCCGACCAAATGATGTCCATGCCGGGCAATTCTTATGCCAAGATGCGCAGAGCGACTTGTATCTGGGCCAACCAGTGGCCCTCCCTATGGTGGCGAGGCCATTTCCACCCAAGTGTATCACCATCACTCGGGGTGCAGGTCTACAATGCAACATCCCGCGCACCTCAGGCAACAAGGAATGCCACTTCATGGCGGGTGAGCCAAGCCAAACAACCTTATTTTTTAGAAATCCTAAATTGGGACTTAAAATACATTGTCATACTGCTTTCTCAGCCTGAATTACAAACAAATGCCACATAATCCAAACCGTGTGATCTAATGATACAAAAGCATAGTGTCATAAAGGGCCAAAAAAGGCAGATATCAGTAAGTCAATCCTTCATATGCTGATCCCTCCCTCTGCTCAGTACCGAAGGTGAGGTCAGGCTTGCCATGCAGCCTCACATAGCGTTGGTAGCGGTTTGAAACCCATCCCCCTATTTTCTTAATTGCTGGTGCGGGCATCCCTTTCATAAAGGCAGTGGTAGCGGCACCTATCCGGAAACTGTGGGAGGACCAGCCCTTACCATGTATTCCCACAGCTCCCAGTGTGGTGGGCAGAATTTTTCTAAATTGGTAGTTGCTCATGGGTGCTCCACTAGCATGCATTGAGGGGAAGGAGGGGCAGCCGCTAAGGCCCGATTACTCAGAAGGACCTCAGGAGCGAGACTGGACAGCTGTCACTCAGGGGGCCTCGTACAGAGTAACCCACTTTCCTTTTCCCTCTTGATCAGTCTTACATTGCCTCAACTTGATCCTTAACCTCTCACAGTCGCCCCTTGACATAAATTCAACAACTTCCAGGGTGAGGGCCTTTCCAGACTGGTCCCGCCTGCCAACTGACAAAAGCCGTTGACCCGAAAAGCCCCGACAAATGGCAGTGTAAATGCTGCCCTAAATAATGCCACTTCAAATGCATCTGTGTATACCATGGGCAGGACGTGCACTGATTTTTGGAATAAATCAAAGTCAATGGGTTTTCGACCATCCTGCTTGGGTCTTCCTAACCAAACCCATCCCTTTAACGCCATGCGTACAACAAAACCTTTGGTGGGGTCACCTTTTCCCATTAATTTGCAGTAAAAGACTATGACTCCCTCTGCAATGCTTTTGACACAATTAAAAACGTACAATAGCCCTGCTGGTACCTGGACCTAATGCCTGCTGTGAGTGATCGCTCCCCCAAGTCCCAGAGTGCCTTGCCCAGTACACCAGCTGCCACCACTCGCTCTTGAACTGTCCCCCCTCCTTCCTGGCAATAGGATGTGCTTCCTGAAACTTGGCCACTGAAAATGAGAAAGAGCATCAGCGACAACATTAACAACACCCTGCACATGTCGAGCCCTAAACTCGATATTCCTGTGTAAGCAGATCTCTACCAATCTCCTCCTGAGTCTTAGAACAGCCGGGCATGATGGAGACTGTAAATGTATTGCTTGAACCACTGCTTTGTTGTCAGACCAAAAATGCACCCTTTTGTTTTCCAATTCCATAGGCCACAACGTGAGAGCTACTGTGATGAGGGAAAAGCCCTAGTGCCATGATATTCTCCATCGTTCCCATCTTGCGCCACTGGGTTGGCCATTTCTGTGCACACCACACCCGGCCCTCAATTACTCCAAATCCCTCATTACCTGATGCATCTGAGTATATATGTAATTTCCCACTTGTTTGCCAAGGCGTTCTCCACAACTGCACATCTTTAACCCCAAGAGGAATGACCGCCACATTAATAAATCTTCCTTTAAGCCTTTAAGCCTGACCCCAGCATGATATGGTGATGTCTCTGTGAAACCCCAGCTGTTGCCCTTGCCAACCTGCGTGCGAACACCCTCAATAACTTTGGAAGCAAAATGTAATTTCCCCAGCGATTGTTGGACTTTCACCAAAGTGGTCCTGTCCTTTGATAAATTGCTCTCTATCTCAGAGAATAATTCATGTACTTTCTCCCATGGCAACCTGCAAGTACCCTTTTTTGTATCTATTTCAAGACCTAAAAAAGTTAATACCTCTGTAGGTCCTTGCGTTTTATCCAGCACCAGCGGAATGCCCAGCTTGTCCATCAAATGTTTAAAGGAGGATAGCGCATGAGCGCAGTCCATTGACCCTTCCCTACCTATAAAAAGGAAATCATCCAGATAGTGGATGCTTCCCCGTTGCTCTTCCCTGCGTGCAGCCCCTTCTAGGAATGTGCTGAAAGCTTCAAATAGCACGCAAGACACAGAGCAACCCGTTGGCATGCATTTGTCAATATAGGAACTGTCATCCCATTGAAATCCTAATAGATGAAAACTGTCTGGGTGTGCAGGTAAAAGGCGGAATGCAGATTCAATATCTACCTTGGCTAAGAGTGCCCGTTTGCCTATGCTGGCCACCGTAAACATGGCCTGGTCAAAGGACGCATAATGCACAGAGCAGTGGTCCTGATCTACGCAGTCATTGACCAAGTCCCCTTTTGGGTATGACAAGTGGTGAATCAATCTGAACTTGCCCTGTTACTTCTTGGGCACAATGCCCAAAGGGGAAACTATGAAATTTCGAATTGAGGCTGCAAAAATGGCCCTGCCACCCGGCCCAGTTCCAGTTCTTTCTTTCATTTTTTGCTCACCACATGTGGCCATCGAAGTGCAGAGGGGAGGTTTTTGGCAACCAGACACGTCACTGCCTCCCCCCCATAAGGGATCTAGAACCCCTCGCTAAAGCCCTCCAATAAGAAATCACACTCCTTTTTTTTCGGATAGTATTGTACAAATTCATGTAACACCCTTATGTCCACTGGGGAGGGTCCTTTCACCCACTTCATACTATTGGGCACCTTTGTGTTGCTCCCTAACCCCCTTCTGTATTGAAGCAATTTGCAATTGAGTGATTCCCCCCCACATTTGGAGCATTAGCGTTGGAATCTGCACCTGCGCCCCAACTGCAAGACCCTTTGTTAAATGATCCGCAGGCCCGTCCTGCAGGAAAGCCCCTGTGTGCATGCTCATTTCCCCCCTGTGCTGAGGGGCTGTGATGAAAGGGACGACAATCAGTTTTCTGTTTGTGCTCAGACTTACAATACCAAGGCTTCCTTGTTCCTTTTGACACCTTAAAACTTGGATTACTGGCCCTGTCCTTACTACCCATGAATGACACCCAACCTTCTATGTTCTTCTGATCCCATGTCATGACGGGCACCATTGCCAGCTTAGACCTAAAATCCCTGTCATCATTTCTCCAACCCGTGGAGCCGTACTTCATTTGCTCATTTATAATAATATCTCTGTATTTCTATAAGCCAGGCCTAGTTCTGGATATTTTTCTATCAAAACCACTGCCAACAAAGAGAAAGCCTTGTTTCAATTAAAAATGTTCTCCTCAGGCCGATTTCTTTTCTGCCTCTTTCTATCCTCCTTCTTGCTAACGGTAATTTTCCGGACCTGCTGTCTCCACTGACAATAATGAGAATTTATCAAAATGTTCCCTTTCCCAAATTCAATCCTTCACTTGCCTGGGAGTATGCCATGCCAGTGTAAACCGGCCAGACAACAGAGCTGCAATAGTTAACAATCAAGTGGCAACCACCTCAAAGCCATTCCCTCTGGTGCCGAGAAGACCTTCTATCGCCACTAATCCCTCCGGAGCCGTACTGTACACCGAAAACCCTGATTCACGGTAATGAGAAACAATATCTGTCGGACGCTGACTTGAAAATGCATGTAGTGGGGAGGGGCGTGGCCAACAGCCGAGCGATGAGGACGTGAGATCGCTTCGCTCCCGGGCCGCTAGCCGTATCCTGAAACAATCCTGCTTCCTGCACAACCAAAAAGCGTCTATTCGACGTGGGAACCTCTGCTGAATGTCCCGACCGGTTCCTGGAGGAAATCGGTGCCGCGGAACCCACTTAGTAAGATATTTCTGAAAGCGAGCGGACGCGCCGCGGAGCTCGCAAGATGGCCGCCGCGAACCGCGGATGAACAAAGGGTGCCGTGGCCACCAACAAGCACTACTGAATTTTGCCTGAACACCGGCGGCCGACGGGGTCGAGGCCGGGCCGGACCGCACGGCAAACGAAGGATCCTAACTTCGAGGATAAATCATGAAACGGAAGAGATACGCCCCTGGACACGGCGTCGACAGTCAGTGATAATAGGCACACGGCCTCGCACCAATATTCCCGCACATGCGGCCGCGGCCTGCAGATGCCACCGGAGCGACCACTGAACTCCTGAGGGGACCCCTGCCCGTCACCGGACGACTACCACCTCTATCCTGCGGTACGGAGAGGGGGATAAAGGGAAAGCGGGAACCCGCCATTTTGGGGCACAGGGACCCCGTGGGACCGATCTACATCCTCGCCCATTCCCGCTGCCCGAGAACCGTCGACAACGGAATACGAGGTGAAACTACCTCACGGCACACCTACTCACGGCGAGACACCGATGATTGGTGGCCGCGGCTTTGTACAGACCCAACTGCGTATTAAACCCTACCACAGTGTCCAGCGGACCGCACCCGAACGACGCTGCCCAACGAAACATCTGCCCCGGACGGTACCGTTTAAACGCCACAAACCATGCCGGCCACTACGGGGAAGGACAAAACAAAAAGAGGGACCAGCCAAAGTAGGATAGATCAATTCACCACAGCCGCAGCAAATGCACAAACGGACCACGAACAGTCGAACCCCATGCTAGAAACAGAACAAGCCATATCCCTAAAAGACATCATGGCGGCGATAACTAACTCCAGAACCTCTATGGAACAAAAGATGGACAGCATCAGTACAGATGTCTCGCTTCTCCGTCATGATCTCCAGAAATTGTCCTCCCGCACGGGAGAAGCGGAACAGCGGATCTCTGGGAATGAAGATGGGCTGCGCACCATGGAACAGAGGATGGCCGGAGTGGTGGCGCGTTTGAAAACACTGGAGGAGAAGGCCGAGGACAGTGAAGGCCGATCGAGACGAAACAACGTGCGCATCCTGGGCGTACCGGAGAAAACGGAGGGCCCTTCCATGGAACTGTTCCTAGAACAATGGATCACCGACATGTTTGAGCCCCAGACATTCTCGAAGTTCTTTTCAATCGAACGAGCGCATCGTGTCCCCTCTGGAAAACCGATACCCGGCGCCCCGCCACGCACCATAGTCGCAAGACTGCTGAACTACAGAGATAGAGATGCGCTACTCCAGACGGCGCGAGCCAAAGGCACACTGACCTTCAATGGATCCAGAGTGACATTCTTCCCTGACTACACAAGGGAGATCCAGAGAGCCAGGCAATCTTTTGATCAGCTCAAAAGGCAACTCCAATCCTTACACGTTAAATACGGCCTGCTCTATCCGGCCCAGCTCAAAATTTACCACGGTGGGACAACAATACATTTCTCAGACCCGAAAGAAGCATGGAATTGGGCAAAGCAGCACATTGCAGGCGACTGGACACTCGCAAACAACAGAGGCAGAAACAGAAACCGCCGCCCACCACCGGACAGAGGACGCCCAGCTCCACAACCCCCGGTGCAGGAACCACCACAACAAGAGGAAATGGACTGAAACATTGATACTGATGAGGCATTTTGTTCGACCACGACACACCTAACGAACTATTAGATCACACCGTGCTATGTAAGGCACGCGGCCTGGGAAGCACGGGGGCACTCACTGCATCGGCCAAAGCCACGCCCTCAGATCGAGACTTGTGACCTGGAACACCAGACTTGCACAAGAACAGTAAGTCGGGAGAAAGGTGTAAACAGCTCACATTAAGTTGAATCTGGCGATATAGTTGTTTGTAGCCAGTAGAGTTAGGGCGACAGATACTTCATGTTGGGGAGGAGTATAGGGAGGGGGGATGGGGATTTGTTTCAAGTTAGTTATGTTCCGAGATACCACGCCACCTGTAATGCCAAAGACTACACCACCCTTAACGCACCAATTGTCAATCCGTACTTGCTAGCACTCTACACATCACAAATGGAATCACGGCCGATAAAACACCAGCCTGGTTTCAACCCTGACTGTTCTCATTATAACATGAAACGCCACAGTGCTATCGGGGGACTAGTGCACCCTGTTATCGCTGAAACACATGACGAACAGCTGGAATCACTAACGTGACCAGAAATAGAACAATCCGAGTGTTGACTTGGAACGTCAATGGGCTCGGCAATTGCATTAAAAGACGCCTAGTGCTGCAAACGCTGAATAGACACTCCCCGGATGTAGTATTCCTGACGGAAACACACCTAGCCGGTACCAACTGCTTATTCTTTAGACGCACCAACTACAGGCTAGCATTCCACGCCGGTTTCACCATGGGGTCACGAGGGGTACTGATCCTCATACATAAAAGACTTCCCTTTGTCCCCAAATCCACCACGCAAGACACGGGAGGGAGGTTTGTACTCACGACAGGCACGATTGGAGAGCGTTCAGTGACCATGATGGCGGTGTATGCACCTCCTAACCTATTGACCCCCCTGACTAACGATATTACGCCTCTAATTATGAACAACCTTGCAGACCTTACGTTGATCGGGGGAGACTTTAATGAAGTAATGGACGTGGACCTTGACAGAACACACAGAAGATCTAGAAATCCGAATGCACGCACAAAACTCGCCACATTTGTGGGCGCACTGGGACTACAGGATGTGTGGAGAACGCTACACCCCGCCACAAGGGAATACTCATACCACTCCGGTGCACATGCCTCGCTGTCTAGGTTAGACTACCTCCTACTGCCACTGAACAACATGCACGAGGTCCGTGAGGCATACTTTCTCCCCAGAGGCATATCAGACCATTCCCCGCTTGTGACAACACTTAACACCAACAATTCGATCCCACCACCCAGCTGGCGACTGAACAGTTACTATTTAGGCTTCCCAGAGCTGGTTGAACACATCCAAAAGACCACTGAAGAATACTTTGAAAGGAACACCAACTCAGTGGATAGCCCGGTAATCTTGTGGGAGGCGTTCAAGACAGTACTTAGAGGGGAAATAATAGCCTGGATCACAGCCCATAAAAAGAAACAAACAGAGGCAATACACCATGCCGAAGCAAATGTGCAGAAAGCAGAGACCGAACACCTAGCCCATGACAGCTTGGAAACGCACCGTGCACTACAACTGGCGCAGGCGCAACTCCAACACATAGCGTTAGATAACGCAAAGCAGGCGCATACCGCAATGCGTGCAAAGATATACGAAACGGGGGATAAAGCCGGGAAGATGCTGGCATGGCTGGAACGCAAAGACCTGGGATCCAGCCAGGTCAGGCAACTAGCAACAGGAGAATCAGACCCATTGGTGAAGGACGCAGACATAGCGGAGGGTTTCGCAAAATACTATGCTGAGCTATATAGGGCACCAGCCTCACCACCCGTGATGAATGTCCTAGAGGAGATTGCCCTCCCCACCTTAAGTGCAGAACAGTCTACCCTGTTAGAACAGACAATCACTGAAGGCGAACTGACCCAAGCCATGTCAGAAATCCAATCAGGTAAAACCCCGGGCCCGAACGGCTTCCCCATTGAAACATGGAAAAAAATAGGTGCACACATAATTTCCCCACACTTACTTCGCGCACTACAGCACTCTCACTCACAGGGCTGTCTCCCCCCTGATCTAAGGAAAGCCACAATTGTGGTCCTGCCCAAAGCAGACAAGCCACCCGACAAGTGCAGCTCCTACAGGCCCATCTCTCTCATAAACTGCGAAGCCAAGGTGCTGGCCAAGGTGCTAGCCAACCGCCTCCAACAGGTCATACACACACTCATACATCCCGACCAGTGTGGATTCATGCCACAGCGGTCCACTAGACAAAACATATACAGGCTGCATACTGCACTGGAGAGAACACCTGAGATTCAGGATCCTTTGGCTTTACTCGCTGTAGACTTCGAGAAGGCATTCGACTCAGTCTATTGGGAGGCAATATGGGCGATCATGCAACGCATGGGCTTTGGACCATACTTCATGAGCTGGGTCAAATTACTTTACAACCGCCCCGAAGCAGCCACGAAAGTGAATGGACACGTCTCCAACCCCTTCTATTTAGGCAGAGGCACGAGACAAGGGTGTCCCCTGTCTTCCCTAATCTTTGCAATAGCAATTGAGCCCCTAGCAATTCTACTGCGATCTACGCAAACATGGAGTGGCTTTAGGTGGGCAGACAACTGGGAGGACAAGGTATCCCTCTACGCAGATGATCTGTTAGTATACCTGAAAGACCCACGTACATCCTGCCCCATAGTGACGCGATTATTAATTAAATACGGCGCATTCAGCGGTCTTCGCGTCAACTGGAATAAATCCAGATTGTTTCCACTGCAACACATAGACAATGCGGTACCGGATGACTGTCCATATTATGTGGAGAAGGAGAAGTTCAGATACCTAGGCATACAAGTCACGAACAACCTGACAGACTATGTGCCCAATAACCTGTATCCAATAATGACGAGATTCAAAGAAGACGTCCAGCACTGGATGTCCCGACCACTGACACTACTAGGCAGAGCCGCACTGTTTAAGATGCTGGCACTCCCCCGCTTCCTCTACATACTTCAAAATTCACCGCTACCCATAGCTCCTAACGAATTTCGGAAAATAGACCAGTCGCTACGCAAACTGTTATGGAAGGGAGGTCATCCGCGCTTAGCACTAACCACGCTACAAAGATCCGTATGGGAAGGTGGGATTGGATTGCCCCGAGTGCAAACTTATTACTGGGCCAGTCAAATGGCAATAGTGAACGACAAACTCCACGCAGACATGACACTACCACACAACAGAGAACCAGACCCTACCCAAAAAGAACGGCCCATACTTCGATACCTCTATCGACGAAAAGATCGAGCCACTACCCCATCCATGCTTTCACACCTATCTCTAACATGGTCGAACGTCCACAGATACCTAGGTTGGGATAATAAGCTGACCCCAGCTCAACCTTTATGGAATAATAAACTGCTTCCGGAAGTGAACAAACTTCCAAAATGGCACTCCTGGACCCAAGCGGGTATCACCAAAATTGGCGATGTAATACAAGGTAACGAAATGGTACCTCTTGCGAATCTAATCGCCAACTCCGGTCTGACAACTAAAGAGCAGTATCGTTACACACAACTCAAACACGCCATACAAACTCATCTTCCTGAGATGTTTGACATGCCGGAATACACCCCCTTGGAACGTAACCTATTCCCAGACATGATTAAAAGTAAAGTCACATCTACCATGTATGGTGTCATAACGTCATTTGCCACCGAGGAACTGACGAACCTGAAAACGAAATGGGAGGGGGACATAGGTAGTATGCTCCCTGAGGATTGGGTAACTGCCCTGATGTTCCCTAGAGAAATAGCGATCTCCTCCAGATTGAGATTGGTACAACTAAAGATACTGCATAGAATATATTATCCGAGGGTTGCCCTTTTCAAATGGGGTAGGGCTTCCTCTTCCACGTGTTTGAGATGCAAACGAGATGAGGGCACCTTCTTTCACATTCTATGGGACTGCACCATAATTCGACACTATTGGCAGCAGTGCTGCGACGATCTCTCAAGGGTTTTGGGCAAAAAGGTTCACAGAAATGCAAAACTGCTATTATTGGGGATAGATGATGAGATTGAACTGTCACGGTACGAAAAAGTGCTATTGTTCACGGCCAGTGCATTAATCAAAAGAAACATAGCGCAACTCTGGGGCTCTGAATCAGCACCAAAATATGAACAATGGACCACGGACGTGAGCATTTGTGTCGCAATGGAGAAAAGAATCTACACAGCCAGGGGATGCCCTGAAAAAGGCCCGAAAATTTGGCAAAAGTGGGAAGACTTACACTGAAAGATGCCCCCTGCTCGGCAGGGAGGTAGCACCCAAGGACATGAACGGATATTACAGAGTTACACGCTACAAGCACGATAAAGACAGTTGACAACGCCTAGGAGCAGTATAGTAATGGATGGGTGAAAAGTGTTTGTTGGTGGGTGGGGGAGGAACGTAACTGTTTTCTCGCTGTGCGAGACGTGTGTTTTCTTTGTGCGAAAAAACAATAAAAATTGTTGTATCAAAAAAAAAAGAAAATGCATGTAGTGGGGAGGGATAGGAGCTTAAAAAGGGGGTTTATTGATGGAATAATTACTTCAATTTCTATGGTGCACCAATATGCCATGGGATCTCCAGGGTATTATTGATTGTTTGTCACCTTCTTTTTTTACCCTGACCCCCAAGCTCGGCCCTGGCTCGGCTCCACCCATGAAATCTCTGGCTCACCCACCTCTAATATTAGCCATGTATGCGGTACATTTCAATGCTGAATTCTATCACTTCTCACACAAGGCAATTCCCATTGTGAGCCATGTTTCTCTCCTTACAGAAAGTTTAAATAAATGATACTACAGCATTTGGTTTGGTTATAGGATGGGGAGGTTCCCCCAGAAGTGCCCTTTCCTTACAATAGATCACCAGCAGCAAGAGCTCCTTTCAGAAGGATCCTGTCACTGCTGCAGGAGGAGCATTCCTATGAAAACTCGTGATAATTGCTATTGACCGCCAAATTTGGTCTGCCAGCTTTCAGGCTTTAGATGTGTGAGGTTCATCTAGCAGTGAAGCAGGGCCTTGAAAGGCACGTAGGGCTCAAACAGCGCTGTGCCCATCCTATAAGACGCTAGCAGTGTGAGCCTACTGCTGCAGTGCTCAGTCATGGCTACAGGAATGCAGCTGTTTACGCTTTCTCCAGCAGTGTCAAGTCAGTGCTAGAGGACCCCAGCACAGTAAGATTCCTCTAGAAGTGCACTGTCTGTTCTAAAAGACACCAGCCTGGGGTGTATGCAGCATTGCAAGAGTGTGGCATTTTAACATATACGCATAACATAAACAATAAAACTGCAGGACCATTACAGATGCAGGAAACTCATCGATTACAGCTCTGTCCAAGCTCTGTGGCGAAAAATACATGCAAACCTACTTATTTGCATATGCTTTACACTACATGCATCGCCATAGAAATATGTTGAGCAAGAAGAGTATGGCTTTAGTTTTATTCTTCCCATCCTGCATGCAAAGTCGCAATAGCATCATGCAGATTTATTTGAGCCTGGCAAATCCTGCTTGGGTTTTAAAGCCATAGTGATTATTTACTAAAGCATGCAGCATTTTGCCCCCTTCTCATTTCTGATCACCCCCCTTCACATTTCTTAAGGGACAACAGGCCCTACTAATAGTACCCCCTCCATCCCATCAGAGCAGCATGTCAGGTTCTCATGTGAGCCGCTCTTCTGTCTGGAGATCCGCGGGACATTGTCCTGTCAGGGGTCCTGACCCACGTTTGGACTATTATGCTGCAACATTTGGTGCTGTGGGCTTAGAAAATCCAAGATGGCCGAAAAAGCCCACATTGCGCCAGAATCCAGGAAAACCGCGCAGTTTTGGCACACACCAAAATGTTCCCCTGACCTGCCACCCACCAGTGCGAGCATGATGGGCCAGGAGTGCCATGGGTGAAATGTGTGCCAAAGGAAAAACAGCAGTGCCGGTTAGCTCAGATAGCGCTTTGAAATCACCTTTGTTTCTCTGAAATGCATGCTAAAAATGTCTATTTTAAACATTACAAGATATTCAAAAATCTCAATGAACACCAGCAGACATTTGGCAGAAGGTAGACTGGTGTGCATACAAAATCTGGAAAGAGAAAGAGCCCAAAATAATGTTCATAATGAAACTGGCTGAGCTGTGGATGTCAGCAGCTGAAGTGAAATTGGACTTAAAGCCACTAAAATCGAAATGTTTAAAATAAATGAGTGACCTACTGTTGAGTGTCACATAGTTTGCAACTGTTAAATGTCATAGTTTTGAACTTAGAATCAGCATTCTAGCTGCATGTGTAAAAATTGTAAGTTTGTTTTGAATGAAGAAAAACTGGGAACAAAAGTGACATTTGGCTGAAGCCTGGCTTGAAGAGAGTGAATTCTGCCCGGCAACTACCCCCGACAGAAGATGAAACTTGCTCAGCCACTCTTCCCAGGCCTGGCTGCATTCTGCTGCCCCCACCAAAAGGAGATGACACCTCCCTGATTGGATTAGGGGAGGAGCAGCTGGGGACTGCAGGAAACTGAACAATGAGCCTTCCTTGGCTGAGGCAAATGTTAAATTAGGGGGGGTCGTAAATGGCTTTCTCTTGAGAGAAACGGGGAGGGGCAGTGCCTCTGTGAGCAACTTGAGTTGGAGGAAGTGGACAAACCAGAAATTCCACCATGTGCTTTGGGAAACCACACCCCTCTGGGCCAGAGCATAATTTTAAAAAAAGATGGATAATTCATAGTACGGACTTGTCAAAATTATATAATTAATATCATTATTCTTGTGATTTTTCTGTGCACATTTTAAGAGGTGTTAGAACTCTGTACCATGTTCTGAGGCAAAACCCCATGAATTACGGAGATTGCAGACACGGGGTTCACACTAGAAAAATGAAAATGTACTGGAATATGTGAAGAAAGGCGGGGTACATCTGTGTCATTTTTGGTAAAAATCCAATATTGGTAAACCAACCATAAAGCGCAAAATGTTGTCATTTCTTAATCCAATCTCTTATAAACATCAGAGTTGGAACAGAAACTACCTTATGTGATATATGATGTGTATATGTAATATCAACCACTTGTGTATAAGGGAAATGTGTTTAGTTATGAAAATTATTTTCTAAGGTAAAAGCAAAGGGGAGAGTTCTTTCTGTATGCCATAAAGATGACACCTGATGACTCACTGGTCCCTTCTCAAATCAGGTCAAAGAGAAATCCTTGACCTATCAAATCGTGAGTGGGTTGGGCACAGAAAGTTAGCATCCACACCCATTTTCAAAAGACATAAAAAGAACCACTGGAAGCCAGACAGGGACATTCATTTTCCAACCTTCAACTGAATTCCTGCGCAGCACGCTGACGGAGAACTCTGGAGTCCAGTCCAACCTGTTGACCAGACCCTGACGGCCTATTTCAAATTCATAGTGTGAGTACCCAGCCAGAACTGTGCAAAACCAATCTCTTAGCTTAAAATAATCTGATTCAAAACATTTGAACCTGTCCAGAACTGCATCATAGGAATCGTGTGTCCCTTCTCCGATTTTAAACCTGTAAAAGTGTCATTTTGCCATTTTGAATCATTATTTCATTTCTGAAAATCTACCTTCACGAAATCGTCTGTATCTCTTGAACCATTTGTGCTAGAAGCGAGATTTAACTTTCATTTTACTATTCATTATACTTTTTCAGTAATTGCGCTCGACGCACTCGGAAAAAGTGCCGCGATTTGGCTCAAATTTCTTCACTTGTCAAAATAGCAGCTTCTTGCTTTCCTTTGCTGAAATTCGTTTGCAACCTGACAATCATTCATAGAGCATTGCTAAAGTGATCCTGAACTAATTTAAAGTAGCTATCACCCACCCTGAATCTCTTATAGGGAATTAAAATCATTTTTAGCATATTTTTCCATTCTTTGCCACCACATTTAAAAGTATTTTGCCTATGTTTTAAAATCATCGCTGTGATCTAAGCTTGCTAGGGGGGAACTGAACTACATTTGATTGTATTCCTGAGAACTGTGTGCTCTCCCTTCCATCTTCTATTGCATAGGGTGGGAGTGAATTGCCACCAGGGGAAAAGTGAACATATTATCTCTTGTGAAACCCTACCAGTTATTTCTGTACTGCATTCTTTTCCATCTTGCATTTCCTTGTACCATATAAAGCATTCTCACCTACCTTATCTTCTACACTACTCCTAAGTAATTAAACCAGTGTGCTAGTATAACATCATCCATTGTTGATCACTGTCATATGTCTAAGTGTGATATCAAATATTAATTTATTATAAAAGTGTAATATATATATATATTGTTTAATTTTTCCAATAAATCTTTTAAATTGCAAAACAAACCTACTTCTTGGCTCAGTGAGGTCAGGGGGATTCAAAGAGAGGGGCGTTATATAAGGGTTTATCATCCAGAGTATAACTTGTCATAAAATATATAAATAAGGGCTTCCCTTGGGCATCCCAGACGAGGCACTGACTTAGTGGGATTGCTGAATTGAAGTCATTTAACAGAGTGGGGGCTCATCCGGGATTCTGGATTAGATCTATCACTTGTGCAGATTAATACAGTGTGCTAACTGACAGGATATATAAATTCTGTTGGATCACCATGCCGTGTTACACTGTAAAAACACCCCTCAAAGGAACGCTCTAAGGAAAGGGTCTGTTTTGCAAAATAAAATACAAACTTCTGTAAGTCAGAAGGAAATCAACTTCCAGAATGACGACCTTGGTAGATATCAAAATAGCCAGAGAACAACTCTTACATAAGCTATTTGTGAGAGGTGAGTGGGCTCATCAGGACCAGGCGGTCTGGTTGCAGGCAATCGGACTCCAGATCACTGAAACAGGGTCAGATATATGGATAGATCAGGGTCCCTTACATGTGGCCCTGAGTGAACTATATATGGCCCCCAAAGGCCAAGGATGAGCACAACAAGATTGCCAGGGTAGAGGCATATTTATATTTACATATGGGAGCCATATAGGACGAATGTGCTGAAGGCCAAGATCGGGCAAATAGACAATTGATGGCATTAGAGAAGGCCCAATCTGACCTGGTCTCTTCTGAGCAGAGGCTGCAGAGGAGCCAGGAGTCAGAAAATGATAGTAGACAGTATATTATTAAAATAAAGGAGGATGTGGATATCCTGCAAAAGGAAAAGGCTGACCAGGATACCAGATTTTTGGCCTTGCAGAAGGAGTACCAAGAAGGTTTGGACTCCCTACTGCAGAGCCAGAAAAAGCTGGAGCAACAACTAGACTTTAACAGGGCATGCACAGAGCAGGTAGCCACCCTGCAAATCCGACTAGACAGAGAGAAAGAGGAAAGGAATGCATTGATTTTGAAAGACCTGGATACCCAGGCAGAGTTTGATCAAGAACGCCAGAAAGCTGGTGCCTTTCAAAGGCAGAGGGACGACCTGGCGGCACAGATGCAGGCTCTTAGTCAGGAAAGGGACACCTTAGGCCAGGAAGTCTGCCAATTAAAAGAAAAAATTGAAGGAAATCACCTGGCCCTCCAGGGGCTGGGTGACCTGCAAAAAGAGCATCAGAACTTGTTAGAGCACACCAGGAGGGTGGAAGATGCTCTGGCAAGAAAGGAGCAGGCCAGTGGGGATGGGACTCAGGAGGTAACCCTCCTGCAGCAAAGACTGGCCCAGTATTCCAGGACCAATCAGGAGGCACAGAGAGAGAATGAGGCTCTCTGTCAGCACAATGACAGGCTCCAGCAACAGGTAGCCATGCAGGAGAGACTAATAAAGTCTAGTAAGGCCTTAACTGAGGAACTGAAAGCGAAGGCTCTTGCATTGCAACAGGGAGCAGGGTCTGATAGAGATGAAGTTTGCTGGGAAAGGGAAACACCTGAGCATAACCTCAGGAGCACTAGTACCAGAGGCTTTCATCTCTCCCAGTCCTTGGACTCTGCCACCCCCATGTCCCCTGGCGCACATGAGCACAGGGCCACAGGGAGGGCAGATTACTAGCCAGACAAAGGTATGGGGCTCATAGGCCAATACCACCCAGGAATGGATGGGCAGGCATCCGAGTATGGGCACCCAAGTACAGTGCAGTTTAGTGGGGAACCCCAGGAGAGTAGGCCCACTAAGGGCATCCTAAAAACCTCTGTCCAGTTAGGTCAGGGAGGGGGTACCCATCAAATCCTGGCAGCAAGGAGGGATCTGAAGACTCCTCTGAGCGTCCCAGGACACAGAAGACTAGGTCCCCACATTCTGCCAGCCATTCCCAGGCTTGCAGAATCCGGGAAAACCTGGAAGATCAGACGGGCACCTCTGGGAGCAGTGCCTCTGAGTCAGAGGATAAGTGGACCAGGGTCACCCGAACCAAAAAGGCCAATAAGGCAAAAAGGGCCTTTCTTAAGGACCCCTTAAAGCAGATCAAGGGAATAAGGAGTGTCATCACCCCTTATCACAAGAACTCCAAGTATTCTGTTTGGGAACACTTGGAGCTCTTTGAGCAAATGATGGAGACTTTCCATTTGAAGGACAGCAGTAGCTGCATCCAGTACGTCAAATGGACATTCTCCCCAGTATACTCCAGTTTCTTTGTGGGGCTGGAGGACCAAAATCATTCAAGATGGTCCACCTATAGGGCGGCCATCTTGAAACATTTTTCTGTTCATAGAAATCCTCAAGAGGCTCACAAGGCAGCCTACAATTTGCAATGTGGGGAGGATCAGGCCCCACAAGAATTTGTGCTGGTGTTAAAGCATGCTTTTGCGCAAACTACCAAAAGGGTGCGCACCGACACTAAGGAATTTGTTAATACGTTTCTCCATGCCTTACCCAAATACATAATGATCCAGCTCGTGAGAGATTTTCACGAGAAAAGATCTTTAGACTGGGTCATTGAGCAAGCCACATGCATCTATGAGGTGCAGAAACTGGTGGAAAATAAGAATCAGCCCAAAAACCCCAAAACCAACAGCACCCCTGCCGCTGCCAAGGTGGCAGAGGTAAAGGTGGCCCCGTTTTAGATTTGGAGATGGGGGGCCTGAAAACCTGCCTGCACCGAACAATTCACAGCCCAGAAGGCCCTCGGGCCAGTCACAGACAGGGGGTCAAGGAGGTAATCCCACAAATGGGGTCCCTCACTCCCCTGACTATGTAAGTCCCTGCTACAAGGGAAACAGACCCATCCTGGGTTACGTGTGGACTCCTCCAGCCCAAGGGGGGGATCCAGCCAAGCACCTGACCCAGGGAACTTCCCTCCTAACTTCCCACAAGGGGGCAGAAATTCACCAAATCCTGGGCAGAACTTGTTCCCCAGGTATCCACCGAACTTCCAGCCCCAAAATCATCCATCCTTCTTTCCCCAATTCCCTGAGCCCAGACAACCGAATCCGGGAGAGGGTAGGCCAAGGGTGGAGGGGTACCCAAATCTTCCCATCCCAGGGTATTACCAGAGAAGGGATAGCTACCCTTCCTGGGATCAGCCCAGGGGAGAAAACAGAACCCTGTATCAGCTTGAGCGGGTTTCCCAACTTAAGCGCCTTGTCCAAAATATGTCCCGGGATCTGGGTCACATACTGAGGGCTCAACAGAACCCTCAGATGAGCATGCCACCGCAGAATGCCCCAAACTCTGGGCCTGGTGCTCCAGAACAATGACAGGGGCAGCACCCCGATAACCCACCGGTTCCCAGGGAGGAGGCACAAGGGGAAGGGGGGTGTAAAGCCTTGGAGGAAGCTTCCTTCCCCACTTGTAAACAGCCCCTGGAAACCCAGGAACCGGAAACAAAATCTCCTACCCCTGAAAGTCTGCCACCCAAGGAGCAAAGAGGATGTAGGAGAAACAGAGGACCCAAACAGACCCATTTTGTGGACGAGGTACAGGTCTTCCAATTTGAGGGAGAGGGATCCTCAGAGGATCCTGGGAAAAGGATCTTCTCCTTCAGAGATGGGGGAACTCCTCCCAAAGAAAACTGGGTCCCAAGGGATTCCAACCTAGACTGGGTAGATGTGGGGATTGAGCTGTCGCCGCCCATCATTCTATCCCAGAACCAACAAGACCGAAACCCCTGGTTCAAACCCATCCTGGGGACTGCCTCCAAAAAGGGGGGGGGTGGCCCAGAACCGGAACCAGGGGAACCTAAAACCGCATCCATAGACGGCGTAGATGTGGGGATTGAGCTGTCGCCGCCCATCATTCTATCCCAGAACCAACAATACCAAAATCCCATGGGTCAAACCCATCCTGATGACTGCCTCCAAAAAGGGGGGGCGGCCTAGAACCGGAACCAAGGGAACCCAAAACCATTTCAAGTTGCCAACGTTTTCTTGCAGATTCCCATGACTCTCCACAGAATTCTGCCCAAATCTCTTCTCTCCCAATGTCCAAAACCAGAAAATAAGCCCACCAGTTGTCCAAAAATGTGCATTATCTGTGCCCCCTTGAGAAGAAGGAGGGAAGATACTATGCCCCGGTACAAGTACAGGGGCAGGGTACAATTCTGGCACTGGTGGACATTGGATCCCAAGCTACCCTTCTGTCCAAAAAGGCCTTTGATGAACTAAATGCAGGAAGGGGGGAGAATTACCGTATTCCTCTCACCTCTCTTCCTGGACAACTCCAGAACTTTGACGGGAAGGAAATTCCCGTCGAGGGGACTGCAGATTTGGACATCAAAATTGGGCGACACAAGGTGAAACACCCGGTCATAGTAGTGACTCCAGAGGGCACCCCTTGTTTACTAGGGAATGACCTCCTGAGAAGGTTGTCACCCCTAATAGATTGTGTATACAAGGTCCTCTGGACCCAGACTAGCCGACCAATAAAATTAAAGCAGAGTGTCAACCATGTTAGTTTAAACGGCATGTGCCACATGGTTGAACAAAAATCTGACCAAGTAGAATTTCACTTCCAGAACAACCAGATTCCAAACGTGACAGTAATAGCAGTAGGACAACAGACTGGTGATGGGGGGTCCTCTCTATTTCTGAAAATCAACCTTCCTTCCAGTTTAAGGTGGTATTCCACACTGGAAGGAAACACTCTGAAATTCTTTACTAATCCACAATCAGACATTCCCACTCCGATAGTCCAGAAAGATGTTAAATCAGCTCAGAGCCTGGCTGATGTTCAGCAAATTGGAGAGCAGTTGTTCATCCCTGTTCAGTTAAATGATGGGAAGGACTCTGTTCTCGCCCGAGTGTGTGTGAACAACGGTAAGAGCTTCATCAGCGAAGCCATGTTCCGCCAACTCCCAAAAGATCCAGCCATTCCCGCATTCAAACTGATAGACAAATGGGAAATGGATTTGGAAACACCCAATTCCAAACATCTCCTGCCAAGCAGGTGTATGCTCAAAATCTCCATTGACAACAAGAGCATAGTCCATAATTGTTGGGTCGTGCGAGACGTCACTGCCGCCTTTTACTTAGGCAGTGACATTCTCAATCGCTTTGCCATTAGTTTGGACCTAATAAACTTCAAAGCTTGGTCCCGATTAGCGGATAATCCCATGGGCTTTGATGATCCAGAAAAAGCATTTAGGTCAGCTCAATTGCTACCTTATGCAGTTGAAATTCAGATTAAAGATTAAGTCCCCATCCCAGAAAGGACCCGACAATTCTCCCTGGAAGTGGAAGTTAAAAGAGGACAAAGATTGAAAAACCCTGATGCTTATATTCATCTAAATGCTTCTCTCCAACAACAAGGGTTGGGGGTAAACCCAACACCATTAGTCAATATAGAACATGACACCATTCCAATAGAGGTGGATAACAGCGACTTAAAGAGTATTACTCTAGCCGCAGGCACCATTATTGGAATGGCGGTTGATGACCGACATTTTTCCATTGATTTAGGGAATGAACTGTTAGGACCGATCCCCAAGGACTGTTATGACAGTGACAGTGAGGACAATACAACACCAGACAGGATCTTCACCCGGCATGGGGGGAACTTCCTGGTGTACACTTCCTGCCCTTATGGCAAGGAAGATGTGACTTGTGACTTCAGAAGGGATGAGGTGATTTTCCAGGTCCATGAGGGCTGCCTTTCCCACCTGAAGCCTCCAGTCCAAATCAGCACTCTGACCAGGGACTTCTCCGCCCAGCTGGAGGAGGCCGCTGAGATAGCCAAACCAGAAGTCTTTCCAGGCTTCAGGCAGATGGTGGAAGAGAGAGTCAACCTAGCTGATGCCTGCGTGACTCTGGAACAGAAGCAAAAGTTGAAACAAGTTTTCTTGGATTTCCAAGATCTCTTTGCGGTAGACTCATATGACTGTGGTCGCACCGACACCCACACAACAATTCCCACAGACCCTGGCATGACTCCAGTGTTTGTGAAGCAATATCGCTTGCCTCTCGCATCAATGGAGTCCCTTACTGAAATAATTAAGAACCTTGAGTCCTGGGGAATAATCCGTCCAGTACACAGCACCTTCAATAATCTGGTGCTGGGAATATTGAAGCCAAACGGCCAGTGGAGACTCTGCGCCAACCTTAGGGAGCTCAACAAACGTGTCCATACTTCCCGATGGCCTCTTCCCTACATTGACCAAGGGCTGGCCCAGATTCAGGGGTCACAGGTATTCACTGCAATAGACCTGACCAATGGATACTGGACCGTGCCTGTCAGTAGGGAGGACCAATACAAACTGGCTTTTACCTTTGGGGCCCAGCAGTACACATGGACCCGAACTCCCTTCGGATACCTCAACTTCGGCAATGAATTCAACATTTTCCTACATAAGGCCATGCCCGACCTGGCTGCGAGGGGTAACCTGGCTTATGTAGATGATGTCCTCATCAAACGTTCATCTGTGGAGGAACATATAGCGGAGATCCATTATGTTCTGACACAGTTGAGGGCCGCCGGAGCAAAACTTTCCTTTCAGAAAGCACAGTGGTGTAGAACCCGTATTAAGTTCTTGGGGCATGAGATTACTCCTCAGGGTCTCTGTCCCCAAGAAAAGAAAGTGGAAGCACTTCAGAAACTGAAGGATCCCACAACTCTGCGGGAACTAAGGAGCCTCCTTGGACTTACTAATTACAGCAGAAAGTTCATTGAGGGCTACGCAGAGATCACTAGACCCCTGATTCATCTTTTGAAGGGGGGGGGGTCAAGTGGGAATGGGGTCCAGAACAATCTGAGGCAGTAAGACAACTCAAAAGAAGCCTCTCACAAGCGCCTTGTCTAGCTTACCCTGTCAGAAACAAGGAGTTATTCCTGGAGACAGGGTTCTCTAATACGTGCTTGACGGCAGTATTATACCAAAAGCATGACAAGGTCAATAAAGTAATCTCCTATGCGAGCAAAATTTTATCCTCTGTGGAGGAAAAATTCAACGATTGTGAGAAGGCACTCCTGGCAACGGTGTGGGCATTGAAGAATTACCGCCCGTTCATCCAGGCGGAACACATCATAGTGGAGACTCCACACCAGCCTCTGCAATACCTCCAAAGTGACAGAATCCGAGCCGGAAATGTGAGAAATTCCCGAATTACTTCCTGGATTCTGTCAATGCAAGGCTTTCCTGTGGAGGTCAGATATGGCCAAAACAAGAAGAGTCCCCTCGCGCAAGGTCTGGCTGACTTGCATGATTGTGCTAGAGAAAACTGTCTCAAGGACGAAAGTCTGAAAATCAAGGACAACATGGAGGCATACCTTAATTCCCCACACAAAGTATTTGAAGAAGACAAGTGTGAGGGAATGCCCACTGTCTATGTGGATGGATGCTCTTACCATGTTGACAAAAACGGGGAAAAAGAACTGGTGGCCGGCGTCGGGAATGCATGGGTGAAGGAGTGCCCACAACCCTCCGCTGGGTACAAAACTGGTCCCCGAAGTAGTCAAGTAGCAGAGTTGATGGCTGTGCATCAAGCCATCCTCACTGCTGTCCAACATCACTCCACGAACTGGTCATAATCACAGATTCAGATTATGTACGGAACAGGTTCGTGGAGCTCCTGGTTAATTGGAAAACCAGAGGCATGTTATGTGCTAATAACAAACCCCTGAAACATGGGAAGTTAATCCAAAATATTGATGATCTGGTCACATCGAATGGGATGACCATCTACTGGAAAAAGATCAAGGGTCATTCCAAAGTAGAGGGACCAGACAAAACTGGGAATGACTTAGCTGATCAGCTGGCCAAAACCGGGGCCATCCAAGGGGCTCTAATAGAAATAGAGTCCCTGTTGGGGGAAATCCAGGTCACTGCTATCACTAGGTCCCAGACAAATGCTCACAATGATCTTTCAACTGCACACTGGAGTAAGGAGACCCCTGGTGCTGATTTAATTACGGCTCAGAAGGGGGATCCAATAATTGGTAAGTTTTACCAACACATTGAGGACCCTGAGAACTTTCCCCTGACGGATACCGATTACATTGGGAAAGAGGACCTTAGAGTGTTGATGAAATGTCCAAAAATGTTCTGAATCCAAGACGGTTTGTTGGTAAGGAAATCCCAAACTGGCCATGATCAGTGGGTGGTCCCTACCTCATTCCGAAGCCTGATGTTAAGTCACGCCCATGATGCGGCCACAGCCGGTCATAGGGGGTTTCACACAACACTGGAAATCTTAAGAGAGGTTGCATACTGCCCACACATGGGGCAGGACCTCGACCAATACTTGAAGGGGTGTCTGCTGTGTGCACAATTTCAGCCATCATCCCTCACACGCTATGCGCCTCTCCAAAAGAGGGGGATGACACTGCCATGGTCAGATTTGCAAATCGACTTCGTAGGCCCTGTGATTCGCTCGTCTAGGGGAAACAAGTACATGTTGACGGTCACATGCTTGTTTACGAAGTGGGTGGAATGTCTCCCGGCCCCAAACTGCAAGGCAGAAACAGCAGCTGCCCTGATGATTAACCACATCTTTTCCCCTTTTGGTCTACCTCAAAGGATTGAGTCAGACAGAGGTAGCCATTTTACCAGCGAAGTAATGACTAAGATGTGGGAGATACTGGGGGTGAAAAGGAAGCTACATATTGCTTACCGGCCAGCCTCTTCTGGTGCAGTGGAGAGATACAACAGAACCATTGTGAGCATATTAAAAAGGTTTGTGGCAGATTCTGGGCCAAGTTGGGATATCCGATTACCTCTGGTCCTAATGGCCATCAGATCTACCACTTCATCTGCAACCAAAATGTCACCATTTGAGTTGATGACTGGACGCAAGATGGTTCTTCCCCAGCATTTGCTCTACAGGACCCAAGAGCAGACGTTGATCAATGCCTCCACAACTCATGAGTATGTGGAGAATTTGAGGAAACACCTCCAACATGCTTTTGCCTATGCCCAGCAGAATCTAGAAAGATCAGCCGATAGCATGAAAACCCATTACGACCTGAAGACAACCAGGGAGGAATATAATGTGGGAGACCGGGTCTATCTATACAATTTCCAAAGGAACCAGGCCAAACAGTGAAAATATTTGCCTACATGAAAGGGACCATTTGAAATTATAGACAAGATCTCTCCAGTTGCATACAAGATCCGCATCCCCAAAGGTAGTTTGGTGGAAGGGGAAGACAAGTGGGTCCATATAAATCAGTTCAGTGTTGCCATCCCAGGCACACCCTGCAGGAACTGGGGGGTCCTCTGCAATACCAGAGGGGGCCGCTCGAGAGTAAGTCAGTTCCAACCCTAAAATATCCCACATATGGTCTCTAAAATATTATGATTCTTGAAGGAAAATGTCTCCTGATTATATCTTGTTTTTAAAATAAGACTGCAAAATGTATCCTGTTGTATAAAATGTATATGTTCGCCACACCATTAATAGTGGTGGAAACATTTCTAGGAATGTGCATTGCCGCTTTGCTTTATCATCCTAGGAGAGATGAAACCATGGAGACTGACCAAGGAGGACGACCCGGGGACCAGGAGCAAATATCCGAGGGGCCCGGGGTACCGCCCAATATTCCCATCAGAACCAGCGAGGAGAACCGATCGATCCAACTGGATGGAGGAAAAGATGCTGAACTGTGCCATCTACGGAATTGGAAGAAGATGATGCGGACATACCAGCGCGTGGATCAAAACATCCTTTGCACCCGACTCCCCCTCAACTCGAAATCAAAGTGCAGTCGGGCGGGGGGGCTTGTCAGGGGTCCTGACCCACGTTTGGACTATTATGCTGCAACATTTGGTGCTGTGGGCTTAGAAAATCCAAGATGGCCGAAAAAGCCCACATTGCGCCAGAATCCAGGAAAACCACGCAGTTTTGGCACACACCAAAATGTTCCCCTGACCTGCCACCCACCAGTGCGAGCATGATGGGCCAGGAGTGCCATGGGTGAAATGTGTGCCAAAGGAAAAACAGCAGTGCCGGTTAGCTCAGATAGCGCTTTGAAATCACCTTTGTTTCTCTGAAATGCAAGCTAAAAATGCCTATTTTAAACATTACAAGATATTCAAAAATCTCAATGAACACCAGCAGACATTTGGCAGAAGGTAGACTTGTGTGCATACAAAATCTGGAAAGAGAAAGAGCCCAAAATAATGTTCATAATGAAACTGGCTGAGCTGTGGATGTCAGCAGCTGAAGTGAAATTGGACTTAAAGCCACTAAAATCGAAATGTTTAAAATAAATGAGTGACCTACTGTTCAGTGTCACATAATTTGCAACTGTTAAATGTCATAGTTTTGAACTTAGAATCAGCATTCTAGCTGCATGTGTAAAAATTTTAAGTTTGTTTTGAATGAAGAAAAACTGGGAACAAAAGTGACATTTGGCTGAAGCCTGGCTTGAAGAGAGTGAATTCTGCCCCGCAACTACCCCCGACAGAAGTTGAAACTTGCTCAGCCACTCTTCCCAGGCCTGACTGCATTCTGCTGCCCCCACCAAAAGGAGATGACACCTCCCTGATTGGATTAGGGGAGGAGCAGCTGGGGACTGCAGGAAACTGAACAATGAGCCTTCCTTGGCTGAGGCAAATGTTAAATTAGGGGGGGTCGTAAATGGCTTTCTAAAAAAAGATGGATAATTCATAGTACGGACTTGTCAAAATTATATAATTAATATAATTATTCTTGTGATTTTTCTGTGCACATTTTAAGAGGTGTTAAATCTCTGTACCATGTTCTGAGGCAAAACCCCATGAATTATGGAGATTGCAGACACGGGGTTCACGCTATAAAAATGAAAATGTACTGGAATATGTGTAGAAAGGCTGTGTCATTTTTGGTAAAAATCCAATATTGGTAAACCAACCAAAAAGCACAAAATGTTGCCTTTTCTTAATCCAAGCTCTTAGAAACATCAGCGTTGGAACAGAAACTACCTTATGTGATATATGATGTGCATATGTAATGTCAACCACTTGTGTATCTGGGAAATGTGTTTAGTTATGGAAATGATTTTCTAAGGTAAAAGCAAAGGGGAGTGTTCTTTCTGTGTGCCATAAAGATGACACCTGATGACTCACTGCTCCCTTCTCAAATCAAGTCAAAGAGAAATCCTTGACCTATCAAATCGTGAGTGGGTTGGGCACAGAAAGTTAGCATCCACACCCATTTTCAAAAGACACAAAAAGAGCCACTGGAAGCCAGACAGGGACATTCATTTTCCAACCTTCAACTGGATTCCTGCGCAGCACGCTGACAGAGAACTCCGGAGTCCAGTCCAACCTGTTGACCAGACCCTGACGGCCTATTTCAAATTCATAGTGTGAGTACCCAGCCAGACCTGTGCAAAACCAATCTCTTATCTTAAAATAATCTGATTCAAAACATTTGAACCTGTCCAGAACTGCATCATAGGAATCGTGTGTCCCTTCTACGATTTTAAACCTTTAAAAGTGTAATTTTGCTATTTTGAATCATTATTTAATTTCTGAAAATCTACCTTCACGAAATCGTCCGTATCTCTTGAACCGTTTGTGCTAGAAGTGAGATTTAACTTTCATTTTAAAGCTAAGATTCTAGGCTTTCCAACGAACCGACTTTCTATTCATTATACTTCTTCAGAGATCACGCTCGACACACTCGGAAAAAGTGCCGCGATTTGCAATTTGGCTCAAATGTCTTCACTTGTCAAAATAGCAGCTTCTTGCTTTCCTTTGCTGAAATTCGTTTGCAACCTGACACTCATTCATAGAGCATTGCTAAAGTTATCCTGAACTAATTTAAAGTAGCTATCACCCACCCTGAATCTCTTATAGGGAATTAAAATCATTTTTTAGCATATTTTTCCCTTCTTTGCCACCACATTTAAAAGTATTTTGCCTGTGTTTTAAAATCATCCCTGTGATCTAAGCTTGCTAGGGGGGAACTAAACTACATTTGATTGTATTCCTGAGAACTGTGTGCTCTCCCTTCAATCTTCTATTGCATAGGGGGGGAGTGAATTGCCACCAGGGGAAAAGTGAACATATTGGCCCTCATTACGACCCTGGCGTTGGACCATGGTGCTAATAGCACCATGGTCCATTTCGGTAACTTATCAACTCCGCCATGGCGGAATGGGGAATTACCGCCCCATTCCGAGGTTGGCGGGGCGGTAATTCCCCATGCCACCATGGCCCTTCCCCATTCCCATTTTTGCCCCATAGGGCTCAATGGGAATGGGGAAGGCGCTAAGTACGGTGCCGCAAATTGCGGCACCGTCCTTAGCACCAAGGTCCCTTTGCGGGTTGGTTTTTAACGCCTGCAAAAAGCAGGCGTTAAAGTCTCCAACCCGCAAAGGGACCTCGTAATCAGGCGTCAAGGGTTTAACGGCGCCGCCACCTTTTACGGCGCCGTTAACCCGTTAATGCCTGGGTTGTAATGAGGGCCATTGTGAAACCCTACCAGGTATTTCTGTACTGCATTCTTTTCCACCTTGCATTTCCTTGTACCATATAAAGCATTGTCAGCTACCTTATCCTCTATACTATTCCTAAGTAATTAAACCAGTGTGCTAGTATAACATCATCCATTGTTGATCACTGTCATATGTCTAAGTGTGATATCAAATATTAATTTATTATAAAAGTGTAATATATATATATTGTTTAATTTTTCCAATAAATCTTTTAAATTGAAAAACAAACCTACTTGTTGGCTCAGTGAGGTCAGGTGGATTCAAAGAGAGGGGCGTTATATAGGGGTTTATCATCCAAAGTATAACTTGTCATAAAAATATATAAATAAGGGCTTCCCTTGGGCATCCCAGACGAGGCACTGACTTAGTGGGATTGCTGAATTGAAGTCATTTAACAGTCCTGGCAGAGCGACACCCCCCCATTCAGCACCCTCATTGACAATAAAGGTGCCAAACAAAAAGGGAAGGTGTCCTGCCAGGAGAATGAGAGTGCTGAGCAGGAACACCGTGCTGCTGGGCACCATCTTTGTCCTGCCAGCCGGAGACTTTTTCCCATTCGGTGTCCTGCTGCCAAATGTCCTGGGCTGGCTATTAAATAAATCACTGGTGGGGACGGGGGCAGAGCAGAGTCATGTCTCTACAGCATCACAGCAGGGTGAGACCCCCCTAGAAGAAAACTATCAGTACAGGGAGACCCTACAGGACCATGTGGGTGCTACATGACTGTGGCAGTGTGAGGCACCTACAGTAGTGTCCTGTCAGTGTTAAACACCTCTATACACTGCTAGCAGTGTGATATTTCTCCAGCAGTGCATGTCAGAGATACAAGGCCCCAGTTCTTTAAGATTCAATCAGATCTGCGCTGATGTTGCTATGGGCCCCAGCGGCACCCCTTATGTGTTGTTGGACCATAGCTTTGTGTGCCCACTCCAGCGGTGCTCTGTAATGTCTACAGTGTGAGCTTCCCCCACTGCTATAGGGCAGTGCTATAGGACTCTGACAGTGTGGACCTACTCCAGAAGAATATTTTAGTGCCATTGGACCCCAGCACTGCATGGGCAGTGATGTAGGTTTCATGTATTTTGATTTACCTGTAGCACTGCTAGATTAATGTTATGCGACACAAGCAGTGTGTGCTTCATTGAGCAGTGTCCTGGCAAGGCTAAAGGTACCCTTGCTGTATCAACACCCCCAGAAGTACACTGTTTGAGCTAATGTATTTTACCACTGAGACCTTTCCCCTGCAGGTCTAGTACATCCTGTGGATTATACCAATGGGAGCAATCTTCAGCACTGCCCTAGCAATGCTACACAAGCCAAGCAGTGTTATCTTCCTCCAGAAATACACTGCCAGTTCTATAGACCCCTACAGTTCCATGTGAGTCATGTAGAGCCTCTGCAGTGTGAGCTTCCTTCCACAGTATTCTTTCAAGGACAGCCGAACCCTAGCAATGTGACCCTTCTCCAGAAGTATACTGTTAGTGCAGTTGGACTCAAGCAGTGTGAGAATCCTATAGTCTAGACGAAACTCACACTGTTATAGTGGTACTGTCAATGATATAGGACTCCACCAATGTTTAAAAATGTATTTAGCAACAAGGGTGCCTGGTGCATCATTGGCTAATAAACGGGTTGTTCCCCTGGTGTACGGTGGAGGAAGGGGAGGAGGGATATGATTGACACATTTACATGCACAGAAAGAAAACACACAATAAAACCACTGTATAGCAGAAGCCCTCAGAGTTGTAGGGCCATCCAATGGAGAACACAAAAACTAGCCAAATGGCTCAGCTGATTATCACTAGAGGCATCATGTGAGCAAAGCAAGACGTTGTTTTCTGCTCTCTTCAAATTGTACACAAGACTCATATTTTGCAGACATTTTACTATTAGGGCGAGCATTGTGACAAATGAAAACCAACCCCACTGTGCATGAGAAGCTCAAAATGGTTGCATGCTTACATAATTACCAGAGACATAGATGTTAAATATAAATAACTATGTTCATTTTTATGTTCCCAAATGTTCTTTAATTTTATGGCAAGCTGGAAGGAATTAGCGTGCCTTTTATCCCCACACTCTTTCCCAAAGGAGATGCATTTACAGAATGAGGGAGATTTACTCACTTACTGAATTGTTTATATACAGTGTAAGAGAACATTGTATTCATAAACAATTATTATTTACAAACTGAGTCAGAGAGATGCACGTACATTAAGCAGATTGAAGGCAAATAAGACCACCTGAGATCATGCTGAGTGTCACAAAATAGATGTTTGCAGTGTGACATGATTTTTATTATTATTTTGACTATTATTATTATTATTATTATTATTATTATTAAGCTTGGAGCTAGCTTCAGGAAGCAACACAGCACTTTCTTGGAGCTAGCTTCGGGAAGCAACACAGCACTTTGCTTGGAGCTTTACAAGTCATAGAGGGAAGTACATGGGGAGGGAAGCAGATCATAAGCATCAATAAAAGGGGGCGGTGAGCTATCAGCGATAGACGGGGGAGTCAATTAGGCACCAGGGGATCAACAAATTTACCTCAGGAGGAAACATGGGGGAGGGGCAGATCACCCAATCTCAGGTTAGATGGAAAGTGGAGGGGTGTGGACCTAGGTGTTAGGGAGAAGCCATTCCTTGAAGAGGATGGTCTTGGTCTCCAACCTGAAATGTACCATGAGGGGGGCATGGCTGGTGTTGATAGGGAGGGAGTTTCAGAGTCTGAGGGCATATACAGGGAAGGCCAGTGTTCTGGTTATTTCCTTCCTGCACCAGCAGAGTTCAGGTCTGCACCTGTCCTTGCTTCTTCCTTCTTATTTATTGTATAAGTGATATTTGGCTGTGTGTAATGCATGCCTGTGTTTGGTGGCAAGGGGCTGCATCATGGACATTGCTGATAGTGACAATACTGTTTTATAGTGTTTGTGCAACATCAGATTTGCTGTATTGAGGATTTTAGAATGGATTGGGCACCAGCTTCATCAACATGATTTACATTGGACCATACAGGTCTAGATTATAGCTGCAGCTTCATAAAAGTTATTTGCAGTGACCATAATGGTATAGATTGTGGCCACAAAACCAAGGCTCTTTACACTAGGAGTGCTGGCATTTATTATGTACTCAACTTCATTAAATAATTTTAAAAACTGGAAATGCTGGGATATATTGTGTGCGCAGTTGCATAAAAATGACTTACAGAGGCCATGCTGGCATATGTTGTGAACTCAGGCATCAAGAAAATATCAAATGTTCCTTTGTACTGTTGGAGACATGGCATCTACTAGATGTGTTCATGCATTACTATAGAGAACCATTGTTTGACGTTTTAACCCATTTTTCATAAAACAATATGCTGCTAAATGCACTATTTCAACAGATATTTGAAACATTTTCTTGAGAGAAACACTCGATTTCCCCTACATTATTTATTGTTCTCTTTCTATGCTTGCTCACTTGTGCTAATTTGGGGAGGAGTTTAGGGAGTGAAAGTGGGACTCCTGTGGACAGCAGCCTCCTGCTCCAGGTCCCTTTCACCCCCTGTGGGCAGCAGATTACATACTTATGTGCCTGTGTGCATTCATTTCACGTCTGCCTCCATGGGGAATTACTCTCCCACTCTGCGCCCAGCCCTCGTTGCTTTTAGTAGACGCCATTCCTACCACCAGCACAAGCCTCCAGTGACTCCCCTCAAGAGCACATTGGGCAAGGTGAGCATTCACAAACTTTTTAATTCACCTCACCACCTGTGTCTTAAGCAATCTCATACCAGAAGTTTAAGGAGCAAACAGTACACTCTGCCATTTTTTGTAATTTCTTTACTTCCTACAGCCTGCAGCAGCTTTAGGCTGCACGCCTCAAACAAGGACCATTCTAAATCCGGTTTTACATCCGAGAACCAGCGATTCAAGGTTCCGCCCAGCAATTCTACTACCCCCAGGTCAGTCCCGTGCTACCCTTTGTTTTTAATCAACTTTGCCTGTGGTGTCCCACAATCAAGGAATTTTTAATTGTCATGTTTTATAGCTCCCAAACTACATTCTAGGCACTAATAGAGTCCCCTCAACTCTTTTCTAGGGAGACCTATTCCAGGCCCAAGATGAAGGCATCCTGCCGAAACATCTAAGGACCAGCACTTCATTTAGTCCTACGCGGTCCTCCTAATTTGACCCAACTTCATGATTCAAATCTAGACGTCAACCACATGTTAGGTCACCCTTCAGCCTGGCTACAGACAACCAACCGTTATACCATCTATTGCTTTCTGTTTGGTTGATTTTTTTGAAAATGTACTATCACTTGTCACTATAGGTGGTGGTCACAAAATTACCTCAAAGCACTACTTTGTTTTACATTTGTTATGACTCTTTCCAGTTGCCAATTCAGTAATGCAAAGGTTTTGTGAATGTTTATAACAAATATCCTTTTGATAAACTGGATCTACCCATCAAAGTAAATAAATCCTTCAGAAATGCATGACTAATAAATGCATGTTCAGCATAATTAAAAAGAAACTGTACAATTTAATCTATTGGTGTCTACATTATCAATTTCATGAGGACTATTACACACAGAGTATATATGCATGTATGTGACATGATAGAATAACTCGAGGTCTACCACACTTTATAAGTAGACCCCATAACTTCAGACGTCAGGGCAAACCCACTTGTGTATCTCATACTACTAGCCCTCTGCTCTGACACCTTCAGTGCCATCCCTCCAGTTACAAGCACCGAGTCGAAGTATGGACAGTGTTGTACCTTACCTCGGAAGGTGTGTTAGGGTTGTGTATGGGCATCATCATGTATGTGCTCAGAGGGTAGGCACTGTCCCCTGTAGAGGTATTGGCATTTGTTGACAGTGTCTATTGGTCTGTGTGCAACATGCATGCATGTGCATGGCCATTCATACTCACTAATGACCCATGTGTTGCCATGCTTCCCAGCTTGAAGATGTAACTATCATATGTGCTACCAGGATAATTGGCAAACACTTCAGTAATGATGCCCTTGGCATCACACACAGCCTATACATTGATGGAGTGCCAAAGTTTCCAGTTGCGGTAGATGTGCGCTGTTGCTCTAGGTGGACGTAGAACAACATGGCTGCAATCAATAGCACCTGGCTCTTTTGAAAAGTGCGCCACCCCATGAAAATCCTGGACCACTGCTTGCCTTTCTGTCAGTGTTCTGGGCATATAGATATGCCGGCGAACTGAAGCTTGTGCAGTTATGCATGCCAAAACATGGTGTAGGCAGCGAGACTGCCTGGCCTGGGATATGCCACCTACTATGCTGGTGTTCCGCTGGAATGACCCAGTGGCAAAAAAATGCAGAGCAGTGAGCACCTTTTGCAAGGGGCTCAGTGCTTGGGAACACATGGTGGGTGATGTGAGGTCATCTTCCCACTCGCTGACCAAATCTAGGATGATATGGGGGGAACCTATACTGCCATAGACCTGGTCATCAGGCATCCCAAAAAGGCTGGTCCGTGGGTGGAAGATCTAGGCCCTGGCCATCCTCTTCCTCCTGCGGTGTCCCTGGGTGATTGCTGCAACAAATGGTGCATTCATTGTGGCTGTATCAGTGCGTTGGTTGTGTTTGCATGCTTTGTATGCATTTGTTAAGGTGCGTGTTGACGTTTACGCCTGCTGTCACGTGGCGTAGGTGTTCCGGAATGTGCGCTTATTTTTTCTCGACCTGACGTTCCCAGTTCAATTCCATGAATACGTTTATTTTGCAAGCGTATGGGCGGTGCGATTGTTTGATGGTGTAACGTCCTTCGTAATGCCCACATTTTTGCTTGTTCTTCCTCATTCTGCGTGTTTCGCACCCTTTTTGGGTGGCTGCGCAGGCACGGCCCACCCTCTTTTTAGAGTCTCCCGCAAGGCGTTTGTTGAGTCGCAGTAACGTGTTGGACCAGCGCGGATTCCTCGCAAGTCCCCGGAAAGCCCTGCGCATTGCTTTCCCTAAATCGACAAAGAGGGATTGGCGCGCAATTTCGCGTGCAAGTTTCTGTTATTCCATGCAGAATATTCCATTATTCGGGCCCTAATTGTGCATTGCACGCTCAGAAGGAATACACATTTGATTTGCTATCACACACATTTTTAATTGGTGGTCATTCGTACGTTCCCAAAATGCACTTTGTTGTTATGCAAAGCAGCCAGCATCCTATATTCAAGGCATCCACATTATTTGACACCAAGCTGCGCCCCTCAGTCCCAGACCACTTGCAGCACTGTGTACGTCTGCATAACGTACGCCTCTGTTTGATGAGAGGAGCGACTCCATGTGCATTCCGCGACCACTTTCCCTTCACTGAAGGTCGGCGGACTGGTCTGGTGGGCTGGCTCTGAAGGGGTTAAGTCTTTGCGTATGTGACCCATCACCCTCTCATCAAGCCGGGCTCATCAATATTGGAATGGGGCCGCGCTCATTATGATGGACCCATCGCCCGGTCTGATCTCAGGGAGCCCAGGCCATGATGAGCTCTGACAGCGCAGCCCGTTTGAGACAGATGTCACGTAGCAAAAGAAAACGGTTTTTTAAAAATCTCATTCCGTTAACAGGTGAGGTGAGAAAATGCTTTTCTAAATGGTTTCTGATCTGCCATGCGATGCTGAGCCGGCTCGAAGCTTCACAACATCCTCTGCTTCTGTGCACACAGTTATCACCTCTGTTAACGGGCAGTGGTCGAGGTGTGAAAAGAGAACTGCTAGACGCTGAGGGAACTAATCACTGGCGCAGTGAAATAGGCGAACTTCACAACATGCTTCGCGTCAACTTTTTTTTTAGTGAACACTGGATCCGGCGGCCGCAACCTAATAAAGAGAAATATGCAGGCAGGTTTCACGTAGCAACAAGAATAGCTGGCAATTCCATCATTTTGTTGGCGGTAAAAGCAGGAATCTGTGAAAATTACCTAAGTTATTCTTCTTCTGATTGTCCTTTTGTTGGCAGTCTTCATCAACCAGAACAGAATCACATTCCTTGGTACAAGTATATATTTGTCAAAGATGCTTAACAATCACAGACGGATTCACCCTTGACAAGTACTTTTCAGGAGAAAATTTAAATGTCTTCCCCCAAAGTAATATCAGAGCTGGACATGCCACACCTCTCCTGGGGTTCAGTGGCATGCCTCTGAGCTAGCAGGGTAGGGAGATTTTTAGTTTGGGCTATTAGGTTGCGCTTGCATCACCTATAAACCATAACGATTACATTAGAGGACAGGTAGGGAGAAATGACATCTCAGGAGTTACTCACAGCTTGTAAGTGTTGTTTGGTTATTTGCCCACCCATTCACTGCCCGTGGCCATGATCATCCCTATGACCATTCCTACCCAGTTACTGTCCCTTCTAGCCCAAAACCCAGCCTCATGCGAACACTTTGAGCTCGCTTTTATCAAGCCATACCATCAAACATGATATGGTTGTCGAAGTAGAGATGCATGTTTCTCAAATGTAATAAGTTATTGGCAGACATGAGTGTAGAACCCTGGAGGGTGCAGCTCGGATTAGAGCTGGGTTTCTATTGAATGTGGGTGGCTTTACATGTTTCTGTGAATAAAGGACAAACTGGTTGCCTATTCATTTGCAAACTTAAACTTGATCCATCATGAAATGCTTGCACGCAGAATATCTACCCCGCACGTCCGAGCAGAGAGCACAGTTACGGGTGTTGGTAAAGCAGCATCCTGTACATGTACGCATGCGCAACCTGCTGGCAGAGAACCATAGAGCCTGCAAGCCCAGAGGCAAATCTCTCCCTGCACTGGCCCATTGAGATCTCCTACGTGTTACCCAAACTGTTCTACATGTAGAGCTTGAGCCGGCGTGCAACATCATGTGATATAGTGGTCTTATATAGCACCACTTCCACCATGTAGGCATCCTCTTCATCCTGCAGCTGTCTTTTGACTCCCCAGCATACACCCAATTTTCTGACCTTGGCATAGATGTTCCTGCCTGTTTTGCTGGACTGACACCTTGAGAGAAAGAGGGTTTCTTCCACTGGAAGTGGCAGGGGGCTCTTGTTGAGTTGCCTGTCATGTGAAGCATGCCCTCGTGGCCTGCAAGCAAGGTTTAAGGCCTCCTTTTCTGCTATGCTATAGTTCTGCTGAGCATGCGACTCAGAGTTTGGAGAAGGAAGGGATTGCAGCAGCTTTACATAACCCAAAGTTTAACCCTACACCTATGTGTATTGAGTTTGCACAGCTCTCAACTAGACCCGCGTTAGGCATGCATAGCCCATCCAAACCAATTCTTTCTTTTCTTTGCATTCTGTGACTTGTAATCCTGCATACATCACGGAAAAGGAAAACGACAGCTAACCAAATGCAAACGTTCATTGGGCCTAGTTGATCTCTATGCTGTGAAGGATTTAATCTCTAAGGCTCCATGGAAGTTTATTTCAGCCAGAGGGTCTCGGTATGATGGAAGGATTTGGGGAGTGTTTTGTGAGGCTCTGGGTGTGTAACAGGCCCTCTCCTCTAGTTATCACCCCGGCATAAATGGCTTGAAGGAGAGAGCCAATCGTCGTCAGTGATAGTGGCGTTGTTTTGAAAACAGTACTCAGGCAAATTCGATAGCATTGCTTCTTACAGATGAATTTGATTATAATTTGATTACTCAGGTTCTATCCTTCTTCCGGTACTTTAGAATGTAATGCATTGGCATGGTTTTCTCTCTCTTGCAATTCACCCTTATTTGGTTGGTGATAAACTTTGGTTATGTCGTGTTTGCCTGCTCCTTTTTTGCCATTGAAGTTGTCACCTCTAAGTGATTGCGTTTAAAAAACAATATATGTTGGATATGCTGTGACTGTTTCTCTGAGTTTGCTGGCGTATTGACAGAGTGGCTCTGTGGTGGATGGAATTGTGGAATTTGGCTTCTCTTCTGCAGCATTTGGTTAATGTGGTTACTTGTAAAGACTGTGTCTTGGGAGCCTGCTTCTTTCGGATAAGTCTGAGGCTCTGGGGGGGGGGGGGGGGGGGTGTGTGTGTGTGTGTGTGTGTGAAGGGACGGTTTTGGGTGCATTGAAAGCAATATTGGTAAACATTAGGCACTGAGTAAGAGAGTGGGCAGAACTTGGCTTCTGAGTGCGCGAATGAGTCAGAACCTGCCAGTGAGAGCGACGTTGGCCCAGATCTGTGGCAGTGAGATATACATGAGCTGGAATACAGGCTCTGAGAGAGCAGAATTGTGGCAACTTCGACCATGAGAGTTACCTTGGAGTAGAGTTTACTCGGGCACGGAAAGCAACATTGGGTCAGAACTATGGCAGTGGGAGACATATAGGGCCGACTTTGGGCACTGAGGGTGAAACTGGGCACTGATGGTGGCATTTGGAAAGGTTTTGGCACTGAGATTATCATCAGCCAAAACTAGGCACTAGCAGCCACATGGAACGGAACCTGGGCACTAGGGTGGGAGCGGGGTGCAGAGAGCAGCTTTGGGGTAGAACTGTGGCAGTGAGAGCCACACGGACAGAACTTGGGCGCTGCGAGTGACGTGGGGCAGAACCTGGGCACTCAGACAGCAACATTGGGGAAGAACGTGTGCACTGAACGTCACTTGTTTGGCATAACTGGATGTTGATACTGACACTGTAACAGTGTCACTAACAGTGAGAACCACAGGGGGTAGACCCTGGCCACTGAGAGTGGAGTGACGGTGGGTCAGGACTACACATTGAGATCCGGATGGGGCAGGCTGTGGTAGTGAGAGAGGGACCCTGGGGCAGAACCGTGTCACTATGTGTGTCATTGGGGTAGAACCCAGGTGTCGAGAGTGACTTGCGGGCAGAACACCAGCAGTGGCAGCCACACAGGGCACACCTGAGTTCGTGAGAGTGACATGGAACAGAATTATGGGAGGGAGGGAGACATTGGACAAAAGAAAGACAACACGCAGCATGAAAAGGTGTTTTTCATTAGTACTCCTGATTTTGTTTGGGCAAAAGTAGCATGAGAATGTGTTTTACAATGTCAATCCTGACATAGGTTGTTGAGACAGGCCTCGTGATTTTCTTTGGACGCAGCCAGCTTGAAAATAAATTAAAAATGTGCTTCCATACCTGCTTAGGGCCACTGATCCTTTTTTGAGCTGTACTCAATAAGCCTGATTTGTTGGCATTTTTATTGTAGTCCTTTTGCAGCCTAAAGGAAAACATTTCTCTTAGTGAGGGCTAACCATGAACCCCACACCGTAGGAAGCAGATATTCCTTATCCTCCTTTACTCAGGGTTACAGAGCCATCAGTGCCAGAGGCAGTCACAATCCCTCTCTTGCACAGGGGTAAAGAGCCATTAGGGCCAGAGGCAGTCCCAATCCCTCTCTTGCACAGGGGTAAAGAGCCATTAGGGCCAGAGGCAGTCCCAATCCATCTCTCGCACAGGGGGGCAGCACAGCCATCAGTGCCAGAGGCAGTCACACTCCATCTCTCGCACAGGGGGGCAGCACAGCCATCAGGACCAGAGGCAGTCCTAATCCCTCTCTTGCACAGGGTTGCACAGCCATCAGTGCCAGGGGCAGTCCCAATCCCTCTCTTGCAGAGGGTTACAGAGCCATCAGTGCCAGGGGCAGTCCCAATCCCCCTCTCTTGCACAGGGGTAAAGAGCCATTAGGGCCAGAGGTAGTCCCAATCCCTCTGTTGCACAGTGGTAAAGAGCCATCAGTGCCAGAGGCAGTCACAATCCATCTCTCGCACAGGGGGGCAGCACAGCCATCGGGACCAGAGGCAGTCACAATCCATCTCTCGCACAGGGGGGCAGCACAGCAATCAGTGCCAGAGGCAGTCACAATCCATCTCTCGCACAGGGGGGCAGCACAGCCATCAGTGCCAGAGGCAGTCCTAATCCCTCTCCTGCACAGGGTTGCACAGCCATCAGTGCCAGGGGCAGTCCCAATCCCTCTGTTGCACAGGGTTGCACAGCCATCAGTGCCAGAGGCAGTCCCAATCCCTCTGTTGCACAGGGTTGCACAGCCATCAGTGCCAGAGGCAGTCACAATCCATCTCTCGAACAGGGGGGCAGCACAGCCATCAGTGCCAGAGGCAGTCCTAATCCCTCTCCTGCACAGGGTTGCACAGCCATCAGTGCCAGGGGCAGTCACAATCCATCTCTCGCACAGGGGGGCAGCACAGCAATCAGTGCCAGAGGCAGTCACAATCCATCTCTCGCACAGGGGGGCAGCACAGCCATCAGTGCCAGAGGCAGTCCTAATCCCTCTCCTGCACAGGGTTGCACAGCCATCAGTGCCAGGGGCAGTCCCAATCCCTCTGTTGCACAGGGTTGCACAGCCATCAGTGCCAGAGGCAGTCACAATCCATCTCTCGGACAGGGGGGCAGCACAGCCATCAGTGCCAGAGGCAGTCCTAATCCCTCTCCTGCACAGGGTTGCACAGCCATCAGTGCCAGGGGCAGTCACAATCCATCTCTCGCACAGGGGGGCAGCACAGCCATCAGTGCCAGAGGCAGTCCCAATCCCTCTCTTGCAGAGGGTTACAGAGCCATCAGTGCCAGGGGCAGTCCCAATCCCCCTCTCTTGCACAGGGGTAAAGAGCCATTAGGGCCAGAGGTAGTCCCAATCCCTCTCTCTTGCACAGGGGTAAAGAGCCATTAGGGCCAGAGGTAGTCCCAATCCCTCTCTTGCACAGGGGTAAAGAGCCATCAGTGCCAGAGGCAGTCCCAATCCCCCTCTCTTGCACAGGGGTAAAGAGCCATTAGGGCCAGAGGTAGTCCCAATCCCTCTCTTGCACAGGGGTAAAGAGCCATCAGTGCCAGAGGCAGTCCCAATCCCTCTCTTGCACAGGGGGCAGCACAGCCATCAGGGCCATAGGCAGTCCCAATCCCTCTCTTGCACCACAGGGTTACAGAGCCATCAGTGCCAGGGGCAGTCCCAATCCCTCTCTTGCACAGGGGTAAAGAGCCATTAGGGCCAGAGGCAGTCCCAATCCCTCTCTTGCACAGTGGTAAAGAGCCTTCAGTGCCAGAGGCAGTCCCAATCCCTCTCTTGCACAGTGGTAAAGAGCCTTCAGTGCCAGAGGCAGTCCCAATCCCTCTCTTGCACAGGGGTAAAGAGCCATTAGGGCCAGAGGCAGTCCCAATCCCTCTCTTGCACAGTGGTAAAGAGCCTTCAGTGCCAGAGGCAGTCCCAATCCCTCTCTTGCACAGGGATAAAGAGCCATTAGGGCCAGAGGTAGTCCCAATCCCTCTCTTGCACAGGGGTAAAGAGCCATTAGGCCAAGAGGCAGTCCCAATCCCTCTCTTGCACAGGGATAAAGAGCCATTAGGGCCAGAGGTAGTCCCAATCCCTCTCTTGCACAGGGGTAAAGAGCCATTAGGCCAAGAGGCAGTCACAATCCATCTCTCGCACAGCGGGGCAGCACAGCCATCAGTGCAAGAGGCAGTCCCAATCCCTCTCTTGCAGAGGGTTACAGAGCCATCAGTGCCAGGGGCAGTCCCAATCCCCCTCTCTTGCACAGGGGTAAAGAGCCATTAGGGCCAGAGGTAGTCCCAATCCCTCTCTTGCACAGTGGTAAAGAGCCATCAGTGCCAGGGGCAGTCCCAATCCCTCTCTTGCACAGGGGTAAAGAGCCATTAGGGCCAGAGGTAGTCCCCATCCCTCTCTTGCACAGTGGTAAAGAGCCATCAGTGCCAGAGGCAGTCCCAATCCCTCTCTTGCACAGGGGGCAGCACAGCCATCAGGGCCATAGGCAGTCCCAATCCCTCTCTTGCACCACAGGGTTACAGAGCCATCAGTGCCAGGGGCAGTCCCAATCCCTCTCTTGCACAGGGGTAAAGAGCCATTAGGGCCAGAGGCAGTCCCAATCCCTCTCTTGCACAGTGGTAAAGAGCCTTCAGTGCCAGAGGCAGTCCCAATCCCTCTCTTGCACAGGGATAAAGAGCCATTAGGGCCAGAGGTAGTCCCAATCCCTCTCTTGCACAGGGGTAAAGAGCCATTAGGGCCAGAGGTAGTCCCAATCCCTCTCTTGCACAGGGGGCAGCACAGCCATCAGGGCCATAGGCAGTCCCAATCCCTCTCTTGCACCACAGGGTTACAGAGCCATCAGTGCCAGGGGCAGTCCCAATCCCTCTCTTGCACAGGGGTAAAGAGCCATTAGGGCCAGAGGCAGTCCCAATCCCTCTCTTGCACAGTGGTAAAGAGCCTTCAGTGCCAGAGGCAGTCCCAATCCCTCTCTTGCACAGGGATAAAGAGCCATTAGGGCCAGAGGTAGTCCCAATCCCTCTCTTGCACAGGGGTAAAGAGCCATTAGGCCAAGAGGCAGTCCCAATCCCTCTCTTGCACATCCTTGAGTAACCAGTGCCAGAGGCATTCCCAATCCCTCTGTTGCACAGGGATGCAGAGCCTGCAAGGCCAGAGGCAATCTTCATTCTTCTCGTGTTCAAGATTACGAAGCATCTAGTATTAGAAGCAATACTCATTCTTTATTGCTCAGAGCTGCACGCCTTAATGGCCAGAAAAAGACCTCATCCTTTTCTTCCCAGTGCAGGAATGCCTGCTAGCAGAGAAGCAGTCCTAATCCTTCTCTTACAGAGGCCTGCAAAGCCTGCTGGATCACATCTAATCATCATCCTTCATTACTCAGGGCTGCAGAGTCTGCAGAACAAGAAGGAATCCTTATTGCTCATTACTTAAGCCTGCTGGATCAGATCTAATCATCATCCTTCATTACTCAGGGCTGCAGAGTCTGCAGAACAAGAAGGAATCCTTATTGCTCATTACTCATCGCTGCAGGATCTGCAGGACCAAAGGTAATCCTTGTCCTTCTCGTTCACAGGTTTGCAGATCCTTTAGGACCAGAGCAGACCTCAGCCTTTTCTTTCCTAGTTCCGCAGAGCCTGAAGGACCAAAGGCCATCTATATCCCTTATTGTGCTGGGCAGAAGAGCCTGCAGGACGACGCGCGATCCCATCCTTCACTACTCAGGGCTTTGGAGCATGCAGGACCAGAAGCAATCACCACCTTTCTTTTTCCCAGCTCTGCAGAGCCAGCACCACCAGAGGCAGTTCCAATCATTCTTTACCAGGGTTGCAGAGTTTGTGGAACAAGAGGCAATCCTCACCCTTCTCTTACCCTATGCGGCAGAGACTGTGAGACCAGAGGATGTCCATATCCGTCTCTTGTCCTCAGCTGCAGAGCCTGCAGGACTCAGGACATCCTAATCCTTCAGTACTCAGGGCTACAGAGCCTGCATGACCAGAGGTAATCATCACCCTTATCTTTCCCAGGTTATCAGAGCCTACAGATATCATCCTCCTCTTTCAGAGAGCTACAAATTGTTCAGGACAAAAGGCCATCAACAATTTTCTCTTTCCCAGGCCTTCAGAGTCTGCATGACCAGAAGCAGTATTCGTCCTTCTCTTCAGCAGTGCTGCAGAGCCTGCAGGACCAGAGGCAATCCTCATGCTTCATTACTCGGGGCTATAGAGCTTGCGTGACCAGAGGAAATATTCAGACTTCTGGTTTTCATGGTTGCAGAGCCTGTAGAACCAGAGGCAGTGCTTACCTTGCTTGTGCACAGGGCTGCAGAACTCCCAGGACCAAACACAACCTGCATCCTTCTCTTTCGAAGGTCGGCAGAGCCTGCAAGGCCAGAAGCAATCTGGCCTCCTCCTTTTTCGTTCCCAGGGTTGTTGAGTCCTCAAAACCAGAGGCAATCCTTAGCTTTCTCTCCACAAGCTTTCGAGAGCCTGCATAACCAGAGGCACGCCTCCTACTTCTCCTCTCCAAAGCTGAAGTGCCTGCAGAAACAGGGGAAAAGCTCATCCTTTCTTACCCAGTGGTATAGAGCCTTCATGACCAGATGTAATCCTCATTCCTTCGCTTTCCCATAGTTTCAGAGCCAGCGAGACCAGAGGCAGTTCTCATCCTCCCATTGGACAGGACTGCAGAGCCTGCAGGATCAGAATCAATCCTCATCCTCCCATTTGACAGGACTGCAGAGCCAGCAAGACCAGAGGCAGTCTATTCTCATCCCTCTCCGTATCGGGGAGGCTACAGAACCAGAGGCAAGCCTTCTCTTCACCAGAGCTGCAGAGCCTGCAGGGCCAAAGGTACTACTCCTCCTGTAGCACTCAAGGTGATAGAGCTTGCATGTCCATAGGCAATCCTCACCATTCTCTTTACCAGTGTTGCACAGCCCTGTAGGACACACAGCTGTCATCATCTTTCTTTTATCAGAGCTGCAGAGTCAGGTCAAGTCCTTCTCTTCACAAGAGATGCAGAGCCCACAGAACCAAAGGCTATCCTCCTGCTTCCCTTAACCTGCGCCGCAGAGCTTGTGAGAACAGAGCTACTCTTTATCGTTCTCTTGTCCAGAGCTGCAGCGCGTCAAGGACTGAGGCAATCCTCATCCTTCAGTGGGCAGGGCTAGAGTCGGGAAAACCAGAGGCAATCCTCATCCTTCAGATGGCAGGGCTAGAGTCGGGAAAACCAGAGGCAATCCTCATCCTTCAGATGGCAGGGCTAGAGTCGGGAAAACCAGAGGCAATCCTCATCCTTCAGTGGGCAGGGCTAGAGTCGGGAAAACCAGAGGTAATCCTCATCCTTCAGTAGGCAGGGCTAGAGTCAGGAAAACCAGAGGCAATCCTCATCCTTCAGTAGGCAGGGCTAGAGTCAGGAAAACCAGAGGCAATCCTCATCCTTCAGATGGCAGGGCTAGAGTCAGGAAGACCAGAGGCAATCCTTATCCTTCAGTAGGTAGGGCTAGAGTCGGGAAAACCAGAGGTAATCCTCATCCTTCAGTAGGCAGGGCTAGAGTCGGGAAAACCAGAGGCAATCCTCATCCTTCAGATGCCAGGGCTAGAGTCGGGAAAACCAAAGGCAATCCTCATCTTTCAGTAGGCAGGGCTAGAGTCGGGAAAACCAGAGGGGACCCTCATCCTTCTCTCTCCCATATTTGCATAGCCTTCTTTTACACGGGGCTGCTGAGTGTGCAGGGCCAGAGGCAACGATTGTCATTCTGCTTTCTAGGCCTGAAGAGCCTGCACAGACAGCAGTATGCCCCATCCTTTCTTTTGATCCTGGTTGCAGAGACATGCAGAGCAAGAGGTAATCATCATGCTTTTCACAACAGTGGGGGGAGTGTGCAGAACCAGAGATAATCCTCGTCCTTCTCTTCAGCAACACTGCAGAGCCTTTAAGACCAAAGGCAATCTTCGTCCTTCATTACTCAGGGCTATAGACCCTCCATGGCAAGAAATAATCATCATCCTTTTCTTTCTCATGTTTGCAGAGCCCATAGAACCAGAGGGTGTCTTTGCGCCCCTCTTGCATAGGGATGTATCTTTCTCCTCATCAGCAGCGCAGAGCATGTGGGACCACAGGCGATGTTCATCCATCCCTTCTCCAGCGCTTCAGAGCCTGCAGGATCAAAGGCAATCCTCATTCGTCTCTCGACTGGTCTTGCAGAGCCTGCATAAAAAGAGGCAGTCATAATACTTCTCTTTACCACAGCTACAGAGCTCGAAGGCCCAGGCGAAATCCGCTCTCTTCTCTTTAACAGAGCTGCAAAGCTTGCAGGACCAGAATCAGTCCTCACCTTTCCCGTTAGCAGTGCTGCAGAGCTTGCAGGACCAGAGTCAGTCCTCACTTTTCCCGTTAGCAGAGATGCAAAGCTTGCAGGACCAGAGTCAGTCCTGCCCTTTCCCTTTATCAGAGCTGCAGAGCTTGCAGGACCAGAGTCAGTACTCACCTTTCGCTTTAGCAGAGATGCAGAGCTTGCAGGACCAGGGGCAATCCCCTCCTTTCCCTTTAGCAGCGATGCAGAGCTTGCAGGACCGGAGTCAGTCCTCAGCTTTCCCGTTAGCAGAGCTGCAGAGCTTGCAGGGCCAGAGTCCGTCCTGCCTTTTCCCTTTAGCAGAGATGCAAAGCTTGCAGGACCAGGGGCAATCCCCACCTTTCCCTTTAGCAGCGATGCAGAGCTTGCAGGACATGGGGCAATCCCCACCTTTCCCTTTAGCAGCAATGCAGAGCTTTCAGGTCCAGGGGAAATCCTCGTCCTACTCTTTAAAAGAGATGCAGAGCTTGCAGGACCAGGGGCAATCCCCACCTTTTCCTTTAGCAGCGATGCAGAGCTTTCAGGTCCAGGGGAAATCCTCGTCCTACTCTTTACAAGAGATGCAGAGCTTGCAGGACCAGAGACAATCCTCACCTTTCCCTTTAGCAGAGATGCAAAGCTTGCAGGACCAGGGGCAATCCCCACCTTTCCCTTTAGCAGCGATGCAGAGCTTGCAGGACCAGGGGTAATCCCCACCTTTCCCTTTAGCAGTGATGCAGAGCTTTCAGGTCCAGGGGAAATCCTCGTCCTACTCTTTACAAGAGATGCAGAGCTTGCAGGACCAGAGGCAATCCTCACCTTTCCCTTTAGCAGCAGCGATGCAGAGCTTGCAGGACCAGGGGCAATCCCCACTTTTCCCTTTAGCAGTGATGCAGAGCTTTCAGGTCCAGGGGAAATCCTCGTCCTACTCTTTACAAGAGATGCAGAGCTTGCAGGACCAGAGGCAATCCTCACCTTTCCCTTTAGCAGAGATGCAAAGCTTGCAGGACCAGTTGCAATCCCCACCTTTCCCTTTAGCAGCGATGCAGAACTTGCAGGACCAGGGGCAATCCCCACCTTTCCCTTTAGCAGCGATGCAGAGCTTGCAGGACCAGGGGCAATCCCCACCGTTCCCTTTAGCAGTGATGCAGAGCTTTCAGGTCCAGGGGAAATCCTCGTCCTACTCTTTACAAGAGATGCAGAGCTTGCAGGACCAGAAGCAATCCTCACCTTTCCCTTTAGCAGCGATGCAGAGCTTGCAGGACCAGGGGCAATCCCCACCATTCCCTTTAGCAGTGATGCAGAGCTTTCAGGTCCAGGGGAAATCCCCACCTTTCCCTTTAGCATCGATGCAGAGCTTGCAGGACCAGTTGCAATCCCCACCTTTCCCTTTAGCAGCGATGCAGAACTTGCAGGACCAGAGGCAATCCTCACCTTTCCCTTTAGCAGCGATGCAGAGCTTGCAGGACCAGGGGCAATCCCCACCGTTCCCTTTAGCAGTAATGCAGAGCTTTCAGGTCCAGGGGAAATCCCCACCTTTCCCTTTAGCAGCGATGCAGAGCTTGCAGGACCAGGGGAAATCCCCACCTTTCCCTTTAGCAGCGATGCAGAGCTTGCAGGACCAGGGGCAATCCCCACCGTTCCCTTTAGCAGTGATGCAGAGCTTTCAGGTCCAGGGGAAATCCTCGTCCTACTCTTTACAAGAGATGCAGAGCTTGCAGGACCAGAGGCAATCCTCACCTTTCCCTTTAGCAGCAGCGATGCAGAGCTTGCAGGACCAGGGGCAATCCCCACTTTTCCCTTTAGCAGTGATGCAGAGCTTTCAGGTCCAGGGGAAATCCTCGTCCTACTCTTTACAAGAGATGCAGAGCTTGCAGGACCAGAGGCAATCCTCACCTTTCCCTTTAGCAGAGATGCAAAGCTTGCAGGACCAGTTGCAATCCCCACCTTTCCCTTTAGCAGCGATGCAGAACTTGCAGGACCAGGGGCAATCCCCACCTTTCCCTTTAGCAGCGATGCAGAGCTTGCAGGACCAGGGGCAATCCCCACCGTTCCCTTTAGCAGTGATGCAGAGCTTTCAGGTCCAGGGGAAATCCTCGTCCTACTCTTTACAAGAGATGCAGAGCTTGCAGGACCAGAAGCAATCCTCACCTTTCCCTTTAGCAGCGATGCAGAGCTTGCAGGACCAGGGGCAATCCCCACCATTCCCTTTAGCAGTGATGCAGAGCTTTCAGGTCCAGGGGAAATCCCCACCTTTCCCTTTAGCATCGATGCAGAGCTTGCAGGACCAGTTGCAATCCCCACCTTTCCCTTTAGCAGCGATGCAGAACTTGCAGGACCAGAGGCAATCCTCACCTTTCCCTTTAGCAGCGATGCAGAGCTTGCAGGACCAGGGGCAATCCCCACCGTTCCCTTTAGCAGTAATGCAGAGCTTTCAGGTCCAGGGGAAATCCCCACCTTTCCCTTTAGCAGCGATGCAGAGCTTGCAGGACCAGGGGAAATCCCCACCTTTCCCTTTAGCAGCGATGCAGAGCTTGCAGGACCAGGGGCAATCCCCACCGTTCCCTTTAGCAGTGATGCAGAGCTTTCAGGTCCAGGGGAAATCCTCGTCCTACTCTTTACAAGAGATGCAGAGCTTGCAGGACCAGAGGCAATCCTCACCTTTCCCTTTAGCAACAGCGATGCAGAGCTTGCAGGACCAGGGGCAATCCCCACTTTTCCCTTTAGCAGTGATGCAGAGCTTTCAGGTCCAGGGGAAATCCTCGTCCTACTCTTTACAAGAGATGCAGAGCTTGCAGGACCAGAAGCAATCCTCACCTTTCCCTTTAGCAGCGATGCAGAGCTTGCAGGACCAGGGGCAATCCCCACCATTCCCTTTAGCAGTGATGCAGAGCTTTCAGGTCCAGGGGAAATCCCCACCTTTCCCTTTAGCAGCGATGCAGAGCTTGCAGGACCAGTTGCAATCCCCACCTTTCCCTTTAGCAGCGATGCAGAACTTGCAGGACCAGAGGCAATCCTCACCTTTCCCTTTAGCAGCGATGCAGAGCTTGCAGGACCAGGGGCAATCCCCACCGTTCCCTTTAGCAGTAATGCAGAGCTTTCAGGTCCAGGGGAAATCCCCACCTTTCCCTTTAGCAGCGATGCAGAGCTTGCAGGACCAGGGGCAATCCCCACCTTTCCCTTTAGCAGCGATGCAGAGCTTGCAGGACCAGGGGCAATCCCCACCGTTCCCTTTAGCAGTGATGCAGAGCTTTCAGGTCCAGGGGAAATCCTCGTCCTACTCTTTACAAGAGATGCAGAGCTTGCAGGACCAGAGGCAATCCTCACCTTTCCCTTTAGCAACGGTGCAGAACTTGCAGGACCAGAGGCAATCCTCACCTTTCCCTTTAGCAACGGTGCAGAACTTGCAGGACCAGAGGCATTCATCGTCCTTCTCCTTGCCATGGCTGTTGAGCCTAAGGAGTGTTTCTCTTACACACCCCTCCTTGTGTTCACTGCCGCAGAATGAGCAGGTCACAGCCGTTCAATGAGGGCATCCCCTCAGTGAAGAGCTGACAGCAGGGAATCTATGTAGAAAAGCGAGAATCTGGAACTCATCGCACAATAAATATCCAGTTGGGTTCTCAGAACAACCACAAGTATGCAAACAATCTTCACTGAATTTCGTTTCATATAAATGCTTCTCATACATATTCATCCCGGATGTCCTGATAACCCGTATGTATTCAGTTTGCCGCAGTCCCAGCTCGACCTTCCTCAAGCATCATGCCACCTCAGCCTCGGTGTCCAGGTTCCTGAGCACAAGACACGGCTCTACACCTGACGTATAGGCTGACCTTGGGAAAAATACCAACTCTATAGGGGCCCTTAGAAACCTATGCCCACCCTCGTCCCATAGTAATAATTCATTCATTCATTCATTTGTATAGCACCTTTCAACATGGGTGTGGTCTTAACGCGCTGTAGGTTGCACGCCCTCGGAGGGACCGAAATCCAAAGTATGGGAAATTGGGAGGTGCTATTATGCGTGTGTGCATTATGGCCATTAAAGGTTATGAGGGGTGGCCAAATCCCTGCTAGCCACCCATGTCTAAATGGGGTGCAGATGGGTGGAGAGAGGTGTACTAGAGAAATAAACTGGAGGGGGTCTGTAAGCGGAGAGTCAATTATGTGTGTAGTTACCCTTCACATTATTGTCGTGAAAGGTAGCTTCATTCTTCAATGTATGTGAAAAAAATCAAAACAAAATAACGAGGTCGAAAAGACAGGGGTTTTTTGGCTGAATTCAGAAAATGTTTTGAGGCCAAACATCCCACAAAAATGTCACCTTTTATCTTTTCCGCCTCGTTTTCTCATTTGTTTTTTTTTTGGGCATTACCGCATTATTATGGTGGAAGTGTTGTGCAAAGTGTCAATCGAGTTGTGCGTAAAAGCGGATGCGTGCGGGAATGTAATCACGCCTTTGGCTAGTTCCATAAACACAGGGTGCGAGAGGAAGAATGCAGTGCTTATATTTAAAGGAATACCTGGAATAAGTACATTTGGCAAGATTCTAAACACCAGGGTAGATAAATTAAGGTGGCATCATTCTGCATGCATCTAGCTATCATAAAGTGGCTACCACATGAACCCAAAAAGACCATAGAGGCTGCATTCTGCAAACACCTGCATTCCATGTAATAGACACATTCTACAATCAATAAATTCATATTGAATTGACTCGGTGCAGCACCCTGGCCAGCTCCACAACCTTTCAAGGGTCATGTGGAAGCTGTCCCCTGAGATCTTCTAGGTGCAATAGCCGCAATCTGCGTGATACAATGGCTCCCCTCACAATTCTTCCAAGAGCAACACCCAGGTCAGCCTCATAAATATTCCATGTGCATTGCATTGGCCAACCGCTCAATTCCTCTAAGTGTAACATTTCAATACCCTCATGGATATCATAGAGCAGTACCATGGCTACACTTGCAAATCATGCAAGTGCTAGACATTGGCCACCTTTCTAGACCATCTGGTTCAACACGTTGGCCACACCCAAAATCCATCTGAGTGCAACACATTGTCCAACCCCCCAAATACATATAAGTGCAGTGCATTGCTTATCCCCAAAATCCATCCAAGTGCAATGCATTGCCTATCCCTAAAAATCCATCCAAGTGCAACACATTTCCCCTCCTAAATCCCATCCCACTCCGCTCTACTCCCTCTCCACTCTAGTTATTCTCCATCCTGCTCCTCCCTTGACCTCACCCAAACAACCCAGACCCTCCTGCTTTCTGTACCCCCTATCCGCCTCCCCCTTCCCTCTCCATGGGCCCTCCACCTTAGATGGTATCCCAGGCCAACTGCTGCCTTTCTTTCCACAGGAGGGCGCTACAATTATCAAAAACCTCAAATGGAGCCTCGAGCCACACCCCTTCTCCATACGCAAGTCCACCAGTCTTTGGTAATGATGGCTTGCAATAGTCAACGTCCCAGTTCAAATGAGACCTTCCCGGCTGGTAGGAAATACTGGCTTGACACAGGTGCAGTGCCATGGCTCCTATACAGGTGACAGTAATGAGCCTCGCTTGGCAGTTAGTGGCCTGGCTCGATCTGGTGTGGTGCTGTTGCCAGTTGTGCTTGGGCAGGTGAAAGAGTCTGATGCGCTCTGCTCTTGCACTCTTGTGTTTCTCCTGGGGTGGTTGCATAGTGGCCTGCTACGTTCGGGCCTTTCCATGGTGCTCTCTGCTGTTCGCTCGCTCGACTCACTCCCTCCCCGGTCATGCACTAGCTGCTCGAGTGCAACGGCTGCTGGAATTGTGGGTTCTGAGATACGCATAGACAAGGATCCGTGTTTTATGAAGCTTTGCCGCATTATTTTGCAGAATGGTGACCTTTTGCCAATTTTACAGGTTTCTTTTTTAGTAAAGAGGAGTTAGGAGTACTCTCCCAATCTTGCCACACTCGGGGTTGTTCTGGGGTGATCTTTGGCCAGAACTCCACCAATCACGACCAGGTAAATCGTGATTAGGGAGTGGTCTTTACACTCATGCAATTACTATGACCCAATGTGGGGTGAGGGGTGGACATAGGTATGCAAGCATGTGCCCTGAACTCATATTTCCTGACTGACCAGGCCGGAGCACTCAGAATCGCTGAGGCCACGTCTGTCTTTGGTCTGGTTGCAGGGGGTTCAGGAACCGTGGGTAAAGAGACGAGATTCAGCTTTGGGATTGGGTCCGTCTAGACTAGAGTGAGGCTTCACGAAAAGATGGGGCAATTCTGAAATTCTTCCAGCAGAGCGGCGCAGGCACCTCAGGACAGCAGCTACGGGAGGTCCCATGATGAGACCACCCCCTCAGGACACAACAGATGGGCAGCAGCGAAATCCACCTAGACCAGCCAACAGCAGGCAAGACTTGTGCCGACAAGAAAACTCGGCTACAGGAAGGCCTCTTCCCATGTAGCATCTGAGGACACGTGACTATTAGTTCAGCAGACTTTCTATGAAAGACCGTGTATAACCAAGCGGCACCCCTGATAGTGAGGGAGTAGAAAAGTGTACTGGTACCTGCCAAGGAAAAGAGGATCGTACTGGGAGCCTTTATTTTAATGCGACACGGGCTACTGAAGCCGTCAGCTATGACCTGGGTAGTCCATGACCATCTCTGAATCCAAACTGGGGAAGATGACCTTAACCCACTCAGGACATAGTAAAAACTGTAAAGTAAGGTACTTCAAAGCGTCATGGTTGGGCAAGCAGGGGATACTCTGTGTAAAACTAGACTGTGAGTGACCCAACCAAGGAAAAGCGCAGGCCTAACGGAGAAACTTGCCATGAGGACATCCTGTATTGGTTGAAGAAGGAGGCCATCAGCACGGCTGGCCAGAGGTGGACTGACTTTCAGCAACACTGGTACCTCAGGAAGACTGGCAGGCTCAACGCACAGTCAGCCAAGTTTCAATGCCCTTGGCCACTATTACTCTTTTGTGTGATACTGGTTCAGGCTTCCAACATGCCGCCCATTGAAGCCGCTCAAAGACGGTCGCGTGCAGCCTGCAGTGCTGCTGCTGCGGCCATGTTGCCAATGGAAGCCCCATTGCCAATTGCAACCTACCACTGCTGCCCAATGCTGGCTGAACATGTGCAGGGGCCCGTTTCTAAATAATGTCTGGGTGTCTCCTTGCATTCAGCTGCCAAATACCACTTGCACGTGTCAACTACAAAAATGACAGGTATGTTTTTTGGGACCTAAGACGTTTCAATGTGTTTAATTGTTCCTAATCACACTATACTAATGCTCATTGAATACAGCTGGGACTGCGGCGCACCATCACACGCTGCAGCCAGACAGCCAATAAGAATCCCGGAACAACTCCACCCACAGGAATACAACTTACATTAGAGCCAGGATACAGAACCCAATAACTCTAATTTCAACCCTCTGCATTATTAACCTACTAAAAACTCAAACAACCATCATTTGCCCAGCACTCCGCACGCACTTTACAACACTGCATCATCAACAACATACAAACATACAAACACACAAACAGCACCAACAGCACACAAGGTCTCGCCCCGGTCCGATACTTGCACCAAAGCTCAGCGCACGGTGTATACCGAACTGAAGCCACCAACATCACACCACCTCTCTCCGACTCTCCTACTCCCTCTCCACCCGACTAACCCTACCCACCCTCCTTCTTGGCTACAGATCCTCCAAAGCGCCTGGGGACCAATTCCGTTGGTGCGCTATATGAATACCTTTAACATAACATAACATCCCAAATTCTTTGGTAGCTACTAATTTTGTTTCGTATACTGCACAACATGCGCAAAATGGTGTTTTTGCCATGGACAGGCAGTAGAAACATTATCCTCTCACGAGTTAGTCAGTAGAGGTGTCTGTCTTCACTGGCCGGTCAGAGGCCGTGCAACATCGTTTGGCCCCTGGGCAAAATGTTTGCAGACAGTTTCAAGCATTGGTTTATACTACTCTTCCTATTGACAACCTTCGTATGTCGCTTACTTCCCTTGTTAATAAAAAAACGGCCCTAGACAATCCAGACCCAGTAACAAGAAAGGCTTTACAACTTTACTTTAAAGCCTAGAAACGTCCTAAGGCCATTTTCGTAGCGGAAAGAGAAAACAGTTTCGCTGAACTCCTGGGGACATATATCTAGAACTTTCCAAACTTGCTCAATCACTCATGCGGCCAGAGTCTGCGCACAGCTGAAGACGCCCCTCAGGCAGAAGACTTCCGCAACGGCCTTTCATCCGTATTCATTGTCAAGTTATCTCTCAGTGACACAAAGCTCCCCTCATGAAAAGTAGTAAGGCCTCCCGCCGACCGAATTCTGACTTATCAGGGGTGAGACAGCTCAGCTCTACGCCTGCTTCAGGCCCACAGAGCATAAAAGGACGCTTAGGCCCCCTGCCGTTAAAGCTACCGCTAATACAGGCACCACCTGTCCAGTCCAATGATTGCGTTAACCCCACTGGCGGCATTGTCAGTCTAAAGTTGTAACCATGCACGTGTCCATTTTTCAAAAACACCCCCTTTCCTTGTTATCGACATTCATTTTAAACAACCCATATTCCCGAAATCAAGGAGTCCGTAAAACAATTACAAACCCCGATGCTTGCAAACTTCTTACCTGCACAAGGCACCCTGTGTATTCCCCCATTTGTCTTCACATCAGAAAATTCTTTCACACAAGCATCTTGTGACTAAAATGTGCGTGCATTATTACCACAGTATTTGCATGTCAACAAATTAGACACCTCACAGACTAGCTAGAAAAATCAGGTTAATGTAATACAGACATTTACGGTGCAGTATACGCAGAAGGAGGGGCTTCAGAATGCTAACCTTCCCAGTGAGCTGTGGCTTGTCAGAGAAAGGGGCCATGAACACTCTCCATTTCACACTTGTGTCTGGCCCAGCCTAGTAATAAGAGGTAAGGCTTCAAAGAAGCAGACCATGGGAATGTCTGTATATACAAACAAATACTTTTTTTGTATTTCACGGAGACAGATCTCGTATTTTACACTTCACAAAAGCATATTTTTCCTTATTTTCGTGAGGAGGAGGCGTACCACACAGCCATTTCGTGCCACCACCGGGTTGTTAACACCTTAACCTCTGAAAGGTTCACTCCACAACTCCCCCACCCCGTACTGCTGGAAATGGACATTATTATCTGTGGGTCCCCTCCAGCCATTGCCGGTGTGGGGAGGAGGTGCGGGCGGTTAGGGGCAAGCGTTGGGTTGTAAATTAAGGTGAGGGGGAACACACAAGATTTTTCTCAGCACCCGTCATAAATAAACATTCATACTTCAGGAGATTAAAGAAAGGATGAGTTTCCTATAGTGTTGAAAGCAAATTAGAAAAGGCTGTTCTTGAATATTTTCTGAAGTGTACAATCCTGAAAGGAATATTCACAAGTCTTCTAATGAATAGTTCCTGTGGCCTAGTGGTTAAGTCACTTGACTTTGATCCGAGTTCGAATTCCACCATCAAAAACAGGTTGGTTGTTTAAATGGGTACAAATAGTTTTCCTGGATCTCGTATCCGGGAAAATCAATGCTTTCCTCTACAAAAGCACAGCGTTGACCCTAGAGACATAGGTACTACTGCTTCTTGGCTGTGGAAATATTAGAAAAGGGGTCAGTGCACATCAACACAAGTACGTTATGATAAATGGGTGAATTATGTAGTGCTTCATGCTAGATTCGTCCAGCTTCTAAGTGCGCTAGTGACCGGTATCACGGTTATAATCATACCGTGTATTGAACCCATGTCACAATACATCATTTGGTTTTCTGTTAGGACAGTTTTTCTGAAGTCCAACCAAGGGCTTAGTAAAACCATTCAACTGAGGCAGTACAAGACTCCATGTTAGGGAGAATTCTCTGTTTAGGCTGAATTTCCTAACCTAGTGAGTCCCCCAGCAGCTTTGCTGGATTTCTGGAGTTTGTTTTTTCTCCTGCCAAGAGTGAGACTCTTTTTTTCCCACTCTTGGACATGATTTATGGTGTTCCTTTGAATGTTAATGTGTTTCATGGGCTATGGGGTCTTTTACTCCATAGGGTCTCATATGTTTTTTTCTATGTGTGTTACACCGCACTCTCCGTGCAGTAACACTGGGGCGTCATAGTGACCCCCCACCATAGACTCCATACCCTGGGATTGACTACTGTCTCCCAGGGCATGTAAAGTCACCATTGGCTTTACTAGTCCCAAATTACTAACCGAACCAGTACAAACCATCATATTGTGGACGTACTGGTAGGGGCAATTCGATTGCCCCTGGGTCTGTTATTCGACGGGGCACTGTCCCGTCCCCCCTCGTCGAGTTTTGGCTGGTGGCAGTGGATACTACTTTTTATATTCAACCGCAAATATATCTCTATGGGATTGTCCCATTGTTCGAGGCTAATGCTTTTTAACATAGCCTCTAACATACCGCCGGTTTATTTATTTAATATTAATTCACCGGTTGGTATTTTCTGCCAGAACTCGGTTTTAAAATGGCGTTTGTGTTCGTCTCTGTAACTCCAAAAGTGGCGCCACTCTGTCTGGGCCCCACAGGGGGTGCGGGAGGGGGTTTAGGCACCCTGGACTGAGTTCCCTTGGTAACTCAAGTCGCACTCTTGTGTGATTGGCCCAAGTGGTGAGCCGGCCGGCTCACCACTTAGCATGTTTGATTGACAGCTAGGCTGAGTGAATAGGGGTGTGCTGCATAAAAGCAGGGTTTTTGGGACTGGAACTTTAGAAGTCGCCACAGGACCTGAAAATCCGACGAGGGAGAAGCTGTGCCGACCTGCTAAGACGATACCACCGGTGGAGCCCTGCTGAATCGACTCACCACTTCCCAACGACAGAGGAGATCTCCCTGCTGGAGAGTCTTCTTCCCCTGACTGGTGGGCACAATCAGTTTACCTTCCTTTCTCGCATCCCAGGACGTCTTGTGGTCGAATTGTCCGTGACAAGCACCCCGGCAACCGCAAATAAAAGGACCGCTCCTTTTAATTGAGAAATCCGCAGCTGGTTTATTCCCTGGCAGTGCAACGGACTCCTGCTTTCCTCCCCGGCGAGATCCTCTCTTCTTCCGGACGAAGCACTGACTTGCACCCGCTGCTAGGAACAACTGCCCCCGCTGGAGCATTCTCTCCATTTTAAGGTACTGTGTCCGCCAGGCCTCCCTTTCTAAAGATTGCTACAAGGTAACAATAATCCCTTAACCTTCTGGACTGGGCTGGCCGCCTTGATCATCTAACTGGTCCCTTTCTTTTTGGTCCAACTCTTTCTGAACTTATTGCGAGACTTTTGGGCACTTTGAACCGTGTGACCTTGGACACATTTCGACCGGAGCCTCTTAAAGTGGGTCCGGCCTTGTTAACTTTGACTTTACGGTTTTAACCTGGCTTCTTCTCCTACTTTGTTCTTCCGAAAGTGTTGGGATCTGTTTCTATCTTTGCTCTGCCTTTCTCTCCCTTTTAAACCGATTTGAACAATCTTCGTTAACTGCTCACCGCTGTCTGAGAATAAGTGTTGCTTTACTTAAGACTTGTCTAACTAATCGTTGAAGGGAGTGTATATCTTTTAGTGACCGTGTTTTTGAGCTGCTTGATATTAGTGCCAGTGTGTTTTACTAGATGTGTTTTTAAATAAATAATTATATCTCTTTTACACCAAGCTCTGGTCAGTGTTTGTTTGGTCTACTGTGTTCTTTTGACCTATTGTGAATACTCTGTATAATGACTAACTCTTCTTGAGAGAAGTCTGACTGCTCAGCCACAGCTACCAGGTAAATCTGGGTGATACAGACTGCTACCAATTGGGTTTACCGCCAACCACCTGTAGTCTTAAATCTTTTGCAGTGGTCCCAGAGGGAACTGCACAGGTTTCTGCCTAACACTGGTGTACAGCGGTGGGATTTGTATTGAGTATAAACTTTAGTGTGCTTTTTGAATACTTTAGGACAACTAACCACAAAGCTTAGCACTAAAAAGCTGATTTTCTAACTATGTCTGCTCGGGAGAGTTATACCCTAGAATCATTGTCTGCCAAAACTGCTGATTGCTTAAAAGTATTGTGTAGACATAAGAATCTATCTGAGAAGGGCAAGAAAATGGAACTTGTAGAACGATTGTTAGAAAACCAAAGTCTGGGTGGTACAGAGGAATCTACCCCCCCAGCAAATGTAGAAAATAGTGATGGTATTGATCTGAATCAAAGTCTTGATAATGAGTCAGAAGAGGAAAGTGAACCTAATGAAGTTAGCCACTTTGAGCCTCTGTCTGCCTTACCTACTGTACCTACTGGGCCTATACCAGGTCCTACATGTAACCCTGCTTATTTTGAACTTGACAAAATGAAGCTTGAATTAGAGTACACACGTTTTATTGCTCAATCTGAACGAAACCAAGAGCTAGAGTTCAGAAGAATGAATGCCCAGGCTGAGCAGAAGCAAGCTGAGTTGAGACTCAGAGAAATAGAGCTTAATCATGAACTAGAAATGAAAAAGTTGTCTGTGGAATATGCTTCTCTCTCCTCTGGTTCCTCTAGGAGTTCCAGTCCCAAAAGACCCCAAATGCCTAAGGAATTAGTGGGTATGTATGAACCTAAGTTGGATGTGTTGGATTGGTTAAAACATTTTGGCCCTCATTACGACCCTGGCGGAAAGCGACTGACCGGAGCGCCACAGCGTAAATAGCGTTTCCGCCATTGCACGAAGGAGCAAAGTGCGGCCCATTCCGACCCATCGGGCACGAGCACCACGCCACGGCGGAAGTGCAAAGTCCGCGATGGCGGAAATGACCCCAAAACGGCCCACACCGCCGCCGTACGGCGCCCTAGGTGCAATACCGCCACCCCTCTTAGCGGTCACCGCAGTGTGCGCCTACCGGAAAGTACGGTGCCCGGAAATATACGGAAACGGAAGTTAAAACATGGGCCCGGAACGGGAAACATCCCGGCGTACACCTATAAAAACACTAAAACCACACAACCACTAAAATCACTACCCTGAAACACACCCCAACCCGTCAACCACCCTAGCGAAACCAAGAAAAATGGGAAAAGTAGCGAAGAAAGCGTGCGACCGCAAGCGGCAGGTCCACTTCTCACGTGAGGAACTCACCGTGCTAACAGAGACCCTCCAGGAGAATGCTGCCGTCGTCTTCTCCACGCAAATGACCAGGACGGCACTTGCAAACAAGAAGGCCATATGGGCTCTGGTGGCACAGCGGGTAAGTGCGGTGGGGACCGCACCCCGCACCCCACAGCAATGCCGCAAGCGATGGGACGACCTGCGGATACGCGTCCGCAGCATACTCTCTGCCAACCGCAACATTGCCACAGCCACCGGGGGAGGTCCTGAATCACCCATCAAGTTGACCCCCTGGGAAGAAATCTGTGCCTCCACCATCGGAATGGAGAGCATAGAGGGAGTCGGAGGGATGGAGAAAGGAGTGCAGACATCCGAAGATTCAGGTAGGTGGGCCAGATAAAACAATGCCAAATCCACACAGTCCATCCATGTGAAGTACCATGCGTCCACATAGTGCAACAGAAACACATGTCCAGGAGAACGTCCACACACATCGGCCTGAAAGCGCACGTTAAAACCCACAATAAATACATAAATAATTAAAAACCCCTAATACACGCACTACACGTGCAGCAGGCACACCCTAACTGCAGGCTGCCAAACAACTGCACCCTCACTCCACACACAAATCAAAGCACCTCCAAGGCCCCGACCCAAATCACACTCAGGTACCACCCCAAAGCATGTGATACAATGCCATTCCAATTCCCACAGACCCATCAATAACCCTCGCCCTCCTTTACTCCACCACAGGGTCCGATCCAAACGACGAGCTACAGGGCACCCCTACCAGCACACCTGCAAAGAGGGCCAAGACCAACGGCCAGAGACCCTCCACCTCAGCTGCACGCATCAAGACACGGCAGCAGCACAAATCAGGTGGCAGCACAGAGGAGGGAACATCAACAGGCACCCCAGCAGCCAGCATGCCCACAACACCACCACCACAGGTCCCCCCAATGGATGCCACAGAAGGCACTGCCTCTGGTGGCAGCAGCACCATAGGTGACACCCCATTGATGGCAGCATGCTCGGACACAGAAAACGGGGATGCCGAAGTCAGATCCATCCATGACCTGTCCCAATCCCCCTGTCTGTCCCATCCCGTACAACATGAGGATACCACGCAGGGGCAGCCACAAGACGACGACTGGCCATCCCCCACAAGCCCTGTGGCAAGGCAACATGAGGACAACAGCCCCTCTGTGACACCCCCGCAAATGGCCATGGCCCAGCAGAGGCAACAGTCCCTCGACCAGTTGATCGAACAACAGCAGCAACTGGCCACACTCCTCAAGGACCATGCCGATGAATGTGGGGGCACTAAGGCAGACATTGAAACATCAACTGAGACACTTAGGGCAGAAATGGAGAGAGGTACAGAGACGCTAAGGGCACAAATTGAGAGAAGCACCGAGAGCCTGAGGGGGGAACTGCATGCGACGTCCAAAGACGTATGTGCCGAACTTGCCGCAGTGCGCCGTGTGCTCACTGAGCTCTCGCAAACCCTTAGGGACATGCATGGACGTGAGCAGGCAGACACATCATCCGTTGCAAGTTCCGTCCAGGGCAGCCCCCAACGTAGATCTGGAAGGAACCTGCGCTCCACAGGCAGGGGTGCCCCTGATACCCGCAGAGGGGGCATGCAATAGCGACAGCCCACTGACAATGAGCATCTTTGGACACTGGTGTTCGGGGGGGAGGTAGGAGGGTGGAGGGGGTGTGTTGGGCTCACTTGGGTGGCGGGTCGATAGGGTGTTCAACATGATATCACATATGCCATAAAAAGTGCACGATCAACCAATGAGAAGTGTGGACATTGATCTTTGTGTACTAGGCCATCATAGGCTTACAGTCCATATTGTGCATGTCCCAGACACACGCAGTGCCACGAGTCCCGTGTCCATGTATCAGCCACCAGGCGTGAGTGCTAGAAGCATACATCAATGAGATGCTGACGAATGTCACGGGCCTCCGGTGCCTCGCAGACTCCATGAGGTGCTGCCACATCCCCACCCTCATCATGACCATCATCAGGTGCTTGCAGTTCTGCGTCAGGGGGCATGGGCACATTTCTACGTACGCACATGTTGTGGAGCATGACACATGCCATCACCATCTTTGCAACCTTCTCATGACGGTACAGGAGTGCCCCGCCAGACCTGCTGAGGCAGCGGAAACGAGTCTTCAGTAGGCCGAATGCCTGTTCAATGACTACACGGGTACGTGAGTGGGCATGGTTGTAGTCCTCCTCATGCTGGTCCCGTGGGTTCCGGACTGGTGTGAGGAGCCATCTCTTCAGTGGATATCCAGCATCACCTGTATGTGGACGAGAAACGTATGATGTGGAATGCCATTGATCCGTACGCACACCCCCCCCCCCTTCCTGGCAGGTCATTGCCAATTCACATACCCCACATCATCATGCATGTAATGAGACTCACCGAGTAGCCAGGATCTGTTCCCTGCGTGTCGCTCCATGTAGCGTGGTATTGTAGAGTTCCTCAAGACCATAGAATCATGGGTTGATCCAGGGAATCGGGCACAACAATGTGTAATGATCCTGTTGGAGTCACACACCATCTGTACATTCAGGGAATGAAATTGTTTTCGGTTGCGGTACTGGGCCTCCATGGCATGTGGGACGACCAATTCAACATGGGTGCAGTCGATGGCACCAATGCAACCCGGTATGCCGGCAAGTGCATGGAATCCCACTTTTGTGTTGGTTATTTCCTGCTCCGAGCGTGGTAGAGAGATGTAGTCGTCTGCGTGCTGCAGGAGGGCATCGAGCACTTGCAATAGTGTCCGTGAGAACAGTGGCTGAGAAATGCCATGCAACTGTCCGACTGTGTGCTGGTAGGTGCCTGTGGCCAGGAAGTGTAGTACAGACACCACCTTCAGTAGGGGTGGGATGGCGGTTGGGCTATCTATCATGCTGACAAGGTCAGCCTGTGTCATGTCCACAATGGCGGCTATGGTGTCCCGGTCCAGACGGTAGAGGGTGTGGATCTGCTCATCAGTGAGGTTGAACGGATGTGCTCGGAGGCGTGGGATTGCGGGCTGCCTGCGTGGTGGTAGTGGCTGTGCTGGTGGGCCTTGCTGGCCCTGCCTTGGCCTCCTCCTCCTCCTGCGTCTCCTCCGTGCGGCTGGTTGTAGTTGGTGTTCGTCTTCTTCTTGGAGTCGGAGCACTTGCAGTGCTATCAGGTCCCCCAGGGCCAACATCGCGAGTCCTGCCGGTAGCATTTCGGTGTGGTTGTGGGAGGAGACTGGCTGTGCAATTTATGTGTTTCCAGGCTGTATGGCCTCCACCTGTGGTGATTGATTCCACCTGTGCCAACTGCTCTCCCCTTTGGCCGAGCACGTCCCGCGCACAACGCTGCAATTCGGGGAATTGTATCTTGCTATTGCAATCATGTATTTGTACCCGATGGCCGTGTAAGATTGGTTGATATGTTCATTCTGCTGTGGTCCCATTGTTTCACATACTATCTGTGCAGTCGCGAACAGACTTGTGAGGGGTCAGTGGAACGTAGTACTCGAGTAACGGTGGGCCCTCATGCATCACTCTACCGAGTTGCAACGACGGGCGGGGCGTCCCATTCGTGGGTGAAGGCAGTTGCCATTTTCACACACAGCCGCACTCGATGGAATAATTAGTGATTTCAAACGGCCACAGATGCCTTTTCGACGTGATGTTGCAAATGAGGAATTCGAAGGGCGGCGCTTTCGGTTTCCAGCTAGCGGCGAGGAGATGCCCACAGGTCTGACTGCAAATGTAACGTTCTATTGTTCTATGTCCTTGAGACAGGGCCCATGGCGAGGGAGCAATGATTGATATGAATAGTTTGGGATGCGCAATAGCTATGTGGGCGATGAGGCCGTCCGTTCCCAAATACATGTTACTTCACAACACTGGAATTACGGGCTGGGGCACTGTGGATTTAGCAGGCTGCATAACGCACAGACTCAATGGATGTTTCTAATGTTATGTGAGTAATTATTCAGGCATTTTGATCCCGGGATGAGGGAATGATGGATGGATGCATGGGCAGGTGATTTGATACAGAGTTTGCCATGTACAGGGCTTCTTGGGATCTATCCGCCTCCCCTACGCTATGTGATGCAGGGCTGCCATAGTGGGACCATCGTCCATCTGGCCTTGTTGAGCCCTCCCTGTCTCGAGGCGCCCTCAGACACTTGTGTCCATGCACGTTAACATTCCCATCTGATGGAATCTGTTTTGACAGACGCATGCACAGGTACACTCGTTTGTGATGGTGTTTGCACCTCGATATAGATGGTTATGAGTCGCAAGTGGTTTTGGGGTGGTGATGATCCTTTTGAGTGGGCTAGCATGCATATGGGTGTGGATTTCGTGTGATCATTGAAGTGAGTTGTTGGAATGTAGTTCTGATGGCCATTCTGTTCTTTTTCTTTTCTTTTGGTTGACAGGTATCTCCTCCCCTTTTGCCACTGCCATCTGTATGCCACTCCTGCAGATGGATTTTACTCCCGACACCTGCTGCTTCGTGTTAATCAGTGGAGCAGCATTACGATCTTATGGGACGATCGCCAATGGCCCACATGCCCTTACGCAGTACTGGTGGCTCGGAGCAACATTTCGGCCTTTCAGCTGGACTAGTGCCTCCCCATTGGGACGGCCCTGCGGTTCTGTGCGCTTCCATGTTGCCTTTTCGTACGTGAATGTGGCTCTGTGTACCATGGGGGAACAGGGCGACACACAGGTAGTGGCTGGTCATTTCTTGCGGAAGCAGCCCACAATGGTGATTAGTGTTTTGGAGTTCATGGCCTGATGGCTGTATGGGCTTGGTGATTTTGATGTGCATAAAATTTCTATTCTGATTTGGCCCGTGTAGCGTTTTTCTTTGCAAGTGATGTGGCATATGCCTATTTGGGGGGCGATGTATTGTGAGGAGATCTGCATTGGGTTCCAGCTTCGGGGTTTAGTTGCGTGGTACTGTGCTGTGCGCGTTTGCCTACGAAGCCCAGTGAGGTCAGGGATGGGGGCTGCCAATATGACAGTTTGAATGTTGTCATGCTCAGGGGCGGGGGATTGGGTTTTGTGTAACAGATGCCGGTCAGCCAGGTGGACTGGTGGAATGATGTGATTTTCGGAATATTGCTGGTCACAGGTGCCTGTGTTTGCGTGCGTTTCTTGGTGGGGGACTGTGGTCATGTCCATTGAGATGGCTTCTGTATTCGTGCCATCTGTGCCCTGCAGCTCCCATTGGCCCCTGTTGTGTTTCTTTTGTTCGTTGGCATGCATGGGTGACTTGTACATTTCAATGGTTGCATTGTGGCTTCATTGCACCTACGGGGAGTTGTACTTTGTGGGCAGGGAGCGGTGTACAGGCACTCAGTGGGGCCGTTTACGGTTGATTCGCGATGCCGTACTTCTCGCCATGGCAGAATGGTACATTACGCCATGCCTGATGGCGTTAGGTACATGTCCGCTAGGGTCGGAATTGGCGTACCGTTGCACCATGGTGGTGTTTGCGGTTTGGCATGGCGCGCGCGCGCGTGCTTGGTGCAGTTAGCGTTGGCGTTCACTACGGTGTCGCTAATGGCTTCGTACTTTGCAGTGACGGGTCATAGTCGCACCGAGCGCTATTCGATGGCGGTATTGCATTTCCGCCATCGTTTTTCGATTTCCGCCAGGGTCGTAATGAGGGCCTTTGAGTGTAATCATGGGCTCCAGGACATCACAGGGAATGAGTTACTTCTCTGGATGTTCTCTAGGCTTCCCCCTGTTGCAACTGATGCGGTAATCGAGTTGGGGGAGGTGGATAAGAAGGATTATGAATGTGTGAAACTAGCTTTAATAGCTAGATTTGGGAAGACGCCTTCCCAGTACCTTTAGAGGTTTAGGACCCTCAAAAAGCATGATGGTACCCATTGGGCTACCTGGGTGAGTGAAAGTTTGAAAAACCTAGAGGGATGGAGTAAGGGTTACATGGTTAACACTTATGAAGGAATGAAGAATCTTGCAATGTTGGAGTCAATTTATGATGCCTGCTCTCCTGAGCTCAGACAGCACCTAGCTGATTCAAAGGAATTAGATTCCAGGAAGCTAGCTAAGGCTGCTGACTTGTGGGTTGCCAACAGGGCCACCCACAAGGATTCAGGGGTCACTCAGAAAAAGGATGAGGGAAAGCAGCCACAAAAAGGGAACCAAGAGATTTCTAATACCTCCCAAACCAAAGAGGGCCCCACACAACAAAATAACCAGGGTAAGCCCCAGGGTAAACCACAACAGGCTAGTGTACCTTCTGGTCACAAACCAGAAGGAGGTCAGGCCAAGCCACCCTTCCAGAGAGCATTTGGAACATGCTATCTCTGTGGGGCAACTGACCACATCAAAGGAGATCCCACATGTAAGGGTAAACCTACAGGGATCAGCACAGTCTCCTTAGCCTTCACTCCTGAGGAGGAAGTCCAAATGGCTAGTGCTCACTTTGAAGTCTTTGCTGAAGAACCTTTGGGTCTTCAAGCAAGTGTAACAGTAGAGTCCATGGGTCTGGTTAGTGATCAGAATAGGAGTGTGTACAACTCCATACCAGAAAACCCTAAAGTTTATTATATGGACAGTGTTCTTGTCAATGGCCAGGATACTCCTGCCAGGCAAGACTCTGGGGCCAGCAGAACAGTAGTGGATGAAAGCTTTTTCAGGCCTGAGGATGTTGCTAAGGCACCCAAAGGTCCCACTAAGATGTCTGGAGGCCCTGTCCAAATGGTTCCAATTCTACCAGCCCTCATTCAGTGTAATGACATGACAGTGTTGATTCCTGTCAGTGTTCAGACTGAGGTGCCTGGGAGAGTCCTGTTGGGGAATGATCTAAGAACTCTAGGAGTAGTATCCAGTACCCCCAGGCCTCCCAGTATGGAGACCCAGAACCAAACCAAATTGGCTAGAGAGGCCACCTTAAGGAACCACTCTAAGCCTGTGGGAACCTCTACTGAGACCCCCACGACAAGCCCTGGTGTTGGTAAGTTGACCTCTAACCCAGGCAAAATTCAGGCTAAAATGTTAGGGAAATGGGAGCCCCAACCAAGCTCCATCAGTGTTCCCCCAGTTATAGAGTCTGTGACTCCCCCTGCTTCTGAAAAAAAGGTAGATAGACCTACTGGAACCGTAACTAGGCCTAAGAGAACTGGTAATTCTCAGTGCTGGTGGAAAACCAGAAAAGAAAAGTCTAAGGCCAAAAACCTTCAGACTGTTGGACCTTCCAGAGAAGACTCCAACCCAATTCCTAGTCTTAAGGGGGAAACTCCTAAAGTAGGTAAAGGTAGATCTAAGAGGAAGGAGAAGCATGTACCTTGCTTATCCCCATCCCCTCCAACCAAGAGGCCTAAAACCCAACCTTCTCCCAACAGAGAGGTGGTGAGGACCTCTGGAGGCCCCTCTAGATCTAAGGGAATCCTTTATAAGGACCTCTTGAAAAAGCCTAACACAGGTTCAGAAGGTGTAACAACTTCTGAGGGACTGATCAACCAGATCCCCTATAACTTTAAAAAGACTGATGTTCCTCAAAGGGTTTGAAGGTCATATAGCTTACAAAGGAAAACCTTTGACTCTACCATTGAGCACAGGTCAGGGTGACACCACCAAAATGCTGATGGTCTCTCAAGGATGTATGTCATCGACTAGAGGTATGAGATTCATCCAGGAGTCATCCAGGAGTAGATTAAATCCTCCTGTCCCTTAGTTGGGGTCGGGGGGGGCGAGTGTTAGGGAGAATTCTCTGTTTAGGCTGAATTTCCTAACCTAGTGAGTCCCCCAGCAGCTTTGCTGGATTTCTGGAGTTTGTTTTTTCTTTTGCCAAGAGTGAGACTCTTTTTTTCCCACTCTTGGACATAATTTATGGTGTTCCTTTGAATGTTAATGTGTTTCATGGGCTATGGGGTCTTTTACTCCATAGGGTCTCATATGTTTTTTTCTATGTGTGTTACACCGCACCCTCCGTGCAGTAACACTGGGGCGTATTAGTGACCCCCCACCATAGACTCCATATCCTGGGACTGACTACTGTCTCCCAGGGCATGTAAAGTCACCATTGGCTTTACTAGTCCCAAATTACTAACAGAACCAGTACAAACCATCATATTGTGGATGTACTGGTAGGGGCAATTCGATTGCCCCTGGGTCTGTTATTTGAGGGGACACTGTCCCGTCCCCCCCGTCGAGTTTTGGCTGGTGGCAGTGGATACTACTTTTTATATTCAACCGCGAATATATCTCTATGGGATTTTCCCATTGTTCGAGGCTAATGCTTTTTAACATAGCCTCTAACATACCGCTGGTTTATTTATTTAATATTAATTCACCGATTGGTATTTTCTGCCAGAACTCGGTTTTAAAATGGGATTTGTGTTCGCCTCTGTAACTCCAAAAGTGGTGCCACTCTATCTGGATACCACAGGGGGTGCGGGAGGGGGTTTAGGCACCCTGGACTGAGTTACCTTGGTAACTCAAGTCGCACTCTTGTGTGATTGGCCCAAGTGGTGAGCCGGCCGGCTCACCACTTAGCATGTTTGATTGACAGCTAGGCTGAGTGAATGGGGGTGTGCTTCATAAAAGCAGGGCTTTTGGGACTGGAACTTTAGAAGTCGCCACAGGACCTGAAAATCCGACGAGGGAGAAGCTGAGCCGACCTGCTACGACAACACCACCGGTGGAGCCCTGCTGAATCGACTCACCACTTCCCAACGACACAGGAGATCTCCCTGCTGGAGAGTCTTCTTCCCCTGACTGGTGGGCACAACCAGTTTACCTTCCTTTCTCGCATCCCAGGACGTCTTGTGGTCGAATTGCCCGTGCCAAGCTGCCCGGCAACCGGATAGCCACTTACCACTGGACCGTGAATAAAAGGACCGCTCCTTTTAATTGAGAGCTCTGCGGCTGGTTTCTTCCCTGGCAGTGCAACTGACTCCTGCTTTCCTCCCCGACGAGATCCTCTCTTCCTCCGGACGAAGCACCGACTTGCACCGGCTGCCAGGAACAACTGCCCCCGCTGGAGCGTTCTCAGCATTTTAAGGTACCGTGTCCGCCAGGTCTCCCTTTCTAAAGATTGCTACAAGGTAACAATAATCCCTTAACCTTCTGGACTGGGTTGGCCGCCTTGATCATCTAACTGGTCCCTTTCTTTTTGGTCCAACTCTTTCTGAACTTATTGCGAGACTTTTGGGCACTTTGAACCGTGTGACCTTGGACACATTTCGACCGGAGCCTCTTAAAGTGGGTCCGGCCTTGTTAACTTTGACTTTATGGTTTTAACCTGCCTTCTTCTCCTACTGTGTTCTTCCGAAAGTGTTGGGATCTGTTTCTATCTTTGCTCTGCCTTTCTCTCCCTTTTAAACCGATTGATCAGAGTGCCATCTTCGTTAAGCGCTCACCGCTGTCTGAAAATGAGTGTTGCTTTACTTAAGACTTGTCTAACTAATCATTGAAGGGAGTGTATATCTTTTAGTGACCGTGTTTTTGAACTGCTTGATATTAGTGCCAGTGTGTTTTACTAGATGTGTTTTTAAATATATAATTATATCTCTTTTACACCAAGCTCTGGTCAGTGTTTGCTTGTTCTACGGTGTTCTTTTGACCTATTGTGAACAAATCACATAAGCAGTCAGCTATATATGTATTGTGAATAGTGGAACACCTCTTCTAGGTACAGTAAACACCTATAACTACTTTTGTGACAACACACAGGCATACTAGGTGAGCAAAACCTAAGGATGTAATATTCAAAGACAGGTGCTTTTGAGATCAGTGAAACACAGATTGAGATAAGCAGTATCCCCTGTAACTTATTTTTGGATGGCACACAGCGAACTCAAGGTAAGTAAAACCCATATACTTTTTCAATCTCCCAATCAATTCTGGGTTATACCTTTCCCAGCAATACAAGTTAAACCTATGTACCACCTATGAGGGACAGTTAGAACCAAAGCCAATGGGTTAGAAGAGTCTGCAGGCAGCCAGGACAGCCAAAGTCAATTTGAACAATGTCTATGGAGCTGAGACACGTCTTTAGATAGCACAGGGAAAGCAAAATCCAAGGCTACACTTTATGAATGACTCCAAGTTATTCTAGGTATGTAACACCTAGTGCAGACTTATTCTGGACAGGCCTAGGAGCTAGTCAGGGGAAGCAAGATCCAGTTGGGGGACACTCATACAATTATCCTAACAGGAATAATCTGGTGAAACCAACACATGACTTTTGGGAAGAGGCACAACCTAATCACAGGTGAGTAATATACCTTTACATCTACTTTCTATTATAATGGCAAAACTGTTTCTAAGGACAGAAAGATGTTAACATACTTTTGAGAATAGTGCATCACACATCCAATGTAAGTAAGAACTTTTATAGCTGTTCACTCTCAGAGTTACAGTTACCAACTAACTCATTTACAAGTAAGTCACTTTTAAACACTTATTCTCTTTTCTAGGAAAAAGATCCAATCCCTTAAACATCTTTCCCTTATTCTTGGAGCATGAGTGTTTTCAGTGGCAGAAGGGGGGTCACTAGGATCTAGTGTCCAACAGACAGTGTACGGATAGGCTCTTAAGTAGCAAAAGTCAGAGTTCCTTAATTAGACTGTTCAAACAGGTGAGTATTTTACTTCGAGAGTTAGAAGAGGATCCAGAGGCTTCACAGACAGGATTCCAGCAGTGGAACTGGGTGAACTGAACGAGAGGCCTACCAATCACAGAAAACTCCCACAACTACACAGGAATCACAAGAGGTTTAAGGTAAGTACATACCCAAGCCAAAACAGTACCTCAGCATTGACAAACAGTTTGCAGCAGGAGAACTTCAGGATCTGCAGCCAAAAACCCAGTCAGTGGATGACTGAAAACAGGACCTTGGAAGGGACTTTGCATCAGGGATCAAAAGAGAAAGCTCTAGGCAAGGTTTTCCTCATGGCTGGATGCAGCTCTGTGGATTTGGCACCTTTTACAGGAGCACCGAAGAAAACAGAATATCGCAGTCGGATTCTCGTCATTACAAAGATTCAGCATTCTGGTGAAGGGACTTTTTGAACTTGATTCGTGTCTTTGTAGATACACCAGGATGCCCACGAAGTTTCAGCAAGATACGCAATTCGGGAGACTGTGCACCGAAAAATGGCTTGAGTTCCCAGGGTATTGGGGTATTGCAGCCCCGCAAGGTCGCAGCAATGCGTGGGATGGCTCCAAATGTGGGTCTTCTTGAGACTAGTGGGTGTCACCAGGCTCTGGGTCAGGGTCATTGTTCCGAGTCCCCAGGCCAATTTTTAGAAAGGGCTACAGCAAGCTCTGGTTACACAGCAGGCTCTGCAGTCGCAGGAAATCGTTTCAGCCACTTTTTCTTCATCATCCTCTTCGGTTTTGGTTCCAGTGGTCGACTTGTCTTCAGCTTCCAGGTTTGCAGTATTTAACAGGAATTACAACACAACCTCTGCATTCCCCCCCCTACCTTTTACAACAAGGGGCTGTCTGGTTGTCCAATCAGGACAGCCAGCCCCCCACTGGGATTTGTCCCCACTCATGCAAGAAGGAAGACAAAGGGTTGCAGAGTTTTGGACTCCTCCCTCGCTTCCTGCCTTCACAGACAGACTGGAGCCTGGGCAGGGAGTCCAGGGGACTGCTGCCGAAGATAAAAATTACACAAACGAATTTCCCATTCTGGATGTCAGGGGTAGGAACAAGAAAGGACAAGAAGCACTAAAATGGTGAAAAAACAAGACAGGGGCCATTTTGGTAAAATGAGCACCCTTAGGTACCTTTACTGCAGCTGTGAACACAGCCCGCGGTAAAGGTACACCAAATTAATACAAGGTATCAATGCCACCAGCCATTGAAGGTAAGCTTGTCCCTGTAACAGAAGTGTTACAGTTTTAGTGTGAAAGGGGATACATTGTATCTCCCCCACTCCTCGTAAGGTGGGGTGTGCTGGTTTCACCAAATAAAATGTAAAAGGGATCCAAAGATCCTTTCTACCCTTGGGAATTGTAGTCCTCTCAAGGTTAGCCAGAGAAAGTAAAAGGGGTGCCCCTAGGGCAACCCAGCAACAATAAGCACTTATTGCCAAAAAGTTGTTAAAGAGGATAACTTTAAAAAGACACTATGGAGAGTCTAAGAAAAGACACCCATAAAAAGAGTAAAACATTATGTGGGGGTGGAAAAAGGTTCCCACTCACAGAGGTATAAGGAAAACATATCCCACTAGTAAAACAAAACGTTCTGGGGTTGACACATGTCAGGAAGATTTACCATTTCTATGAAAATCTTACCTACCAGTTCCCAGAGCAATGCTACCCTCCCTGCCATTCATATTTTGAATGATGCCACTCTGGACCAGTCCCATTCTGGTTTTTTCCCCCTCCACACCGCTGAATCAGCCCTCAACATATTTTTGGGTGAGCAATGAAGATGGGGCCCTTTCCTTCTTAACAGAGCTTGGTATTTCAGCCACCTTCATCACGGTGGACCACAGTACCGGTTTCAGAACCTTCCCTTAGTGGAAGGGGGTCCAGATCAGGCTTAAAAAGATATTCTTAAATTCTGCAAACAAACAGAGAAACCTGAGGTAATGAACTCCTGCTCCCATCAGAGCAGTTATCGGTGGCGATGGACATAGTTTGCTGCTGCTGCATCTTATGTTCAGGTGCCCGGGCCTGGCACTTCCACCCTTAAGTAGTCGACACCTGTTCACTGTGGTGTCATGGTGCCTCAAAGAAATCAGAGCGTGGATGAGCACCAGCCTCAAACTCAGCAGCTCTAGGAGTAAGATTCAAGTTTCAAGAGCCAATCTTCAGCCAGGAAAAAATGATTCCATTTGCTAATGTACTTTCTTTGGAAAAGCAGTGGTGATTAAAATGAAATGAAGACCTTGAGGCTTCTTCTGGGACCCAACATGAGCCCAGCACCCATGAGCCAGAGTTTCCTTATGATCGCTTTGGATGCCGGCCCTCTGAAAATGCGAGCATTGATGACCCACCGCCTGGACCATGGCAGCTCTCTTTATGCACAACTCTGATGGCCATATCCAGAAACTAGAAAAAAGTACAGCATGCTGCCCTTCCTCGCCTATCCAAGGGTGTTAAAATACCACTCTGTTTTTAATCATTTCAATTTCTCCCACTTCTCTCCAGGATCCACTTCAACATTCTGTGCTTTGATGTGTTAAAGTATTAACAGCAGGGTGTCAGCGAGATCTTCAGAGAAGACTTTGCACCAACCCCCCCTGCAATTTGCTCATTGTGCCCTCAGACTGAAACATCGACCATGTCAGAGCATGATAAACTCCCAGGCACTCGTGCACTTGAAAGCAGACCTTCCCCAAAGAAAACAACATCCCTCACCCATCTTATTTATTTATGATTTGTACAGCGCGGACACTGACCGGGAGGCTTAAGGGCACTAATTAGACAAAACATAGACATAAAAACACCTACTTGCAGTACATACAGGAAACAGAAATCAGCAAAATCAAGGTTCTAATCAGAAGTATTTAATTAAATAAGAGGGTTTTCAAGCCCTTTCTGAATACTCTGATGGAGGTTTTTTCTCTTAGTTTGACAGGCAATCCATCCACATGGAGAGAAGAATAGGCCATGCGGTTACCTTTCTTCCACCCTTGATCCTGTAGCATGCACTTTGCCAAGATGTTTGGGAGCTGTCGCTGCTGTGTCTGTAAAACAGAGTGAGGGAATGGTCCTAGGCCATGACCTAACCCTGATGGTGCCTCACTCTGTAGATGTTCTATTGAACAGAACTCAAACGCGACACCTCACTTCCGCACGGTTGATAAGATATGAATTGATCTTGTTTGCTCCCCACATACAAATTAAGAGGTGTTGTGTTCTTAATCCAGCTGAACTCTTACCTTTCCCGCAAGGTACTGCTTGCAGTGACGAAGAGTCACATGACTGTTTGTACACTACCGAACAAGAGACAAAGGGTAGAATTGATCTCAAGAACACTCCTTTGAATAATCCACAAGGAGAGCTGTTTTGCAATGGTTCCTGCTTCAAACTTCCGGATGGTACAGCCACAGCTGCTTATGCAATCACCACATTAAGCACGGTCGTGGAAACCAAGAGAATCATGCATAACTCCGCGCAGGCCACAGAGATTATAGCATTGACCCGAGCTTGTGAACTTTCTAAAGGGCTTACAGTAAACATATATACTGATAGTCAGTATCCCTTTGGGGTGGTTCACAACTTTGGTAGACTTTGGTCAGAAAGAGGGTTCGTAACTTCACACGATACAAAGATTCAGCATGGCTCCCTAATAGTACAACTTCTCTCAGCGCTCGCACTTCCCACTCAGTTAGCTGTCATAAAGTGTGCAGCACATCGAAAGATTATAGATGATATAGGAAAAGGGAATGCTTTCGCTATCAGATAGCTAAGCAGACTGCCACCAATTTCTCTGCAGAAATGCACGTTTCAAGGGAGACTGTAAATGCCTATGCAATGGATGAGGGTGTTGATTCCGTAAGGGATATCCAAGCCGATGCCACATTAGAAGAGTCCAAGAAATGGGCAGAAGGCTTGGGGAAACTTGATGATGATAGGTGTTGGGTGGATGTAGTTGAAGGGAAATGGCTACTTCCAGAGGCATATGTGATGATGATGGTCGTCATGGCTCATGGCCCTACCAATATATGTGCCCATAATCTTACAAAAATGTTGGAGAAAGTTTGGGCAAATGACAAAATCTCTAAAAAAGCTCAGTGCTATGTTCAAGACTGCATGATCTGTTTACAGCACAATGTGGGAAAAGGAACATCAACTCAGAGGGGAAGTTTTGGTCCACCTTCTTTCCCCTTTGAGGCTATCCACTTTGATTTTATCGAAATGGAACAATGTAATAACTTGAAATATTTGTTAGTTGTCATCTATGCTTTTAGCAAATGGATTGAGGCTTTTCCTGTTAAAGACGCTACAGCCATGACTACTGCAAAAACTATGTTAAAAGAATATTTTCCTAGGTTTGGGCTACCAAGAGTCATCTGGTCGGAAATGGTCCACATTTTGTCGCTGCTGTAATTCTGCAGATATGTGCGGCATTACAAATTGACAAACGGTTCCATTCGGCCAGACATGCTCAGAGTGCCGGATTAGTAGAAAGACACAACGGCATCATCAAGAACAAGCTCGCTAAGACGTGTGCCAGCACTAAACTAAAATGCCCGGACGTCTAACTGATCGTGTTACTAGCTATGCGTACAACCCCACAAACTAAGACTGGGCTCTCTCCCTTTGGGGTGGTCATGGGGAGACCTGCGAATATCTGGAACCTTCCGAAATATCGATCTTTAAGGAATGCTGAAAATGTACTTCTTTCAGATTGCTGTGGCCAGTTGATTAAAAACCTGAATTTGATTTATCACCAGGTGCGGGAGGTTTTACCTGTACGATACGAGGGCCCAGGTCATAGCATCCGACCTGCAGATTGGGTGTTAACCAAGGCCTTTGAGCGTTCTTCTTGCCTTGCACCTCGGTGGTGGGGCCCGCTCCAGGTCCTGCTGGTCACACAGACTGCGGTGCGTGTCGCAGGCAGAAAACATTCGATCCACGCGACGCATGTCAAGAGACTTCCTCACCCAGTGCCATACGATACAGAAGAAACAGAACCCCTCACTAATACTGCAACCAACGATCCCGAAGCAGTAAACAACGACAAGAGTGCATCAGAGATTCTCTCTGAGCCTGTAAGGCCTGGGAAACCTGCCATCTTGTCTCCACACTCTCTAAAAGTTTCGTTTCCGGAAACTGTTGTTGCAGATCTTGCATCTTCACTTGCTCTTGATACGTCGCTTTCAACGGGAAGTGGCAACACATAGTTCTCGGATCAATCAGTACCGGGGACAACAAGGTACAATTTGCGTCCAAGGAAATAGACTTACGGCACGGTTCGGCTGTGCATTTGAAGAAGAAAGGAAACTCATCAAGGGCTTGCTTTTTGCCCAAGTAATTGTTTGAGAAAAGGGGATTTTGTTGGCTTGGGTTGTGGAAGGACTAAGAGGTCGCTCGGCCCGGAGGTCGCCAGCAAATAACATTGGGGGTTTTCGTTTGAAGATTGCAATGCCTGCAACCGCTACCTCGCGTACAGGACTGATAAATGATCGTGTGACTAGCAGTGAGAATGGACACATTGTTTGGGCCCCGAAAACGTACTGCTGTCTTTTTATAATTTCGATTGGTTTTATAATAGTAACTGTGCTAAGTCTTTGGCACCTGGAAGAGGTGCATCCATTCAAAACCTTGTTACAGACTGAAAATGTACCCACTGTCCCTGCCCCTTTTGTGCATTTGCATACTCTGTCTCATCGAGACTTCCAGCATAGACAAAGATATTATAACAATACCTTGTTACTCATCATGAATGCTACACATGCCATTTTTAATAGGTCCAACTGTTGGGTCTGCTCGCATTTACCGCAAAACAGGGATATGGAGCTAGACTGGTATATTCATCCTTTACCTTTGACAACTGCTTGTTATGCTTCTCTTAGAGCACTATTCTTTGGCCGTTGGAACGATAGCATCTCGGGGAACTTTGATGGTACTAATTTGAATAATTTTGAGAAACGTGTTCTTACGCCTTTGGGATGCTCGCATTTCCCAAATAGGAGCAAGCTCAACGTTTCTTCTATTAGGCCTTCTGATAGACTGTCTCGTCCTTTTCAATCTTTGATTTCTTTTAAGATGGCTCCTATAGGCAATAAGGATGCCATACCTCCATCTTACACTGTTAACCATAGCCCTGATTCAGTTTCTTTCTGCGTACAGCGGAATGGTACTCAGTCAATGGGGAATTTTAAAGGTTGTGCCAACGTTGCGAATTTGACTGGGGAAGACAGACCTTTGTATGTAGGCGAACCTGTCTACTTCGTTTGCGGTAATGTAGCATTTCCATGGTTACCCAGGGATTAGCAGGGAACTTGTTATTTAGGGATCTTGTTACCCGGGGTATTCATAGCCGGTACTGTAGAGATTTCAAAGGCTCATCCACGACGGGATGAGAATGGTGATAATCCAGCAGCAGTTCTGGGGGACGTAGCGAAATCCCTTGCGCCATTTTGGGGACAAATAGCAAACTCTGAAGACATCAGGAGACTAGCGAGAGTACTGGAGAGAACCATCAACCGGACCACGGACATACTATACAATATGACGTTAGAACAGAAAGCAATAAGATTAGTAGCACTTCAGAACCGGATGGCATTAGATGTCATTCTGGCTGAACGTGGTGGAGTGTGTAAATTAGTGGGGTCCGCTTGCTGTGTTTTCGTGCCAGATTCCTCCCCAACTATCTTCAAGGCAATACAGAATCTGCACGTCCTTAGTTCAGAAGTGCATGTTCCCGAGGGAAATTGGGATCTTAGCGCTTGGTTCTGGGACTTCTTGCGATCTTGGGGTTGGAAGGTGCTTTCGGTCTTGCTGATCATTTTGGGAATTCTGTTGTTTCTTTGTTGCTGTATACAGTGTTTACCTAGTATATGTTCGATGCTAGTGGGATGTTGCGCACAAGCGATAGGTACAATAGGACACAAGGTATATGCCCCAGATAAGGGTTCCAAACAGTATGTGCTGGAAGAGATTTTGATAGACGATCTAATGGCAATAGCTATTTGTATGGCTATTGAGACGTGGAATTGTTCGTAAAGTGCCCAGAAGTAGTTTAGCGCTTGGCATAGGCCAAAAGGAGGGTTTGTCGAACGGGAAATTATATTGTGCCTCCTATACTGTATGAATATATGTATATTGGCCTACGCCAAGCTGCTTATAAGCCACTTGTGAGGATATCCACGTTGCAAGGTCTTGACCTTAGATCAGTGTAAGCCGCCATTTTAGATCAATCCACCATTTTAGATTCTCCCTCTAAAGTCACCCTGTGTTTTAAGATGGTGGATAATTTAATTTCGAAAGCAACATGGCTGTCTTGACCTCTGTGTATAAACTAATGTATAACCTGCCTGCAGGCTACATGTTTGGGTCATGAACTGAGACCTTGTCCTTCGCTGACCTGTGTGTAGAGGATTGCTTGCACCAACGAAGCTAATCCATAAGCATATGTTAAACACAATGGCCCTCATTACGACCCTGGCGGAAAGTGACTGACCGGACCGCCACAGCGTAAATAGCGTTTCCGCCATTGCACGAAGGAGCAAAGTGCGGCCCATTCCGACCCATCGGGCACGAGCACCACGGCATGGCGGAAGTGCAAAGTCCGCGATGGCGGAAATGACCCCAAAACGGCCCACACCGCCGCCGTACGGCGCCCTAGGTGCAATACCGCCACCCATCTTAGCGGACACCGCAGTGAGCGCCAACCGGAAAGTACGGTGACCGTAAATATACGGAAACGGAAGTAAAAACATGGGCCCGGAACGGGAAACATCCCGCCGTACACCTATAAAACCACAAAATCCACACAACCACTAAAAACACTACCCTGAGACACACCCCAACCCGTCATCCACCCTAGCGAAACCAAGAAAAATGGGAAAAGTAGCGAAGAAAGCGTGCGACCGAAAGCGGCAGGTCCACTTCTCCCGTGAGGAACTCACCGTGCTAACAGAGACCCTCCAGGAGAATGCTGCCGTCGTCTTCTCCACGCAAATGACCAGGACGGCACTTGCGAACAAGAAGGCCATATGGGCCCTGGTGGCACAGCGTGTAAGTGCGGTGGGGACCGCACCCCGCAACCCACAGCAATGCAGAAAGCGATGGGACGACCTGCGGATACGCGTCCGTAGCATACTTTCTGCCAACCGCAACATTGCCACAGCCACCGGGGGAGGTCCTGAATCACCCATCAAGTTGACCCCCTGGGAAGAAATCTGTGCCTCCACCATTGGAATGGAGAGCATAGAGGGAGTCGGAGGGATGGAGAAAGGAGTGCAGACATCCGAAGAATCAGGTAGGTGGCCCAAATAAAACAATGCTAAATCCACAATTTCCAATCATGTGAAGTACCATGTGTCCCCATAGTGCAACAGAAACACATGTCCAGGAGAACGTCCACACACATTGGCCTGATAGCGCACTTTAAAACTCACAATAAATACATAAATAATTAAAAACCCCTAAAACACCCACTACACGTGCAGCAGGCACACCCTAACTGCAGGCTGCCAAACAACTGCACCCTCACTCCACACACAAATGAAAGCACCTCCAAGGCCCCGACCCAAATCACCCTCAGGTACCACCCCAATGCATGTGATACAATGCCATTCCAATTCCCACAGACCCATTAATAACCCTCGCCCTCCTTTACTCCACCACAGGGTCCGATCCAAACGACGAGCATCAGGACACCCCTACCAGCACACCTGCAAAGAGGGCCAAGACCAACGGCCAAAGACCCTCCACCTCAGCTGCACGGATCAAGACACGGCAGCAGCACAAATCAGGTGGCAGCACAGAGGAGGGAACATCAACAGGCACCCCAGCAGCCAGCATGCCCACAACACCACCACCACAGGTCCCCCCAATGGATGCCACAGAAGGCACTGCCTCTGGTGGCAGCAGCACCATAGGTGACACCCCATTGATGGCAGCATGCTCCGACACAGAAAACGGGGATGTCGAAGTCAGATCCATCCATGACCTGTCCCAATCCCCCTGTCTGTCCCATCCCGTACACCATGAGGATACCACGCAGGGGCACCCACAAGACGACGACTGGCCATCCCCCACAAGCCCTGTGGCAAGGCAACATGAGGTCACCAGCCCCTCTGTGACACCACCGCAAATGGCCATGGCCCAGCAGAGGCAACAGTCCCTCGACCAGTTAATCGTGCAACAGCAGCAACTGGCCACGCTCCTCAAGGACCATGCCGATGAATGTGGGGGCACTAAGGCAGACATAGAAACATCAACTGAGACACTTAGGGCAGAAATGGAGAGAAGTACAGAGACACTAAGGGCACAAATGGAGAGTAGCACCGAGAGCCTGAGAGTACAAATGGAGAGTAGCACCGAGAGCCTGAGAGTACAAATGGAGAGTAGCACCGAGAGCCTGAGAGTCCAAATGGAGAGAAGCACCGAGAGCCTGAGGGAGGAACTGCATGCGACGTCCAAAGACGTATGTGCCGAACTTGCCGCAGTGCGCCGTGTGCTCACTGAGCTCTCACAAACCCTTAGGGACATGCATGGACGTGAGCAGGCAGAGACATCATCCGTTGCAAGTTCCGTCCAGGGCAGCCCCCAACGTAGATCTGGGAGGAACCTGCGCTCCACAGGCAGGGGTGCCCCTGATACCCGCAGAGGGGGCTTGCAATAGCGACTGCCCACTGACGATGAGCATCTTTGGACACTGGTGTTCGGGGGGGAGGTAGGAGGGTGGAGGGGGTGTTTTGGGCTCACTTGGGTGGCGGGTCGATAGGGTGTTCAACATGATATCACATATGCCATAAACAATGCACGATCAACCAATGAGATGTGTGGACAATGATCTTTGTGTACTAGGCCATCATAGGCGTACAGTCCATATTGTGCATGTACCAGACACACACAGTGCCACGAGTACCGTGTCCATGTATCAGCCACCAGGCGTGAGTGCTAGAAGCATGCATCAATGAGATGCTGCAAATGTCACAGCCCTCCGGTGCCTCGCAGACTCCTTGAGGTGCTGCCACATCCCCACCCTCATCATGACCATCTTCAGGTGCTTGCAGTTCTGCGTCAGGGGGCATGGGCACATTTCTACGTACGCACATGTTGTGGAGCATGACACATGCCATCACCATCTTTGCAACCTTCTCATGGCGGTACAGGAGTGCCCCGCCAGACCTGCTGAGGCAGCGGAAACGAGTCTTCAGTAGGCCGAATGCCTGTTCAATGACTACACGGGTACGTGAGTGGGCATGGTTGTAGTCCTCCTCATGCTGGTCCCGTGGGTTCCGGACTGGTGTGAGGAGCCATCTCTTCAGTGGATATCCAGCATCACCTGTATGTGGACGATAAACGTATGATGTGGAATGCCATTGCTACGTACGCACACCCCCCCCCCTTCCTGCCAGGTCATTGCCGAATCACATACCCCACATCATCATGCATGAAATGAGACTCACCGAGTAGCCAGGATCTGTTCTCTGCGTGTCGCTCCATGTAGCGTGGTATTGTAGAGTTCCTCAAGACCATAGAATCATGGGTTGATCCAGGGAATCGGGCACAACAATGTGTAATGATCCTGTTGGAGTCACACACCATTTGTACATTCAGGGAATGGAATTGTTTTCGGTTGCGGTACTGGGCCTCCATGGCATGTGGGACGACCAATTCCACATGGGTGCAGTCGATGGCACCAATGCAACCCGGTATGCCGGCAAGTGCATGGAATCCCACTTTTGTGTTGGTAATTTCCTGCTCCGAGCGTGGTAGAGAGATGTAGTCGTCTGCGTGCTGCAGGAGGGCATCGAGCACTTGCAATAGTGTCCGTGAGAACAGTGGCTGAGAAATGCCATGCAACTGTCCGACTGTGTGCTGGTAGGTGCCTGTGGCCAGGAAGTGGAGTACAGACACCACCTTCAGTAGGGGTGGGATGGCGGTTGGGCTATCTATCATGCTGACAAGGTCAGCCTGTGTCATGTCCACAATGGCGGCTATGGTGTCCCGGTCCAAACGGTAGAGGGTGTGGATCTGCTCAGCAGTGAGGTTGAACGGATGTGCTCGGAGGCGTGGGATTGCGGGCTGCCTGCGTGGTGGTAGTGGCTGTGCTGGCGGCCCTTGCTGGCCCTGCCTTGCCCTCCTCCTCCTCCTGCGTCTCCTCCGTGCGGCCGGTTGTAGTTGGTGTTCGTCTTCTTCTTGGAGTTGGAGTACTTGCAGTGCTATCAGGTCCCCCAGGGCCAACATCGCGAGTCCTGCCGGTAGCATTTCGGAGTGGGTGTGGTTGTGGGAGGAGACTGGGTGTGCAATTTATGTGTTTTCAGGCTGTATGGCCTCCACCTGTGGTGATTCATTCCACCTGTGCAAGCTGCTCTCCCCTTTGGCCGAGCATGTCCCGCACACAACGCTGCAATTCGAGTAATGGCATCTTGCTATTGCAATCATGTATTTGTACCCGATGGCCGTGTAACATTGGTTGATATGTACATTCGGCTATGGTCCCATTGTTTCACATACAATCTTTGCAGTCGCGAACAGACTTGTGAAGGGTCAGTGGAACGTAGTACTCGAGTAACGGTGGGCCCTCATGCATCACTGTACCGAGTTGCACCGACGGGCGGGGCGTCCCATTTGTGGGTGAAGGCAGTTGCCATTTTCACACACAGCCGCACTAGATGGATTAATTTGTGATTTCAAACGGCCACAGATGCCTTTTCGACGTGATGTTGCAAATGAGGAATTCGAAGGGCGGCGCTTTCGGTTTTCAGCTAGCGGCGAGGAGATGCCCACAGTCTGACTGCAAATATAACGTTCAGGGACAGGGGCCATGGCGAGGATGCAATGATTGATATGAATAGTTTGGGATGCGCAATAGCGACGTGGGCGATGAGGCCGGACGTTCCCAAATACATGTTACTTCACAACACTGGAATTCCGGGCTGGGGCACTGTGGATTTTGCAGCCTGCATAACGCACAGACTCAATGGATATTTCTAATGTTATGTGAGTAAATATTCAGGCGTTTTTATACCGGGATGAGGGAATGATGAATGGATGCATGGGCAGATGATTTGATACAGAGTTTGCCATGTACAGGGCTTCTTGGAATCTGTCCGCCTCCCCTGCGCTATGTGATGCAGGGCTGCCATAGTGGGACCATCGTCTATCTGGCCTTGTTGAGCCCTCCCTGTCTCGACGCGCCTTCAGACACTTGTGTCCATGCACGTTAACATTCCCATCTGATGGATTCTGTTTTCACAGACGCATGCACAGGTACACTCGTTTGTGATGGTGTTTGCACCTCGATATAGATGGTTATGAGTCGCAAGTGGTTTTGGGGTGGTGATGATCCTTTGGAGTGGGCTAGCATGCATATGGCTGTGGATTTAGTGTGATCATTGAAGTGAGTTGTTCGAATGTAGTTCTGATGGCCATTCTGTTCTTTTTCTTTTCTTTTGGTTGACAGGTATCTCCTCCCCTTTTGCCACTGCCATCTGTATGCCACTCCTGCAGATGGCTTTTACTCCCGACACCTGCTGCTTCGTGTTAATCAGTGGAGCAGCATTACGATCTTATAGGACGATCGCCAATGGGCCACATGCCCTTACGCAGTACTAGTGGCTCGGAGCAACATTTCGGCCTTTCAGCTGGACTAGTGCCTCCCCATTGGGACGGCCCTGCGGTTCTGTGCGCTTCCATGTTGCCTTTTCGTACGTGAATGTGGCTCTGTGTACCATGATGGAACAGGGCGTCACACAAGTAGTAGCTGGTCATTTCTTGCGGATGCAGCCCACAATGGTGAAATGTGTTTTGGAGTTCATGGCCTAATGGCTGTATGGGCTTGGTGATTTTGTTGTGCATTAAATTTCTATTCTGATATGGGCCGTGTAGCGTTCTTCTTTGCAAGTGATGTGGCATATTCCTATTTGGGGAGCGATGTATTGTGAGGAGATCTGCATTGGGTTCCAGCTTCGGAGTTTAGTTGCGTGGTACTGTGCTGGGCGCGTTTGCCTATGAAGCCCAGTGAGGTCAGGGATGGGGGCTGCCAATATGACTGTTTGAATGTTGTCATGCTCAGGGGCGGGGGATTGGGTTTTGTGTAACAGATGCCGGTCAGCCAGGTGGACTGGTGGAATGATGTGATTTTCGGAATATTGCTGGTCGCAGGTGCCTGTGTTTGCGTGCGTTTCTTGGTGGGGGACTGTGGTCATGTCCATTGGGATGGCTTCTGTATTCGTGCCATCTGTGCCCTGCAGCTCCCATTGGCCCCTCTTGTGATTCTTTTGTTCGTTGGCATGCATGGGTGACTTGTACATTTCACTGGTTGCATTGTGACTTCATTGCACCTACGGGGAGTTGTACTTTGTGGGCAGGGAGCAGTGTACAGGCACTCAGTGGGGCCGTTTACGGTTGATTCGCGATGCCGTACTTCTCGCCATGGCGGAATGGTACTTTCCGCCGTGCTTGATGGCGTTAGGTACATGTCCGCTAGGGTCGGAATTCGCGTACCGTTGCGCCATGGTGGTATTTACGGTTTGGCATGGCGCGCGCGCGCGTACTTGGTGCAGTTAGCGTTGGCGTTCACTACGGTGTCGCTAATGGCATCGTACTTTGCGGTGACGGGTCATAGTCGCACCGAGCGCTATTCGATGGCGGTATTGCATTTCCGCTATCGTTTTTCGATTTCCGCCAGGGTCGTAATGAGGGCCAATGTATTCAAATACTGAAATGTGAACACTTGCTTGACTACATTGTATAAAAATGTTTAGAAGGCTTAACATGAAATCCTAAGATATACTGTTATTTTTAAGGCTTGTTAGTGAATACATTAAAGGTAAACCCTAATGTACGACCTCGGCACGAACCCTAGATCCGTAATGCATTAACTAATATTAACAGGGAAATGGGTTGAACATCAAGTTTTTGAAGGTATGTAAAGTGCGACTATTCTAATGTACAGTCGCACTCAATGAGCACACCGAACCACGCTGGAGTTCGCTGTGTTGTACTGAGGGCCGATAGCTATCTGTTGATTTGTCCTTTGAAACTGTTCAGTATAAAATAAAGATCTTTGTATGTTCCTTTGTAACCCGTGTTCGGTGTATTTCCTTTTGGGGTACTCAGCCTCGATATCTTCTTTTTGTTTTCACACTCCCATCTCCTTGGCTTAGAACCTCAGGGTTATCTTTGACTCCTCACTCTCCTTCTCTCCTCATATCTCCGATGTCTCTAAGAAGTCAAACTACCAACTGCACCTCCTCAGAAGTATTCTTCCCTTCCTCTCCTTCCCCCAGAAGCTCAGTGCATCTAAAGCCCTGGTTCTCTATAGGCTTGACTACTTTTTTAATAACATTTTAAAAAATTTTTATTGCAAATTAGTTTTACAATTTACAGAAAACTTTATCACAATTTCTATAAAAAAACTAAAACCTTTAAGAACCGTGAGTCCATGGTCAGTCCTTACAGAGTTTGTAGTCTTGCATCTTGGACGCTATGCATTCCAATAGAAGGTGTTATGTCGATTTCATCTGGTTCATTTGCATGCAGAATCTACAGGTCCCACCGTTGATTCCTCTTTTCCCCATCAGATGCTTATATTCATTAGTCGGATAGACTCCGAGTCAGATTTTCTTTAGCCTCTCTCTATAGTACTTTGATGGAAATTTCATCAGGTACTCAGGAAGTACATTCCTTTTGCGATGTTCATTGGACATGTTTTTATGGTGCTTCAATGAGAGTTTTGCTCTCTTGTTTGAATCCAATCCTGCCTGTTTACTTTTTCTTTAACTCGATTTGGATTGGTTAGCAACTCTTCAATTGATGAGTCTAAATCAAGAAGCATCTTCGTCCATTCCACTTTCCACATCTTTGATATGATTGTGCTATTTCCTAGACCGTTGTTGATTAGAATTTTTTACCCTTCTGCCAGATTCTCTTCATTGGTTTTTCTCAATAGCGCTATTGATTTCCATTTCATTTTTGACTCTAAAGATTCGAGGCCCAGCTCTGCTCTTATTGCAACAGTTGGTATGTTACAGGGCAGTTTTAGAATCGACTTTCAGAAGAGACTTTCGAGTTTCGCCCAAATACACCATGACATATTTAGCCCTGCCTCACTTCCATAAATTGGCATAGGTACGACTTTTTGTTTATAGAACATTCATGATGGCAACAAGGAGAATTTTTCTAATCTTCCATTGAATATTGAGCCTTGGGAACATAGCGTCCTCACTTTAGAATAAACCTCTTCCTCCCAATATTTCTAGATTCATGAGATGTTCATTCGTCTACCCAGGTAGCGAATCTCTATGACACACTCTAAGGCTTCGCCCCCGATTTGACAGCTAAATTTTTTTGTTGACCATTTCTTTCCGCTACCAATTGAAATAATTTTGGATTTGTTGATGTTTATCTCCAAACTGTTTAACAACATTGAATTCTGTAGCTTGTTTAAGAGGCGCTGGAGGCCAATTTGGGTTTCGTCAATAATGACTATGTCGTCTGCATAGCAGATCATCGCCACTTCCTGTTCATTGATCTTCGGATGGAAATGCCTTATGTCATACTAAATTTCCAGGAGGACTGCAATGTAGAGCTTAAAAAGCGTTGCTGCTAGGAGGCATCCTTGTTTGACTCCTTTATTAATGATTAATTCTGCTCTTAAAGTACCCTCATTCGAGATTCGTATTTGTGTTGAGGTATGATGTGTAGAGCTCTGATTGGATCTAAGAGTTCATCTGGGAAATTCCATTTTCTTAATTTTGCCCATAACTTATTGCTGTTGACTCCGTCGAAAGCTTGGCTTAAATCTATGAAAGCCAGCTGTAAGCCTTTCTTATTCCTAATCAAATTTAATTGTAGCATTGACAGAAGGAAGAGATTTAATTCAGTGCCTGTTCTCTTTGTAAACCCTGTTTGACGAGGATAAATGATGTTGTTTTCTTTCTGCTCAGTTTGTTAGGCTAGTTTGGAAATCTGAGGCAAATCATTTCCCTATTGTTGCAAGAAGTGACATTGGCCGATAATTTTTTGGGTCGTCTTGTTTTCCTTTCTTGAATGTGGCAACTTTTATACTTTTATTCAAAATTTCTGCGATTTTCTTTTGTTTCCCAATCAGAACAAATAGCATATTGATCATTTTTTCCCAATTTACTGGATTTTTCTTTAAATTAAGATTTGTCAAACCATCAGGACCAGAGGCGGTGGAATCCTTTAGTTTCCTTATGGCCACTTCTATTTGTGTTTCGTCCCTCAATATTTTCCAATGTCTGTTTAAAACTACAAATCACTGCTCTTGGACGTCCTCCAAGCAGGGACATCATTTAGGGGTTGCCAGGGGTCACAACTGCAACCCCTTAGATCTAGGTCTCCCTTGCTACCCCTGTGGTTTACCTTGCTACCCGTAAAAAAATGTAAACAAAAATAAAAAACCTTTTTTATTTAAATCTTTATTTAAATGCAAGGTCCTGGGCTATGGCCAGCACCATGTGGTTTTTTGCTTCTGGAGTGGCTGGCTTTCTTGTTCAGGCCTCTTAAAAATAAAAACATTTAAAAAAAGAACAGGGGCTCCACAAGTCTAACACTTTCAGCAGTGACGCTAAACAAGAAAGAATGGGAATACCAAATAATTTGTCTTTCTAGAATTCTATACAATAATTGCTACACTCATTAAATGTTTATTTCAGGCACACTTCATGGGTTTAGTCACTGATATAGTCTGTTCTTAAACACCTCAACTCAGCCTTTCATCCTTCTGAGGTCGATAAATGAGTACCAACACAGGTTCGGTGATATTGTATGTATATTTGTCCGATATAAAGCGCTTAAGCGTAAGTGCTATACAATAGCACATCATTTCATTTGGCCATGGACATCTGCTTGCATTCACAGTAAATTGGTAATATGGGCCTATTCACACTGATCTTAAGAATACATATGGCGATCCATTCTTGTATTAAATGTATATCACATTAAAGTGATATTGTGACCATATTTTTCGTAGTTTGCCTAGGAACAATGCTATGTGATGCCACTTCCTGTTTTGTCAAGGGGTGAAAGGTCATGTTCCATCGCTTCCCGTGATATCACTTTGGGGTGGGGTCAAATGACACCACTTCCTGTTATGTCATCAGAGGTCAAGGGTCATGTGATGTCACTTCCGCTACCCCTGGCATTTTGGTGAAATGACGTCCCTGCCTCCAAGGTTCCAAAACCTTGGGTGTAGTGCTTAACGCACTCAGATTTGGGGGCACTGCTTATTAGCCACTTCTGTTGGTTGAGAGTTACATTATTTATTATGTCCCACATTTCTCTTGTGGTTGCCTTTGATAAGGCGGCTACCATTATCTCTCCTTGCTCCTGATCTCTCCATTGTCGGAATTCAATTAGCCAGTTTTTATTTAGCTGTTGGGCTTGTTTGATTTGTTTTAATCGAGACGTTCCAGTACACCTTTTCTTAATTTGTCAGATTTCTTTGCGTAATTGCTTTCTCTTCTCAACCAGTTGCACACTATATTGATGTTTAGCTTTAAGAGAGTCCAATTTTGTGCCGACTTTCTGATTTCATACATCTTCAGTAGTGATTCATAATCTAACTGTGGATTAGGTCTACACATTTGATCCAAATATTTTTCAGTTATTTTCTTGATGTCGTTTTTCCTTAGAATTAGGCGGTTGCCTGCTGAATTTAACTCCACGTTCCTGAGAATGGAATTCTCGGTCCAATTGAATTTCACATGGCACGTTTGCCGTGATAATTTTAGAATGTTATAATCACTGTCAGATTATTGTACAACTTCAAAACTTATTAGCGTGTGTAGATTGAATCTTGAGACTCAGATGTAATCAATTGTGAAACTCACCACACCATTTGTCCAGGTTGGTTTCCCCGGGATATCACCATTTACTTGACCATTCAGCATATATAAATTGTTCTCAGCAGCCATTTGTGCCCGTTTTGCAGCGTCATTTGCACCCATACTTAGGAGATCCAAATTTGCAATTCCTTGTTTGGTCAGGCATTTTATATTCAAATCTCTGCATAATATGATTTTTTAAATGCGGATTTGATGTTGATTGATTTTTTATTACTTCCACTATTCCATTTATATGAGTTGCATTATTGATTCCCACTGGGTTCCAATAAACATTCAAAATCAATGATCTTTCTTGGTTTCTCAGGTTCTTTGACTTCGTTTCCAATAGAACCCATTGCATGTAATGATTTGGATTCTCTTTTTTGATGATTTGATTGCCTCTTCTTTGTCTGATCAATGTCAAGAGACCTGCTGAAGGTCTTCCATTATTTCCCTTTATTGCTGGATTTAGGTCGATGTCGTAATTTTCACAGATTAGCAGCTCTTGTAGCCAAGTTTCTTGCAAGCATATTATCGAGGCTTGCTTTAGATGGGGGTTCAGTTTATTCAACAGATGTTGATAACTCCTTGCATTACACAAGATCACCGTCTCTTGGTCAAATCCTTCAGACTGCTTTTGCTAATTCTTCTTGTTTTTTAATGACAGTGATTTGGCTAGCCACAACCAATCGGCTCTGGGCAGTTTACTTCTGTTGTTTATTTCCTCAACTTTGTTTGTTTCTACATCATTGGTCATGATGTCAATCGTTATTTTGAAACTCTAATTTTTTTTTGTCTTGCCTTTTAAAGACTTTGAACTTCGGTTCTTTAGCCTCTCGGGAAGGTCGAGTTTTTTGATTATGAACTCTCTCGGTGTCATTTTTCAGCTTGTCGTGATCATGCAATTCGTAACCTCGTTTTATTAGTTTTGATCCTTCCTTTAGCATGATTGTTTTTACTTTTGCTGAATTTAAATGAAGAATCACACAGTCCACTCGTTGTTCATCCATATATTCAACGACTGCTATGTCATATTAATTTATGCTCCTTAGCTGAAGGACGCAATGCAGTAATTGGATCACATTCTATCGATTCAAATTTGTGTCATCGTTATCTGAAAGGATATTTTCTGTTCTTAATTTTGGCTTGACTTTGTAATTGCCAGGTTCCATTGACTTCTTTGACTTTCCTGTATCCTTAACCCTTGCGTCCCCAGCCATTTTTGTTTTATTCCAGATTGTCTTGGTTATTAACTCCTTATCATTTCTCATTGTCGTTTTGATTGGGTATTTCCCTTCCAAATGTTGTTTGCTTCTTTTTTGATCCATTGTGAGGAATTCTGCATTGTCGTCATTGTCATCCTCTGTTAAACCATCACATTGTCTTCCATTTTCACCCATTTTGTTCAAGGAATTTTCTGTTACGAGAGAGTCTGCTGAGGGCTGTTCTATATCTTCAACCTCACTTTGTAGTGATTTGTTCTTTGCCTCCTCAATGTAGAATGACGCGTCATCTATTAGATCACATGAAACATTGACTTCATCCAAGTCACTTCTGCTGTCACTGTCTTCTACATTAAATATTCTTCCTGAAGTGGTATGGCTTTCACTCCCTTTATTCCCATCAAACTCTATTTTGTTTTTTTCCTTTTGCAAATGTTGTTGTTTTGTAATTTATATATGTCTCAAGAACATCCTTGCACCAGTTCCTCGACTGCACAATGCACCTTTGATATTCTTTGTTTTTTGATCACCTTTAGTAATCCATCTGACTCTGTTCTTTTGTTTGCTTCTTCAGTGTTTAGATTAACGTCCATCCGTCCTTGTACAGGAACAAAGACTAGATAGATGCAGCATTGTCAGAGGGTTTGGTCTCTTTCTGTGGCTCTCTTTTTTTAGTGTTGCCAACACCACTTTAATTTCACCTGTCTAGGTGTCTCTGTATTTTCTTTTCTTTTCTCAGACAGTTCGTCATTCTCCTTGCTAGAAAGATTTTGACTTTTTAGGAAGCTGCTCAACACTTTTCCATCTATGATAGAAGATGGCTTTGCTTTGTTCGATTTGCTGTTCGGTATGTGTTTGGCACCTTTTTTGTCATTAATTGGTTCGAGCACTCGAGTGAAATCCGCTTGTTTGTTTAGGCCCTTATTCGTTGTTGTCGGTTTTATGGTATTATCAGCGGCAAGTGTAACAGGAACTCTTTGTTCCAGTGGTTTCAAGTTCTCTTTTATCAGTGGTGCCTTCAGTTCTAGCTCTTTTCGCTTCTACAGCTTTCCTCATCCACTTCAGTGAGTCTAGCAGGGCATGTGAGGTTTTTTTAATCTTGTTCGCCAATGGCTAGGTCATAGAGTCTCCTTTGCCATGCGGCTGAGGTTGTGCCTCTTGATTAAGCCGTGCTTCCAATTTTACCGATGTTATTTCCTGTGCCGCTAGTTTTGTATGCATCAGCGCTAGCAGTGTGTTATTATCCTTTAGGCTATCGCTTATTGATTCATATAACTTTGTATATGGCGCGAGAGAGATAGACAATGCTGCCATAACGTTATTGTGGACCTGCATACCTACAGCAATGGTGAGATGATTTTTTCCTGCAGGATGTAGTAACTCTTCCTCACTTGTATATCAGTGTTCGTCTTATTTTTACAACCTAAAATGTTCACAAATTCTTGGTCAGTTGATCCGGCATAATTCTTTATCTCATGTGTCAGTCCTTTCTCTTTGTTAGAGCCCATTGTTAGGTTGGTTTGTGAGGCAACCGAATTTCTCTCTATCTCCATTCATTTGTCATGTCCAAAAGCACTTGGGGTAGGGAGACTTGAGTTTTCCAACATCGTTTAGCTGGTATTTTAGGTATCTCGACTCCCTCCTCTCCTCTAGTTGTTTGATTTTCTTTCACATTTACATAACTAGTATCAAGGTAATGTGAATGCGTTTCGCCTTGTTGGTTAGCTTCATTTCTCTCCCCTGTTCGAATATATGTGGAGTTCCATTGATTGGGTAGTTGGCTGCATGACTTTGTGTTTGCTGGGATTGTATTGGCCCTCACATTCATTGACTTGATAAAATGTTCTCTCCATTCTTGTTCTCGAATCTCATCAGCTATTGAGGTTTCACGGATGATTAGGTTGCATCTTCTGGTCTTTTTTTCCAATTAGTGGAGTCGCATTTGAATTTTTGCATCCTGCAGCAGTCGCTTAACTTGCGCATAAGGTTCCTTTCCTTCCCTTTGAACCTTTTGGTCTTTCGCTTGCATCAATTGACACCCACTGATATCATTGGAGTTCCCCCCTTTGCTAGCGTCGATCAGAGTTGCATGCATTTCATGCCCATTGGGTGTTTCATTCTGTAAAATTGGCAAATGTACAGCAGGGGCAGCATCAATTTTGATACCATCTTTGAGAGCCAAGTTTGTCGCGATAAAAGCCAACAGATGTACCTGGTTTCGTGCAGGTATTTCTCTATTAATTAGGACGCTAGCGGCATACAAGTCTGAAATACTTCCTTTGTTTATCTCAGATTCCTGTAGTGGTTGTCTCGTTAAGAGTGCCTCAATGTCTGTGCATCCATTAACATCTGTTGTACCTTTCGCGCCATGTTGCATTTGTTGTATATCTTGGCGTCCTTGTGTCTCTGTACTTGTTTTCCATACTTCGATTTTGTTTGCTTTAGTTTTATCAAAGCACACGACTCCTCACTGTGAGCTTTTTCTTGAGCCTCAACCTCAGCCGGCTCAGGCTTTTCTGTTGTATCAATTAAGTTGGATGCATCTGAGTATATTGAGTCATCTGCAGTGTTCATGTTCACTGTGGTATGCACTTTTTCTTCCTCGTTTGCTTCTATTTCATCAATTATGATATACGCAACTGCTTGTGATCTTGTTTCGTTTGTCACCTGAGTGGATGAACAGCTAGGCGACCGCTCATATGCTGCAGCTATGTCAGGTTTCGTTGGAGTGATGACAGGAGTAACAGAAATGGCCTCAGCAATCCTGCCTCTCTCTGCGTTTCTTTTATGGCCGCATAACAGAGACTTGTTTTGTTGTAACCCCAGGTGCAGTCAGATTTCATTTAGTTCAGCATCAGTCACATTTAACTCGAGACTCTATGTCTGCTCGTCAATTTTTGGGGGACCCTTTTTTGTGCTGGGCATCGGTCTATTCATGCCCTTGCTGACTTCATCTCCAACCCCTCCGATGTATCCGTCCCAACTTTTAAGGCTGATAACATTTGGGGTGTGTGCACCAGGGAGGGAACATTGCTACCACTCACAATCAGTTCCGTTACACTTTTGCCTGCACAGCGCCATCGCCCACACGCCTTAACTTTGCTCTTCAACAAAGGTAACAATGGTAGTTGTGAAACCTGCAGCTGTGGAGGATGCAGTTTAGCTCTGGTGTTGGGTCTCTCTGCTGTTACTGACGAGTCTCCAGACACCATGGCTCGGGTCTACTTGCTCCTCCTGGCTGATGACTGGGCTACCACTGGACTCTCCCTCGTGCAGGTGCTACATGCCGGCAGGCAGATTAAGTAGGCTTTCATTTGAATTAAAGAGACAGTGGGGGTCAATACGAGTCGGGCGGTAGGGGATACCAGGCACTGGTAAGGAGACTGGTGCCGATAATCCCCTATCGCCCGATTCCAAGGTCCCCTAACGGGAACCGCAAGGGACGTGTGGTCGGACCACACGTCCCTTACGGGTCCCGATAAGGGACCAGGGCGCAAATAACGGGCTTGCCATTCGCGAGCCCGTTATTTGCGCCCTCCCCATTCCCATTGAGCCCTATGGGGGGTCAAATGGGAATGGGGAATGGTTTGTGCAAAGGGGACTTACCGGTCCCGCCAGGGTCGGACTAGACCGGTAAGTCCCCATTGCACAACACCGGACACGGTCACGGTATGGGAGGCAGCCATGGAGCTAATTACTCCATGGCTACCGCCATACTCGTAATGACCCCCAGTGTTTTCTTCACTCAATGAAAAAATGGCAAAGTTAGAATGCAGCAGCGTTCCTCCGTAGATTATGAGCTACGACTGGACTCCCCCTCGGACTCACGCGCCTTGTCCACTGTAACGGCCTCCTTTTAAATCTGCCAGCCTCTACTCTCCGTCCTCTGCAACTCATCCAGTACAGAACTGCAGGACTTGTTCTTGGCCTCAAGCCCAGGGATCGAATCTCTCCAGCACGGAAATCTCTCCATTGGCTCCCAGTGGATCCAAGGATCAAAATATCTACAGCTTTCCCTTCGGAAATATCTTCCTACTTCGCTCTTCCACCTCCAACTCCCTGAGGGTCAGTCGCTTTTCCAAGCAACGATTTGGGGGCAGATCTCTCTCTTCGGCTAGTACCTCCCGCTGGAAGAGCCTCCCTGCCTCTCTGAAAATTTAGCAGAACCATCTCTGGTTCCAGAAGCAGCTCTTTCCTCTTTACCTCTGCCTTCTCTCTTCCGCTACCTTGCTGATCTGTCCGATATTGCACTGGTTACCTAGCCACCCTCTGAACCATGGGCCCAGGTTCCTGCCCTCCCAGTTGCACTCCTGCACTGCTCATCCTGGCAAACCTGCTCTTGGGGCTATATCTGCAAACCTACAACCCCCCCTATTTGCACTTACCTATTACCTGTTTTTCTGCACTTAACCTTGCACTGCCACCTGCTGCCGCACTCCCTGTTCTCAATATTTGATCCTATGTCTTGCACTTGTCCCTCCTTCCCTTCCCCTCTACTAATAGTGACACCGGACCCCCAAGACGAACCAAGGGTCAAGGTAACAATAGAAGGCAAGACATTTTCGCTCCTTGTAGACACTGGAGCAACTCGTTCCTGTGTCCTTGAGGGAAAATACCCAATGTCAGGCATTGCCATGAATGCGCAGGTATTCTCTTTGGCAATGAGTTTAGTTCCTTTAACAGACAAATTACCAATCACTACAGGAGAACACAACATGTAAGTGCCATTATTATATTCTCGGCAGACACCAGTTAACATATTAGGGCATTGTGATGCTGGAAAGGCATTGGAGGGACAGGGCCTCCCTGTCCTTGTCATGTAGTTCTTTTTCATATTGTGTTCTGTGTTGTCTTCTGCCCAGGAGTCCATGTGGGACACCTGGCAGTGTAGCTCTCTCTTTTGGTTTGGTGAACAGACCCATGGGATACCCTCATGGCACCCATGGGTAGGGGTACAACCCTGTGCCCCTAGTGTATGTTTTTTGGGCACCTGTGGGTGGCCCACAGTGCAGGGTATGGGCTTTTGGCAGCTCCATGCTGAATTTGACAGGTGCTCTGGGTGTCCTCCATTTTGGGATACCCAGGCCCTGCCATTGGGATCAGTTGATTCCTGATAGGAAACAAGATGGCCCCTGTGGCCTCTTGCTTTCTATTGCCTGTTACCTTGTTTCCCAAAGTCCTGGGAAGCCCTGACTCTGTCCCTTCCCCCTGACCGGCTGTTGGGTGGAAGTTCCATATATGGTGTTGTTGTGAAGGCCCAGCTAGACTGACTGGAGCCTTCCCAGTGACTGTATGTTGTGGGTACCTCCTGTGGGTGGTACCTGGGTGAATGGAGTGTGTGACCAATATACACTCCTTGTTGTGGTTGTCTGGTTTCTGGCATGAGAGACAAAGACTGAGACAGCCCTGCCCGAAACTGGCCTGAATGCAGTGTGTAGTGTTGAATGGCTGGGTACTTGTCCCAATCCACATTCCTTGTTGTGAAGTGTCTGAAAGGGAGGAGTGTGGCCTGAATGCACTGTGTGCCTGATTGGCTGACTGACTGCATGAATGCCCTTCTGTATGATTGGCTGCTGAATGTGTGCCAGCAGTGTGGGTGAGAGACAGAATAGTATATCTGGGGACCTCTCACCACTGGTAATTGTTCAGAAGCGTTCTGGAGCTGAGTCTCCACTCTAAGAGTAACTGGAACTGCTGATCCTCGATGTCCAGTTGGAAGAAGAAGACTTGCTGCTGCATTTGCTTCGACGGATCCGAAGGCTGCCGAAATCGTCGAAGACTGACCCGAGAGAGGACCTGGTGAGGCGCCCTCTTTCCGTGCTCCAAGGGACCATCGAGCACCGCTCCATCTTCGCCGAAGCGCCCTGGAAGACAGACCCTCGAAAGGCTGCCGACCCGAGATGGGACCGCCGAGGAGATCGAAGTGAAGCACCCGGACATCGCCGCCGTCGAAGCCCATTGCCGTCGACCAGGGTTCGCAGGTTTGTGTAACCGCTGGAGGCCCGTCGAAGTTGTGTTGCCCAGCCTTGGGAACCACTTGACGCTGTGCCGCCGACGACCGGAGCCGTCCGCTCCTTTGCCTAAGAACATTGGAATCAAAGGACTCCCTCGACCGCACCGTCGACCGCTTTATCCTGCCGGAGAAAGTCGAGGACGACCAACGTGCCGAGGAGAAACCTGCCGGTGGGTTTCCCGCCACCCGAAGACCCCAAAGACTCGAACGACTCGACGCCCTTGCCGGGCCCCCGTCTCCACAATCTTTGCGGTCCAGAACAATTGTCGTCGAGGTGCCCCGCACGCCTCTGCCTTGCAGGACGCCAACGCTCCGTCGTCGACGAGCACCGCTTGGATCGAAGCTGCCGCCTCATCGACGCCGTTCTACCCTGTTTGTTGTCGGACGCTCGACGCCCCGTGTCTCCCGCTTGAAAGGGAAGGCATTCAAGAAGGGCCGTCGATTCCCCGACGCCGAACGCCGAGTTCCTCGACGGACGTTCGACGCCCCGTGTCTCCTGCTTGAAAGGGAAGGCATTCAAGAAGGGCCGTCGATTCCCCGCCGCTGAACGCCGAGTTCCTCGACGCTTCTCGACGCCTCTCGACGATCCGTGACTCCCGCTTGAAAGGGGGTCGCTCAAGAAGGATCTGTCGACGCCTCTTCGAAGAACTCGACTCCACCAGGTACATTGGGGGGGTAAAAACATTATAGGAGGGAATAAGACTTGCAGAACAATATATGGACTGGGCTTGTGCTATATCTTTATTTTACAGGTTGCCCAGGTGGGGGGATCTCCACACAGAACTGTGTCTAGTGGTAGGGGCCAGTATTCTGCCTATTGCTCAACCATCTTATTTTCTCTCCTCTCTCTATTGCTGGTTTCACTCTATTGATCTGTGTGACATTGTTACAGTATTGTTGATGCACATTAATGAGATCTAATCCAAAGTGTGATACCACTTTAGAATTGTATATATTTGCCATTGTTGATTTTCCTAAGTACAAAGTGAGTTATTATGATAAGTGTACATAACCTTGAATATTGATTATATAAAGACTGTGTTCTAACCAATACAGTGTGTGGACATTCCTTTGTGGGGGCTTGGGGACTACACTGTACTTAAGAACCAGCCTGCATCACCTCCTGAGAAGCTAGGCCTTGATTGCTCGACCATAGCTACCGAATAGAGAATCTAGCCTGGGGTCCTCTGTGCCTCCCCTCTACCATATAGAGAGCAGAAGTACAGACCACCCCCACCAGTCCTCTCTTCTTGACAGGCATGACTTGATGACAAAACGTGACATGATGATATATTTTACCGATGAGGGAATAGTGTGCTCCACTCCAGGGATACATTACATGAATGTGAAGGAATTTATATTAGCTTTTACAGGCCCAAAGGCATTACGAGGAGTCAGTTCCTTTAGATCCAGAAGTATTTCTCTATGGAGTGACTGCTTTAGTATCGTAGTTACCCAAGTTGGTATTTAAAATATTGAGAATACCTAAAGAGTTTTTGTTTAGACCAAAAATACCTATGGATGATGAAGGAGGGCATATTATCCCTTTAGAGCTAGAAGCAGCAGTGGTCAGAGAGGAAAGAATGGTTGTTCATGGAACTGATGATGAGGGGAGAGGGTGGAGAACAGTGATAGCCCTTGCTGAAGGATAGTTGACAGGAGGTTGACAGACTTGACAAAGAGCTATTTAGGGATAATTATTCTGATGATGAATTAGTATTTTTCAAAAGTCTCACTTATTGGATTAAAGTGGAGAACAGAGAAAAGAGAAATACCATGGCGATGGTACAAAATAAACTGTAATTTTTCCAGGAAGATATGGGGAAAATGGCAAATATTTTATGGACCAGCACTCCGTATGATGTGGGTTTATTTAAATGAGTAGGAGCAGTTACAATCAAGCTTAATCCAGGAGCAATTTTGCCACAAGCAAAGCAATATACCATGTCCTGAGAAGCAGATGAAAGTATATTCGAGACCATTTCTGCTTTAATGAAGCAATATTGGTGCCATCTGAGTCCCCATGTAACACAGCTGTGTACCCAGTGAAGAAATCAACCAGGGGTTGTGGAGATTTATTCAGGATCTCTGCCCGCTAAACAATATTGTTGAAGCAGAGTTTCCTTTAGTTCCGAACCCTGCTACAATATAACGCAGCATTCCATCTAAGGTCAAATATTTTACAGTTATAGATTTAAAAAAACATGTTGTTCTTAATTCCCCCTCATGAGGACTCCCAAGATTTCACTTCCTTTTTGTATAGAAATATCTGCCTGAAACATACTTGTTTGCCTCAGGGGTACTGTGAGTCCCCCTCAACCTTTAACAGGGTCCTTTGGATGGACCTGGGTAATGTAGAGCTCGAGAATGCAATAATTGAATATGTAGATGACATATTGCTGTGCAGTGAGACAGAGGAAAGGTGCAGGGAAGAGTAAGTGCGATTCATGACCATATTAGCAGCGAAAGGATAAAAGGTAGACAAAGAAAAGTTACAATATTGTCAGGAAAAGGTCCTGTGCATAGGACAGTTAATCTCTCAAGAGGGGATAAAAGTGACACCTGAAAGAACAGAAGCAATTATGAAAACATCAGAACCTAAAACAATGAGGGAAATGCAACCCTTTTTAGGCCTATGTAGCTATTGTAGGGCCTGTGTTTTTGATTACAGTACGTTTATTCGACCACTTTTAAAAGAATTTAAAGAAGCACAGGTAAACAAAAGTAAGATAACATGGACAGATGAAATGACTGAATGATTTGAGGAATTAAACAAGTCAATCAGTGCAGCCCCTGTACTAGGAATTCCAGATGATTATGAAGAAATTTACCTATTTTCTAATTCAAATGGAGAAGTCATGACAGCTGTTCTCACACAGAAAATTATATTAGGACATGAACACAAACCATTGGCTTACTATAGTGGTATCTTAGATCGAGTTATGAAAGGGCTTTACCCTTGTAAACAATCTTTATCGTCTGCTGCATTTGCAATTAAAAAAGCTTACAGTATTACAATGGGGTGCTCAGTAAAATGATTTGTTGAGCACGCATTATTTGCCATTCTAGAGAAATCCAAAAGCACATTGACCACACAAAGAGCATCAGAGTACGAGGTAATTATCTTGAACCCTGCCATCAAAACTTTTAGTTGTAGAATAGTGAATCCAGCAACATTTATAGCAGAAACAGTAGGGGAGGATGATTATGTAAATGCCTGCACAACATATACTGAATTTTATGATGACATTCCCTGTATTAGAGAAAATGCTCTCGGATGGTGGGGGAGTTGTCTTTCTTAATGGTTTTTCAAAAATGGATCCAACGACTAGCAAAAGGCTTACTGGGTCAGCAGTAATAAAGCTGAACTGAGAGGGTGAATTTGAAGATTTTACAAGTGGGAGATTGTCTTTGCATTGCTCAGCACAGGGTGCAGAATTAGTGGCACTTATTGCCATACTAAAGAGATATGCAGATGAGGAATTGATGTTGTAGTCTGACTCCGCCTATTTGACGTCAAATGTACATTCAGGTTTGTCACATTGGAAAAGGGGGTGCTTCCTCCGCACAGATGGCACACCAGTGCAAAATACGGCCCTACTGGATAAGCTTATTGAGGCACTCAGAATCCCATTGACTATTGCAGTCATAAAATGTGCAGCACATACTAAAAGAACAGACACAATTTCATGTGGGAATGAAGCCACAGACTTAGAAGCCAAAAATGCAGCATATTTCCCAAAAACTTCTGATTTTGAACTAAGAGGTGTTAAGCAAATGACAGGATGATGCATGTTGGTAAAGAGGGGCTTCAACATGCTGTCTATTGTTCAGTTCATTGAAATACATGGTCGAGCCTCAAAGAAGGAGCAAGATTTATGGAGAAAATAGGGGTGTTCTTTATTCCCCACTGAGACAATCTATAGGGAGTATAGCACTGGAAAGCCAGTTATAATGATAATGATGTGTTATTTATATAGCGCCTTAATCCAAAGCGCTTTATAGAGCACATATTTACATACAATATCACCCAATCGAAATTGGTACAAGAGCAGTTATGCCTCTAGCATTATTGAGAGTATTGCTGGAGCACCTTCACTACCCCACGACTATGACTCGAGAGAGTCTTGCTGCTAAAACTGCAGAAGATTGGCTTTCACCAAATTTGTGAGAACATGTGGCACAGTTTATTGGGAATTGCATCATGTGCACGAAATGTACTGCAGGGCAAACGTTGCGAACAGTGAGAGGAGCAATCCCTGGACACAATGGCCCATTTCAGCATCTACATATAGATCATGTGTATATGTTGCAGACATGAAACATATATAGGTACATGCTGGTCCTGGTGTGTCCCTTTTCTAGATGGATCGAGGCAGGTCCATGTATGCACCCCGTTGCCACATGCACTGCCAAGTTCCTTGTGTGTGAGATATTCTCAAGATGGGGTATGTGTGAGGTCCTGTGGTCTGACAACGGACCGCATTTTGTAAATGAACTATTAAAGCAGGTCACTCTTTTATATGGGATAAAACACAAGTTCTCTTCTGCATATCACCCACAGGCGAATGGAATTTGTGAGCATTTAAAGGAATTACTTAAGTAGAGTATAGCTAAGATTAAAATCACTTTAAAATAGGGGTGGTTACACTGCCTACCCCTTGCTCTATATGCGTTGAGAAATGAACCTGACTCAGATCACCTCTTAACTCCTCATGAGTTGGTGACTGGATGCCGAATAAGAACACCTCTTGCTCCTCCAACTAGGGTAGAAACTGATGCCCACATTGTAGCAAAGACATTAGGTGATAAAATGCATGATTATTTGGCAACTCTGACCGCTAGCGTCTCTTTTATTTCTCAACAGATCAAGAACAGGAGGGAGGGGTCATAGAAGATTGAAGAAGAAAGCCATCTAACTGATATAGATAGCCTCCTAAAACAACCTATATCCAGTGGACCATTTGGCCGCACTTGTAACAAACCCTGCTTCCAGGGACCCTACAAGGTGGAAGCAGTTACTCCCACAGCTGTCAAGCTACAAGGAAGGTGAGACTAGTTGCATCTGCATGAAATCAAACTGTACAAGGGAGAAACCTTGACCCCTCCTGCATATACTGACAGTGAAGCAAGAGAAGAAGTTCTGTGCATGCCGACAAGATCAGCAACCAAGAGCAAAGAAAAAGAGTGTATGGAACAATAAATAACCTTTGAAATGAAAATCGACATTTCGTACATCTAATAAGGAATGATTGGACTTGCAGCTTATCTGAAACTTTTTTAGATAGGTACAAGGAACAATGTGTTGATGCACTGGAGCCAAAAGACAGGGAATGCACTGCATCTTCTATGCTACCCATCATAAGAAATTTGCACATATTCTTCTATGCTGTTTTCACCTACATATTACAGTCTTACCCAGCTTTGATAAGACGACATATGGACATTATAACATTTCTTGGCACTCCATATAACAATCATATTATTTTCAGAATTATTGTGACAATTATTTTACAGTTCTTGATTTAAAATTGTGTGTTACATAGGATAACACAATTGCATATTGCATTTAAACAAAATAGGAAGCTTCCAAAATATGAGAGATTCACTACCATCAAGAAATTCGATGGGTTTTTCTGAAATAGTAATTGTGATTTCATTGTGTCTTATGATTTGTCCTTTCTTCCTTATTATTATGGCACTTAGACACATAATGATAACAAATGCTGATACAGTGGGGCACAGTTATTGTCCCTAACAAAAGCACATGCAGCAGCATACCTTATTTTACCAAACAAATTGCTTGACTTACAAGAGATGTTGGGGAAGATTATGAAGGCATAAATACATATCTTGAAAATTCAGTTAACTTAAAGAATACCCTATGGTACCAGCATATGATTGAAGTGGGAGAGGGAACGTCAGATGAAAGATGCTACGTATGTTCTCTCATCCCCTATGTCATGAATACAGCCAGAACATTAATTACAAAAGAAATGTCTGCACATGATGCAAAGTGCCTTAGTCATCTAGCAGTGTCCACAACTACAGGACAATTTCAAAGGATAATGGGCAACAATGGCGATCAAGGGGAACATTCCATATGAAGATACTTACGTGAAAACACAAAGAATGGAGAAAGGAATAGGTTGATCAAGCAAAAAATGTGTGTATCCATCCCAGATTGGAGAATGAAAAAAGGGTTGTCTTCATGAAGAGGATGGAATGCTCAGACATAGAGGAAAGATCAGGAGTACCAGGATACTGGGAGGGACCTCAGTTGGGTATGGATGAGTTGCTACCAGTACAGGATAGGAAGAAGGAATTTTATCTTGCCCTGCACCCTTATTGAAGAAGGTACCAGTAAGCATAGTGCAAATAGTAAATGACATGTGTTTAGAGTCATGGGTCAAGTACTCTAACCTGGATTGACGATGAAGCAGGACTGGTATCTATAATACCACTAGAAAATGGGACAACATGTTTCAAGAATGAATGCCTGGTTCTAGTTGGAGAAGCTAAAGGATGTAAGTAGGTGCTTGAAGTACCAGGAATGCCCTCTGGGACTCCATGGGAATGGGGATTTACGGAATTCCACCTCTGGAATTACCGGGTCAACAGGGTTGTAATGCCCCGGTGATTCCAGCAATCACAGAGGAGGAATGGTATTTTGGGTTCGGAGGCAGCCTGGCGGTTTTTCCGTCACGGCTATCGCCGGACTCGTAATGAGGCCCAATGTTTTTTAGACCAACCCACTGCCATTTTTCCACAGTAATTAGTATTATACATATTTAGAAGTGGTTCAAGGCATGCTCACCAGGTAAGTATCATACAGTAATATTATAAGTACTTACATAATATAGATGTATAGATGTTCCCTTAACCAATCCATCCCTTCAATAGGTTTTACAGTTTGCCACATAGCATAATGTCATAGATGACACATATGGAGGTATAACACCTTTGCATAATCAAATTTGGTTGGGAGTACATGAACTACGGCTTGTTGTTTGCCAGATTGCCCTACTTTATTTTATGCTGATAATAAAGTAGTATTTTGCCATAATCTTTGAGTCTGTCTGGTTATTTGGGTCCAAGATCATTATTGGTAATTCCATCTTGCACATGAGATGCTTCAAGACGCTAGAGCACACACTGCATGCACACAGCCATATTTCCCTCTGAAACAAACAGTATTAGCACACTGGATTTTTGCCTGGGCTGCTAATAACATTAAGCCACTCTTTCAGAGATCGGCTTGGGTATAAATGGCCCTGGATCTTTGCAAACGCCCTAGCATTGCTCACGCCTACCATACCTTGAGCCGCTGGGCTTTTACCATCCATCCAAGACAATGCAATGACACAGGGCAATCAAAAATGCAACGAGCCGGGTGCAATAGTCTTAAACCACCCTTTCTGAGGCATGTTTAGGCCATAACGGCGAGGGTCTCGGGAGGGCGTAGAGATGTTTCCATAGATGTCCACCCGGGAAAGCATGGCTTAACACTATTAGCACCCGGCAGGTTGCACAAGGTCCTAAAGGGATTTATTGTAAAATAAAAAAAGTTTGTTCCCTTTGATAAATCTGAAAAGGTGGCTCTGCACCCGTTCAGCAAAGAGAAGAATAGCCCATTGATAGATGGCCGCTATGAACAAGCAAGAGGGACTCTGGAGCGAATTCCTTCTCATTTCCAATGGCAGACTTCATAGAAAACGAGAGAGATGTCGCCTCGTAGAGGAGATCAAGCCAACAGGTAATTGGAGGGAGTAGGGGGCTTGTGGAGTTATGGATGGGTCAGGCAGGAGAGAGGAAACAGTTTGGGGGAAGCACACCAGAGCCCAGCACGCAGGGGAGCATCAATAATCTGTCCAGGAATGCAGGCTTATTTTGGCAGTTTGAGCTGAGAGTTCCAGGATGCTGATTGGCTGGCCTTCTTGCGCCTTGTGCTAATGGCTGGTATAGGTCTTAAGTTGCAACATTCCGATGTTTCTTCTTTGTCTTTCCTTGTTTAAAACAGAACATTCTACCCTCATTTGATAGAATGTTCTAATAGAAATAATACCCATCTCACCGCCTGTTAATTACTAGGGGATAAAGTCACTGGACCCTTGCTAAGGCCAGAGTTAATTACCATCAGAATGCAGCATTATTTCTTTAATACTGGAGAAGGAAACGGATGACTTCCATAGGAAATGGAACACCCCATTCAGAATATAGATTTAATGTCTGAGTACCCGGTAGAGGATTTGGTGGTGGGTGTGGTTGTTTGATTTAGCTGTGGATGGTGATGGTCATGTGATAGTGTTTTTTTTGGGTGGTTCTTTTGAAACCTTTCAAGCAATGACCCTACGTGAGTTTGTAGAGGTCAATCACCTCTGGGAGGGTTTATTTATTCATTCATTTTTGCATTTATTTCAGCGCACCAAACCCAAAGGCATCTGGTCGCTAGTTACAGAAAGTGCATGGTACATTAGTAAAGTGCAAGAATACGCATAAGGATACAGAAAATGGAATGGTGATTGTATACCGAGTGGCCGAGCCTCAACTCAAATGGTGTGGTGAGCTACATCAGACATGCGGTTACAGACAAGGTAAAAAACGACATTGGTAAGGTTCCACGGTTTAGGAAGCCTCACCTCATGGTACGGGGGACTATATCAAATATGCACTTACAGGTGGATGGCTAGCAGCATATTTTTGAATACGGGATAGCTAAGCCTGGAGAGGGAAGGAGGATGGTAGGGGGGAGAGCAGGGAGGAGGGAAGAAAGGATGGTGCAACTCTGACACGGTACAAAGGAATGAGAGGGCCAGTTTGGTATGAAACATGGAGGGAGCCAGACATGCTATTGTGCAGACAGATAAGGTGGCTAGAGGCTGGGGAAGCTGGGGAAGTCGTGCCTCCAGAAGGAGGGGCTACATTAGTCAAGTAGACTGGCAAATACAGTCATATTGTGGAAGAAGGTTTACATCAGGAACAGGGTAGCGTTTAAGGGATGGAGGCCAGCAGTTTATGAGAGTCAAGTCACGAATACCGGAGTGCTGTAGCGTGCGATATGGAAGATCATTGCAGGCAGGGTTAATGGCCCATCTTACCTTGCACGTGGAATGACGTGGTAGCATGGCGGCACAACAAGAGTTTGCCAGGGGTGATGTTGAATACTGGATAGACAAACGGTGTAAGATGTAGGTGGAGAGCACATCAGCATGCCGAACAAGCCCCAGACAGGTTTTCAGCCTTAAATAGGGGCCTTAGGTCGGGGACGCTGGCAGAGCCTGCCAGCTGTGATGCAGGAGCAGAAAAAGCTGAATCCGGCCAATCAGCGGATCGATGGGCCATAGAGGCAGCTTCAGTGTGGAAGAGACTCGGACTCCAGCCTTGTTGGTCTTAGGCTCACTGTGGTGGCCATCTTCAAAGGAGCAAGTGCTCTGTGAAAAAGCATGATCCTTCTCTGCATCGGCCTCCTCCTGTCGCACGGTGAGCTGCAGGAGGAAGTTGATGCCTCACTCCTGGTGTGGGTGGAATGCAGGGCACCCGACAGGCTCTGAGTCTTAAGGAGGGGCCTTAAGTCGTGGACGCCAGCACAGCCTGCTGGCTGGGATGCAGGAGCAGAAAAATCTGAATCCAGCCAATCAGCTGATCGATGGGGTCATAGGGGCGGCTTCAGTGTGGGAGAGACTCGGGCTCCAGCCTCACTGATCTTAGGCTCACAGTAGCAGCCATCATCAAAGGAGCAAGTGCTCTGGCAAAAAGCATGATTCTTCTCTGCATTGGCCTCCTCCTGTCGCGCAGTGAGCTGCAGGAGGAGGCCGATGTCTCACTCCTGATGTGGGTGTAGTTCAGGGCACCTGTCAGGCTCTGAGCCTTAAGTAGGGGACTTAGGTTGGGGCACAGCCTGCCGGCTGGGAGGTAAGTGCAGAAAAAGCTGAATCCGGCCAATCATCTGATTGATGGGGACATAGAGGCGGCTTCAGTGTGGGAGAGACTCGGGCTCCAGCCTCAATGGCATTAGGCTCAATGTAGCGGCCATCTTCAAAGGAGCAGGTGCTCTGGCAAAAAGCATGACTCTTCTCGGCATCGGCCTCCTCTTGTCACACGGTGAGCTGCAGGAGGAGGGCGATGCCTCACTCCTGGTGTGGGTGGAGTGCAGGCTGAATTGTTGGAGTGTGTTGAGGCTGAAATTTGAGATTTACATTTAATAAAAGGCTTCAATGACAATGGTTCTATCTAAGAGAGTGGGTATTTCCAGAGTGGGGTGATACACTATCTGCAAGGTGGAGCCCCTAACTCTGGAGGTGTGAGGGTGCTGCGTCACAGTGAAACCAACGCCATGCCCTAACAAAAGGAAGCCTGCTAGAGGAACCAGCCGGGCACCTGGACTTCACATTGGCATGCTATACATGAAACGTAACATTGTGTTGTCACATTCAAAACCTTAATCAGAAAAATAAAAAGCCCTGGCCCATAAAGAATGTCAGCGCAAGCAAGCCTGCCTCTTTCTCCACCTACACATTCCACCCTACATGGTCCCCAACTTTACCCTTATTAGATGAATGGCCTAAACCTTTGCTGGAAGGGTGCCCTATACATTCTCGTGTTAAAAGGACTGGAATGCAGTTCTCTGGACATTGTAGCCTCTTCTACTATGGCAGTGGCTTGTGGGAGATTGACTATGTACCCTATCAACCCTCTCTTTTTTAAACATAAGGTAATGTCTGTTTGTGCTCCTATCCTGTGACCGTATCCCCTAACCCACCAGCTGCCTGATTGTCAGAAAATTGGTTACAACAAATGCATTGTACCAGGATTTCCACCCAACACAATGACAGGCCAACACCAAAGCCACAACCGTCCCTCCCATCAGCAGCCGGTTCATTGGTCAAGTCAATGTTAAAATATCTAACGAACAACACTGTGGAAAAACGAAAACAGTAAAAAACTAATGTTTACAAGTACTATAAATCAGACATTTGAAGAAAGTAGAAATCAAGTAGGTAATAGCAAAAATAGCCGTAATAAAATTAATTGTGTGCAAAGCATTGTGTTGAAAAAAGCAAAACTACCCGTTGTAAATGTAAATGTTAAAATGGAGTGGTCTTGCATAACCTTACCCCCCTAAATCCGTACCTTAAAAACCCATCGTCAAATGATATAGTTTTGCTTTGCAAACACGGTGAACCCCTTATACCCTAGAATATTCACCCATGTGAACACATCCACAACTTGCTATTTTCCATTCTTTTCTCAGTTTTCAAAGTTACACTACTGACTGCCTCCGTTCTCTTGCCTCAGGCTAAGTAAGCAGGCGCCTTTACCATGCAGACTGCCTGGGTTTATGTTCCCTGCACTTTTCCAATACTGTGATTGATGACCTTCGGCAGTTTTCTTTTTGCTTCATTTAAGTGATGTTATCAATAGAAAATAAAGCCATGCCAAGGCTGAAATCATCATGTATTTTTGTATTTCTTCATAAGAACTTTATTATCAATTATTTTTACATTTTAATTTTACAATATTTTCAATGTGTTAGTCTAACTGTGTACCAATAGGTCCATAGCCAGGTCATGGTTACTACACTGTGAACACCAGCCGCTGGCCGACGGGCAGTCAAGTGGTAACAAGTAGTTGCTTTTGCTACACGAACCTAAGCCATGGGCTGGGGTTGGCGGTACTTTGGGTGTGCAGCGTTTCTTTCTGACAGTGTGATTTTGTGAAGTTCCCGACTTCACAGATATGTGAGGTAGTGAAGTTTGCTGTTTTTGTATCTTGTTTTTTACTACACCATTCATTTAACCCAGTCCTGGATGTCCAGCGCTTACCTGAAGCTCAACCCCTCCAAGACTGAATTCCCACTGCTGACCAACAACACTGAACACCCCGACATCCAGACCTGGCTCTCCTCTATGAACCTACAGGGCTTCACACCCCAGCTGGCCACCTGTGACAAGTCCCTTGTGTTCAAGATTGACAAGTACCTCATGTTCAAACAGCACATAGCAAGGAAGACACAAACAGTCTGGTGCCAACTTCCTCTGGTGTGGGAAATCAAGCCCTTCATCCAAGAAAACCACTTCAGATCCACTGTCAAAGCATTGTGCCTCTCCTATATGGATGCTGTCAATGCCCTTTTGGAAGGACCTTCCAGCGACTACCCTGGCACCCCTGAGTTATGTGCTGCATGCAGCAGCACGACTCATTAAAGGACTCCACATATTCGACCACATAACTGTGAGGAATTTGACCATTCGTGAGTGTGAGCTCACCTGGTCTTTTTTTAAATTTTAAATGAAATTGCATGATGGTAGATCAACCTGTGGAAAATGTGTGGGGCTAATATGCACACATTTTCCTATGTTCATCACATGACATTCACATACACATGTGTACGCTGGGTAGACACAGCCTACAGGCACCAACCCAACTGTCATATTTAGTTGGAATATGACAGCCAAGAGTAAGTCAAGGCATCTCAGAAGGGGAAAGCCAAAGCCTTCCTCCTGCCATGGCCAGCCTTATTAACTAACAAAGGCTCAATTGATCTGCCTCTTCATTTGTTAGTTGCTTGTGGCAGCCTTGCATACTAATCAGAGTTCATTCAAACAGGCCCACAGGAGGCCTGGTCACAGGACTAACAAAGGACAGGAAAACCCCAATAACCTTTTATATGCACTGTGTCAACCTGAAGCCAGCTCCCGCCTCTCAATATCAAGGGCAGTGACCTGTCATGTCTGGAACTATGTATTTACAGTAGTCATCCCCACAGGGGGACCCCATTCAGACGGTACGGGAATGTGGTTGGAGTCTGGTCCTGCCGCAGCTTCAAGGGAGACCTGCCACTTTAATCAGGAACCACAGAGTGCTCCATTAAATAGTAAGATGTACAACAGACAGTAAGATGGGTGGGATTTAGTATTACATGTTTTCACCAATTTACCTTTTCGGTTGAAAGCACTCTGCGTATGACCTCGGGCATGCAGAAGACTGTTGGTGGGTACCCAGGATTGGTTCCTTAAGGTAGGCTTAGCCTACACCAATCACTGGGGCCCATTCGGCTTAAAAAGAGAGTCGAGGCCCTATTTTGCCGAGATCATATGAAGACTTTGCAAGGAGCAACAAGAAGAACTCAGCATTGGACCCTGGCTGAAGATACAGTCTGACTTACATATTCTGCTAGTGAGGGAAGGCCATGATTTCCAAAGAGGGAAGCAAGATCCCTCCACTTAACATCTCACAGGGAACAGAAGGAGATACTGAATCCAGAGGAACCTCCAGCATCTCCAGAACCAGTACTGAGCCAGCACACAGCGTGCCCTGCTAGGCTTTGCAGCCAGATTCCAAGTTGGGAAGTGCCAGAGAGTCTCTGAACCAAACCAAGGACAAGGCCATTGCCTGCAACACTCTCCTCAACTTTGGGCCGTCCACCTTAAAGGACGACACAAGCCCAGGGAAGAAGCTAGGAGGAGTGCATCGACAAGCATCAACCAGCATCCACCTTAAAGGACATTTTTGAACCAGTTGAGTCCCTCGAGCTGCAACCACCTGCACTGCTGACTGCTGTCATGCCGCAGTCGCTAATGTCATCCAAGATGCCCCGACTAGTGCTTCAGTCCCACCAACCAGCACTGAGACAATTACTGAGTCACTGTGTAGGCCAGCCTGCTGCCATCCATCCAGCCTCGCTCACCAAGTTGCCTGCCGCCTGATACCCGCAGCTGTCTCCCATCTTAAACTCTGTCACAGGAGCTGCACAGCACCCTGAAACCGACTCTACACTGTCGAGCACCAAGAAGGTCTACAAGCACAAGGTAGATTATGGTTCTGTCCCCCTGGTCATTCTCCAAAGGCCCTTGGTGACATTTTATGACCCATTCAAGCAAGGGCTTCACTAAGGGCTGTTATTGCTGTTGCTGGACGTGCTTTTTCCTGTTCCTTCTGGCTGCTGTCCACGTCGTTGTGTCCAAATTGGAACCGAAAACACGTGACACACGAAGTCTCCACCTCCCCCTCCCAGAAGCCCTATATCATCTGAGCGCACGCGCATTCGCGCACGTGCATTCAAGCAAGGGCTTCACTAAGGGCTGTTATTGCTGTTGTGGCTGGAGGGCGTGGAGGCGGAGGTCTGTTCATACTTTCCATTTGTTTCCGAGTGAAACTGGCTATTATCCCACTCATTAGCACAATTTAGCATGAAATAATTGGGAATATTCATTGAATCTTTTAATTTTCATTTTTACTCACTCTGTGCCATTCAGGATTGTATTGTTGATATTTGTTCCTTGTGTCTGCTGTTCACCGACCATTTATATTTGGGCAACCATATGGTAAAACTATTTACCCTTATGTCTGATATGCCACCACCAGACCAAGTGGCAATTGCGCTTTTTTCAAATAATGAAACACCTAAACGTCCAACTCGAACGAAGACAAATAAATTAGCAGGACGTCCAAAATCAACGTCCTGTCTAGCAGATATACGCAATTTCTACCCTGATAAAATATCTATAAAAGAGAAAGTCATGTCTGAGATCATAAACAATACTCCTTTACCTCAAGCAAGTTCTTTCATTCCATCCACGGAAACGTCTTTAAATCCACAAATTGATTTATGTACACCCTCAGACACGCTACTAGCTGCGTTCTCAGAAACCAATCTACTGGGAGATTTCGCTTTGCCTTCTACAAACAAAGCCACAACGCTAGTCCAGTTTCATGCTGAAAATAATGATGGTCACCCAGTCCTGATAACCCCAGATGTACAAATCATAAAATCTGTTTTAAAGGACTCAACAGAAACATTAATTGCAATATCGACAAAAGATCAGGCTTGTCAATCACCCTTAACCTCACCTAAACAGATAAATGAGACCCATGATTATGATCATTTATCTCAGTCACCTGTGATGTTTACTCAATCACCTAATGAGTCTTCTGCTCTATCTATTTCTTTTACTCAGCCAACTCCGAGGCAGTCAAAACCTCACCCTCAGTTAGCAACATCGCCGGATGTTACTTCTTCTGCAAACTTAACTTTACAAGCAATGAATACTGCTTTATTTTCTTTAGCTAAACCCTATGAAACCTTGGATTCACGTCTTGTTGATCAGAATTTTCTTTTAAAAGAAATATTAGAAACCAAATGCCATACAACCCTATCATTGAATCCAGTTACTACAATCCATCAACACTCTCGAGCATTATAACAAGCTAGAGTTAGTGATAAAACGCTGTATCTACAAGAGGAAGATTCTTCCGCAAAGTGTGCAGAAAATTCCAAGAATATCAAACTGAGCGAAACAAAGAATGAAATCGAGTTAGAAACAGCGACCATTGAAAAATTGGAAACGGCAGAGACACAAAATCCGCAGAAAAAAACATTGAAGAACTCACAACGGTCAGGTTGTGTCCATGAGGATCAACCTAAAGCTGAAATAATTGAATCCCTCAATTTACCATCTACTAAAGCATCTGGAGAACCTTCATTAGATCAAAATACAACAAATAAACTACCATTCAATATATTTGTTCAAAAAGGTGGACCCAAACATGCATTGAACAATGGAACATCGCTTAAAAAATCCAAAAAACAACAAATCATGAAGGCTCAAAAAAAGAACATACTCAACAATTCATTAAATCGATCTCAATGCCTGACAGAAGAACGAATGACAAAAGAGCTGCTATTATTAGAAAATACGCAACAATATCCAAACACAAAGCTTCCTTACTTAAATTGAGTATGGATAATACATCTAACAAACCCACACCTAATGTGGATTTAATGTATCCTCCTCTGGATAATTTGATTAATGAAGCACAAAAACAGGCTCTTATAACAACTGTGCTTACACACACTGTGACATCTGGTATCCTCTCTGCTCCAAAATTCCAACAGTCGCCTCCAGATGACACTTCATTAACAACATTAGAAAAAAGAAGAGAAGAAATTCAAAAATCACTTAAAGTGTATATGTCTAAACCGTCGCAAATGATTAATCAACAGACACAAATACAGAATGATTCACGTCTGACTCAATCAAATATGAGTATTACAAAACATGTAACTTTCCAACAAAATCCTGATGCAAAAACTCCAAAAATCACGGCAACTAATATAATTAAAGAATCACAACAAGGGAATCAGATGACTAATCCCAAAATGGAAAACCGACGGAACAAACATCAAAGTACCGCGTGCTTTAGTTTAATACTACAGAGCTGCACCAGTGATTACAGGTTATGTAATCTCAACCGAGCTGCAGTTTTGAATATCATGAGCAACATAGATAGCTTACAAGATGTAATGACAACTGATATAGCTCAAGTAGAATTTATACATCCACATGACACATCTGTAGTAAAATTATGGATGACGTCAGGTTTGGTGAGGAATATTATATGGCAAGCTAGACATGAGCTTTATCAGCTGGGGTATATGCTGTTGAACACTACTGACAAAGCCATGGAGGATGCACAGAGTCCATCTAAGACTCATAATGTAATCTCAGCAAAATCCTGGCCACCCACAGCAATGACAATCTCTTGCTCCTCGACAAATCAAAGCAGCACGCGAACAGTATCCTTCCCAAATAACCACTTGCTGGAAGATCAACAATAACAATCCGAACCCAATTCGGAAGTCCAACTAAGCATGGCCTCATGGAATACTCGTGGCAATAAACATCTAACAACTACATCAATGAGCTTATTGGCAGAATATGACATTATATTTCTTCAAGAAGTCTGGTTAACCATTGCGCCAGTTTGGGAAAACCATCAACTAGTGTTAAATCCAGCCTCAAATGTGCTCAGAGGAAGACCCATGGCAGGACTTATAACAGCTGTAAAAAGCACCAAAGATCTCACTGTCACCTTCTGGGCAGCCCCAAGTAATCACATACAGTTAACTCGACTTACCATTCACAAGAGACAGATAGCCTGCCTGAACTTATACTGGAATCATATAGCCATTCGAGATGAACAATTTTTTAAGTGTGTAGAAAAATGCCTGGACATCATTGCCGCAGACCCTGATATAGATCACACCATTTTAGCAGGAGATCTTAATATGAACTGCTTAAAGAAATCAGGCAACAAGTACCAACACTCAATAAAGAGATGGAGTCACCTCATGAAGGAGAGAGGCCTCTACATGGTAAATGATTCTATAGACCATGATGCTCCTCCGAGAAATACTTGGAAGAGAGGCAAGCAAGCATCCTTGATAGATTACATCTTTGTTGATGCCAGTCTTCTTTCCTCCCTAACATCCTTTAATGTGATTGAACAACACATTAGTGATCATGACATCTTGGAAATGATCTGGGAATGGTCAATATCTCCTTTAATAATCCTACCTGAAAAGTATAACACCCAGATTACAGTTTCATCAGTAGGTTTCAAATATAAATGGACCCCCACAAATCTGAATGAATTACTTCAAATCATCTCCTTTCCTCCAGGCATTCTATGTCCCGACATCATCATCAGAGATGGAACTTATGTTGCAGCCCTACGGACTTTTGAGCAAAGAACAAGCACAATTATGAACTCTGCTAATACAAAGAAAAATCATAAGCATACTTGGGATGATTTAGTTAAGAAAGAGAAAGCCATAATGAGAAAGCAAATTCGAGACTTAAAATATCTGTCATTAGACCAAAGAATTTTGCAAAAAAGAAAAATCAAAAACAGATATGCCAACTGGCTGAAACGACATAAAGCTAGCATGCAAATAAAAGATGCACAGTTAATGCTGCGAACTATAGCTTCAAAAAGCTCAGCCATGATTTGGGGCTTAATCAAGACCATCTATACCCCCCAACAATTCATTGTACAACTTAGTGCAGTATCTGAGGAAGTGTGGGTCGCATATTATAGTTCATTCTATGCAGACTTTCCATGGACCAACCAACCCACCTATATACCTCCATATAACTTGACTCATTTAGAAATAGATCCTAGCAATATATTAAGGAACATAAAAAAACTCAGTATGTCTAAAGCTCCAGGGCCAGACGGTCTATCTAACGTCATGCTAAAGTCCCAGCCAGAAGCCTGGGCTAACATATTAAGAGTCATTTTCAATCAAATAATTATATCTCAACGAATACCTCAGTCGTGGCGCAAATCCATTATTCTCCCTATTTATAAAAAACATAATAGACAAGATCCCAGAAGCTATAGGCCGATAGCGCTACTTGATGTGCCTGGAAAACTGTTTGCCCGACTAATCCTGGCCGAATTTGTTGAGTGGTCAAATAAATCCAACATTAACGATCCATACCAAACAGGCTTTATTGCTGGTTTAGGAACATCTGTTAATTTACATATTCTGCATGCCATCAAACACAAAGAGTGGCAATTAAAACAACCAATATTCATGGCCTTTATTGATCTAGAAACGGCATTTGACTCAATTTCCAGAAACCTTCTCTTTGACAAACTGCAGAAAAGCAATTGCCCTGTTCATCTTCAGCATTGGATACAAGAATTTCACACTGAAACCTCAATCCAGATAAGACTCTCTATGGATGGAAAACTTTCCAAATGCATACACACATATAGAGGATTGAAGCAAGGCTGTCTGTTGGCTTCCTCTCTGTTTAACTTTTACATATCTGATATAATGAACCATTTCATGAACATAACATCTGATTCCCCTCGATTGCTAAATTATACGATACCTTATCTATTCTATACTGATGACCTCGTACTATTAGCAAAAACAGCAAGAGGACTTCAAATGTTATTGGATCAATTACATGATTATGTTAACAAGAATAAACTGACTATAAATTTGGAGAAATCTAAAATTATGATTGTGGCTACTAACAACGCAAAGCGAAGAATTCGGCAATTGTGGTACATGCAGAAGAAACCTCTGGAGATTTTATCAGAGTATAAGTATTTGGGCCTAAATGTAAACAACGTTATTTCTGATGCACCGTATTATAATGAAATTAGGACCAAAATGAACACAGCCACATCACAGGCAAGAATACTAAACCACAAATATGGCAAATTTTCCATGAAGCCAGCTTTGATCTTTTATTGTCAGAAAACCATACCGACGGTGTTATATGGCTCTGATACAAGAGCATGGCGTGATTCTTCATTCTGGACAATCATAGAAGGCTCGTTCTGGAAAAAGCTATTGCGTTTACCCAAATCTGTACCAATGTGTTTGATACGATATGTATTAGGACTAACGTCCCTGTATGCTATGTACATGTGGAAGATCTGCATTATAGCTTCGAAAGAAGGCACACTACTCAATATTTTGTCCAAGTACAAGGAAGAAACCACTCACAAAAAACATGAAAGAATGGCAATTAGAAACTAAAAAGTATCTACTTGAATCAAATGTCACTGAGGAGGTGCTGATTAATAATCATGAAAAAGCTAAGGAAAAAATAATGCTTTTAGATTGGATTCAAGCAAGATCTCAATGTCTTGCAACCAAGCACTCAAAAGTTTTTTGCACTTTAATTAAAAAAGCCAGAACACCAGAATCGTACTTATTGCAATTTCCAAATGCGAGATTTCGAGATCTTTTCATCAGATTTAGATTGGATGTTTGGCATACAAGGGCAACTCTGGCTAAATGGAAATTAATTCCACCATTGCAAAACATCTGTCGCTTTTGTAAAAATCCAAGTGAAACAGAGACATTACCTCATTTAGTAACAAGTTGTCCTATGCTGCTAAATCATCGCATAAAACACTTTAAACATCACTTTGAGAGTTTGCTTATTACAACTGCTGAACAATTATGGCTTACCTTGTATAACACGTCTCTTAATAAAAATAGACTTGCAATTGTAAATTACTTAATAGCACTTGATTTAGAGACATATAGTACAGAGGATTCAAATAATGTGTGAAACAATGTCAGCAATATTGACAAATTGTTTGGTAAAAATACGTTGGCCACGTTGTCATTCCACTGGCCTTGTGAAAATTGAGTATAGTTCAGCATGTCAATTGTTTTTGCTTTTCCTTTGTTGTACTTATTTTTTTATTTTCTCTATAACTATTTAAATAGTGATCATGGTGATGTTTTTCTAAATCTTATGTGATGTGTATTTTTATTTCTATATATCATGCCTATGCGTGATATATGAATTGTTCTATTTTTAATGCTATTGTAGGAAATTCTGATATATTTTTGTATTTTATAAATTAGAAATATTGAAAAGTTGTATTCCAACTATATCAATAATAAAAAATAAAAAAGACCCATTCCTACCTTTGTGCTGAAACCAAGTATCCTTGAACTATTGCGATTAATTACTTTACCAACGATCCACCTGTCAGTATCCAGAGTGCATCCCTTTTCCTTCTTGAAACTGTCTGTCCTCTGCATCCCTTTACAGGGGGGGTTGTATTTTGCGGTGTACTAGAATTGTCTGTTGAATAATAATAAAGTAGATATTTTTATACAACCTTGACTGGACAGTCCCTTTTATCATTGGGTAATAATTGTATTTCGCTGTGTTGCAACTAACCAACAATCCACGAACTTGTGGAGAAAAGCCTGCTGTTCCATCCACGTTACCAACATTGTACAGGAGGTTTATAATTTGATTTTGTTTCCAATCTGTTCAGATCCCTTCTGGTGTACTAGAGGTGTGGGGCTCATTGAAGGCTTAGAAACCGATATTCATCCCTGAACCATTTGTTACAATCACCCTGACCCTCATCGAACTGCACAGGCTCCCTCTATAAGCCCTTATCAGCTTCAAATCCTGTTACATTATCTACAAGGCTGCCACCCTGATGTCTCCAAGCTACCTCACTGAGAAGCTCAGCATCTCCAGAGGACTTCTATCCACCAGACATAAGGAAATTGGCAGACTTGAACTCTGGCAGACCAGGAAGGAAAGAACCAGAAGACAGGCCTTCTCTGTCTATGCACCAAGACTCTGGAACATTCTCTCCGTCAACATCCGACTTGCTCCATTGCTTCTACAGTTCAGGAAATAGCTAAAAACCTTCCTTTTTAAGGAATGGCTCCTCCATAACACCTAAGTCCACACTCCCAGCACTTCACACCCTACCCGAGAAGAGGCATAGGCAGGATTGTCTAGCAAATGGTGCATGATGCTAATGTAGTTGGGTCCACTGCACTGACAAAAATATCTGTAAATTCCCACACAGCGCTGCTGAGTGGGCATTTACAGATTTTGGGTGGGCCTTGCCCCTCAGGCCCTACCCTGCCTACGCCTCTGTAACCCGAGACTCAGTGATCTGCTCCCCACTGTCTCCTCCCCTGGTTGCTTATGGATCCCTTGCTGTCATTTGACAACCCTCACCCTCCCCTGTTAGTGCCACAGTCCCTTTTTCTCTGCTTCCCTCAATATGTTCCCCCCCCTATTATTGCGAAGTGTTCCATTGCTTCCCGCAGCTAGATCCACTCTAAATAAATACCCTGATAATAATAATAGTAGTAATAATAATAATAATAATTTAGTGGGGGAAATTTCTTTCCAATTCTCTTTGCTGCTAAAAATTGTTATTCCCATGTATGCGCCCAAAGTAGTTTACCAAAATGCAATTGGTGCTGATGAATTGAGACGCATAACCCAATTTGCAAAGTATATTACTTGCTAAAGTACATTCAGAAGAACATAAAAAAGAGAAACCCATATTTACTAACTTTATTCCCGGCTAATAAATGTCGTGCTACATTTGTGGAAGTTTATTTACACATAGTGTGCATGATTTAGTCAGACGTTTATGTACGCACACAACAGGGGCCTACATTTTGTGTTCTCTTGGTGGCTGTCGCTGGGTCTCACTGTTTTTGGAGAAGGCCCCCACAAGGAGCATAAAATGCATTGAGATAGCGGTGGCCTGCTTACGAAGGTACGTGGCATGTTATATGCCATATATGCTGGTCTGTGGTGGCTGCCATAAAAACGTCAGTGTTGATGGTGGGGACCTGCTATGTTTGCACTGAGGCATAGCCATGTCCTGCCACCGAATTGCCATCCTTTGCACTACAGTGTATAAATGTAAAGGGCAAAAGGTGGCGCACAAGCGTATACGCTGCCCTTTGCCCTTTGCACTCAGCAGTGCAAAGCGAGTAAACAATGCATGGCATGCTGGGAGCATGCTTCTACTGAAAGAATTGTCCAGCCTGCAACCACAGATGGACCTTCTTGCTTTTTTCAAGGAATGTACCTTGCCAGCAAAAATGGTTGCCAACACTACTGTGGCAATCACCTTCTTTCTCCCAGGTGTTGATGGCTTGGTCTCAGAGACGAAAGGACTTCCTTTTTTACTACCAGTTCTGGTACTAGTAGACCAGATGTTGGCCTCTGTATTTCTCTGAAGAAAATTGATGTTTCCATCCAACACTCTTGGTTGTCTTGGTGGTAGGCACTGTCTTGCTTGCTTCAGTGTGCTCCTTTGAAGACATTTTGCAGACGCGGTGGGTTCACGGTAAATGTAATCTCATCATTGATTGATTGGCCTACCTGCATGGAAGAGGAAATATGAGGTGCGCATTCATTGTGCATGTGTTTGCATTTGCAGTACTCAGTGCTTGTTATGAAAAAATGCAAATGCTCAGCAACATGATTTGCTCATATTCATATTAAATTAATGTATACATGTATTACCTATATCTATGAGTCTGACTGCGTTACAGGACCTGGTTGGAGAAAAGCTGGGTTGGGTGTGGTATTCATTGCATACACCTCTGCTGTTTTCCTCTGCCACCCTCCAATGTAATTCTTGTTACTGCACCCACTCCAATGCACAAACGATTCCATTATTATTTTAAAATAATCAGTAATTCATGAAAAATAACACACTGACAAAAAAGGATTAAAAAAAAAACGATAAAGGTAACTATATTTTTAAGCAATTTGTGTAAAATACCAAAGTGGCAAAATAAATATATTCATCATAAATATACTAATCAAGCTGAATAACAAATGTAGTAATTTATAAAAAAATATCATAGTGACAAAAATAATATTGAACAGTACTAATAATAACCAAGATTAATAAAAAAAAGTAGTTATTTTGTGCAAATACCGAGATACAAAACAGATTAATATTGACCAGATATTAATAATTATAATCAATTTGAATAAACAACCTTTATTGATCTATGAAAAAGTCATATTAACAACATTTTAATATTGATCCGTATTAATACTAATCACGATGAATAACACAATTGAATTCATGAAAAATCCCAAAGTGAAAAAAAAATACTGTTAGTTTGAAATAAAACTAAAGGAAATAAAATATTGCAGTCATTCATTAAAGATACCACAGTGACCAAATACACTATATAGATCAGAAATATTAATAAAGATGAATAAGAACATTGTGTATTTCATATAAAATACCCTGGTAGCAAAGAATATTGATTAGAAATAATAATCAAGGTGAATAAAAACAATTTGAAAATAAAATATTGCTAATGCAAAGTAGAAGCAACAGGATTCAAAAATATTTTCAAGCAATAAAGTATGAATAACTAATAATACCTAGAAAAACACGGTATCAACTTGTTTTTACATTAAGCACACATGCTCATTAACAATCAAAATGTAAAAATGTAAAAAAACACAACAATGTGAGATATCAGATATATATGCACATCATTTTACACATTTATAGAACTGTGCACAATTACAATGAAACGTAAATGTTTTACATGTTATGTATTTGATAAAGTTACAACATTCTCAAATGTATAAGTATAAGCACTACATTTGTATACACCTGCTAATGATTTGGTAATCAATGTCTACTTTCATGTCGAGCCCCTTAGACCTTCCCATCTTTCCAAAATTGAAAATAAAGGGCCGAGCTGTGGCAATCTGGAGTACAAATGACAGAGGAAACAAATTGTCTTTCAGTTCCAGCTGCACCAATGCACCCTCTGTCTCTTCCTCCCCTGTAACTCCTAGACCCCGTCTGGCATTTCCCCTCCCCCACTGCTTCCACTTTTGAGCTGTACACTGTCCACTCACACAAATGTAACACCTTAGAAACGCAAGATCAAATTAAAGTGGGTGTGGCCTCAGCCTTCTCCACCTCCAACAATTCACCCCTCTCAAAAAGGTTGAAAAAGGAAAAACAAAATTCACACGTAATTAACCAACCAGTTCTAATAAATGCAATGAATACGTACATGTGCTATAATAGAAAAGAAAATGTGAGGATTACAAGCAGACCAAAGGATGCATCCCGGTTCTTCAAGTCACGAGTATGTAGTCAATCTAACCACCATGTCAGCCCCAGGAGGAAGACAGGAAGGGGAAGATGTATACTCTCTGGCCTGCTCACTGACTGATGTGTATGGCATGTTCATCTCTATTATTCATTTGAACTGGAAGTAATTCGTTTGTAAGAAATAAGTTCAGCAGTGTGTTGCAGGAATATTTCTCTCCACCCACTCCTGTCATTTGACAGATAGTGTTAGCAGAATTTGTTCTTCGGCTATAGCTGTTTGCGGAGAGGAAAAATGCAGCACCCCTTATCAAGCTAATGACCACATCTGCTAACCTATATTATGACAAAACCTGATTTGTGAGCATTTAATGGTGGGGGGCAGTAATCTTCACAATTTATTAACGTTTTGCTTGCTATGGGGCAGTCTAGCAACATGAGAGACACAGAGATCTGTTGTAGAGCAACTCTCATTCTGTTGTAAATCAGGATTGTGTTGCTCTTGGATAGTTATGACCCTGCCCTCATTCTGCATCTGGGTCGTTTACACTCAAAAGTAAGCCTGTGCAAATGTATTTATCCATAACCTGAAATTACGATATATGTTGTGCTTTTGTTGAATCATGGGGGGGTTATTACGAGTCAGGCGGTAAGGGATATTGGGCCCTGGTAAGGAGACCGGTGCTGGTAATCCCTTACCGCCCGATTCCGAGGTCCCTTGGAGGGAACCATAAGGAACGTGTAGTCTGACCACACGTCCCTTACGGGTCCCGCTAAGGGACCAGGGCTCTAATAACGGGCTTGCCATTCGCGAGCCCGTTATTAGCGCTCTCCCCATTCCCATTGAGCCCTATCGGGGCTCAAATGGGAATGGGGAATGGTTTGTTCAATGGGGACTTACCGGTCCCGCCAGGGTCGGACTGCACCGGTAAGTCCCCATTGAACAACACCGGTGCCAGACCCGGTATTGGAGGCAGCCATGGCGCAAATAGCGCCATGGCTACCTCCAATCTTGGAATGAGGCCCACGGTTTTACGACAATGATCACTGGTGTGATCAAAATGTTTCGTGTGTTTTGGGCTAGAAAAGTATAAATGCAGCATGCATGATTCAATTTTGGGATCCGTCTTGTTAGGCAGGGACAGAGCAGAAGGTTGTTAGAGCATTTGGATGAATTGTCTTTAGCTGAATGAGAGGACGTTAATCGTTTGAGCTGAGGGAGAGCTACAAACCAGAAGTAGGGTAGGCTAATTTTTTGTGACTACTGCCTCTACATACAGTTACCACCTTCCATGAAATTAACACATTTGATATTTGTTCACAGAGTGAGGAGATATTTCAAGAATTGTTTGGACATAAGCAGAACAGTACACACATATCAGTCATCGAGTGAGCCATCTTTGGTGGCCAGATACAATACCTGTCCTGTTCCTTGTAAAGAAGAAGTCTTAGAATTATTTGAGTAAAGGAGAGTGCATTCAATAGATGTAACTCTGTGCTCCATTTTCTCTTGGCCAGTTATAACATGTGTTGCTTGTGTGGAAAAGGGCGTATCATTGTTTGTAGGTAGTGCATTAAGAGCATTAATTGGATATAACCAAGTGCGTTATCATTGTGTGACAAGACCAAATACCTGCTGCTTACATAGAAAATTACTTATTCTCTGGATGTAGGGGAGTACATTCAGTGACTGCAAGTTAATGTTATCTGTTATGTGATGAGACAAAAAGCCTGCTTAGAATATTAGAATTCTTTGGGAGAAGTGGCAATTCAATTAATTGGCTATAAGTCAGTGTTCCATATTTTTGTGGTGAGATAAGATACTTGTTTCTTGTGTAGAAAAAAAACATTAATTATTTTGAGGTATAAGACGATTGCATTCAGTGACTGTAAATCAGTACATCTAAAACTGGAGATTAGCTCAAGAGAAACACAATTGCCTTGGAAAGAGAAACAAGTAAATAGGGATTCAAAAAACACTAAAATCTTATAAACTGGCAGAAAAGACCACCAAACTCTTCCAGAATCCACCAACGCTCCTCTAAAACAGGAGATTGGGACCTTCCTTGTACACTGTTGTTTTTACAACCTAACCGAAACCACAAAGCGAAACAAAGTCAGTTGGCCCTTTTATAGGTCCCAAGAAGCTCTGAGGGCAAACTGAATCTCTCTGGGTGATTCGGTGGCTCCGATTGGCTGAACATAACCCTGCCCATCCAAACACGTAGGAGTTTCAGGGGCTGTAGAGACACATGGGATTCCAGAGGACCAAGGTGTCCAAGGTACCTGCTTTAACCACTTGAGTGTGTGCAGCGTATATGCAAGCCCATACATGCAGTGAAATTGTCACCTTGAGTAGGCACTTTCTCCTGCAGTACGTCAGTTTGGTCAACGCTTTCTGGGACAGATTACCTAAAAGGTATCCCTTTCAAATCAGCCCCCTTGTGTGGATGGTACTGAAAATGCTCTGCTCCACGGGCCTTGGACTGCTGGAAAAGTTAGTGGGCCGGGGTCTTCTTATCACTGAGTATGCTTCGCTGTCCACTGGCTCCACTGCAGTTATTTGTCTTCGCATGGTGTTCCCTTTCCGTTGTCCTCCTGACGTGGCCTACTCACTTTTCCTGAAAAATGACATATTTTCTCTCTTTCTTTCCTTTTTTTGTGGAATCCGCTTTACGTCGAGGAGACACCTGTGCCCCCTCCCCCCCCCACCTTTGCACATCCTTAGGCTTCCCCCTATGGCAACAGCCATTTCGTTGTCATAAAAGATTTGCTTTCCTTCTATATAACTCCATTCCTAAATCTGTAGCCATTTAGTCGCTTTTCCAACCTCTTACCGTCCAGTGGCGTGGCAAGGCTCTTTTGAATGGGGTGGCCCAAGTGGGGCACTGACTTATGCAGGGGTGGCATGGAGTACGAGAACACACACACACACAATGATCCTAGTTTAGGATAATAGGGTGGCACCTGGGGTGGCCAATCAGATTCCAGGGGTAGCATGTGCCAGCCCCGGCCACTCCTTGGACACGCCTATGTAACCGTCTCTTCAGCAGACTAAGGATACTCGCAGTGGGCGGCACAATACGCCAACCTCCAGGCAGACAGGCCAGGCACTCTGAGAACCGCCTCAGTGGCGATTTGGTTAGTCCACAACACAAGCGTCCGCAAAAAAATAAGCATGGCCAGTTGACCCAATAATGAATGGGCAGCCTGGCTGGACTGGGCATGCCTTCACCCCACCTGCTACGTCATTGCAGCCGGGTTTCGAGTGCACACAAATCCCACCATGTGTCAGGAATTTTTTTAAACAAAAGAAAGGGAACAATTTAGAAACTAGAACTATGCCTTCAGTGGATGCTACAGACGGCAGCTGCCTCAAAATAATGGCGCGCTATGATTGCAGGTTTACATTAGGCTGCGTGAAGTCATGATTAGCGCACCCCCACTCTGAGAATGTTTTTAAAAGGAAATAGACAGGCGTGCTTCTGAGATTGGAGAAGTACCGGTACTTGAGCGTGATTGCAGCACCCACGCGCCACAGTGGAGAACAGGAACGAGCCTATCATTGCATAAGTGTTTTTGTGTGTTCCCTCTGTCACCGGGAGCCAGCGCTGCAAACATACCAGAAGGCTCCTTGCAAAAGGCCACCCAAGGACGGCTCTGAATATATTAATTACATTTCCCATAATCTGACAACCTTTGCTGAAAAGGTACAGGGCAACTATATATTAGTGCGCTATACAAATGTAAAAAATAAATAAATATATATATATATTCCCCACCAAAAAATCACAGAATAAAAAATGAAACAAATCAGTGCACAATGGGTAGAAATCCAACGTAAGAACTCACTAAATGATAAGAAGCATTGACAAAGAGAAACGGTTTAGCTTTTTATATGTCAAGCGCAGCCGCATATACCATGGCATAACTAATTATGAGTGGCAAAAATCAATAAACTACATAATGCAAAACAGCACCCCAGGTTTGGACAGTGTTAAGGATATCAATAAGGCGACGCACACCTTAGGCTCGGCCCAGTATGCAGCGCGCAATTGAAATGCTTATGTTTTATGTTAGATTCAATATTGAGATGGTATACCACTCATATCACATCCCCTTTTCAAATGCCCGAGGTCACAATGGACCATGAACCCGGCTGGTTGATAAAATGTAATATTTATCTATTTATTTTAAAATTCAAAGGAAATCATAAAATGTTTAATATGGGGCAGCAATCACCAATGGGGTGATAAGAACAATAGGAATGTAAGCAATGCACTCAGTTTGACCTTCTATTGACACAACTGCAACACACCAGGGAATAGGAGCTCTTTTGAGTTTAGGAAAGATAGCACTTGAGTTAGAATTTCCCACTGCAAGGTTCCCTCAACCCACAAATAATCAATCTAAGTGGATAAACATAAGCAGCAGGTCATCAGGAATGACAAATGGAAAACAGAATTGAAAAACATATTTTAAACCCTGGCAATGCTAAAAATGAAACTCAGAAATGGATGAATAAAACAATGAATGTGTCTAAAAACTCTTGAAACAATTCTTTACTGGAGCAACACTGGAAAGATACTAGCAATCACAAGCAATGGATTGAGCAAAAGCAGACAATTCGAAATTGAATTGAAGGTTTAAAGCAGTTTATAATCAAAATGACACGTTGGAAATTTAGCAAACATTTGCAATTCCCGCCTGAATTTACCAAAACGGTTTTTACTAAAAATGGGTGAAATATTGTAATTGCGCGGTTTGTGTTGGGGTGTAACTATGGATCCTAGGTACAATATGCAAGTGAAATCAGGTCTCTAGCTGGGAAATTGAGTGAGTTATGCAAGATCTAGTGAGGTGTGTTTTGAGAAAATGAAGGTGCAAAAAAGGAAAAGAAATCAATGTTGACAAGAACAGTTTTACTCTACACTTGAGCATTCAGGCTAGACTACCAGATTGAGACACAGTAAGCTCCAAGGTTGACTCGTGAGTTCAACCTTAGCACCTCCGCGCCCACCCTGGCAGAACCAGTCTGATCACTCAATTGTGGATTTCACAAGACAAAATAATTAAAGAAGTTGGTGCTAGCACAAGAAATCAAAGGCAGGGTTTCAAGAATGATTTTTGACAATATTACAAGTTATCAGAATAAGGATAGGATGACTTAGAGAGTGGAATTAAGGACAAGGCAAGGCAAGGTATGCTATGGTTTTCTATGGTTCCTATTGATACTCACAGTCCAATTTTTTAGTTTGGATTTTGGACAGTCAGCGGTTCTGGTCACGACACAGATCTGGTCTAACAAAGGATAGCCAGACAAAATCAGCGGGACAGGATCAGCTGGGCAGGGACTGGATACCAAAGGATAGTTCTTCTGGATTGGCAATTCTGGTTACAGGATACTATAGGTCATCAGGGTAGCAGGATGGCAGGTTTGCAGTGAGTGGCGGCAAGCCAAGCTGGATTAGGATGCCAAAAGTACCACAGTTTCTCTTGGTTACTGGGAGGTTAGTGGGTTTTCTATATTGTAGGATAGGCCTTGCTGGAGCAGGATCAGCAATGCTTGGGTTTTGCAATGGGCCCTGGAATAGGATCAGCAATGGTTGGCCTTGTTGTTGGGACCTGGAGTCTGAAAGATGAAACAGGAACAGGAACGCAGCGCAGGAAATCAGGAAGAGTCTGTGGGCCTCATTACACGGTAGGCGGTAACCATGGCACTATTAGCGCCATGGTTGCCGCCTGTATTTTACCCTGTCCGCCTTGGTGGATGGCAGAATTACTGCCCTACTCCAAGGTGAGGGGGGACGGTAATTCCCCATTTACCAAGGCTCTTCCCCATTCTCATTTTTGCCCCCATAGGGCATAATGGGAATGGGGAAGGTGCTAATTACGGTACCGCAAAGGGAACTCGTAGTAAGGCGGTACCGGTAAACCCCTACCGCCTAACATGTAATGAGGCCCTGTGTGTCTAGGGTCATGTCAGGGACCCTATTTATAATGCAAAATGACATCATCAAGGTAGAGGCTGGGCAGGGTTAACTATGCCCGCCCTTAAACTACTTGGATTGGGCAGGGGGAGATAGTCTCTGCCTCGCTCATAGTTGGTTGGACTTCTATGGGAATGATGTCAGATTTATGAGGTGAGGTTTAAAATGTCCAAACATTCCCACATTTACTTTACTTAAAATCAGATTTTGCCAAAAACATACAATTCTTCACTTGCAATCTCATGGCAAATTATACACACAGGTTACATATTATGTGCAGCCCAGATCAGTCCAATCCTCAGGTCTGTGCGACCTCACTTCGCCTTTCTGATACATTTTGGTAATATTACACATTAACAATTTGGCCTAAAATTCTACAATTTTATACACAAATGCGAATTGTCTCCAGGGATGTATGTACAAAATGTTATGTTTGCCACATCAATACTTTCCTGGGAATCTGTCATATTTCATAACTTCTGTTCCCCATGCGGGAATGAGTTCGACCAAGTTTTAAAAGGTAGCCCCCAAAATTAGATTTGAAACTGTGAACAATTTACATGTTTGCTAATTCTTGCTACAGAAATAAAAGTCTTTAAAGTTTCTTCATAACATGGTCTTTGGCACCAAAAGGCAATCCCTTTGTTACAAGATCCTGTTTTCTTTTTCTTCCTCCAACTGCAAGCAGTTGTCATTTCCTTCCAGGCAAGGGTGTTTCCAATCTTAATTGAAGGTTTTATTGCCCCTTCACACTTGACAGGTGAGTGTCCCAGGACTGCTATTGTCCCAGCCTGGAACACAGACGAATGTCTGATGAGCATGTGAACTTTCATTGCCCTGTCCCATTCAAAGTTTTTCAAGTTGGCACTTCGCACCTACGTTTCCCGGATGCATGGTGCATCTCCCTTCCTTGGAGGAGTTTCATGGCTGGCAATTGGAATAACAGGTTTTTCTGAGAGTTTGCAAATTCATCCCATGTGTTTTAAACTGTTTAATTTCTTGCTTTTGGTCTTGAATTAAACAAACCTATGACAGAAGATATCATATGTGTGTATTATCACCACTAACATAATTCAATTTACATTGCTAAGTAAGCAGGCTTTCATTAACAATTGAGTTTTAAACAGGCCATTTTCTTTCTTCAGTAAGCACAGCCCATTTTTCCACATGTGTTAAAGACTGCTAGCATTTCTTTCTTTAATTCGGTTTGCAGCTCCTCAGACTGCCACTGTCTTTGCAGCTGTAGTAATTTCCTTGCAGCAGGAGTTTTAACTATAATATAGATACATTTACCCTTGACCTGGCTCAGAGAGTAAAAAGTCTCTTTGAACTGCTGCGCATGGATACATTTAGCCAAGAAATAAATGTGTGTTCCCATGCGAGTGAAAAGAAAGTTGCTTGTTGAAGTCTTTCAAATCTAGGAATTATGCCTGTTTTTTCTGAGGCACAATGACTTATCCTGGGCCTGGCAGGGCCATTTCCATCACAGAGGTTTCAGAATGCACAGATGGAAATAGCATAAAACAGCATTTTGAAAGGATTAATTTTTGGCTTTTGCAGCAATGCAGTGCTGCCTGTTCACTTGATTCCATATATATATGCCTCAGAACACACTGACATACTTTTTCAGTGTGTCCCCTTGTTCCATCTTGCCTGAAGTGTATTAGGTTTTTTTTGCTGCCAAAATGCAGTTTTGCGGTCCTGGTGCGCAAAGGGGCCAGTGCCGCCAGGTTGCTGTTTCTTGCGCAAAAGCAGCTTGGTGATGTGGTGCAATGTTGTTGAGTGGGTCAATATATCCCACAACAAATACTCTTTCAATATGGCCTCCATGGGAATTGAAGGCAGGGTTCAATGTGGAGGCCCTCTTCCATTTCCATGGCAGCCCAGGAGCAATGCAGTTGTCAAGAAATCAAAAAGGTAAAGGAGAAGGGAGGGGGAGCTGACAGTAGTTGGACAGGAGACCGGTGGACAGTGAGGAGCTGGTGGAAAAATACTGGGCGAGTGTGTACTGCTGTCGCCTTACTCGATACATGGGCTTAGCCCAGGAGATTCAGTCGGCGGTCCAAGCAACCTGATTTGCACTGTGCCTGCCCAATGTGCTATTTGACAATAAAACCCAGTGGGAGAATCATTCATAACCCTTGTCATGTCTCCAGAAAACGCAATTTTGTGACTGCAAGTAGTTATTGGCCTTCTGAAGGCACTGCTACAGATGGGCCAACAGATAATGGCCTCGGATGACTTGTGGCAGATAAGAAGGAGCTCTGCACCAGGGTATGCCACATGGTGTGTCCTCTTCGGAGCTGGTAGATGTGTCGTAGGTCTCCAACCATACACTTATGAATTGGAAGCATGTCTCATGATTGTGATTGCAACGTGCTTGGGGCAATGTGCCAACACTGGGGCTCATTTGCATTCACGTTCATCAGCCTGAATCTGAAACTCACTTGTAGTAACTTACGCACAGAATCACCTACAGTGGATGGGCTCTAGATGCTTAAGGACTGACTTGGAAGATGGGGCTCTGGCTTCTAATCCAGGTTTGAGGACTTCATGAAACAATTGTTGTTGTTGCTGACAAATCACTTAATTGCCTTTACACTTAGTGTAACTGTGTGTTACGTCTGCGTCAATTGTACTATGTGACTTCTAGTGGTGTCCCAAATAAATGCTCCCAGCATCCTCCACTCTGCGCCCCACTAAGCATACTATCCTATGTTCACCCGCTCATGCTAGTGACACTCCCTGCATCAATAAACAGTTTTCTCTAAAGAGTTCCTCGGGGCGATGTCCACACTTTATTAACACATTAAGATAAAGTAAATAGTAGAATTGGGAAAACAATGCCCAATCCCTAGCTGCCCTCTGCCCTTGAGGAAGCAGTGAGGGCTTCTTCACTCACTCCAAAACTTGCCTTCTCAGCCCATAACTTTTCAGCCCATAACTTCGAGCTAAAACTGCTGATTAATTTGATCTGGCCGCCATTTCTAGGGACTACAGCCTTCTGCAGCGCTGAAGTCTTTGGCAGGGAGACCCACACTCCTAAACCTCACAGTCTAGTAACTGCACGTTGCTCTTCCTCGTCCAGTCCATACTGCACTAGGGGAGTCCTGCCAGCACAGAAGGTTATGAACGTCCAAAATTAAAAGAAACTTAACAAAAAAAGGACTGGGTCTTCAATGACGGCTTCTCCTTGCTGGACATGAGAGTTATAGAGGAACCGCAACTTGCGTATCATCCCAGAAGGTCTGCTGGCTTCGGCTTCAGGTTGAGGATTGGCATGAATTGGGTCCAATACTCTTCAACCTGTTGTTTCCTGCCTGCTACTGTCTTAGTGGTTCTCGCTGCACTCCTGTGCCCCGGTCCACATGTGTAATGAGATTCTGCACCAGACCAATGCTTTTACTTTCACTTTGTGATCATGCATACGGGTGCACGCCTAAGCAGCACATGCACATGTTGGGCCCTTCAGAGAGCTCTTCCCCCTCAAGTTTAAATGAACACAGGCTCCTCTTCCAAGCCTTTCTTTTCTTCTACATTTCCGATGTCAGTGTCTTGTGGATTGCGAGTAAATCTATGAGGGAAATTGCTCCTCCCATTTCTAAGGGGGGGGTCATGGAACTTCCCCAGGTCGAGAGCGAACCCAAGCATAACTACAGCGACTAGGAAGCTGTAGCAACAGGGCCCTCTTAAGAACTTTTGGGGCCCTGGGCGCGAGCATCTTTGGGGCCCCCCTCCACCAAACCAAAGGGATTACATGATCAAGAATATCTGGTCGCACCCCCCAACCCCTGGACGCAATCACAACCCATAGGTTGATATGCTGCCTCGCAGCATTCAAAATAAGCATGTTTACTCGCTTTAAGTTTCCTTACTCACTTCATTCTTGCTCAAATCAGAATGATAAACAAGTAGCAATTGAAGGCCAACATTAGCAGTTTACAAAGAGGTTACTTATGTTCTAGTATGAATACAGGATACTTTTTATCAATAGGATCCACAAAGGTATGCAGCATGTAGTATTAATGCAGGACTGTGTGTAAAAAGTACATGAAACCCAGAATATACAGAGAACTCACTTTAGCTGCCTCACAGAAGGCAAACGTGCTTAAGCATGGATAGAGGAGACCAATTGGAAGGAAGGAGAAAGCTACACATACCATAGCATGGAGAGTGGATGCAGATTAGAAGCTACCAGGAAGGTGTCTGTATCCAGAGACTGAGATTAAAAGCGGGACATGGTTTTCAAATAGTGTTGCCATTAGAGAGCAAAGGAACAGTGCCTGTGGTGTGCAATATATCAATGCTCACTTTTATAGTGGAAGTAACACTATAGCCAGTGAAACCATGAGTGCTTGTTTTTGAAGATCATCCCCTGAAAGGGAAATCACTCTGAAGGACTGACAATTTTGAAAAGTTTAGGAACTGGCAATTTTGAAAGGTTAGGCAATACAAGAATAAATGAGATGCCCAGGATCAAACATTGGTCAGGGGGTGAAACTGGAATTTGCATCAACTCTACAATTTCTGCATTTGAACACTTTCTTTTCCAGTTCTCATCTCATGTTATAAAACAAACTTGGAAAGTACACCAATCAGATTACCAAACATGACATTTGAGTTAAAAAAAGTATTATAAAAGGGTGTTATGCTAAATGGGAAGGATTCTAGGTTAATTCTCTCCATCACCAAGGGAAGTATATAAGTACCAGCATACCAATCGATGTGATTAACAGATTTAATCTGGGGTTGTCTTTTGTATTTTAAAGCTTTAAATACTTCCAAAACAATGGCATTTGAAATTGTGCAGAAAAACCTTTGAATTTTACAAAATGAAAACCATTTTTTGTGCCAAACTAGCAGATCTTAAAATAAGCTTGGCCTGCAACATCTTCTCTCTTCTGTCTACCACCCCTTCTAGTCAAATGCCCTACATAAGAAGAAAGATCAAGTAGTGGTCTAAACGATGCCACCAGCATGCGAGAAAGCAAACTTCACAGACGACAGCACAGTAATGTAAGAGCTATTAGATGATTTGAACAGGATCAATGTATTGTCTGCTGGCGAATCTAGGAAACAAGCATGAATGCTTTGGTTCCACAGTCTTGAATTTGGATACTTATTCGCCTCTTGGACTAACAGTTTATACTCATCATTGAAGGTGATTTCCTAGAGTTTACAACACCCCATCTGAACAAGCCAATTTCAAGGCCTCTACTATATGTATCATGGTCGTTTTTATACAAACCCCTTTTTGGTGCAGGTACATTGCTGATGACACCTTGTGTGCTACAAAACAAAGTACATATCCAGGCAGGTTTGTAAACGTCAAGCATAAGAAAGGCTCAGCCATCCTTTCTGGAATGTGCTATTCTAATATTGCACATGAACCTCTGCAATGAGTCCTTAACACACTCACTGAGCTAACGTCTGAACCAGTGTGGCACTCAATTTATCAATATGCATTTCAACTTTGGCTATTGCACATAATCAAAATAATTCCCAGAGGATGGAAAAAATGCTACAGAAGTTGTCCTGTAAGGAACACAAACACTATGTATACCACAGTGAACAGAGAAAGTGTTACATGATGAATTGATGACAGCAGAATGTATTTGTCAAAACAGACAGGAAATAGGTTTAGCGCTTCAGCAGCATGCCATCAAATATCCTGATGTGTGCTAGTTAAGTCTGGTGAACAATGGAATCTTACTTCTTTAGATTAGGCAGCCTTGTGGAGCCCCCTCCAAAGTGGGTGCCCAGGGCAAGTGCCTCTTTTGCCCTCCCATAAAAATGTCTCTGCGTAGCAAAGACGTTTTTCCTGCATTTAGATTAACGTCAGAATTCTAGATAGATCTAGATGTGTCCGACGTTCACTCTACCACCTGGCTGAGACTCTATAGCTATCTCCCCAGAGAAGGCTGTCCCTTTACGCGAACGTAGCAGACGCAATCCTGGAGAAATCCAAGGGATCAGGTAAAAGCTTGTTACCCCGGTTTATGCCTCAGCTTTGCCTTTTGCGAGTTCAGAGGATACATTTTCCACTAAAGTTTGCATTTGGTTTAGATACATTCCCTGGTTTTTGCCCTCAATAGAAGACAGCCTACGGAAGTGGAAGAGACCTCCCTCATGGATCCAGGAGACAGAAACGTTGACTGACTCAGCCATCAAGAGGTTTTTACAGAGGCATTTCCTTTGCAGCTTCTGCTTATAAGTCACTACTGGCAGATTAACAGGTACTTTACCAGACTATCGAAAAGAGAGACAAGTTGCATTGTATTTTAGTTGTCGTTTACATAACATCTTTTACCATCATTATAGTCTCAATGTGCTAGTGGTAGGAATGCCCTCAGGGAACAAAGTCCAGAGGGTTGGAGATCACGGAGTAGGATTCGAATATGTGTGTGCATTTGGCCATGATAAAGCTTAGCAAGGGTGGCCATACTGCGGTAGAAAGCAGCCCACAAAGTCAGGCAAGTGGATGGGTGCTGAGAGGGTCAGGAAATGGCGTTAGTGCTAGAGACTCGCTATGTGTCCAGCAGGCACAAATTTGTTGTAGGTCTTTGTTGCATATTGATGTCAGAGACGTTGAGGTGAAGTCTGGTGTAAGTAGGCAGAACAATTATGTGACAAGCGAGCCATGCCTGCGTCCGGTGTACACCGGTGTGGTGCGTTATACTACCTAGAAGCTCGGATAGAGATTTGTTATATGCGCACCCGAACAGGTAGTGTCATCCTCTGTCACTTCTTGTGGCTGTGACAAAAATATTTAGCGACAGCGAGAGGCTATGCTTCACAAATGACCACTAGCGGAGCACAAGCTATACTTCCATGCTCTTCCAGGTGGAGAGCGTGGCCAATCTTCCCAGATAGTGTGCGCACACTAGACCTTCACAATTGTTACTTTTACCATGAGCGACCAACCCTATAATTCATCCAGGCATGATACCCGGCCACCTTTCTCGTCCTTCTAGTGCGCTTCAGGTTCACTTCCTGATTGTGTTCAGGAGCAATACACGGGAAACCCACACGTATCCTTCTGGCGCGAGACATGGCCATGGCACGCAAGTCTTCCCAGGACAATCCCCTGCCAGACATCACAATCTATCCGAGTGCGGCAGTACTGTTGTTTTATCTCAAACATCTTTCACTGCTTTTTTCCTGTTTTCCCTGTACATGACAGGTGCAGTGACTAATCAGTCCTGTGGACCTTTTCATGGTGAGAAAACGAGATGATGGCCTGTGTCCAGCTAGTGGTGCTTGAGAGAGCCAAGGTCATGATTAGTTGTTTGATAGTGTGTGGGCTCTGGGCCGCCGAGATAATGGCGGCCGCCTCCTGGTGTTGTTAGGTCAAGGCTGCTGCGATAATCGCCGGTGCCACCTGGTGCTCAATGTTTGTATGCTTGGATTGGAAATTGGGAGATTTAGGGACGTGTTTCAGGATATTGTGAGAAATATCCTGTTTTTTATAAATATATAAGGAAGAGTAATCCTTGGTGCAGAAGAAGAGTGTTCCAGGTGGTGGGAGAGAAAGGTGCTTGAGAGAACCAAGGTCATGGTTGGTGTTTGATAATGTGTGAGGTCCGGGCCACCGTGATAACCTCCGGCGCCACCTCGTGGTGAATGTTCCTCTGCTCGGATTGAGAATTGCAAGGTTAGGGATGGGTTTCAAGATAATGTGGGAAATAGCAAGATTTTGAGGACTATTTTGAAAGAAAGGTAGTCCTTGGCATGGTGAATATGCAGAGGAACAGTGTTCCAGATGGTGGGAGCTAGGATAGAAAAGGCCTGGGAGCCAACTCTAATGGAACTGTAAGGGGGAATCGCAAGGAGGAAAGCCAAGCCCAATCTGAGGTTTCAGAGGGGTTGATAGTGGATGACCTTTTCCTGTAGGAACTCAGGTCCTGTATTCTGGAGGGCCTGGTATGGAATGCACATGGCTTTGAAGGTTGCTCTTAGGCTGATAGGGAGCCAGTGTAGTACTCTGAGGGTGGATTTTGTGGAGTTGGATTGTTGGAGTTGGAGATTCTGTTTCCATAGTGTTTTTAATTGGCTTTATTGATTTCGGACAGGTATGCCCTGTTCAGTCTTGCAAAGGCCGTTTTGTTTTGTGAAGTAGGATTGGTCCTCCAAGTTCGCTCTAGGCGATGCTGGAGGGTTTTTAGACACTTGAGGGGAGGGGTGTTCTAGTTGGGGTGTGGGCTTGATCGTTGGGAGGGCGACAGAGTCGGTGTGAGGGGGGTCAGAGCTTCGGAGAGCCATAGGTCAAAGAGGTCAATGGAGCGGTTTCCATCCTTGAGAGAGAGATCAGAAACTGTAAATAGTAGGGAATTGGCCAGGTCTAGGTTGATGATGATTTTATTCTAGAGATGGACGGTGGTGGGTGTGGTTGAGGAGATGTTTGCTGGAAGTGGTGTGGTGGGGGAGTGGTGCTGAATCTAGAAGAGTATGGCATGGTGATCAGTCCAGATGAGAGGGCGAGGCAGGAGTGGCAAGACTAGTCCTGATGTGCAGAATAGTGTATCAAGGGTGTGCTCTGCAATGTGAATAGGGTGGGAGATCAGTTGTGTTAGGCCGAGAGCTTCCAGATTTTCAGTGAGGGAGCGGGTCATAGGAGTGGCAGGAAAAGTAAACCAAATGTTAAAATCTCCCAGCAAAATAAGCAAAGGATGCTGGATCAGCATGGTTGAGAGGGAGTCTGCGAAATTCCGGTCATAGCCACATGGCATGTACAGGAGAAGAAAGATGTGGGAGAAGTACCGGCTGAGGTGGAACTTTGCGAGAAGAGATTTGCTTTCCGTGCTGCAAGGTAGGTTCTCGGTGGATATTACTAAAAGGTGTTGCTTATGGAGAATGGCTAATCCTCCCACCCATGCTCTGCTGAACCTGTTATGAATGAGCAGGGAGCAGATGGGTGGGAAGGCCTTGTGTGCAATGGCATTGAAGTCATTGGTGAACCAGGTTTTAGTAGTGAGGAATAGGATGTCTGGGTTTTCATTGGCTATGAGGTCAAAGATGTGTTTATTTTTTAGGCCGATCTGGTGTTTATGAGTAAGAAAGATAGTTTGAGAGAGTTCTGGTGTATGGTAGGATGTGGGAGTGGTGGGGGGTTGGGTGGGGTGGGGGCACTGAGATTGCGGCAGGGAAATGTGGGATGTTCAGAGGGTGGGAAGTTGAGAGGAATGTTGGTCTGGGATGTGGGTTTTTAGGGGGGCTGAAGAGGGCTAGAACAAGGTTGGGGTGGGGGAAGGCTGGAAAGAACACGGAGAGAGTGCAGGGGGGCTCTATCGAGGAGATGGGAAGAGAAATGTGTCAGTAACGTTGTACGATGAGCATGGCCTGTGCGATTTGTGGGGCACTTGAGAGGCAAAGGAGTGTGAGAGAAATTAGGAGTGTTCGTTGACAGGGCTGTGTTGGCCAGGGTGACACATGCTGCGCTGAGGGAGGGGAAGCATGGGTTTAGTGACCTAGGGGGTGGGGAGGAGGGCATTGAGGTGAAAGCCGAGGGGTGGTGTAACAGTACAGCACTTATGTAAAACGGTGGGTTTGGCAGGTAGGCGAGTTATAGTACGAGGTGTAGGCTGGAGTGCAATGATGGGATGGTGGTGCACCAGCGAGCTGCTCAGGCTGCCATATTCCTATTGAGCTGCGGGGAGTGGGCAGGAAGGGTAAAGGGTGAGTTTGGAAGGATGGGGTAATTTGTTGTGTGAGCTTGGGGCTGGTGTGTACTGATTGTGTTCTAGAGAGTAGTGTGCCAGTGAGCTGCCCGAGTCGCCTTGTTATTGGTGAAATGTGGGTTGCAAGGGGGAGGGTACTGTCAGAGAGGAGAAAAAGAGGGGAAAGGTGTGGGGTAGTATGTCGTACGTCTGGGGCCAGCATGATAGGGCAAGGAGTGAAACTACGCCCTGTCAATCTATGAGCACCCATGGGAGAGAAAATATAACAGCGACGGAATACTTACACAAATTCCTATTTGTTTGCGCAGTTGAGAATGCAATAAATGCAATGCAAATGCTTACACAGAGCATATCTTCTGGGTGCAGTGATAGACGCTTTAGAATTCAACGTTGGGAAGGCAATGGGAGTCAATTAGATTCAACTTTGGGAGAACTCTGTCAGAGAGCAGGTAGATTCAACTATTGCTGAGCGGTGAAAACCACCTAGATTCAACATTGGCAGTGTAATGAAGAACCACCTAGATTCAACTTCGGTGGTGCAATGGAAAAACACTCACATTCAACTTTGGCAGTGCAATGGAAAATCACCTAGATTTTACTTTGGCAGTGCAATGGAAAAACAGTCAGATTCATCTTCTGCAGTGCAATGGAAAAACACTCAAATTCAGCTTTGGCAGTGCAATGGAAAACCACCTAGATTCAACTTTGGCAGTGCAATGAATACCAGTTACGCAATTAAGCTAGATGCATGTAGGGGTAAATTGTATTCATTGCATTGGCTAACCTGTGACTGTATATATGTTTAATTCTTGCAGTATTGTGTGATAACACTACCTGCTTGTTTCGTTCCTTCAGTTTGTTTCTGGGCCCAAAGTAAATAGAGTACACCTACCCTTCCTGTCCAAGTCCAAACACTGTGCGCCTCACTCTGTGGACCCACTGTGGACCCCCGACCCCACTAACCACTTCGAGACCCAGCCCTGACTACTTTCCATGCCACTGCAACTGGTTTGGCCAAACTCCCAGAGTTTCCCCTGTCAACTAGGGCAGCCTCGCAAGCTCTGAGCACCAGGCCAGAGTCTAGAAAGCCATTTTACCAGCTAAGTCTCTGCAGCGCATGTGCTGCATTGAAGATATGCCACCTGTACCAAATCTATGATTATGACAAGTAGCCCATGATGGGGGCAGTTTTAACTCTTACATAAATCAATGTCTGCGTTAAGGCATGGTGCATGGCACGACTTCTAATCATTGCAGCCACATTCAATTTGATATAAGACATGTGTCAATGTGTGAACCAGCTCAAGCTATAGAAGGTGATGTGTATTCTGGCCAGGCTCGCTGAGCTTGCCAAATGACAGGACAGGAACATGAATGTCTATGCCTCTTCTTTGATCTCTTTGTGACGGTAGTGATAAGATGGATTCCCAGAATGTTCTATGATCTTGGAGGCTATGCAGTTTAATTCAAATGTAGCCTTCAAAAGCCAGAGGGTGGCTATGGTGGTAGGTACTTCTCATGTGTGATCACAGCGAATTCGAAAGACCAAATTCTAAAATTTCAATTTTCTTTTCATGCAATTAATTATATGTGGGGGGGAGACCCCCGCAGCCCCTCATACTCCCACACATAATTTAAGACTCTAACGTACCCACCATGTATAAGTGCTGCGAAATTCACAGTGAAATCTTTGACATTTTCACATTCAGTATTTTACCAAAGCACAGTGATTGTACAGAAATAGGCCTCCTTACACACAGGACCTGTGATCCTCTTTTGTATGTATCATTTTTTAGTTGCGGAATCAGCCTCGCCGGCCACAGAGCCCAAAGTTGGTTTAGTTCCAAACCATCGTTGATATTTGTAATTTTCAGCGTGTCAAGACACTGGTCATCATTTCACCATGCGGGGCTCTTTGCATTACAGCAGGGGTGCAAGTGTCCCTGATCACAGGCGCGGCGCAAGTGGAATTTATACCTGTGCATTAATTTAATGTTTATTCATGTTTTGACTTATCCCCTGTTTTTATACTGTCTTTGAGTGCAGGAACTGAGCACCAGAAATAAGCCCCAGTGACTGGGTGCAATGTTTCTTATTTAGCATTTATCATTTGTATTTGTCCTCTCCTGTTCTTACAGTACATAATGAATTCATGGTGCCTACTGTGTTGCTATGTACAACACAAAACAGACAACAATTGAAACCTTACTTTACAATGAACACCCACTCCAGCACCATCATTTAAAGTCTTGTTCTGCTCATGTGGAAAGGTGGAGGGTTTGGACCCCTTGAAAGTGGCCAGAGGTAGAAAGAGCACTCTGCAGCAGGTAAACAATCTCATTATGAGTGGTGCGCCCTCACCTTTAAGCCACCAAGACCTGAAATTCATGGGTACGGTTAGATGAGTAATACATTAAAAAGGACAGTCAAAACCATAGTACACATTTCAAAAAAGTTGTGCCAATAAAGAGCCACTATTCTGATTAATATTATTATTTTAACAAAAAACAAACAACAGAATTAATTGTGAAGCATTTGCGAGCCTGTGTTATTTGATAGCTAGAGGGATTATTTCAAATCACCCGGGGATGTCTCATTACATGGAGAGACTATTTCCAGCTAGCAAGTCATTGCAGGTAGCTGCTTCACCAAGTGTAAATGAGCGAACATTCAGCACCCTAAGCTGTGACTAATATCTGCATTCTTTTTCTAAATTGCTTTAAGGCATCAGAACAAAAGCACACAAAGGATTTTTTTTTAAACGGGACGTTCCAAGAGGAGTTGGCGGAGGTGGAAATTGAACCTTGCCCCTCCCCTGCTTCTTACCACTCGAGCCAAACTTGCTTACCACTTCAGAACCAACTTCATAAAAAGTAATTTACTAGGAGGGTGGGGGAGTATCTACGCATTCCCCAGATGTCAGGATGCACTCTGCTAAAAAGTTACAACGAGCTCAGTGCGTAAATTCCAATTGGGCCCACTGAGGACCTGCTTCCATTTATACTGTTATAAAGTCAGCAAAACCAAGCCTGGGCAAAGCTAGTTTTCATTTTTGCATAGGTATTTCACAGGCAGTTATTGCAGCATTCATATAAGAGGTATTATTATCACATACAATCTATTGTCAAAAAGGTCAGCTACTCACACAATTGGCATGATTGTCTTCACTCATATAATTGATGATAAAATGCCCTGGCCCTCATTACGACCTTGGCGGAGGACCATGGTGCAAATAGCACCATGGTCCATGGCACTAAGGGTGCAATTCCGCCATGGTGGTTGGCGGACTTACCGCCCCATTCCGACCTTGGCGGGGCGGTAAGTCCCCAATCCCCATTTTGCCCTTCCCCATTCCCATTCTTGCCCCATAGGGCATAATGGGAGTGGGGAAGGCGTTAATTACGCCACCGTAAATTACGGTGGCGTAATTAACATCAAGGTCCCTTAGCGCCATGGATTTTAACGCCTGCAAAAAGCAGGCGTTAAACTCACCATGGCGCTAAGGGACCTCGTACTCAGGCGGTAAGGGTCGGCGATGTTTACGCTGGCGTAAACCCCTTACCTCCTGGGTCGTAATGAGGGCCCCTGTGTTTTACACACCTAGAGACCACGTGCCAGAGGCCAGTTGCCTTTCTAGTGTGTCCTTGCAGCGCTAACGAGGAAGTATACACTTTTTGTCTTCTCGCCCAACCTCTCACCCACCACTGCCCATGCACCCTACCGTACACTTGAATTCTTTCTCGTCTCTACTGATGACTGCTCCGCCAGCAATGTGGCACATTCACTACTGACCTACTTTAATCCGCCCCCTTTTGTAAAGTAAGGACATTGCAGTTGCCAAGGGTGGCCAATGGTTTCCAATCAATTTACTAATCGATTTTTTACAGCTGTTCTTTACTATGTATAATATTAGCTTTGGTCACTGATGGTGTGGCTTTTAAGTTAGAGTTGAGATTTGGGGGGGGGTCAGTTAAGACTATAGATAAGAAAGATGGAACAACGCTATACTATTTGGGTTACTTTATTTCCATGCGCATACAATAAAACATTACTCCCAGGACACCTTTGGTTTTTGCATAATTTAAGTAACTTTGGGTCTCCCCCTAAGTTACTAGGGGAATCCAGACGTGAACCCCTTGCACACTATTCTTAGAGTGGCACAGCTCCACCCTACTGATGAGGTCCAACCAGACCGAAACACGTGCCTGGGGTTGCTGTTGGTACTCTTGTTCAGAGGAAAATTGCCTAGCATTTTGGTGCTGGACTGCCCAAGGGCAGGACAAAAACTGATATGTTTTGGATATTTCTCCTTCCGTGGAGTGAGAACTTACTGTCATTGCCGGTGCCCGTAATATCCCGGTAACACAGCGATATTGGTCACAGGTAATGGTAAGGCAAGTCTGCTGTACCGGTGGGTTACCAGCAAACTCTTAATGAGGGCCCCTGTGTTGAAATGCACCTAGATTCAGAGCATGCACCTTGATGTCAATCTTCAGAGGATCCTCCCTTTTCTGCAAGGGCAGTCGCTCCCCATCAGGATAGGGAACTCTGTGGCACTGTCTTATGTCAACTGAAGAGAGGGGCTCAAGTTCCAGGTCGGTGGTGGAGCTGGCCTAACAACTGGGCTGTTAGCCCAATATCGTTCTTCTCGTTCATCAATTGGCACCAGCAAATCCAACGTGGGAGATGCAATGGCGGTGGTTGCTGGATCCATGTAGTAATATGCTTCCTTGAAGCTTAGAGGGGCCAAAGCTTTCAGATGCTAGCAATGTTCGTGTTTAAAATAAAAAGTGGGACTGCAATTTTTGCATAGCTAAGAAGCTACCGGATATGCACACCTTTCTTATTCCGCTAGCTCCCTCAAATGCTTAATAGTAGTGCCCACAACGAGGAATACGGTCATATTTTTTTTACGTTAGTTCCCCATTTCTTGTGCTGCTTGAAGCAGACCCTTCTGGCCCCACTTAATTAGGCCCAGTGAGGGACCCTACACGCAGTTGCAAAAACACAGATTGCACAAGCAACGTGTCATATTAACGCAGAGGCAGAAGGAGGTGATAAAGAAGTTTATTAAGTAACATAACCGCGACAGCAGGTGCTGCTACCCAGCCACTCTGCCAACAGTCTAATCCACATTCCAGAACACCACTCAAATACTAACATTCTGTAAGTAGAAGTCTCTGACTTCATAATACGAACCAAAGTTGAACTTGTAAATTGGCATAACTAAACATGAAGATTAAAATGTTTTCACACAGTAAGAATGTAGATTGCATACATGTGTAAACACCAATAAGTGTTGAGACAAATCCTAAACTTAACACATCTCCTCCCTTTATAAATATACATTTCATCTTTATTTAAGATAATAATCTCTGAATCGTGCCAGTCTTTTCCTGGCTCTTCCTTTACAGGGTCCTGGATCAGAGCCAACGCCTTCCTCTCCAATTGCAACATCCAAATCTTCACCATACTCCATTTCTACCTCACCACCTGTATATTTGTCCTTCATATCATTCTCACTCCTCACCATACCATCCTCACCCAAACTGAATGACCATTTAACCAATTTCGATTTGGACCAACATTCCCCAACTTCAAGAATGATCACATTACCCCGCACTGCCGAAATCTTCTTAGGTCCTAGAAATTTGCTCTCCACACACTTAGAACCCAGGCGAGGATTCTTTATCAAAACAAAGTCTCCAATTTCAAAATTAATTTCCTTAGACTTAGTGACCTTATCAAATCTCTGTTTGTATGTATCTTGTGGCTCCCTGACCAGTCTCATTATTTTTTGATGATCTATCTGTACACAACCTGCCATCTCTAGCCACCCTGGGCATAATATGGTTCCCAGTTGTCTGCCTTTCAATGATACAAATGGCAAAATATTTGTGGTGTAATGAGGAGTACTACAATAGTTCCAATCCATTTCTTTTAGAACTCTTGACTACTCTAACCCTGCCGCTAATGCCAACTGGATTCAGCCTTTTACGAATCTGTTTGCTCTCTCCACTAACCCATTGGCTCTCGGATGATATAACTCTGCGAGTATATGTTTGATACAGTACTTCTTTAAGAAGTTCACCATTTTATCCGAACAAAATTGTACCCCATTATCGGTAATTATTTCAGTAGGGAATCCCTCTCTATAGAACACATCTTCAAGAAATGACAACATCTCTGTTGTGGTAGCCTCTCTGAGCACTCTCCACTCTAGCCATTTAGAATGATAGTCTATCATCACTACCAAATATTTGTACCCCTCACCAAGCCCTTGAAGGGGTCCCACCAAGTCAATTGCCACCTTTTCTCACGGTTCAATGGGTACCTTGACAGGAGCAAGAGGAACTTCCCTCACACATTTTCCCTTGTCACTACCTTCACACTCCTTGCAATGTCGCACTTTTTTCTCAACCTCACTATCCATGGCAGGCCACCAGAAACACTTCTCAATAGCCGCTTGGTGCCTCCCATACCTAGATGTCCTTGATGAGCTAAGTTGACTAATTGGGGTCTAATGCGGTTGGGAGGGACAATCGTGTTACCTCTTTTGAGCCTATCCCATCTTCTGATAAACTCAACTCTTCCCTTACTTCATAATACCTGTCATAACCTCTGTCTAAATTGTCCTTACAATGACCAAGTTCAGTATCCTCTCTGTCTGCTTCCATCCAACTATTCTTGCTTACCACATCGTAGTCCACATCAGCAATGACCAAATATTGATCCTTCGTTGCATCAATATTGTCCTCACTTTCAACTGGTAATCTAGATAAACAGTCCGCAACAACATTGTCCCTGCCCGGTATATAGCAGACTGTGAAATTGTAACCCAGCAAGCCTACCATCCACCTGGCTATTCTGGGTGAACCTTTGGCCCAATCTGAACTGCTCATAAACTGGACCAAGGGTTTGTGGTCTGTTTTCACCTGGAACACTTGACCCCATAAGAAGAATCTGAAATGAAGTATCGCCCATGAAACTGCTAATGCCTCCCTCTCAATCACAGAGTAATTTCTCTCTGCCCCCCTGAGTGGCCTTGAGGCAAAAGCTATCACATGCTCTATTTTGCCTGAGTCATATTGTGTTAACGTGGCACCCAGACCCAGCATACTGGCATCTACAGATAGTGTAGTTGTCCTCCCTGACACAAATCCCCCTAGAGATGGAGCCTTAGCTATCCCTTTTTTTATTTTCACGATTTCTGCTTGGCAATCATCGGATCATTTAAAATTGAACCCTTTTTTTAGCATATTCCTTAGTGGAGAAGAAATGGATGCAAAACCGTCGACAAACTTATGATAAAATTCTGCAAGACCCATAAACGATCTTAACTGATCCTTGTCAGTTGGTGCAGGAGCCTTGCAGATACTGTAACGCTCACCTGACTCCCACGGAGACGCTGACCAGGTCTGGACTGCTGCAGCCTCTTCTAAGGTGATGCGCAGAACTTGGAAGACCGACTGGACAGGACCCCCAAATCTCGCTTGTCTGACTCGCAGGAGAATCCTTCTGCAGATGGAGAAAGGGGGATTAACTACCTGCGGAGTAGCGCGTCGGCCTCCCACTTCCCTCTTTTACTCTCCTCAGACCACCTCCGAAATTCCCCGTTAACTCTCACCTTAAGGTTTGAAAGGACGAGCTCTCCATCCTGCTTCTGGTGCAGGGGTGCGATTATATCCAGTTACTTCACTGGTGTTCGGATTGGTGAGGATCCAAGCTTACTTGACTTTCCTGGCAAGGTGCCGTAAGTATACTGTTGTAAATGTTCAAGAGTTGGCCTCCTTTTCTGTTTGCCTTTATATTCAGTAGTCCGTCTCTTATCTCTTTTATCACAGGTGCTGAGTGAAGATTTCGCGTAGAGGAAACAATTCGCCGAAGGTAACTCAGGTGAGTTTATGATGGGTGGTTCCTTTAATGTCCTTATATTCACCCACTAATGCTTGTGTCTTTTTTCCCCATAGGGGCCAGGGTACGGTACTGCCGAAGAAGCGGCGCCGACCCGAGATGAGGAAAGATTCTCCCAACAATAATCAGGTAAGTCTTATGGCGAAAATCTGGCTTTCCTCAATATGTTCCTTTTGCTCACCTTTTGTTCTTCTCTTCCCCCTTAGGCGCAGGTATGTGGCGGATCGTGCAGATGGTCGCTAAGGAGCACGGAGATGCCTTGTGAACAGGTGAGTGGAACGCGGCGCTGCAGCGAGCAACGCGATGCGTCTTTAAAAATAAATGTCTTCCCTTAGGATCGCCGGCGTGATGACTCCGGACTCCGGGTAGAAGCAGGTAATGTTCTTCTGTTCACCTTTTCCCTTCTCTTCTTTCCGTTCAGGTGTTCCAGGATGGAGGCGGGCGTGGCTGGAGTCAGGATGCAGGAGCAGACACGGTGAGCGTCCAGCTGCTAGGTTCAGAACAACGCGAAGCGTGAGCTGCTGTCTTGGGCGTGGCTTAAATAGCCCCCAAAGTAGTTCCAGGTACGTATTCTTCCCCGGCCACGCCCGATTGGCAAAATAGTCCCACAGATAAAATAGTCCCTTTCAGACCTCAAAGAGGTCTGGATCTGGCAGCACGGTCTGCATCAGGTAAGTTCACATAAACACTTCCTTTATGAGCCTGGCACCTATGGCGCCAGGACTGAGGTCCAAAATGAGCCTGGCACCAAAGGCGCCAGGACAGTGTCCAAAGGGCCCCTACTAGGGGTTGCTGGCCTTTTCAACGGGAACATGATGTCTGCTTCCGGGGACGCTGGTCCTGGACTGGTTCTCCGGGAGTAGGCATCATGACAGATACTCTCTACTAGAGTGCTCTTTGGTAAAATACCTTCACTAGAAATTTTGTGTCCAAAATATTCTACCTCCCTAACCGCAATTTTGCATTTATTTCTCTGCACTGTAAAACCTGCCTCTCTCAGTCTAGTCAACACACATCTCAGTGTCCTCTCATGCTCACTCTCGTTCTCTGCATACACCAAGATATCATCTTGAAATACAGTTACTTTTTCAATGCCACTCAACACTTCCTCCATAACTTTCTGGAAAACAGACGCAGCTGACGCGAGTACAAAGGGCATGCGGAGGAACTTGTAGGTGCCCTCCGGAGTCACAAAAGTTGTGAGATGTTGACATTGTTTTGAGAGAGGAACCTGAAGGTAAGCAGCTGATAAGTCAATCACTGAGATCCATTTGGGTTCCCCCAAAGTAGCCAAGGTTTCAGCAGTAATAGGCAAGGGGTGTCTCTCAACTAGAATGGTCTTGTTTAAGCCTCTAAGGTCCACACAGAGTCTTAATTTTCCATTGGCTTTGGTCACTAATGCAACTGGGGAAAGCCATTCTGTACCCCCAATATGCTTTACTGATCAGCTCAGATAATTCTTCAAGCAATTATCCTCTCATGTTAAAAGGTACTGGCCTTACTTTGTGAATCATGGGTTGAGCATTTGCCTTGAGTTTAATGTTGTGCTCAAAATTCTTTAGTTTCCCTAACTTCTCTGTAAATACTTCTGGAAACTCTCTAGACCATTTGTCTTCTATATCGGCTATGGTCACCGGTTCTGGAGCACTGGCCTGTACTCGCACACCTAATTTTCTCTGTTCTTCCCAACCTAATAACGAGGTTCCTCGTTTGGCAACTAAAATGCATGCAGAACATCTCCGACCTTTATAACCAACTTGTGCTTAAAATTGTCCTATTATCTTGATGGCTGATTCACCATACCCACAAGGTTGGACATTAGCTTGTTTTTAGGTTGGCTGGGTCTTTCCTTAAAGTGTTCTTCAGAGTGTCCTCTGATAGAATGGTCCAAGGTGATACTGTGTCCACTTTCATCTTTACATTGAACCCTTCAATGATGAACTCATCAATTGGGCCATATTGTTCTCCAGAGAGTGCTGAGATTTGGAAAATGTGTCTTGGCACACTTTGCTGGTTGGAAGCTGGTGATGAAGTGTTCATGCTCACACGGCTCATCTCAGAGCTTTCCCTTTGTTCCACCAAATAATTGACGAGTCTCTGCATACATTTGCCAAGTGGCCCCTGCATTTACACTTGAAACATTCAGCGAACCTAGCCGGACAGTAAGGACAATTAGTTTCATGCTTTGGACTGCCACACTTGGCACATTTTTGGCTCCACCCCTCTTTTCTTTTGGTGCCAGCATTCAATTTTCTTCTTGGGCCCACTGCGTACACTGTAAGTGTCACTTGCTTGTCAACCTTCATTTCTTTAATGTACTGTGTAGTTTGTTCGATACTTCTGGCCAGATCAATGGCTTGTTCCAGCGTAACATCTTTTGCTAACAACCTCTCCTGTATCTTCATGCTGTTAGTACACCTCACAAGTTGATCCCTAATTAAAGAGTCAGTTAATGTTTCGAAATTACAAGTGTGACTTAGGGTTCTGAGAGCTGCAATGTAGGACTCAACAGATGCTGTTGCTTCTTGTGTCCTCTGAAAAAATGTATGCGGTTCAAAAGTTATATTTTTTTCTAGGCTCAAAATGTTCCTCGATCAGCCTTAGAGCCATGGAATACTCATCTGTATCTCCCACTTCATCATCCCTGGTCCTTGACAGGCCATTAAATATGCAACGTCCTTCTGAACCCAAGCTGTGCAATAATAGTGCCTTTTTCCTTGCAGCACTGAATCTGTCCCCTCCAATGGCAACTAAATATGATGGCAGGGTGGCCTGGTTCAGCTAGAAAGGGTGAGGGCAGTGGAATGGCTGCAGCCATTATTTCCGATTCAGAGGCAGACAGGATGTTGGTGAGAGACGCTCTAAGTACTCTATAATGTCTTTGTTATGGCAACTGGGTTATAGCACAATCTTAATTGTGTGAAAGTATCTATAGAATACTGGCTGATGTGAGGTATAAGTCCAAAGTTCCACAGCCTTTGTTGGGCATAAGACCTTTGCCTCAGAAAAGTAGGTTTCCTTTATGACATCACTGCCCTGAAGAGGCTGGCACTGCTTGTATGCTTTGTTACAGTTGCTTCCTAGCAACCAACGTCACAATACTGATGAGGAGAAGCTGATAGGTTGGTCAATAAAGTGGGCCATGCCCCCTCTTCTGTACCTGCAACCGACGTCACAATGCTTATGATGAGCAGCTGGTAGGCTGCTTAGGGAATTAGGTCGCGCCCCCTTCCAGACGCCTTTGCTTGGCTCGGAGTCGCGCTGCCCTGCACGAGCTTGAAGCGATCATCCACGCCCTCCTTTGACGGGCACGCGTTGTGTATCGCTTCTGCTGAGCAAGGCCAGACGCGCATGTAAAAGTTGGCCTCGCGCTGCGGTACGCAGCTGCGCGCGACAGGGATGGCCAACGGGTCTTGAGTAGGCGAATCTCCAGTTCGCCCCTGCTTTAATTCCCCACAGGCGTTGGCCCCTCTGTTGTGGGTGACCCTCCTACGTGCATTGCCCCTTTAAGGGGATGTGTCCCTCCCACGTGTATTGCCCCTTTAAGATGGGCTATGACTGTGTCATGGCCCTTGTGAATAAAAGGAGCTCCTGCAGGCACGTGAAACAGAACGGCTGCAGACTCCGTGGAAGGTTGGTCTGAGTCCGTGTCTCATTAATGATGTAGGCCGCAGGCCTACATGTGGGAGGTACATGCCTGCAGGCCCTGTTGCCATGGGACCCTCGTGCCAGGACGGTGGCCGAGGTCCGCATGGTCAGGACCCTGGCAGGCTGTGCCCCCACCCCGATGGCGCTGCTGTCCCCTAGTGCCACGGGGCCTGCCGGATGGACATGGCAGGCCCCAAACTCCCACAGGCGCTGGGCCTGTTTGGTGCTGTGAGGAAGCAGCACCCCTGGGGCGCCTGCCAGATGGCCATGGCAGGCGACCCCCAACAATGGCGACGAAGGCTGGAGCACATAGCGGCGTCGGCCGCATGAGGTATGGAGGAGCTGGGGTGGCCCAGGGCCCCGGATGCGTGGGCCTGGGCCGTCTGGTGCCCCGGTTCGCAGTGCGGTGGGAATTGAGGTGCGCCCCCCGCCCCTGCGAAGAAGACGTGAAGCGACATCCACCGCGGAGGGGGAGGGGAGGCGATTTTTGTTAAAAAAATTTTAAAAAAATTTGCAAAAATAAAAAAGGGATTTTTTGCCAGCGGCAGCCCATCAAGAGTCTGGGCCTGCTGCGACAAAAAAATAATAAAAAAAAAAAAAAGTTCCTGCAATGAGGATAGCGGCGCTGGCCCCGCAAGACTGGGCTATCCAGTGGTGAGTGCTGGTGTGCCCCACCCTGGAGCAGATCAGTAACACAAGTGTAAGCGGTGGGGTACACACCTGGTGGCGCTCCGCCGCAAAGAGACGAGGAAGGCGGCGTGCGGCATCCATCGCCGCACACGAGGGAGCAGGAGCCGCATCAAAGCAGCAGCATGTGGCATACATCGCCACGCAACGAGAACCCAATGCGGGAATAATGCCAGTTGGCTTCCCGGCCGCGGCCCTCTGAGGAGGGTGCTCGTGCGGCCGGGGTATTTTGTCTCGCTCGCAGCCCTCCCCGCACAACCCCTCTCGGATGCAGCATCTCCCGACACCACAGAGAAGGTCAACGTGGCCGCAGCCGCAAGGAGGAGGAGCGGTAGGCCATTGCCGCAGGGAGGGGATGCGCTCAGCATGTCTCCGCTTTAGCCGCAGCCCTCTGAAGAGGGTGCTCGTGCGGCTGGGGGCAAAGCATGCCGGCCACGGAGGGTGGTAAGGAATCGCACCTCCGGAATGGTCTCCCACCAGAAGCATGCCCGCAACAAAGTAGAGAATTGTTGGCGCCCCCACCCCAATGGAGACTTGCTGAGCGGCATCTGCTGCGAAGAGATAGGCTGTGTCACCCAAAAGGAACTGGGGCGCCCGCTGCCCCAAGAAAGGATACAGGACCTCCCCCTAGAGAAAACACCTCAGGCTGCCCCGGGTTGAAAATATCGGGCAGCCGATGCTGCCGGCAGAGGAAAGTGACTGTGAGAGGCTTCTGCTGCCGGAAGAGAGGAGCCCTTGCCGGCGACCCTCCCTGGCCACGACCCTCTGCAAGGTAGGTGCTCGTGTGACCAGGGAGGTAGCCGACCTGCAAATCCTGCGGCACCTGCCGCAGGGAAAGGGAGAATGCGTTCGGGCTCACTTGCTGCCCGGGCTAACTGGAGGGGCGGATAGAAGACCCGCTGGCCCCCAGGGAAGGAAGTACTGGCGGTGCTGTCGCAAGTTAATAAAGAACTCTCCACCCGGGGAGAGGGATGCTGCGTGTCTGTGGGCAGGCCAGGGGAGGTGACTGCCCAGCCTGCCTGGGGGGCGGAGGCACCAGATGTCGGCAGCCTCTCTGAGCCGGCTGCTGGAGCCCTGCAGACGGTGAAGTCACCAGGCTCCATGTCGGAGCAACGAAGAAAAGTGATAAAGTGCTCCATATCTCACGTTTGATCACAATGCCTCGGGACACAGTGGGACTGGCCTGAAACCAGCGTAATACTCAGGATCAGTGGATCGGCTGTGTCAGGGATACCCTGTTAAAGGGATGATGACCCCAGTAAGGGCTGAAGGCAAATAGCCTTTGATGAGCCCGGGCTGTGGTGGTGACAGAGGACAATGCTGTACCCAGGGGTCTGGTGTCAATGTTTCCAGACAACAGAAGGTGTGGCAGAGCTACCCACAACATACATGAGCATGCACTGGTTGCCACATCATGTGGTGGAGAACAGAGAGGGTGCTCTCTACCCAAACATGCGGGTGCATCGTCTGGTAACCGGTACACTCCGGCAGTGAAGAAACAGCATTCCCCTCCCCGTCCATTCCTGCAGTCGGGTAGTGGGTTCACGACGATGTAGTTGGAGGTTGTCATGAGCCACCACGTGAGGGCCAGCTGTCGGCTGGCCATTGGAGGCGACAGTGTGTGCGTTGACTCTGACCGTGCTCGTATCTCCCTCGAACACCTGGTGAGAAAGCAAACAAAATGGTGGAAATAAAGACATCGGAGAATAACTCAACGCCTCAGCCTTCCCAATGCGCAAAACAGTACCGACTGATGGATGGTAAGCACCACGTCCAGCATGCCCGTTCAGTGCTCATTGCAGAAAAGTGAACGATCGCACAGCACCACATCAATACGTGAATATAATCCCCTGGAGCAGTGCTATCAGGAAAGCAGCACACCCTGTCCCACACGCCACCTGGCCTGCCTTACCAGTGGCCTAGACTGCTTGCCATAGATGACACACTGGTCGCCTGACACTAACGTTCCCCAGCATGCCATCCGGTCGGGAGTACAGGCCAACGTGGGTTTCGGGGAGGTACTTACCGGCCCTTCCCCTGGGGTCCACCAACAACCGAGGTCTGACTAACGAACACGGGTGGCCCTGGCACCCGCCGCGGGGAAGTGGTTCACTGGACAAGGGCGTGGGTTGCATCTCAGCATGAACTTTTGTGCGCCCTCCTGCGCCACTGGAGGAAAGAGACACTCCTGACTGGGGAACATCATGAAGAGGGGGGTGAACGATGTCCTGTCACCTCGTGCATGATCTATGGCACCATCCCCATCTACAGTGCATGGAGCCGCCAGGATGCCCTGCGACCTGCGTCTCGCTGCCCGGCCCATAACATCACGGGACTAGCCAATGTGGCCCCTGGCAGCGACCAGGTGCGGCTTTGACAACTGTGAACTGGACCAAGAGGGATTCGAATTTGGGGAAGTAACTCCTGCACGGACTGCCCATAACATCAAGGGTTTAGGCCGATGTGGCCCCTGACACCGCCTGTCAGGTGCGGCTTTGCCGGTGGTGAACTGTGTCATCAAGGGACCTGGATTTGGGAGGTGACTCCGGAACGGACTTTGATGGAAGACGAACTGGCCTCCTGCAGTCCTGCAAGTGCTCAAAGTGGACTCAGAAATATTGTGTATTTTGATGCGGTGAACCTGGTTAGTAAATACATGCCTGAGGTGGTCTCCGTAAAGAAAATCAGCATGAAGCTGTGATCCCGCAGTTGCTAGGTGTGCGTGTAGTGCCAGCTGCCAACCGGGGTGTTTTGTTTCAGTGGTTGCCTCTCCGAACCCCAGGTTAATAAAGGGTTTTGTAAACTGTGGGAGAACTGCCTACATTCCACCGGCAGCTCATCCACCGCGACTGTAACCCGCGGAGCATGTTTAGAATTGGTTTTGCATGTGTTATGTCGGTAACGATTTTGAGTTAGCTAGGTATGTGTCAGTGATGTATTGTAGTATGTGGGCGTCCCGCAAGGTTTGACTTGAGAGGCAGTTTGTCGTTCTGTAATAGGTGGGACGCATGTATGTTTTAGTCACGCTTGTCGTTTGTTATGAAAAAGGAGGAGTGTTGTGGGTGACCCTCCTCCGTGCATTGCCCCTTTAAGGGGATGTGTCACTCCCACGTGTATTGCCCCTGAATAAAAGGAGCTCCTGCAGGCACGTGAAACAGAACGGCTGCAGACTCCGTGGAAGGTTGGTCTGAGTCCGTGTCTCATTAATGATGTAGGCCGCAGGCCTACATGTGGGAGGTACATGCCTGCAGGCCCTGTTGCCATGGGACCCTCGTGCCAGGACGGTGGCCGAGGTCCGCATGGTCAGGACCCTAGCAGGCTGTGCCCCCACCCCGATGGCGCTGCTGTCCCCTAGTGCCACGGGGCCTGCCGGATGGACATGGCAGGCCCCAAACTCCCACAGGCGCTGGGCCTGTTTGGTGCTGTGAGGAAGCAGCACCCCGGGGGCGCCTGCCGGATGGCCATGGCAGGCGTCCCCCAACACCCTCTGTGGAGGAACAGCGGGTGCCGAACGCTTTCCCCCGCAGCCCTCAGCCATGCCTCCTGAGCTGTTTCCCTGCAGTCGGGTCCACTCACTCTCTCCTCTGGCCGCTGGAAGGGAAGGCACCGCTGTGGAACGGTGTGGAAATCCAGGAAGGGAAAGCCGCAATGCACTACACTGTCCAAAATATCCTCGTCGCCAATGTCATATTTACGCGGAGGCAGAACGAGGTGATAAAGAAGTTTATTAAGTAACGTAACCACGACAGCAGGTGCCGCTACCCAGCCACTATACCAACAGTCTAATCCACATTCCAGAACACCACTCGAATACTAACATTCTGTAAGTAGAAGTCTCTGACTTCATAACATGAACCAAAGTTGAACTTGTAAATTGGCATAACTAAACATTAAGATTAAACATTTTCACACAGTAAGAATGTAGATTGCATACATGTGTAAACACCAATAAGAACTGAGACAAATCCTAAACTTAATACAACGCTCGGCTTCGCACCTCTGCTGCGCCGCGTTCATATTATCTCATGCATATAGTCTGCTACACTGAAAGTGCTTTCCCCTTCTGCCAGGTGTCGTAGCACGCACGTCTTCAGTGTGAACAAATCTCACGTGGCGCTGAGCAATGGAATTGTTGGGGAAAAAAGAAAGGAATACATAAGAGCTAGAACTAAGTGAGTTGTCGGCAGTGTTTGGGCGTTTGGCGGGGCTCACATTAGGGGTGTGGCCTAAGTACACCCTAAGAGAGCCCCCCCCCTTGCCTAAGGGTTTGGGGGGGGGGGCTGGTGTAAACAGGGGAGCTGAGGCACAATGGCATTATTATCTTTTATGCCCCCAGCCCACAAAAGGAGGGGCTGGACGCACCGAGGGTGTTGCCACCGATGCGCCCCAGCTCTCAGATGCGGCATGCAGCCCTTTCATTCAAGGAGCCGCGAAGTTAAAAACCATGGGCTCCTTGAGTGAAAGTTCGGTCTGCTGCTGATGACTGCTTACTCGGAAACAGGAGGAGGGCTGGAAGGCCTGGCTCACCTATTGTTTCTGAATAAACAGTCATCATGCAGCATGAAAGCCCATTAACGACACAGTTAATGGGTGTTCATTCTGCATGATGACTATTTACTCAGAAATAATAAGAGAGCTGGGCCCTCCTAGTCCTACTCCTGTTCCTAAGTAAAGAGTCATCAGGCAGCCTGTGTAGCAGATGCCTTTTTCTTTTTTTCTAATCCAAAGTGCTGACACCTGCAGGCAGCCCGTGTAACCATGCAGTACTTTGGTTATACAGGCTGCCTTAGGAGTCAGCGTGGCTGGGCCTAGTCGGGGCTCTGCCCCCACCTAAAGCCCTGGCTGTGGGTGATGCAGACTCACACAGCCTCAAAATAAGAACATGCTGGAATTGCAGGTGTTCATTTAGTTGTCTAAAATCCTGATTTGTACACTCAGAATGTTTCCAGCAGCACTGAAACGGTATAGATAGACGTGTTTCTGAGAATACAGAAGCACTTGCAGCGGCGGGTTGAGGAGTGCAGAAGGGGGCAATTGCCCCCCCCAGACTGGTCTGGTTGTTTCTCCATGGGCTGCGGATGTAAAATGCAAACAGAAAAGGAAATAGAATCCTTCAAATCCAGCCAGCCTGGAAGGGACATACGCTGGCTGGACTTTTCTGTAGATGGGGCGAGTCACTCATGCGGGTTTCAACATTGTGGTAAACGCGCCTCGGAGACCCCCGCACATGGGCCTCCAACGTGGGTGAGTGCGAGGCCGATGGGCCCAGGAGGCAAGAGGCGTGGGCACATTCACACCATGCCCAGGCAGGGTCTGAGGGTAGAAGGTAAGAATTTGAGTGGGCAGACTGCGTGACATGGTAATGTTGGCAATGCTGTGGCACCGTGCACTAACTCATGGTCTATTGCAACCCTCCACATCTTCTTACCACGATTCCTCGCTGCCCATGAATGAAGTGTCTTTATCTTATTGAGTTTCTCCTCGGTTTCATCTCGTAAGAGGGTGTCTCTGTAATGTGGTGCATTTCTTCTTGAACACTGGCAAGTTCATTAGAAACATATTGTAATAGCAGCCCACGTGCCAATCATGGATGTTACTATGTGGTGGATATAGTTTGGGCTGTTTGATTGCCTGTAATGCTAATTGTCTGGCACGGCTGAGAGTTGCGCAATGGAAGGTCTACCTTCCGGGTATCCATTATCATGAACACCCCATCTGCACACATGTGTTATACAGTCACAAATACATGGCACCTCATAAGCACAGTCACATAGGCGGCTGAAACATGAACACACACTATGCGTGTGGGTGTATAAACACAAATGCATACTCACACAGGGATTAGCAGATAGCAGGTCACCCTTGCTCTCTCTCTCTCTCCATCACCAGTTCCCAGAGGCACTGCCCTTCCAGTCTCCACTGCCTCGGCGAATTGAAGCATGCAGCCAACGTTTCAAGAACGAAAACAGAGCACCCCCCCCCTCCACCCCTTAATTCTTATCCTCAGTCTTACATTCACCAATTCCAGCGGCTCCCCCAGTGTCACAATTACCAGCTAGACCCTCGCCACAGCTCCTCATTGTGTCTGGAGGCGGACTCTCAAACTAAGGTTTTCTACCAGCTACCTGTGAGTCAGGATAACATAAGTTGGCAAAGGGGCACATCATGGACTTGCGTTTGAGGGCAAGGACAACTGGGCTACAAGAGAAGAGAAGGGGACTTATCAGAGGTAAGGAAAGGGGTTTAAGTTAAGGGGTGTGGAAAGGTAAGCAGTACAAGGGTATGAAGGTGAATTGTTAGGAAGGAGGGCAATGAGGTGCAAGGCGGGGATCACTCGTGGTGCTGGGCAAGAAAAAGAGAGCAAATGAGCCAGAGGCACACATCTGGAAAGATAGCTCAGCAGATTAAGTCACCTTTGCTTAGATCTGTGCCTTATCTGCATGCCACTGCATCTGTTATGAGGCCGAGCTGGCTACTTTGTTTCTTTTGTCAGAAAAAAGTGATGGATACTTGGTTTTGCAAACCTGTTCTTTTTCAGATGCCAGATTGCTTTGTCATGTGATTGGGTGCTTTGAAAGATACATTTGATGAAAGTCGGTGTGCATGTGCATCTCAGATGTATTGAGACATGTACTAGCTTACCTCTGCACCCCTGAATAACAACTACACGGAAGAGACTGTCTGTTGGTTCTAAAACTGAAGCTGCAACAGGAGAAGGTGCAGTGCACACTGCTGTCTAATTTGTAAACTGTGCAGCCAGAAAACTAGGTGTCATATCTGCACTTCCACTTTACCACTGTGCCTTATTGTCCTGTACTGTCAACATTAGGATCCCCAAGCAGTGACTTAGTTCTGTGTGTGTGGAAATAAACGTCTCAGTCATATGGGTTTCTTGTCTATCATGCATTGCACTAAAAAGAAAACAAACCTGCATTCACTCGAAGAGTTGGCGTTGCCCATTTAGAGAGAGTGGAAGATTTTATTTTTACTTTGGCTTTCCAATTACAGCAAAATTACAAAAATCAAAAATGCAAAAATGGTTGAAAATGTGTGTATGGCAGCACTTTCGTACCAGTTGAGCAGGGTGGGTGCCAGGTTTGGCAAGTACTTTGTGGTCCCCACCCTTAAATACTATGAGGGAAAAATAGTCCCCAAGATTGTAAATGGTATAGAGGTTCATGGATGCTGGATTTTAGACACTTTGCCATTCCTAGAGGGAATGATTTGGAGGCGATCCCCCAGGGTCCTGAGCTCTGCTCCTCTAGCTCTGGTTAGATATGAGCTTGGTTTGTACTCGTTAAAATTTAGGGCCCAGTGGACATTTTGATCTCTTTTTTTTATTTTTTATAAAATTGTATTTCTAATAAGGGAGTATCTTCTTAGGGATTTGAAGAATCTTTGGATGAGAATGGGAACAGATTTGTTTCTGAATTTGCCAGCCTCTGCTCTGTACCACCCTGCTCGGGAAAGTCGATTTATCCCGTGGTGATTTAGCTGAGAATCTGGGGACAGTGAACTGTGTCCTCTGTGAAAATGATTGGGCCCAACTGTGGATGAAATGCATGGGTATGAATCCTTAAAACATTTGGCCTTGAATATAAAAGAGCAGGGATCCTGGACCCATACTGGGCAATTTATCTAGACAGAAATGTTAGGCGGAGCTTCCTAAGATTTAAGTGGAACTTGGTTCTGACTAGGGACGTGCTGGTGATACATGGTTTGCTGTTGCCTGAGTCAGCTGAGTGCAGATTTTGTATGGAGAGAGGCTATTGTGAGTCATTCAAACATCTGTTTATATCTTGCCCTGTAGTTCAAGGAAAGAGAATGACTTACTTTTAAAAAATTGCAAACTTGTTAAGCTCGGATGACGAGGAAATGATCTAGAGTTATTGCCTGGCAGGAAGGACCACCTCTACGGTATTAGCAGTAAAGGTTTTTTTTAACTCATTGCAGCTAAAGCACTCGGACCTGGATGTAGCACTTTAGGATCAGTGATTTTTAATGAGTGTTATGAACTCTTTCGTCCTTGAATGGGTATTTAATGCTGAGATTGTATTAGCGATAGTGCTGATGAAATGTTTATACTTTCTTTTTTGTAACTACAGCATCTTGAGACTGAGTTTAAACAAGTCTTTTGATATTTCTACCAGATAGATTGTATATATTTATATAAATATATATATTCAGTAAAAAAACATTGTTAAAGGGACGTTTTGGTTAAGTTGCGCTACTAAAAACCTATGAAATTCAGTAAAAAAACTTTGTTAAAAGGACGTTATGGTTAAGTTGCACTACTAAAAACCTATCAGATTCAGTAAAAAAAACTTTGTTAAAAGGACGTTATGGTTCCAAGTAAAACCGAAAAACCCCTGAAATTCACCAGTTATGGTAAGCTAAGCAACCATAACTCGCGCCACCACCGTGCACTGCTAAGACTAACACCCAGGACATCAAAGATGACATCACAACTTAACCATAACGTCCCTTTAACAAAGTTTTTTTACTGAATTTCATAGGTTTTTAGTAGCGCAACTTAACCATAACGTCCCTTTAACAACGTTTTTTTACTGAATCTGATAGGTTTTTAGTAGCGCAACTTAACCATAACGTCCCTTTAACAAAGTTTTTTTACTGAATTTCATAGGTTTTTAGTAGCACAACTTAACCATAACGTCCCTTTAACAACGTTTTTTTTACTGAATTTCATAGTTTTTTAGTAGCACAACTTAACAATAATAACTTTGACTTTATGTACATGTAATATGGAACATACTGAACCCTTTCTACTGAATTTGACTGTCCGCTGACATGTTCGGACAACAGTACCACCACCTAAAAGCTCTGGGGGGTATGTGTAATTGTTATATCATAACATAGGAACATTTAACAAATTCACAAAGCAGCACACATACAAAGTATATGTGGTAATACTTAAGAAATGTAATCCATATATGTAACACACTAACCATTCATTTAAATACAATATGTTCTAAAATGGAATACACCAAAAGAAGATAAATTGGCTTCCAACATAATTACCTCACAGACACTCCACAACTAAGAGCAAGACCAGACGTATGGACTACTCATCACATATCTTACCCGAAAAAGTAAGTGCACTTCATTTTACTCAGATATTTATGAACTTTCTGTATTAGATCAAAAAAATATATTACTTTTTTGTTTTCTCACAGAAATGTGTAGTACTCTGGAGTGGCTAGAGGAGCATTTCCCACGAGAGGAAATGTCAGAAGGTAGTGCACCTAATGGTACACACTTTACTATATAAACCAATGAATAAATATTATTTTGTATACATTTAACATATACTTTTTTTTTTGTACAGACCATACAAAAATTGAAACTACTACAGAAAAAGAAGTGGTGGATAACACTCTGTAACACATAAACGAAAAAATTGACCAATTTATGGCAAATTTTACCAATTTAAAAAACTTTGTGGAAGATCACTTAAAACTAACAACAAGATACCATTGTCCCGCCTGTACTTGTCCCCCCTCACCATATACCACTTATTTAACCCCAAACCCTCTCCATGGACCAAAACATTTTGATGACATTTCCATCCCTTCTTCACCTGATCCCAATTATGTTGAAATCCCTAATTCCGCTGTTTTTGTTTCCGTTTCTGCCCCACCTTCTCAGTCATAAATTGTTAATATATTTCAAATAAAGTTACTTTTTTATATTGTGTTGTAATTAGTTTCAGTTCTTTTTGTTAAAACCAATTTAGGTGTCCACGGACAGCGCGGTTGTTCGGAACTGTTCGTAAATAGACAAAAATGTAAGTGTCCTGAGGACACTATATCTGTCCGTAATGTTCTCATGCAAGTTGAAACTGTTCTAAGAACACTCGTAGTGTCCTGAAATGTTCGTAAATAAACGAAAATGGAGGTGTCCTTAAGAACACTATGCCTGTTCGTAGTGTTCGCTAGCAAGTTGAAACTGTTCTAAGAACACACGTGGTGTCCTAAATTATACGTAAATAAACGAAAATGGAGGTGTGCTGGGGACGCTATGTCTGTCCGTATTGTTCGCAAGCAAGTTAAACTGTGCTAAGAACAAACGGCTGTCCGTAACTGTTCGTTTTACGTGTGACGCACTTTTAATTACTTCAGGACCCGAACACTGTCCGTAGAACAACAACGCGCATGCGCAAAAGCAATGTCTGTACATTGGGTGTCCTGCGGACGGCCGCTTCCTTAGCGAACATGCTCACGAAGCAATCATGTGACCGCGCCCACGCTGATCGCGTGTTCTGAATGCGGACACTGTTCGTGTCCCCGAACAGTTTAAAAGTACATTTCCAAGTAATCAACAATATTTCTCATTAAAAACTCACCATACCACAAATCCCACATACTAATCCTAAATTTTCACATAGTTTTTGTGACTTTTTGAACCTTTTTTGGTGTTCGATCTGTCTTGCGGACGGCGCGCATGTCCGCGAACCGGGTACAAGCACCCCTATAAAAGACCACGCCCTAGAGCTCATTCTCATTGTGTTTCTGGCTATTCCACAGAGCACACTGCATTTTGCTACATACTTTGGAGATTTTGAGATTTCCATCTCCAAGCCGATGACATCCATGGCTCCACTATTGCTACCTGGTGCTACATCTGCCTCAGCACCACCCCCACCCCCTCCACCACCACCATCTCCCCAAGGGCCTGAAGAGGGGAACAGGAGTGAGGATACAGAGGAGGAAGAAGAGGATGATGAGAATGAGGTAGAGGAAATCCCTACTACCCGCCCTCGGCGTGATTCTTGGGTGTGGCGGTTGTTTACCGTTCATGGGAATGGTCCTAAGGCTCGTGCGAACCGTGTCACCTGCAATGAGTGCAAAATCATACTCAGTCACGGGAGGCATGGTTCGTACAGCTTTGGGACCACTACCATGTAGTGACACCTCAACCCATTCCACACTGGGGCCATTCGCCAGGTTGTACCTTGCGAAGAGCGTAGTAGGTTGATTGCCTCTACTTCATCCTCCGTTTCTGATCCTGTCACCACAAGGAACACCTCTGTGGGACAGCGTCTTCCTCAAGCTGCCTCACAGGCCATACGGAATTCTCATGACCCTTACCTTTCGAGGGTCACAGTTGTATGTATGTACTGTGACACAGTACTCTGCAGGGGGGAGCGACTTCAGAGTGCTTTTGAGACTATCGTCTCACAGCACGAGAAGACCTGCTCACTACCCAAATAAAACCCACTCTACGTCTTCCTCTCTCAGCTCGCCCTTTCTTATCCCTGTGGTTGGTGTCCCCCTTTACCCTCCTTTCCCCTCCTCTCCTAGTGTGTCGTGTATAAAAAACCAAAATAAATACAAAATAACAAAACTCAAAAAAAATAAGGTTATTTTCAGAGCCGCCTTTCACAGTTAAAAAATAGAAGTGAAGATAAATAAAGCAGGGCCCTTTGTATTTCTTGAAAGTCCGCGGACAGTTCGCGAACATAAATAAATTTGGGGTACTACCCTATTGTAACCATTGCATTTTTCTCTGGGGGGAAAGTGGTGGCTCTGAAGAGAGCCTTTGGGAGGTGTTTGTATGTCAAAAATTATAAATACTTAACACCTACTTCAAAATGGATGCTGTATTTCTAAAAAAGGTCGCAATGCATTTTGTACATTTCTCAGAAAAATGTATGTACTACGAAACATAATATTTTCATTGTGAAAAGAGGACATGCCAAAATCTCTTAGGAAGGCACAAACAGCCTTATTAACATTACGCCTTGCTTTCTCCATTTGTGAACCACATGAGAAAGAACAAAGCCACATTTGTCTCTCCGCAATCCGTGAAAAAATTACTTTGGAGTTTGGAAACATGTCCATGATCTTCTGAAGTCCTTCTTTCATTGCAAATTGCAAAGAAATTCCAGACACATGTCCTAAACTGTTCCCTCCACAATGAATTACAATTATGTCTGGATGTTCCTCTATCTTCAAAGTTGCACAGAGAGGTAGCAAATCCAACCACTTCATTCCACGCACTCCATGCCAGTGCACTTCCACATGTGCGAATCCAAGATCTATAGATACTCCACAGCTTTCTGCATGCACCGTCAACCAATGTATCCACGAGTCTCCCAAAATCCACACAATCTGTTTTTTGAAACACTCAGCCATAGCTACCTGTTCTTCTCTCAGCAAAAAGAATATCTGAGAAAACCTCTCCCAGCACAACACACTCACTAAACTTTACTGACCAATCCCTTGCTACATTCAATCTCATTTGCATTCCTCCCCACCCCAAATTCCCCAGATGTAATACGCGGTGTCCTAGAACTACCGCCATGTCCGCGTATATATCGTAACATGGACAGCCCTTCTACCATTTCCGCTTCACTCTCTGTGCCATTCCCTCATTGGATGTAGCTAGGAAATCACATGACCATCCACCAATCAAATCCAAGACCTCTACATGTAACTACATCATCATAGATCAGCACTGCAAATGTACGGTGAATCTCTCGGAGTACAAGTCTCATACCATTGGCAAGCACGATCTATGAGAAATACTATACAAGTCTCCAAGATTTCTACTTGCAGCTTCGTCCATATCCATATGCATGAACACAAACTACAGGTATGCATATTTTCTATACAGTACATGAACACATTTTCTAACCGACTTTTACCTTGTATAATCTGTAAAATGAATCTACGATCATTTTTTCATTGTCCTAAAATGAACTGTGATTTACAAACCTTTATACCGTTTAATTTCTTCATACACACACACAAATAATGTTAAACTAACATTTTTGAAATAAAATATATAGACTACATATAATCAAACAAAATTACATGCACACTCTATGATCAAATCTCAAACAATAATATTTGTACAAACACATAATTGGTTTTAATTTTTTCAATTTATATAATTACTTACATTTATATAGGACAAGCAGGCTATGACATTGACTCACTATTACATGGAAAAGCAGGCTATGACATTGACTCACTATTACGTGGAAAAGCTATGTTACAGGAATAGTGGTATACAGTGGTACATTATGAATTTCACAAGCCATTTCACAAGCCATAGTAAAGATATATTCTTTCCTGCAGTTAGTCACAAGATAGTTTTAATGGTTTTGAGGAAGGCGCTGAGCATTTCAATTTAAAAAATCTATGTCTAGATTAAAAACAGTGCTATATACAAACCAAATTACTAATTTCTTTATTTTACAATTGCAGTGAAGACCATTCTCCTGAAAAGAAGCAGCCGAATTTGAAGTACAAAGAACAACTAAGAAGCAAACTGCTCATTTTAGAAAAAAAGTAAGTAGAATGTTACCATAATATTTGAATTATTACTCAAACACACTGTAAGGTTAATTCATGCTATTTCTGTACCTAAAACTAGAGATTCTGCACCATTCTGACCAAAAATCCCCCCGTCTTAAACAGTGATTTACTGGCAGAATGGCCCACAAATTCCTATTGTTTGACACACAAATTACCCAACTCAGCCGCTAGAATTTAGATGTTGTAGAACAAACAACTGTTTTAATTGTATAGCTTTAGATATACTATTTATACTTCTCCACACCACTGTCTTACTTTTTTCTGGCATCTGAACCCCAGTTTAGTAACACATTCATTCAAGAATACCCATCCCTAGTAGTTGTACTTCCAATGCACAATCACACACCATTACATACATCTTTATCATCTTACTCAAACACTCATGCACACAACACACATGCATTGCAGAACAACCCAACCCATACCGTCTGTATTTTTTTCAACAGACCCTAAAGAATGCCTACCAAAAAGCAACTCCATAGAAAGGAACGCAGAAGTAGAGCAAATGAAAAGAAAAGTCTCCAACATAAACATACATCTATAGCAGAATTTGTAAAAAAAAAGGTTGAAACACAACAGCTAATACAGTCATGTAGTGAAACAGAAGATGTTTCTAGTACAAAAACCTTGCCTCCTCTATCAAAAAGTAAAACAACCCAAAAAACAATTAACAGAAAATCAACTATCACTACAAATAAAACTTCTTCTATAAATCTTGATATAGTACAAAGTAAGCATACCAAGAAAAGTATTTTAGCCAAAATGTTCCATCACAAAGTCCTTCAAAATCTTATAAAAACAGGAGAGAAACCAGGTTCTACACTTCAAACCTATCGTAGGAAAGTAATCTTAGAAGCGTTGATAGACAGTGCAATTCTTCTCAAAAGAAAGTTATTTATTTTAGTGTTAAACAGAATGAAACCACTAAGAAAACTAATAATTAAATTACAAAAAAGACTTCTCAATAAACGAAATGTCAACAGAAATAACTTCATAAATATCTGTGGAGATGAATGGAGTCACACTACAAGCACAGAACCATACTTTAATGAAGAAGCGTACAAACTAAAGTAAACAAATACAATTGCCATACATAGCAGTGGTCGAGGTTATAAAAAAGTTAATAATACCATAATGGAACAAGAAGTACTCCTTACAAAAATATGCCCTGAAAACGTAGATTTACCCCTCCATTCGACTGAATCAGAACATCTAGTGTACAAATGGCCATGCACGTCAATGTGTAACATTCCCAAAAAAATGTTCAAGTTTTTACGCCAATTCCTCAATCAATATGTGAAAAGCAAAGACAAAATCAAAATTAAACTACTGCAAAATATGGATGCTTGTCCAGTACGCAAGTACACAGGACTACAAGGACATTCATTGGCCTGCATTATAGGACCTACTTGCAAAACAACCTTCCATGATATAAAAAGGATATCAACACATCATGCAAGTATAAGAAATCTAGTTTATAAACTGTACTATGCTAAAAGTCCTGCTTTAGCACTAGCCAATTTAAATAACAATCTTCTACATGGTACAGCAAAAGACCTACTAGAAGAAATCGACTATATCCAGACAAAATATTTTGGAAGTGAAACCCGCTTACAAGATGAATTAGCTGTAAACCAACTTTGTAACAATTCTGCACATGGCAACCTTTCACTACACACATACAAAAAAGAAATACTAACATTTGAAAGTACTTCAGCTGAAGTACCAAACCACGTGTGTGTATGTTGCCACAGAACTTTTTATAAAAGTAACACAAAAACTGTAGACCTATCATACAAAATAGAAGACAATGAAGTTTCTAAATGGTTTGAATTAGCTCTCTACCTTATAGCAGAAAACAAATACGAAATAACTGACCCCATAATACTTTGCAGTTACTGCACTACAAAACTTGACACCAACCAAACTCCTTCACGTGCTATCACAAATAACTTGGAATTATATCCACTACCAAAACCCCTTCAACAACTTAATTTATATGAGAGCATCATAATTCAAACAGTGCACCCATTTCAAGCAATAATACGCCTTCAACCAAAAACTGCACAATTACCTCCCTCTGAATTAGTGAAAGGTATTCGTGGAAAAGTAGTGTATTTACCATTAGATCTAAAAGAAAATGTGCACACTCTAGGAGTGCAACGTCCAATGCAACAATCTTTAATTATCTTGGTAAATGGAGTACCTACAAAGACAAAAAAATTGGCAACAACTGGTAGATTTACATAAAGTTAGAGAAGCCCTGCAATATCTTAAAGAGAATAATGAATATTACAAAGAAATTAATATTGAAGAAAACTTGAAAGATACAACTGAAATAATTCAAGAGACACAAGAAGCTGGTAAATTTGAGCTCCTAGATCCTGCTACAATATCAAACACTTTAGACCATTATACAATTCATCCATTGCACTCTAATGACACCATAGAAGATGCACTGGAAACGTACCAAATGCGTCAAACAAAAGGATCACCAATCAGCATATGAGAAAAAAGTATAGAAGCACGTGCTTTTCCTTTACTCTTTCCTACTGGCAAAGGAGGAAGATACGATGATAGACCTATTCAAATATCAGCATCAGAATATCGCTCATTACGAATGTATTCTGAAGATCCCAGATTTCGACAAAATGTGGAATACATATTCCACCTACTCTTTGAAAGTGAACTAGCAACTTTATGTTATGGAGTTGCACACATATTAAAATCAGGATCACACTTTCAAAATATGACAGCTACACAATTATTACAAAAAGTTCAACAAAAATATGAGGTTTTACAAGCAAATCTTACAAATCTATTACCAAATATGCGTGGTACTAAAGAGTACTGGTTTCGACGTCATGGAAATGTACGTTGTATGATCAGAAACCTTGGCCCACCCACTTGGTTTGTTACATTAAGTTGTGCAGAATATGCATGGGAAGATTTACATGCTTCCCTACGCATATCAAATGAAAACAAAACAAACATAGATATACTAACACCTGGAGAACTTTGTTCTCAGGATCCTGTTAATGTTTCAAGATATTTTCACCATCGCTTCATTGCTATGCTACATTTTATTTGTAATAAAACTGTTCCTCCCCTTGGAGAAGTGCAACACTTCTTTTGGAGAAAAGAATACCAAGCCAGAGGAGCACCACATGTCCGCATGCTTTTATGGATTAAAGATGCTCCTAAATTTGGTCAAGACAGTGATGCCACTGCAATTTATTGAAAAATATGTCACTTGTGAAATTCCATCAGAATCCACAAATAGTGATCTTCATGCAAAAATGTTACAATTCCAAAGACACAAATGTGGCAAATACTGTTGTCGCAAATACAAAAACAAAGGGAAATACTACACCATATGCCGATTTGGTTTCCCTAGACCAGTTACAAATACAGGTCAAGTGAACAACCTCATGTCTTCAGTTAGACATAGTGTTAAAGGTAAATCACCTAAAAATACATATTGCATAACAAGAAAAGAAGAAGAAAAATATATCAATGATTACAATGCAATCATTGCCCACTTATGGAATGCAAACATAGATGTGCAGTACATTGCAGACAATTCTACTGCAGTTGCACGATATGTCACAGCATACTTAACCAAATCAGAAAAGACAGAGCTCCAAGACCTCTGGAATGACCTGTCATCAGATAAAACAGTGTCTCAGAAATTATACAGCTTGGGCATAAAAATGCTGTCCCATAGAGAATGTGGATCCTATGAAGCAGCTGATCGATTAACTGGTACTGCATTGTATGGTAAATCTGAAAATATAGTATGGCTAAGTCTTGGTCCAGCTAAATCTAGAAAAAGAGTTCTAAAATCATACGAAGATATAGAAACAATAGCCAAACATGAAACATGGTCCTGCCCCACCTTTTGTGGTGGCCCTCTCCTCCCCCAACCCCAAATGGGTGGCAGGGACACCTCATGCAGGCCTCCCTGGGCCTCCTACAAACGGCTGCGTGAGGTACACCCCACCTCCATTTGGGGTGGGGGGGAGGAGACCACCACAAAAGGTGGGGCAGGACCCCCAATAGATGGGGCAGTAGGGTTTGGGCACCCTGGGGGCAGATTGCCACACTAATGTGGCCATCTGCATCAAGCGAAGTTGGGTAAACAAAAAAAAATAATACAAATTCATAGGCTGCTTTTTAGGGGGGCTGAGGGGCACCCTAAATTGGCAGCGAATGATGTACTGCAACGGAGGGTGGCCCTCAGCCCCCCCACCCCAAATGGAGGGCCCCACCTCATGCAACCCTCCCTGGGGGCCCCCCTTCCTGGCGGCAGATAGGGTGGCCCCACCTCTTGGATCCCTCCCTGAGGTCAGATGCCCCTTCCTAGGATTACGCACCCTGCGCCCGATCCGTGACCAGCAATGCCTCATATGCGGTGTCCTTGGAAAGGGGAGAAAGTCCCCTTTCCAGGGACACCACATTTTGATCAATCCCTGGTGGTCCAGTGGGCCCCAGGGCGCCAAACCCCCTCCCACGTCCCCTCGATTTTTTTTTGCTTTTATTTATTTTTATTTTCACCCCTGGGGGCAGTGATTATCTGCCCCCAGGGGTCTCTGGCGCAGTGGCCCCATGCCTTGGGGCCACTGGGAGAGGGGGGCCGCTTACCTAGTAAGCAGCCCCCCTCCCCCTGCGTCACAAACGGATCTGCGTTGATCCGCTGGCATTGCTGCCCGCGGATCGCGTGCCCTGCGCCCGATCCGCGGGCAGCAATGCCTCATATGTGGTGTCCTTGGAAAGGGGAGAAAGTCCCCTTTCCAGGGACACCACTTTTTGATCCATCCCTGGTGGTCCAGTGGGCCCCAGGGCCCCAAACCCCCTCCCACCTCCCACCTCCCCTCAATTTTTTGTTGTGTTTTTTTTTTTTTTCACCCCTGGGGGCAGTGATTATCTGCCCCCAGGGGTCTCTGGCGCTGTGGCCCCATGCCTTGGGGCCACTGGGAGAGGGGGGCCGCTTACCTAGTAAGCAGCCCCTCCTCCCCCTGCGTCACAAATGGATCTGCATTGATCCACTGGCATTGCTGCCCGCGGATCGCGCGACCTGCGCCCGATCCGCAGGCAGCAATGCCTCATATGTGGTGTCCTTGAAAAGTGGAGAAAGTCCCCTTTCCAGGGACACCACTTTTTGATCAATCCCTGGTGGTCCAGTGGGCCCCAGGGCCCCAAACCCCATCCCACCTCCCACCTCCCCTCGATTTTTGTTGTGTTTTTTTTTTATTTTCACCCCTGGGGGCAGTGATTATCTGCCCCCAGGGGTCTCTGGCGCTGTGGCCCCATGCCTTGGGGCCACTGGGGGAGGGGGGGCCGCTTACCTAGTAAGCAGCCCCCCCTCCCCCTGCATCACAAATGGATCTGCATTGATCCACTGGCATTGCTGCCTGCGGATCGCGCGCCCTGCGCCCGATCCACGGGCAGCAATGCCTCATATGTGGTGTCCTTGGAAAGGGGAGAAAGTCCCCTTTCCAGGGACACCACTTTTGTTCCATCCCTGGTGGTCCAGTGTTCCCCAGGGCCCCAAACCCCCTCCCACCTCCCTCCATCCCTCGATTTTTTTATTTTTTTTATTTCACCCCTGGGGGCAGTGATCATCTGCCCCCAGGGGTCCCTGGTGCTGTGGCCCCATGCTTTGGGGCCATGGGGGAATGGGGCCGCCTACCTAGTAAGCAGCCCTCCCTCCCCCCGCGTCACAAACGGATCTTCATTTGATCCGTGACGTTGCTGCTCGCGGATCGAGGCGCCCTGCGCCCATTCCGCGGACAGCAATGCCACACAATTGGTATCGTTGGAAAGGGGAGAATCTCTCCTTTCCAACGATACCTGCCTCGATCTCCGGCTTGAAATACAGCCGGAGATCGAGGCTGACAAAGAAGGGAACTCACCTTCTTTATCCACCGCAGTTACGCACGCCAACGTGAAACTGAAGGTAATCCAGCCCCCTGGCAGTGAGGGGGGACCTCCCCCTCACATAGCCCGGGGGTTGGATTACAGTTTTGAGCGATCCCTGCTTTGCAGGGATCGCTCAAAACAAGGTGCCGAAAAGGACGAGCTATCTCTTCCTTGGCACTGCGTGTGCACTGTCAAGGACGAGATACCTCGCCCTTGGCACTTAAAGGGTTAAACTAACATTTTTTAAATAAAATATATAGACTACATATAATCAAACAAAATTACATGCACACTCTATGATCAAATTTCAAACAATAATATTTGTACAAACACATAATTGGTTTTAATTTTTTCAATTTATATAATTACTTACATTTATATAGGTCAAGCAGGCTATGACATTGACTCACTATTACATGGAAAAGCAGGCTATGACATTGACTCACTATTACGTGGAAAAGCTATGTTACAGGAATAGTGGTATACAGTGGTACATTATGAATTTCACAAGCCATTTCACAAGCCATAGTAAAGATATATTCTTTCCTGCAGTTAGTCATAAGATAGTTTTAATGGTTTTGAGGAAGGCGCTGAGCATTTCAATTTAAAAAATCTATGTCTAGATTAAAAACAGTGCTATGTACAAACCAAATTACTAATTTCTTTCTTTTACAATTGCAGTGAAGACCATTCTCCTGAAAAGAAGCAGCCGAATTTGAAGTACAAAGAACAACTAAGAAGCAAACTGCTCATTTTAGAAAAAAAGTAAGTAGAATGTTACCATAATATTTGAATTATTACTCAAACACACTGTAAGGTTAATTCATGCTATTTCTGTACCTAAAACTAGAGATTCTGCACCATTCTGACCAAAAATCCCCCCGTCTTAAACAGTGATTTACTGGCAGAATGGCCCACAAATTCCTATTGTTTGACACACAAATTACCCAACTCAGCCGCTAGAATTTAGATGTTGTAGAACAAACAACTGTTTTAATTGTATAGCTTTAGATATACTATTTATACTTCTCCACACCACTGTCTTACTTTTTTCTGGCATCTGAACCCCAGTTTAGTAACACATTCATTCAAGAATACCCATCCCTAGTAGTTGTACTTCCAATGCACAATCACACACCATTACATACATCTTTATCATCTTACTCAAACACTCATGCACACAACACACATGCATTGCAGAACAACCCAACCCATACCGTCTGTATTTTTTTCAACAGACCCTAAAGAATGCCTACCAAAAAGCAACTCCATAGAAAGGAACGCAGAAGTAGAGCAAATGAAAAGAAAAATCTCCAACATAAACATACATCTATAGCAGAATTTGTAAAAAAAAAAGGTTGAAACACAACAGCTAATACAGTCATGTAGTGAAACAGAAGATGTTTCTAGTACAAAAACCTTGCCTCCTCTATCAAAAAGTAAAACAACCCAAAAAACAATTAACAGAAAATCAACTATCACTACAAATAAAACTTCTTCTATAAATCTTGATATAGTACAAAGTAAGCATACCAAGAAAAGTATTTTAGCCAAAATGTTCCATCACAAAGTCCTTCAAAATCTTATAAAAAAACAGGAGAGAAACCAGGTTCTACACTTCAAACCTATCGTAGGAAAGTAATCTTAGAAGCGTTGATAGACAGTGCAATTCTTCTCAAAAGAAAGTTATTTATTTTAGTGTTAAACAGAATGAAACCACTAAGAAAACTAATAACTAAATTACAAAAAAGACTTCTCAATAAACGAAATGTCAACAGAAATAACTTCATAAATATCTGTGGAGATGAATGGAGTCACACTACAAGCACAGAACCATACTTTAATGAAGAAGCGTACAAACTAAAGCAAACAAATACAATTGCCATACATAGCAGTGGTCGAGGTTATAAAAAAGTTAATAATACCATAATGGAACAAGAAGTACTCCTTACAAAAATATGCCCTGAAAACGTAGATTTACCCCTCCATTCAACTGAATCAGAACATCTAGTGTACAAATGGCCATGCACGTCAATGTGTAACATTCCCAAAAAAATGTTCAAGCTTTTACGCCAATTCCTCAATCAATATGTGAAAAGCAAAGACAAAATCAAAATTAAACTACTGCAAAATATGGATGCTTGTCCAGTACGCAAGTACACAGGACTACAAGGACATTCATTGGCCTGCATTATAGGACCTACTTGCAAAACAACCTTCCATGATATAAAAAGGATATCAACACATCATGCAAGTATAAGAAATCTAGTTTATAAACTGTACTATGCTAAAAGTCCTGCTTTAGCACTAGCCAATTTAAATAACAATCTTCTACATGGTACAGCAAAAGACCTACTAGAAGAAATCGACTATATCCAGACAAAATATTTTGGAAGTGAAACCCGCTTACAAGATGAATTAGCTGTAAACCAACTTTGTAACAATTCTGCACATGGCAACCTTTCACTACACACATACAAAAAAGAAATACTAACATTTGAAAGTACTTCAGCTGAAGTACCAAACCACGTGTGTGTATGTTGCCACAGAACTTTTTATAAAAGTAACACAAAAACTGTAGACCTATCATACAAAATAGAAGACAATGAAGTTTCTAAATGGTTTGAATTAGCTCTCTACCTTATAGCAGAAAACAAATAAGAAATAACTGACCCCATAATACTTTGCAGTTACTGCACTACAAAACTTGACACCAACCAAACTCCTTCACGTGCTATCACAAATAACTTGGAATTATATCCACTACCAAAACCCCTTCAACAACTTAATTTATATGAGAGCATCATAATTCAAACAGTGCACCCATTTCAAGCAATAATACGCCTTCAACCAAAAACTGCACAATTACCTCCCTCTGAATTAGTGAAAGGTATTCGTGGAAAAGTAGTGTATTTACCATTAGATCTAAAAGAAAATGTGCACACTCTAGGAGTGCAACGTCCAATGCAACAATCTTTAATTATCTTGGTAAATGGAGTACCTACAAAGACAAAAAAATTGGCAACAACTGGTAGATTTACATAAAGTTAGAGAAGCCCTGCAATATCTTAAAGAGAATAATGAATATTACAAAGAAATTAATATTGAAGAAAACTTGAAAGATACAACTGAAATAATTCAAGAGACACAAGAAGCTGGTAAATTTGAGCTCCTAGATCCTGCTACAATATCAAACACTTTAGACCATTATACAATTCATCCATTGCACTCTAATGACACCATAGAAGATGCACTGGAAACGTACCAAATGCGTCAAACAAAAGGATCACCAATCAGCATATGAGAAAAAAGTATAGAAGCACGTGCTTTTCCTTTACTCTTTCCTACTGGCAAAGGAGGAAGATACGATGATAGACCTATTCAAATATCAGCATCAGAATATCGCTCATTACGAATGTATTCTGAAGATCCCAGATTTCGACAAAATGTGGAATACATATTCCACCTACTCTTTGAAAGTGAACTAGCAACTTTATGTTATGGAGTTGCACCCATATTAAAATCAGGATCACACTTTCAAAATATGACAGCTACACAATTATTACAAAAAGTTCAACAAAAATATGAGGTTTTACAAGCAAATCTTACAAATCTATTACCAAATATGCGTGGTACTAAAGAGTACTGGTTTCGACGTCATGGAGATGTACGTTGTATGATTAGAAACCTTGGCCCACCCACTTGGTTTGTTACATTAAGTTGTGCAGAATATGCATGGGAAGATTTACATGCTTCCCTACGCATATCAAATGAAAACAAAACAAACATAGATATACTAACACCTGGAGAACTTTGTTCTCAGGATCCTGTTAATGTTTCAAGATATTTTCACCATCGCTTCATTGCTATGCTACATTTTATTTGTAATAAAACTGTTCCTCCCCTTGGAGAAGTGCAACACTTCTTTTGGAGAAAAGAATACCAAGCCAGAGGAGCACCACATGTCCGCATGCTTTTATGGATTAAAGATGCTCCTAAATTTGGTCAAGACAGTGATGCCACTGCAATTTATTGAAAAATATGTCACTTGTGAAATTCCATCAGAATCCACAAATAGTGATCTTCATGCAAAAATGTTACAATTCCAAAGACACAAATGTGGCAAATACTGTTGTCGCAAATACAAAAACAAAGGGAAATACTACACCATATGCCGATTTGGTTTCCCTAGACCAGTTACAAATACAGGTCAAGTGAACAACCTCATGTCTTCAGTTAGACATAGTGTTAAAGGTAAATCACCTAAAAATACATATTGCATAACAAGAAAAGAAGAAGAAAAATATATCAATGATTACAATGCAATCATTGCCCACTTATGGAATGCAAACATAGATGTGCAGTACATTGCAGACAATTCTACTGCAGTTGCACGATATGTCACAGCATACTTAACCAAATCAGAAAAGACAGAGCTCCAAGACCTCTGGAATGACCTGTCATCAGATAAAACAGTGTCTCAGAAATTATACAGCTTGGGCATAAAAATGCTGTCCCATAGAGAATGTGGATCCTATGAAGCAGCTGATCGATTAACTGGTACTGCATTGTATGGTAAATCTGAAAATATAGTATGGCTAAGTCTTGGTCCAGCTAAATCTAGAAAAAGAGTTCTAAAATCATACGAAGATATAGAAACAATAGCCAAACATGATCCCAACAGCCAAGACATTTTAAAAAACAATTTATTGGACACATACTACCCAAACAGGAGTACCACTTTGGAAACCATGTGTCTATACCACATAGCCCAAAACTACACATACAAAAATAATATAAAACCTGATGAACAAAACCGTAAATACAAAGTGACAAACTGTGAAGGCAGCTTAGTAAAACTCACCAAACCAAATTTAATTAATCATATCAAATTGTCATTAAAGACTCCTCAACATTAAGAAGTATATTACATGCCCCTGCTACAACTCTTTAAACCATGGAGAAAAGAAGAAATACTAGATAACTATGACTCATATGAAGACGCTTTCAAAGCAAATGAAAGCAGTATAACTGATGTAAACTTTGCACAGTACAAAACAATGTTGCACAATGAACAGCAACACGAAGAAGAACACCAGGCCCAACTAGATAAGGACACTCCTGACAGTAGTCATCCTTCTGTCACAGGAAGCCAAGAACCACTTGGAGACCCACTAATAACAAATGAGGCAGAATTAGCTATGATAGAAGTAGAAAACACCATGTGTCAGTATGAAGATAAAGAAGACTTAACTATACTACAATCAAAGCTAAACAATGAGCAACGTAGCATTTTTCAAGAAGTAACAAAAAAAATTGCACATGGTGTACAACATGAAAACAAAGAATGCACCTGTCAAAATTACAAACCTATACTATTGTATGTCAGTGGTGAAGCTGGTTCTGGCAAAACATTCCCAATCAAAATCATCAGTAAGTTCCTTCCACAATCGGCAAACAACAAACTGTCAGCTGTTGTCACTGCCCCCACAGGTTTAGCTGCCTACAACATAGGTGGTGTCACTTTACACTGATTACTACTCCTGCCAGTAGAACACCAAAACAAATTAGATTATTGCAAACTTTCTGCAGAAGCTGCAATGGAACTACGCAGAGTATTGAAACAAATGAAAATGCTACTAATAGATGAAGTGAGCATGGTGTCCAACCTAATGTTGGCTTTGATTCAGCTCAGATTACAAGAAGTACTCAAAACAAACTATGAAGAGCTCTTTGCAGGAAAACACATTATTGTTTTCGGAGATCTTCTTCAATTGACACCAGTAAAAGGTGAGCCTATTTTTAAAACATTAGGACACAAACTCTGCCGTAAAACTGTTGGCAGCATTGGAAATGTCAACCTTTGGCAACATTTCCAACACAGAAAATTAACAGAAAACATGCGCCAATCTGCAGATCTCACTTATGCCAACATCTTAAAAAGTATCAGAGTTGGTATACTTTCTAAAGAAGCAGAAGCAATATTGAAAACCCAGCACATTCATGCACTTTATGGTGATAATGCATGTGCTACAGATGTTATGGAACAATTAGCCCACAAAAATGTCAATTGTATGGCCTTAATGCCAACTCTTGCAAGCTGTTTCAAATTCAAAGAAATAATGTTAAGTAAAGAAATGCAACCAATAATGGAAATTAGCGCCCCAGACAAACTAGATGTACATGGAATGACACTACCCATGTGTGACCAAGCCACAACAAGACTAAATAGTTTCGAAAAATCAATCTCAAACACAGCAGGCTTGGATAAGATATTAAAATTATCCTTAAATTGCAGAGTACTGCTGAAACGAAACCTTGACGTGGACCAATGACTAGTTAATGGAGCACTGGGTACAGTTGTTGGCTTTCAAACATACCCACGTGACAACAAAATTCAGTTTGTCAATATTCTCTTTGACAAACTTTCAGAAGTAAAAAGAATAGGACGCTCAACAGCTCGATTCCTTCTCTTCAAAGACATATATGTGCGCAGAGAACAATTTTCTCTAACTCTTGCATACGCAGTCACCATTCATAAATCACAAGGTCTTACCCTAGACAAAGCAATGATAGACATTGGTAACACAGTGTTTACAGAAGGCATGAGCTAGGTAGCACTAACACGCTTACGTACACTTGACGGTCTATTTCTAATCAACTTTGATGCAAGTAAAATAAATGCTGATATTCCTTGCATTTTAGAATACAATAGACTTGGTTCACTATACACTCCCCATCTAAAAACATATTCTGTTCCACAAAAAGTAAAACATTATAAAAGAAAAATAAATCAAACAGAAAAGCAACAGGATGTCACTGCAAATCCTCAAAAGAGAGTAAAAGAAAGTAATACTTCATCAAGTGCCACAAGCAAGAAAGAATCAATTAGGGAAAGTAAACCAGGTACTTCTTCAAAGAAGGAAGACAAACTCCAGAAAAAGCAGTCAGATACAGAACTACCTGGTCCATTTAAACTCTCAAATATAGTTGGTGTAAGTTGCTATGCAAATGTAGCAATGAATATTCTATTTCAATTACCACCAATTGTTGAGAACATTTACTTAAACAGTACAGACCCATTGTGTTTGCAAATGTTAGTACTTCACAGAAATGCAGCAAACAATCCTGACAACACGTATAGTGTTTATGGAATAAGACAAAAATTGGACTACTGTGCTGGAATGGTGAAATTCACTATAAACTCACAGGAAGATCCACAATAATTTCTAATGTACTTACTATTAGTAATGGAAAACAAAAACATACCTATAAATGAAATATTCCAGATTTCATACATGTGGAAACATACATGCACTCTCTGCAACAATGTGACATAAGAACAAATCCCAATGAATGCTTTGTGTATATATCAATACCTAATTGTGAATCCGTTCCATTTCAGCAACTTGTACAAAATGCAAACCATGGGAGATTGTGTTCGACCTGCAATTCAGATAATCGCTCCACGTTAGTAATACAAACACATAGTAAATACGAAATACTAATGCTTCTACGTTACAATGCAGATGGTACCAAAAACAACTGCAAGCTGACTGGATTCACACATGGTCAAATATCACTTGGTAGGAAAACCTTCACAACAATAGGTATAATCTACCACGCAGGAGCCACAACCAATTCAGGGCACTACATTGCATATATGAAAAAGAAATGTGGATGGTTTGAATGTAATGATAGTACCATTACTCTAAAGCAGAGATTACCAGCAAATCTTACAAACGCTTATTTAATGTTCTTAAAACCAAAATTTGATAACTAAACTGTACTTAAACCTTAAGTACACTTGTAGTAAAAAAATATAAACTGTCACAATATTCCAAAAGCTATCTAACTGCCCAAAGATGCTACAACAACTAATCAGATAAATTAATACCACTCAAATAGAGAAAAAAATAGACAGTTAGAATACGCCAATTGGTATCTAACTGTCCCAAAATTTAGAACTATCCAAACAGATAAATCAATACCACGAAATTATATAAAAAAATAAACAGTTAGAATACGCCTACTGGTATCTAACTGCTCCAAAATTTTACAATATCCAAACAAATACCTAATATCTTACTGCTCCCAAAAACCAGAACAATCTAATGTATAAAGCATTAGCCAGAAACAACAAGTAAACACTGAAAACAAGCAAACAAATAAACTGTAGCATTACAGAAAAAGGGTCCTCCATGGATTTTTTTTCTCCCACAGACCCAATGATTTTAGCAACAAACACAGAAACTGAGCAAATTGCACAGTACTCTGGTTTGTCATCTACTAAATATGAGGGTCAAAAAAAAGAAGAAAATGTTGATTGTACAATGTAATAAGTCTTTATAAAATACTAATACTAACATGCTATTTTCTTTTATCACAGAAATGAACAAGAAAAACATGGACTCCCGTTACTAAACCAAATAGTAAGTATAACATGATAAATACAACCATCGCAGCATATCACACCCATACTGGCTTATAACATTGTTCCTTATAAATTTGTTTTTGACCCAAAGTTATAAACCACTATGAGTGTGATATGCTGCGGTGCTTGTGGCCAGGGCATAGACACTTAATGGCCATGCACCCAACATTCTATACCCTGGCCACAACCACCGCAGCATATCACACCCATAGATTCAAGCATTGCAACCATTTTAATGTCCGCGGACACAAGGAAGTTCCTAGAACACATCCAACTTGCCAGAGGACGATACGGACAGCGTCCTCAGGACACCCCCATTTTCTTTATGTACGAACATTTCAGAACACCGCGAGTGTTCTTAGAACACTTTCAGCTTGCCAATGAACAATACAGACAACGTCTTCAGGACACCCCCTGCGAACATTCTAGGACCCCACGAGTGTTCTTAGAACACTTTCAACTTGACACCGAATCCATTCTGTTTATTTAGGAACATTTCAGAACAGCCGTGTTGTCCGCAGACAAATCAAACACAACAAAAGCGTCTAGCACATAAAAAAAATACAACATTGCACCTATCTCATACTCCCCCACCCCTCCCAAACACTCTTACACACCAACACACTCCACTAAATACAATTTTTAAACCAAGTTTCACCTCTCTGTCCGCGGTCGTCCGCGAATGCAAGATGTCGGGCGCCACCAAAAATCTGACGCGCTCCACGCCCCACACCGTCCAATCAGCGAACACGTTGGATGTCCGTGGACATGGCGCAAGCCGCTCGGCCAATCAGGGCGCTGTCCGCGGAGCGAAGCGAGAAGTCCGTCAGCGGAGCGAACGGAGATATCACTCATTTTTCTGCCTTACATTTTGGTCATTTTTAAAATAACTACTGGACGGATTTACACCAAATTTGCAAAAGCACGCTTTCGGGACCAAGCCCCAGCTCCTGCCGCAAATTTGGTGTAAATCCGTCCAGCGGTTTGGGCTGTAGGCGTGTGCAAAGTTTTTTCCCATTATGTCTATGGGAAAATACAAAAGTTTTGGGACCCCCTCTATAACTTTGCCCCCCCTGGACCAAACCTCTCCAAACTTTGCAAGGTAATTCAGAGTGGGCCATATACTTTTTATGCAAAGTTTGGTGAGGATTCGTCCAGTCCAGAGGGAGCGAAGTTATAAGCCACCCAAAAAATGCTCTTCCTATGGAAACACCAACTTAACCATAACTACATGGACACTACAGCGTCCATGTAATTATTGACTTAGTGGACAAAATATGAATAATGTTTATGAATACGAATGCTGACTTTTACCTGGTCTTTTTACTATTGTGTTTTGAATTATCTTGCTTCTATTTTTTTGTTTTGGAAATTTTAAGATTGGAGTTTACTGATTGAAATCGCGATCTGTTAAAATTGAATATGTATGATGCTTTCGAATTATGCTTTTTTTAAATGACAACTCTTTTATTTATTGATTTATTTATTCATTTATAAAGCGCACAACAGCCCAAGGGTATTGCGGCGCTTTGAGAGTGATCGGTTATATACATTTTATAGACATTGCAGTTCATTCAAGTGGTGACAGAAGTGCAGGTTAAGTCTAGTCAAACAGCCATGTGTTCAATGCTTTATGGAAGGCCCAGTAGGATGGTACGACTCTCAGAGTAGGCGGCAGGTAGTTCCTCTGGTTAGCTGTGATTTAGGGAAAGCTTTCCCCTCCTGCTTTTGCACGTCTAAGATTAGATTGTAAGAGACGGTGGGCATGGGGGGTTCTGGTGGGTCTGGACGAGCAGGCTCTAGAGATCTTTTAAAAGTTATTGATACTATGTTAAAAGTTATTGTATAACTGTATTACATAATAATGCAAAATTGAAAACGTTCATAAAAATTAAAAAAGTCAGGGCTTCTACACCCTTGCCAGATGGCAATTCCTCACAAGGTAACCCTCCACTTTGGGTAGTTTTAAGATAGCTACATATAGCCAGCCGCCTGTGCATACATTATGAGATCTAAATGTCCACTATAAGGGCCTGATTCATGGAAGTGTTTTATAATGGTGGAATCCCATAGGAAAACATTCCATGAATCAGGCCCTAAATCTCCTCTTTAGGGAAATCTGGCAATAAGAGAGGAGGTAAGCCTATGTGGTGAAAAGACTAGCTACAAACTGAACAGGGAAACTGCAAGCCTGGTATGAGGCGGGCATATTTAAATCTTTTGAAAGTCTCAAGAAGTTCTAGGCCTCAAAATGTGCACTTGCCAATAGCCAGTAATAATTGACTCTTGGAGAATAAGAAATGGTGTGCTGTGTGTATGCGGAGAATTGTGGTGGTGAGTAATTCTTCATGCCTGGCTAGTAGCATGCAACTTGAAATGTTTCCCCTCTGCACTACATAATCATATATTTTAGTAAAATCTAGAGTTGTTTGATTGTTTTAAGAATTTGAAACTTCAAATGCAGAGTACATCTGATAAACCACTCTGGAAAAATATCTGTGATTTATAGGAAAGATGAGAGCGGCAGCATCAGAGGCATTCCCTTTGCAGACTAATAAGGAACGTGCAGCCAACCCACACCTGTAGAGTACTTGGGAGAAGCAATGACATTAAAAATAGTTTCATCTGATTGGGCGGACAACATTGGCACTTGAAAGGAACAAGTGAGAGGGGAGAAAGGTTCGGACAAGTACTGCCCGGTACCTATAATGTTCTAAGTGGCCCATACTGGACACTGATGAAGCAATACAGACAGATCTCTGTTTGGCTTAGACATGCAGAACTCTTAGGGGGTAATTCATAGAATTCAGCGCACAAGTGGCGCACGCGGTTGGCGCACAGTGTGTGCGTGTGAATCCCTGCGCCAGCCGCGTACGCTAAAATACATTTCCGTGCACAGCGTATTCATGGATTCCAGCCACCAAAACCAGCCGTGGCGCACAGTGGCGCAGCGATCCTGCAGCAGCGCCTGTTACGCCCCCAAGACGCCCCTTGCGCAGGGAAAAGCCATCAAAATCCCCAATCCAGCGCAAAGGGCTGCGCTAACCCTGTACCAGCACGGCAAGCGGGGTATGTGTATCACTGGGGTGCGCGGGAAGTTTCTCACGTGATTTCAGCTGGGTACGTGTATTACTGGGGTGCGCGGGAAGTTTCACACGCGATTGGCCCTGTGCGAGCGGGGTACGTGTATTACTGGGGTGCACGGGAAGTTTCACATGCGATTGGCCCTGTGTGAGCGGGGTACGTGTATTACTGGGGTGCGCGGGAAGTTTCACACGCGATTTCAGCTGGTTACATGTATTACTGGGGTGCGCCGGAAGTTTCACACGCGATTTCAGCTGGGTACGTGTATTACTGGGGTGCGCGGGAAGTTTCACACGCGTATTCAGCAGGGTACGTGTATTTCAGGGGTGCGCAGGAAGTTCCACACGCGAATGTCCTGTGTACGTGTATTTCGGGGTGCGCGGGAAGTCTCACACGCAAATTCAGCAGGGTACGTGTATTTCAGGGGTGTGCGGGAAGTTCCACACGCGAATGTCCTGGGTACGTGTATTCCTGGGGTGTGCGGGAAGTTTCACAAGCAAATTCAGCAGGGTACGTGTATTTCAGGGGTGCCCGGGAAGTTTCACACGCGAATTCAGCAGGGTACGTGTATTTCAGGGGTGCGCGGGAAGTTTCACACGCGAATTCAGCAGGGTACGTGTATTTCAGGGGTGCGTGGGAAGTTCCACACGCGAATGTCCTGGGTACGTGTATTCCAGGGGTGTGCGGGAAGTTTCACAAGCGAATTCAGCAGGGTACGTGTATTTCAGGGGTGCGCGGGAAGTTTCACACGCGAATTCAGCAGGGTACGTGTATTTCAGGGGTGCGCGGGAAGTTTCACACGCGATTCCATCAGGGTACGTGTATTCCTGGGCTGTGCGGGAAGTTTCACACGCGAATGTCCTGTGTACATGTATTTCGGGGTGCGCGGGAAGTTTCACATGCAAATTCAGCAGGGTACGTGTATTTCAGGGGTGCGCGTGAAGTTCCACACGCGATTCCATCAGGCTACGTGTATTTCAGGGGTGCGCGGGAAGTTCCACAAGCAAATGTCCTGGGTACGTGTATTTCGGGGTGCGCGGGAAGTCTCACACGCGAATGTCCTGGGTACGTGTATTTCGGGGTGCACGGGAAGTCTCACACACGATTTCAGCAGGGTACGTGTATTTCAGGGGTTCCGGGGAGTACTACACGTGAATTGGCCGTGTGGGTCCTCCCAGGTGTTCGCTCTACAACCTCCACGGCCCCTGCAGGCAGCCCACACCACGGGGGACTACCCTGCACCCCTGCTCATGTCCCGCAGGCAGCCCATCCACCATGGGCATGCCCCCCAGCCAAGCCACATGTCACCCTGCACTACTGATCAACAACGCATGTCTCCCAGCACCCCCACCCCCACCCCCCAGCAGTGCATGGCACCCTCCACCATGCCCCCACACATGTCTCCCAGCACCCCCACCCCCCAGCATCCAGGGGCACCCTCCACCAGGCCCCCACTCATGTCCAAGTCATGTCCCCCTGCACCCCCACCCCCCAGCACTGTGGGGCACCTGCCAGCAGGCCCCCGCTCATGTCCCACTCATGTCCCCCTGCACCCCCAGCAGTCATGGGCACCCTCCACCAGGCCCCCACACATGTCTCCCAGCACCCCCACCCCCCAGCATCCAGGGGCACCCTCCACCAGGCCCACACTCATGTCTCCCAGCACCCCCACCCCCCAGCAGTGCAGGGCACCCTCCACAAGGCCCCACTCCTGTCTCCCTGCACCCCCACCCCCCACCAGTCAGGGGCACCCTCCACCAGGCCCCCACAAATGTCTCCCAGCACCCCACCCCCCACCAGTCAGGGGCACCCTCCACCAGGCCCCCACACATGTCTCCCAGCACCCCCAACCCCCACCTGTCAGGGGCACCCTCCACCAGGCCCCCACACATGTCTCCCAGCACCCCCACCCCCCAGCAGCGCAGGGCACCCTCCACCAGGCCCCCACACATGTCTCCCAGCACCCCCACCCGCCAGCAGTGCAGGGCACCCTCCACCAGGCCCCCACTCCTGTCTCCCAGCACCCCCACCCCCCACCAGTCAGGGGCACCCTCCACCAGGCCCCCACACATGTCTCCCAGCACCCCCACCCCCCACCAGTCAGAGGCACCCTCCACCAGGCCCCCGCACATGTCTCCCAGCACCCCCACCCCCCACCAGTCAGGGGCACCCTCCACCAGGCCCCCACACATGTCTCCCAGCACCCCCACCCCCCACCAGTCAGGGGCACCCTCCACCAGGCCCCCACACATGTCTCCCAGCACCCCCACCCCCCAGCAGTGCAGGGCACCCTCCACCAGGCCCCCACACATGTCTCCCAGCGCCCCCAACCCCCAGCAGTGCAGGGCACCCTCCACCAGGCCCCCACACATGTCTCCCAGCAACCCCCCCCCCCACCAGTCAGGGGCACCCTCCACCAGGCCCCCACACATGTCTCCCAGCACCCCCACCAACCAGCAGTGCAGGGCACCCTCCACCAGGCCCCCACACATGTCTCCCAGCAACCCCACCCCCCACCAGTCAGGGGCACCCTCCACCAGGCCCCCGCTCATGTCCAACTCATGTCCCCCAGCACCCCGACCCCCCAGCAGTGCAGGGCACCCTCCACCAGGCCCCCACACATGTCTCCCAGCACCCCCACCCCCCAGCATCCAGGGGCACCCTCCACCAGGACCACACTCATGTCTCCCAGCACCCCCACCCCCCAGCAGTGCAGGGCACCCTCCACCAGGCCCCCACTCATATCCAACTCATATCCCCCTGCACCCCCACCACCCAGCACTGTGGGGCACCTGCCAGCAGGCCCCCCTCATGTCCCACTCATGTCCCCCTGGACCCCCACCCCCCACCAGTCAGGGGCACCCTCCACCAGGCCCCCACAAATGTCTCCCAGCACCCCACCCCCCACCAGTCAGGGGCACCCTCCACCAGGCCCCCACACATGTCTCCCAGCACCCCCAACCCCCACCTGTCAGGGGCACCCTCCACCAGGCCCCCACACATGTCTCCCAGCACCCCCACCCCCCAGCAGCGCAGGGCACCCTCCACCAGGCCCCCACACATGTCTCCCAGCACCCCCACCCGCCAGCAGTGCAGGGCACCCTCCACCAGGCCCCCCCTCCTGTCTCCCAGCACCCCCACCCACCACCAGTCAGGGGCACCCTCCACCAGGCCCCCACACATGTCTCCCAGCACCCCCACCCCCCACCAGTCAGAGGCACCCTCCACCAGGCCCCCGCACATGTCTCCCAGCACCCCCACCCCCCACCAGTCAGGGGCACCCTCCACCAGGCCCCCACACATGTCTCCCAGCACCCCCACCCCCCACCAGTCAGGGGCACCCTCCACCAGGCCCCCACACATATCTCCCAGCACCCCCACCCCCCAGCAGTGCAGGGCACCCTCCACCAGGCCCCCACACATGTCTCCCAGCGCCCCCAACCCCCAGCAGTGCAGGGCACCCTCCACCAGGCCCCCACACATGTCTCCCAGCAACCCCACCCCCCACCAGTCAGGGGCACCCTCCACCAGGCCCCCACACATGTCTCCCAGCACCCCCACCAACCAGCAGTGCAGGGCACCCTCCACCAGGCCCCCACACATGTCTCCCAGCAACCCCACCCCCCACCAGTCAGGGGCACCCTCCACCAGGCCCCCGCTCATGTCCAACTCATGTCCCCCAGCACCCCCACCCCCCAGCAGTGCAGGGCACCCTCCACCAGGCCCCCACACATGTCTCCCAGCACCCCCACCCCCCAGCATCCAGGGGCACCCTCCACCAGGACCACACTCATGTCTCCCAGCACCCCCACCCCCCAGCAGTGCAGGGCACCCTCCACCAGGCCCCCACTCATATCCAACTCATATCCCCCTGCACCCCCACCACCCAGCACTGTGGGGCACCTGCCAGCAGGCCCCCCTCATGTCCCACTCATGTCCCCCTGGACCCCCACCCCCCAGCAGTGCAGGGCACCCTCCACCAGGCCCCCACACATGTCTCCCAGCACCCCCACCCCCCAGCACTGTGGGGCACCTGCCAGCAGGCCCCCAATCATGTCCCACTCATGTCCCCCTGCACTCCCACCCCCCAGCATTGCGAGGCACCTGCCAGCAGGCCCCCACTCATGTCCCACTCATGTCCCCCTGCACCCCCACCCCCCAGCACTGTGGGGCACCTGCCAGCAGGCACCCCCTCATGTCCCACTCATGTCCCCCTGCACCCCCACCCCCCAGCAGTGCAGGGCACCCTCCACCAGGCCCCCACACATGTCTCCCAGCACCCCCACCCCCCAGCACTGTGGGGCACTCATGTCCCACTCATGTCCCCCTGCACTCCCACCCCCCAGCATTGCGAGGCACCTGCCAGCAGGCCCCCACTCATGTCCCACTCATGTCCCCCTGCACCCTCACCCCCAGCATTGCGAGGCACCAGCCAGCAGGCCCCCACTCATGTCCCACTCATTTCCCCCTTGACCCTCACCCCCCAGCATTGCGAGGCACCTGCCAGCAGGCCCTGACACATGTCCCCCAGCCAACACATCATCACAATCTAGATCCCTGGCCCTTATGGGCAGCCTCCACATGCCAAACACCCACCCAAGTATTGCATCCACCCACTCAGAATTGCCAATTACATGATACAACCCCAATGGCAAGTATGTAAATGAACACATGTCCCTCACATGCACACAATGGGTGTAAGTGAATGTCAAAACCCATATCATGACATGCATGAAACCAATGATATGATACTACACATTGAAGTTTGATGAAAAAAATGTATCAGAAGCAACATAAATGGGATTAAAAATAAACAAACGGCAATGGGAATTAAAAACAAAAAAGCAGCATGTCTGTAAAATAATGAAAAACCACAAATCATAATCCAAAGGAAAGGTGTCCAAAGTCACAGTTCAAAAAAGTACATCCAAGGGAAAAACAAAACCAAAAACCATTGCTCCATGGGTGAATAAAAAAAAAAAACATAATCCAACAGTCAACTATATACAGATAAACAATCCAGGGTCCATGATCCCAACTGAAGAAATTAAACCTATCTAAAAATACTACGTAATAAAAAAACTATACACAAAAATGTTGGCCATTGTCCAAAAGGTCCAAAATCAAGAAAAAAGCAAAGGAAACCTAACACTAACGACATAACTATTTACAAGGGCAGCGGACTAGTCCAACGGCTCACTGGATGTTGTCATGGGCCAGGGCATCATCAAACTCCTGTTCAATGGCTTGGAGGTGGGCATGTTCCCTGGCCCCGAGGTCTCGCAGGGATAAAGCAGTGTCCAGCTCCAACTCCCTGCGAAGACCCTCGAGGCACTCAGCCCGCCTCAGCGCCCTCCGCATGGAGTTCTCCGCCCTGACCATTGTGAGCCGTTCCTCCTCTGCCCGCTGCCGCTCCGCACCTATCTGCTGGCCCAACCGCTCCCACACGGAAGCCACTCACATTCCAGGGTTCTCCTGCCCTCTGGCCGATGCCTGCACCCCTGATGTTGATGGCCCCGAGCCATGATGCCTCCCACGTCGAGCCTGCCGCTGCCTCTGACGCAACTGCCTGTGCCAGCACGAGGGCATCCAGGCTGATGGAATCCACCGACGCCGTTGTGCACGTGCCCTGCCCGATGATGCCGTCACATCCTCCATCTGCTGGGGTCCAGTTGTTGGTGTGTCCACCCCTGCTGGACCTCCGACTCCCGACTGTGGCAGGGATGGGATCCCCCCTGAGTTGGCTGCATTGGTCGGGACAGGTCCACAGGGGGCCCTGGTGGCATCTGGGCCGGAAGACAGCATGGAGAACGACTGGTGCATAGCCTCCACAGAGGAGGAGAGGGTCGCCAAAGTGCCCGACACATGTACAAGACCCCCGACCACGACCGCTCCCAACTGGGCCACGTTGGCACGGTGCTCTTCGTGATGACGTGTGTGCTCCCCCCGGGAAGCATGCACCTCATCACGAATGACACCTGTGCGCAACGCAAAACCAATCAGAACCTTCTCCATACGGCCAGGGGTCCCCTCGTCCGCAGGTGGAGGGGAGTCAGATGACATGGACATCCCCCCTACCTGCGGACGGGCCTGGGATGGGGCATCCCTGCTGGTGCATGGTGGTGCAGTCACAGTGTCAGGGACAGTGACATGCACAGGCACCTCCACGGCGACCTGTGCTGCCTCCTGCCCCTGCCCCTGGACTGCACCACTTGCACCAGCAGGGATGCCCCCACCAGGCCCCATGTGCGGCTCATTAGCGGCCTCCTCCTCCTCTGTGGAAACCACCAACCTGGATGGCTCCACACGGTCTTCCGCCGTTGCAAGCCCCTGTGGGGGCTCACCCACCCCTTCCGCTGCAGCCCTGGGGGCATCCCCACAGCTTTGCTCCACAGCGCTGTCTCCGCCCTCTTCTTCACTTTGCGCTGTGTAGAGGGAGACATAGAACACAAGCATCAGGGTACTGTACAATGGTCCCCTAGACAGGAAGCAATAGCAGATGAGTGGCACTGTCAAAGATCACTTCCATCATGTCCCTCCACAACACATGGGTCAGTGCAGGCAAAACACATGCAGTAACAGGCATGGCGCATGCTATGGACATAAGCAAACATGTCCAAGGGATTCTTGAAACATACAATGTTGTTTTTGAACTCACATGCATCATGGGTCATGCCTATCACATTCACACACTTCACCGTACTTTCATCCATCTGGACTCGTACACCCCAGACACAGTGGATGCAAGAATAGCTAGGCTGCATCAGTGGATCTGAACATTGACACAGACATGTGTCATGCATCCATGGCATTAACAAGTCACAGACACGCAGGTCAGACACACAGACATGGAAACCATACATGTACATGGATCATCACCCATCCCTCACCCCCACCCAGGAACAGAGACTGGCATGCTCTCATGTGTCCATTCCACATAGGGCTCCCATGTAGCATTTAAACACATACACCAACCGTGTGCTTCACACATTACTGGTCTCTCATGCATGACCATGATGTCCCTGCACACACACACGCGTACATGGCCTATGTCACACATACAGGCAAGTATCAGACAACCAGCACACTGCAACATGCCCTGTCTCACATCTCACACAGCAATGCCTGGCCACTTACCGCTCGACTCCAGGCGGGTCTGCCTCTCAAGTACCTGGCCGTGGAGTGCTGGGAATATGCGTTCCAGGACCCTCATCTGATCTTCTGACAAGTGGCCCCGGCGCCCCTTAGCATCCGCTGCCTTCAAGAGGCGCCTTGGCCTTGTTGAGGGTCCTGGACCTGAAGTCCTCCCAGCGCTTCTTGACATGATGTAATAGTCGGATTGCCACCCCCTCCGCGTTGATGGCAGTCACGATGTCCGTCCAGATCCTGTCCCGTCCATCCTTGTCAGAGCGTGATGATCCGAAGAGGGCATCATAATGCCCCAGGACATGCTCCACCAGGACACCAACTTCCTTCTGACTGAAGCTGGTGGCCCTCTGCCCCTCTGGCTGGGGGTCACCAGTGGTCTCGGATGGTGTTTGCCCCGACATGGTGACCCTCGAGGCAGGCGTGGGTGGGCAACTGGGTCCTGGCGCTGGACTGTGGAGCGATGGTATCCCAGTCGGGAGTCTTCTGTTCCAGCAGGGGTGGACACAGCAACTGGACCCCTGCAGATGGCTGATGTGCAGGCATCAAATGGAAGGGCACGGTGGCAGCAGGCAGGCAGGCATGCAGGCAGCAGCAGATGGCTCGTGGGAGGCTGCTCGGGGATCTGGGGGGCAGTAATTCAGCCTTTTGGGCAGGAGCGTGGTCTTCCGTGTGCTTACGCGTGGCCAGCTTGATACGGAGTGATTTGGCACGTGAAAATTCTGCACGTCAGCGTGTAATTCGAGGAAAGGCCCTTAGCGCGTAAGCGTGTCTGCACGCATACGCGATTTCATTGGACAGAAGGCCCTTCAAGCGCAAGCGCCTCTGTGACATGACGCGCGCAGGCGTGCATGGGCGTTTCAGCACGCGTGAAAAACTGCACGTCCGCGTGGGAATGCGTGTAATCCGAGGAAAGGGCCCATGTGCGTAAGTGACGTGACGCGCACGGGCGTTTCCCTCAGCACGGGGCAGCAGTTCGCTGTACGTGCCTTTCGTGGAGACCGACGTGTGTTGCTGCTTCCTGTTGTTTCGCGCGCCATCACAACTTCACAGCTATCAAGGACGTATCTCTTTTTTTGGCGGGGGTATTGGCTATGCGTGTTTTTCTGCATCGCGCTAGTCAGACGGTGAGTCGCACACGCTATTTTTCCCACTGCGGGTGCCCCTGTGTATCGCACCCATTTTCGAGGTCATAGTAGCCTGCGTGTCCCACGCGTACGCGTTATTCGTGTTACTGGGTGCCACCGCGTACTGCGGGAGGTTGATTCCACGCACGTAGGCTGCAGGGTTGCGTGCACGGTTTTACTGCAGTTTTGGGGTGCCTGAGCATTGCGTGACCCGTCACTACATCACCAGGGTCACATACAGCCTTGCAGGTGCAGGGGGGCTGTTAACATCTTGCTTCCCACCCCCTTCACCCCAATTGCCCAGGTCAATTTTGGTGTACACCTCCCATTGGCACTACTCCATCTGTGCCGGCACTACTACATCTGTGCCATGGTTGGGAGGACACCAAAGGTGAGGGGCGCCTCAGCTGGGCGTACTCCTCGTGGTGGGCAGGGTCGGGGACGTGGCCGTGGTGACCAGGGAGTAGGGGCACTCCAGGGTGTCCAGGGCGGCCACAGAGGGGGAAGAGGCAGGGGTGTGCCACTTGAGCACAATGTTGTGCCATGTGTCGGTGCAGTCATGCCACCACCCCCTGTGGTTCCGGGGGATGCAGCTTCTGCATCTGGCACTGGCGCCCGTGTGACCCGGCAGTCCGTTCCATCGACTGCTATGGGCCCAAGGGTAGTGGTAGCTGCAGGTGCAGCTGTGGACACCGCCACCCAGGCTCAGGGTCTGCCAGCGCAGGCTGCGGTGGCACTTGAGGAGCCCTTGGTAGATTTCCAACAGGCCAGGAGGGAAACCATAGGGGCAGGCAGGGCTGCTCAGACCAAGACACATTTCCCTGGGGCAGTTATGTCATCTGCTGCCCCGAACAGCCGGGTGTTGGCAAGTGCAGGGGCAGATGCACCCAACAACACCCAGGTTGTGAGTCTGCCAACCAGGACCGTTGCGGTCAATGACCCTGCCACAGCTGATGTTGCTGCGCAGGGTCCATTAGAGGGCACCCAGATGCCACTGACACAAGTCAGGCCTTTGGTCGTCCCTCCACCTGCCACTCCCTTGGCTCAATCCACCAAACCCACTGGCCATACTGGTCAGGGCAGCATTAGCCAGCCAGGGTCTGCGCCACAGTCCAAGAGGAGGAAGGTTGCACCTGCAGCACAGGCTGGGACCCCACACACAGCCACAACCTCCTGCATGTCGAGGAAGAAGCCTTTCTGCAAGCAGGAACTGGACTTCCTCGTGGGCTACGTGCGGGGCCACAGCCGTGACATGCTAGTGGGTGCCAATAGTCAGACTACGGCTGCCCAACGTGACACCCACTGGAAGCATGTTGCGGAACATGTCAGTTCATTCGGCCATGAGGTGCGCACAGCGCAAGAGTGCAAAAAGCGTTGGAATGACATCAAACGCAGCACTAAGGCTAAGCGTGCCTCTAATTACAACTTGACTCTGGTGACTGGCGGTGGGCCTGCACCAGAGGAGGAAGAGCTCACTCCACATGAGGCACTCGTTGCGGAGTTCATACCACCTGAATTGGTCGAAGGAGTGGGAGAGATGCTGGACTTTGATGCCCAGTCCAGTGAATGTTGATGCGTGTTTGTTGAGGACGTGTGTGTTTCACTTGTGGGATGTGTTGTGCATGATTGCCACTACATGTGACGTGTACATGGTTCTGATGTGTAAGTAATGCAATGCTTCCATGATGCATGTCTGCTCTGCTGGATGGTGGACATGTGGAGCAGACGGGGACTGTCCGCATCACCACTATTGCACCCTATTGACATGCTGGTTACAAGTATGCCCCTCCGGTCCATGTTCCAGCTCACTGGCCCTTCTGCATGTGGCGTGGGGTGACCTTCCTCTCAGCCCAGGCACAATGTCATTGCATGACTGACGTGCATGTCTCCTCTGCCTGCATGCGGGGACTCCATGTAGGCATGCTCCCTTGCCCCTCCTCCGCCACTCTGCACCCCCGTTCCACCTTTGCACTGGTCTGCTTCAATCTTGCCAATGTGTACTTTCCTGTTCATGCGTCCTGTGTAGATGCTAACTTCCAGCATACAATCTGCCAGACATATGCCGTGTGGTACAGCCTTAGTACTTGATGCAGGGTATCTCACTTGTACTGTGCATAGGTCAGATGTCCCGCAGGGACATGAGCGCCCATTCATGCTCCATGTGCATTGCATGCATGCCCCTATGTGTCCTTGACTGGATGATCACGGTAATACAAGTCCTGGGTGACATACTTTGCATGGCATCTCATCAGCCTTCCCATGTCAACTGTGGGTCAGTACTGCGTTGCACACATGTTTAGGGTCTGACAATCTGTGTGGCTCACAGGCCTCAGCCTGTTTAATGGCCAATGACTCTGTCCAACTGTTGTAGTGTCTTCTTCACACATGTGTCCTGCTTACTGTCCCATCATCATTTGCAGTGTTGTCACTTGAATCACATTAAGCTCTTGATGCCAGTCAACACTGCCTGTCAATACACAGGTCTATGGTCAGCCTTTTGATACCATGCTAGGCATCCCTGCTTTTGTACTTGGGTGGAGGGGTGCTTGGCTTCTAGATATGGTACACATTGAATGCACAATGCACGTGATGCCTGAATTTGACCTTGCACTGCCTTCACATTTCCTGACACACACCATGGAGTCCTTGTACATGTAGGTAGTGAGTGGCGTACACATTTTCTGCACCGCATAGACCCACTTCCATGGAAACTGCCACCTTTCAACAGGTCTGATCACAGAAGCAATTCACAGTTGACCCAGCATGCATGCCAGGTTATATGTTGTGTGTCACATGTCTGCCTGATGCATTTGTTGTCGGTGTGTGTGTGTGTTGTGTGCTTCTGACATGTGTAGTGACCTTTTTTCTCTCTATTTTTCAGGTGATGACGCAATGGAGGCGGAGGATGGTGTTGTCATGCCAGACACAGGGTTGTTACCACTACATCAACCCGGCACAAGTGGGGGTCGTGGGGTGGTAGGCCACGAAAACCCCCAAGTGCTACAGTCCATCTTGTCTCTGGCTGCCTATGAGTCCAGCCTTGATGACGACTCTGACGTCCATGTCGAGTTGGATGAGCATCAAGTCCATGTGTCAGGGGTGAGTGATTCTGATGTGGACACTCCTCTGTCCGTGACACCTGCACTGAGGGATCAGACAGTCTTGGTTCCTCTGCCCGTGGTGGATCGGGATACAGGGTCACCCTCCACACCAGTCACTGATGTGCCTGGGACATCACGTCGACGGGGGCATGTGTTCGTGCAGCCGCGGGCGGTGCCAACACAGCGAGGACACCAGGTCCTTGGGTCCCGCAGGGGTCAAGCCCAGCAACGCGGTCGCCACGCGCAACCGCAATATACTGAGTGAGAGAAAGACATGACTGCCAATTCAGAACGGCAGGGGGCAGCAATGGAGAACATCGCTGAGAGCATGGAGCGTGTGGGCCGATCTGTGCTCCCCCCTGCTAGGCAGGTGCTTCTCCAGCAGCAGGCGGCACGGTCCACGGCCTGCTCGCTCAGGCTGGGCATGGCGGCCTCAGACAGGGTACGCCAGGCTGAAATGTCGTCTCTGCGTCAAGCAATTGCTGCTCACGCAGAAGCGCACATGGATACCCTGAGGGAGGAGTATGCTTCCCTCAAATCCACTCTGGGTGTCCTTATGATGTCCCAGAGGCAGCGGTCAGAGGAGAGGTTTGCACAGCTTGAGCGTACCATCTCGGCTGAGCTACAGGCTTGCCGGGAGGTGCAGCGGTTTTCCAGCCAGGCCCTGCAGGAGGAATTCCGTGTTACACGTGCTACCTTGCAAGAGGAAGCACGTGTATCACGTGAGGTTCTGCATGCAGACCTACGTCACATCGCCACACAGAACCAGGCTCACCCGTCCGGCAGACTTGCTGCCGACGAGGGGCAAGCTGCGGCTAGGCGTGGCCAGGCTACTGTGCCACGTCCTCCTTTCCAGGATGAGCCAGACTCGAACAACCATCTATCTCCCACATAGGTCGGGCTCTGCAGGCGTTGAGCCCATGGAGGTTTTTTTTTTTGGCTCAGCATCATCGCATGTGGGTGTTGAGCAGCATCCTGTACCTCCCCCCTCCTGGGTGCCTCCCCTCCCCCTGGGTCGTATGTGGCCATTTTTGATTTTTCTTTTAGTTTAGTTAGTTAAGTTTCTTTTTGATAGTTAGTTTAATTAGGTAATGTAGGTTTTTCATAGTTAGTGTAATTAGTTAATATAGTTTAAAATTGCTTGTCTATTGTGCTTTCATGTGACGGTGCGGTGCTTTGTGGCTTTTGAAGGCATCCACTGTCTGTTCCAGCTGGGCCCTTCAGGCTTGTCTTGTGTATGTGTTTGCTGCTTGGGGTCCTTGACTCACATATGCCACTCCTGCATCCCTTATCCATGGGCTCGCAAGGATGGTTCGGTGTGACAGCCTATTACACAAGGGCTTTGGACTGTCATATCTGTGGCATGTCTGGTGCTGTGTAACTTGTGTTGACACCTCTAGTGGGGATGACTGCGGTGTTATTGTCCACTGTTCAGCTTTTGCTAGATGGGGTGTTTCATGATTAATGTGTACATTCATTGGTATGCATTGTGTAGTATGTTTCTTATCTTTACTGTACACGTGCTTGTTGCAATTCATGCTGTAGATAGTGTGTTCCAAACTTTGGATGTGAAAGACGGACTGATGGTGTGATTTCTGATGTAAGTCTCTGACATGGTCCAGTAATGAGATGCCTGAAGAGACACACACAGATGACTTTAAAGCATTAATCATGTGTTTCATGCCCTTTCTGCAGGGGGATGAGCCTCAAGACCACCTTTGCCAGCAGACATGGCCCATTGGACGTCTGAAATCTGGACACGTTTGTTGGTGCCCACATGCACATGTGTGCACAAGCAGAGGCACAGGGATTGCAGACCTACATCCTAGAACTGCTGACGTGTTCCAAGGAACTCCAGGCAAGGTGAGCAGCACAGGGGGGCCACAACACAGCAAAGCTTGCACCAGGAGAGTTGCACATGCAGGCTTAGTAACAGCACTGAGGGTGAGTTTGGACGAATATTGTTGTTGAAGCAAGCACACAATACAGCTCAGATGTGTTGGTGGACTGATAGCTGTTGATTGTAAGGTTGTCTGGGGAACCTGCAGGGGCAGTGGCACATACCCTCCGGTACACCAAGGTCCATTGAGGCACTTGTATCAACCATGTAGCCTTCCGAGACATGGAAAGGGGCAGCTCACAGGGACATACAGCAAGGGACATACTCGGGTGCAGTGCATTTCATTTCCATGTACATTTTGAAACATGCACTGCCTACTTTGTTTTGGTCATGATGGAACACGACTTGTTCTGAAGTCATGCCTTGCTATATGGGCCTGTCTGCTTACCCAGGGAACATTGCATGTTTTGTGAATTGTGACACATTGGTGTTCCATTTGCCATGCACCCACCGGCGGCTGACTTACTGCATTGACTGTGTATGACCCATCACAGGGGTAATGTTACATATGGGTACGAAGCATCTACACCAGATTGTCTGTTTGTAGAGTAGTTTGTTGCTATGGGGCATATTTGTTGGTGTGTTTTTGTGTTATGGGCACGGACAGATTATTAACTGTGGCTCTCTTTGCAGCATTGAAGTGCTCTGTAACCGGACCTGAGAGTGCGCAGGCAAACGGCCAGCACTCAAAACCAGAGCTAAGTGTCTTGTTGTTTTTCTTTCAAACTGCTCTGCATAGGCTTGCTGGGAGGTGCACTAATGCATGGATGAATGTGTAATTCAATTTGGTATGTTTGTTTTCCCCTAATCACCCGGAGTCCTATCCAATTTTCAACCCTGTACCCTCTACCCGGTGTTCCTGCTTCCCGTACCTATCCCAGCAACGTTCCCTAACCCTCTTTCCCCGCTGGGGTTGTGGATGCCTGTGTAAGCCCCAAACTTGCAGGCGCCAAAACCCTAGAGGGGATGGTTGGTTCGTGCCACTCCTAAGCCTGGACTACAGAAGGCCATGACAATGATGTCCAAGTTTGTTCAGATTGTGTATGTGTTCATGCAGGTAGTACATTTTCGTGCATTCCCTACTTTCATGTGTCATTCCTCCTCCCCTCTCCTGCCACTCATTCCAGTTATCCAGTGTGCCAACACCTGTCCCGACTGCATATCCCTGACCCTCCTTCCCCACCAGGGTCTCAGAGACCTGTGTGAGTTTGACCTTGCAAGCACCCAGGCCACGGTGGGGGTGGTTGGTTCGTGCCACTCCTGCGCCTGTACACAGGAGCTGTGACAGTACACATCCGTTCATGGTGCATCATTCTATGTTATGTACCGGACATGGTTCACATCCTGTTGTGACATTGTTTTACTGTGCTACCTTGGTTGTTACATCATTGTGGTAGTACTTGGCCTTTGTGAGGTACTGCTACGTCAAGTCATCTACTGGAGGGTGTTCTGGTTCGTTTTTCTGGCTTGGATTTTGTGATTTTGCAAATGAGGGTGGACTCTGAGGGTGCAGGCACCTTTTTACACACAAGGTGGGAGATGGTGACGAAAGGGAAGGGTGATCCTGTGGCCTGGTGAAATTGAGGGTTGAAGGCTCCATGACCCAGGTGCAGTTGTTCAGTGGGTCATGGTCATTTGTGAGGGAGGGGGGGTGTTTTGTTGTTGATAGTTGCCTTGCCTTGCAGTGTGATGGGAACCCTGACATTGTAACTGTGGTATCCTATGTACATGTTGTGTTCTGCTGATCAATGCCTGTTCATGTGTTGTGTTTACCTTTCAGGTGTGAGGGGATAGTTGTGGTTTGACATGCTGGGGTGTACACCTGGTGAATGTTCACATGTGATGTGTAGAGGACACTGATGGTAACTTGATTGCACATGCATATGTTGAGTGCATGACCTTACTGACCCACACACTTGCACTATGATGCACTACATGTACAACCACCCTTGGATATCCACGTGTACACTCTGTTTGCCTTCTGGTGCCCACTGTGTCCCTGCAGCACATGTTCTGTGACCAATTATGGATCCTGTACATGCCTAATTTGCTTTTTGATGTGGTTTGTCGCTTAGATGTGATGCTCAGGGTGTGCATCACACACAATAGCTGTTCACTGTACTGTGCGCTGAGCAGTGTGTTGCAGGAGTTGGACACAGCACACAGAAGCTGCAGTGTTGATTTTGCAATGCACAATGTGCATGTAGACAGGCATTCATTGTTATGTTACGTCTACAACTTTTTTAATGCATTTGGGAATGACTTATTTTGGGTGGGAGGTTGTTGGTCAGTCATTTCATCTGATTCCATGTCAGGCATCATTGTCTGATGCCACTGTACATTTTTGACATGGCAATGTGTACCTTATTGGTACTGTGTTGGTGTATGGCTATTGCTTGCCATGTCATGTTGTGGTTTGGGACGGGTTGAGTGACATAACAGTGATGGTCATGGCCTGTTTTGCAGGTGTGTGTGATTCACACCTTGCATGTCAGGGTCATCCGCTTCTCAAAGCAACTAGCTGGGGGTAGATCTCTCTCCGCGGCAGGGGCCTCCCTCTGGAACAGCCTTCCTGCCTCAATGGAACTTGAGGAGGACCATCTCCGGTTCCGGAAGCACCTCAAGACCTTCCTCTTTGCTTCTGCTTTCTCTCTCCCTCTCCCTTGCTAAATTCTTCACTGGAACTGCGCTGGATCTGCAACTGGGCCACTCTCACCGACCTCGGTCCCTGGCCCAGCCACTCTCCACTTGCACTGCCTCCCTGGCAACCCCTGCACTGCGGGACTGTCTCTTTATCCCTACAGCCCCCCCTTCCCAGCACGTGTCTGCACTTACCTTTGCAGTTGCCACCAGCTGGCCTATTTATTTGTTTTTTATTCTACTTACCCTGTACTGCACTCACCCCTCCCCTTCCCCTTGCACTTTTCCCTTCCCCCTACCCCTGCACTTGCGCAATCTAAATGACACCTGGCCTAGTAGTATCGTTGTCTGTCTTCCCTTGTGCCCCCCTCCCTGCCTCGTCGCACCTTGAAACACTTGTGTATAGGCACGTTACAAATGCCATATCATGGCATGTCATATGTCATATGTGTGCCTTTTGGTCACACAGGATAGCTTGTGTTTAAGTAGCTAGGGATGCAGACAATGTGGCACTTCCATGGCAACTATCTCAGGGTGGTAGGGTTGTGACAGTTGACTGTCTCTTTGTCATCATCGATTGTCACCTGGTATGTGCCAGGCCTGTGTGCACTCCGCAGGGGTGGGAGTTTAGGTGAAAAATGTGGCCACAAGCTGGGTCCGGGCTTCCTCGCCACGTGCCCTGTCCCCTCCCATGGGCAGCGCCTGTGCCTGTGGTTGGGGATGTGGGGGCACCACCATGTCCACCGGTACGCCCTGCCGTGTTGCAACATTGTGCAAGACACATGCTGCCACAATGATCCTGCACACTACTGGGGGTGCATAGAGTAGCTGCCCGCCAGAGCGGTCAAGGGAGCGGAAACGTCACTTGAGCACTCCGAATGTGCGCTCCACTATGGCCCTGGTTGCAATATGGGTGGCGTTGTATCTTACCTGGGGTGGTGTGGTGGGGTTCCGGATTGGCGTCATCATGTGGTTGCTCAGAGGGTAGGCACTGTCCCCTGGGGAGGTGTAAATGGTTGTGATTATTGGGGTTTGTGTCGCCATGCTGCCCAGCTTCCATGGCCCGGCTCAGGGCGGACATTCTGTATGGAGCCAGGATAGTTTGCATAGACAGAGGTGATGATTCCCTTTGCATCGCATACCACCTGTACATTGATGGAATGCCAGTGCTTGCGGTTTCGGAAGATGTGCTCAGTGGCCCCAGGTGGACGAAGGGCCACATGGGTGCAATCTATGGCACCGAGCACTTTGGGGAAGTGTGCCACCCTGAAAAAATCCAGGACAACGGCCTGCCTTTCTGCAGGTGTTCTGGGCATGTATATGTGCCTGCGGACTGAGGGGCACGCTGTCATGTTTGCCAGTACCTGGTGTAGGCAGCGTGACTGCGTGGCCTCTGAGACCCCCCCCACTATGGCAGTAGTTCGCTGAAATGACCCAGTGGCCAAGAAATGCAGGACATTGAGCACCTTCTCCACCTGCTCAATGCTTGGGAGCAAAGGGTAGGGGATGTAAGGTCATCTTCCCACTCCCTGACCAGGTCTAGGATGATATGGGGTGGAAACCTATACCTGCCGTAGAACTGGTCGTCAGGCATCCCAAAAAGGCTTGTCCGTGGTGCGAAAATGCGTGCCCTGGCTATTCTCCTCCTCCTGCGGTGTCCCACGATCAGTGCTGCGACAAATGGGGCATTCATCGTAGCTGTATATACGTGTTTGTTGTTTGCGCACACTTTTATACTGTGCGCGGGGACGCTTCCGCCTGCCTTCGTGTGGCGGACGCGTTGACGCCTGTGTGCGTCTTTTGCCGTGCGCGGGTTTCCCGTATTAGAATCCATGAATACGGGTTGTTCACGTGCGTGTGGGCGTTCCGTGTAGTTCCCTGCAGTACTTCCCCAGTTACGCCTTCTTTTTCATGCGTTATTCCCCATTCCACGTGTTACGCCCATTGTTCCGCCCACTTTGGTTGTGTGCGCCGCACTATGTGTGCTTGTGCCATGCGCGTAGCGCACGCCGTGTGTGCCCGCGTGCGCCATGGCAGGATTTGGCGCACGGACAGCGGGAAACACGCGCAGCGTCTTCCTTGAATCGCACGCATGCGCGTGCACTGGGTTTCTCACGCTTGCGCCACCTTGCGCCGGCTTGCGCTGGGATTTGCGGCGCTTGTTTGCTCCATGAATCGACCCCTTAGAGTCATATGTTATCAGTGGGCAGTCAAGGTACCTTGTTTCAAAGTGAACAATGATCGCTGGGCGGTTTGTTGGCACTCTAAACATGGTAAAATGGCTAAATGTTTGGAATGAGTTGGACAGTGTAATTAAGAGCAACAAGTATAACTTTGGGGGATTCAAAATCATGTTAAATGGTGCCTGTAGGACATTTGTGGGCGTTGTTATATAGTTCATCCTGCTTAACAGGAATCTTGTAAATAGAGAGCTATGTAAAATGTTATTCCTTAAGTTCAAGAATGTTGGGATGAATGGAATGGTGAAGGAAAGAAGGAGCTGGACATAGTAGCTGTTGAAGGAGGATGTATTCAAGCTGTCTTGTGTTATTCTATGCTATGATAAGTCATTCATAACGCGCCTGTACACAAGTGTTTATAGGCACGACAAGGCCAGGAAGGGTAGACGGATGGAGGACAAAACAAACGATCTTACTAGGCCTTCTGTAATTCAGATCGTGCAAGTGCTAGGGGGAGGAAAGAGGAGAAGTGCCCGGGGACGGGAGAGTGCAATGGCAAGAAATGTTAAGTGCTGCCACGGTGGTGGCTCAGTAAGTGCAGAGAGGTAGGGGGCTGTAGGGTAGCAGATACAGTCCCCAAGTGGATGGGAGGCCCAGAAGCAGTGCAAGTGTTATCCTAATGAAGAAGATTACCAACTCTCATTCAGAGTGGGACTTCATTACACTGGTGACGAGTGCCCAGCTCTTCATAGCAGCAGCAGTGGAGTGAGAGTGGGCATTTAAACCCCGTATATCTGCACCAAGTTTTATCCTGCCTGCATACTCTGTGTTTAGAGTATCATTTCAGCGTTACACTGACCTGAGGTGGGGCATATATTGGAGTGGTCTGTTCTGTCGATTATCACAGATAAAGTAATCACACTAAGTAGCCAAGGAAGAGGAGATGGAGATGGATTGTGTGATAGCACAAATACACCCCAGTTTCTCCAAAGAAGAGTGGGGTGAAGCTAGCGAGAGGGATGTTGAACAAGTTCAGCATGGAACAATAGTCCCGATTGCTTTTGCCTCTAGGACACAAAAGGATGCAGAGAAAAATTATTCTACAATTGAAAGAGAGGCTCTGGCAGTGATGTGGATATTAGAGCATTTTAAAGGGTTGATTTGGGGAAGCCCCATTGAAATCAAAACGGATCATAAGCCTCTCATTCACATTCTAAATCCCAAAAATTCGCATTTACAGGGTAATTCATAGAATTTTGCAGAAAAGTGTTGCAAGCGGCTGGCGTAGAGTGTCCGCGTGCGATTGTCTGCGCCAGGCGCGTGCGCCAAAACCGATTTCCGCGCACAGCGTATTCATGGATTTTAGGCTCCCAAACCAGCCGTGGCGCAGAGTATCGCAGCGACCCTGCAGCAGCGCCAGTAACGCCCCCAAGAACGCCCTCGCGCAAGGAAAAGCCATCAAAATCGCTAAATCATCGCAAAGGGCTGCGCTAACCCTGGACCAGTTTACAGGGCTGCCAAACAAGGAACGCAAAGCGGGTAACGTTCATATCAGGGGTACACGGGAAGTTTTACATGCGATTAGCCAGGGTAAGTGTATTACAGGGGTACGCGGGAAGTTTTACACGCGATTAGCCAGGGTACGTGTATGACAGGGGTACGTGTGAAGTTTTACACGCGATTAGCCAGGGTACGTGTATTACAGGGGTACGCGGGAATTATCACACGCGATTTGGCTGGGTACGTGTATGACAGGGGTACGCGTGAAGTTTTACACGCGATTAGCCAGGGTATGTGTATTACAGGGGTACGCGGGAATAATCACACGCGATTTGGCTGGGTACGTGTATTACAGGGGTGCGCGGGAATAATCACACGCGATTTGGCTGGGTACGTGTATTACAGGGGTGCGTGGGAATTATCACACGCGATTTGGCTGGGTACGTGTATTACAGGGGTGCGCGGGAAGTTACACACGGGATTAGGCTGGGTGGGTCCTCACAGGTGTTCCCTGTACACCCTCCACGGCCCCTGCAGGCAGCCCACAAAACAGGGGACTACCCTGCACACCTGCTCATGTCTCCCACCCCCAACCCCCCCCAGCAGTGTGGGGCATACTCCACGAGGCCCCCACTCATGTCCCCTATCACCCCCACCCCCCAGCCACCATGGGCAGCCCCCACCAGGCTCCCACCCATGTCTACCACCACCCCCACCCCCCAGCAGTGCAGGGGCAGCCTCCACCAGGCCCCCACACATGTCTCCCACCCCCCACACCCCCAGCACTGTGGGGCCCCTCCACCAGGCCCCCACTCATGTCTCCCACCACCCCCACCCCCAAGCCACCATGGGCAGCCTCCATCAGGCCCCCACTCATGTCTCCCACCCACCCCACCCCCCAGCACTGTGGGGCACCCTCCACCAGGCTCCCACCCATGTCTACCACCACCCCCACCCCCCAGCCAACATGGGCAGCCCCCACCAGGCCCCCACTCATGTCTCCCACCCACCCCCCAGCCACCATGGGCAGCCCCCACCAGGCTCCCACCCATGTCTACCACCACCCCCACCCCCCAGCACTGTGGGGCAGCCTCCACCAGGCCCCCACTCATGTCTCCCACCACCCCCACCCCCCAGCCATCATGGGCAGCCCCCACCAGGCTCCCACCCATGTCTACCACCACCCCCACCCCCCAGCAGTGCAGGGGCAGCCTCCACCAGGCCCCCACTCATGTCTCCCACCCCCCACCCCCCCAGCACTGTGGGGCACCCTCCGCCAGGCCCCCACTCATGTCTCCCACCCCCCACCCCCCAGCACTGTGGGGCACCCTCCACCAGGCCCCCACTCATGTCGACCACCACCCCCACCCCCCAGCCACCATGGGCAGCCTCCACCAGGCCCCCACTCATGTCTCCCACCCACCCCACCCCCCAGCACTGTGGGCCACCCTCCAAAAGGCTCCCACCCATGTCTACCACCACCCCCACCCCCCGGCCACCATGGGCAGCCCCCACCAGGCTCCCACCCATGTCTACCACCACCCCCACCCCCCAGCACTGTGGGGCAGCCCCCACCAGGCCCCCACTCATGTCCCCTATCACCCCCACCCCCAGCAGTGCAGGGGCAGCCTCCACCAGGCCCCCACTCATGTCTACCACCCACCCCACCCCCCAGCACTGTGGGGCACCCTCCACCAGGCTCCCACCCATGTCTACCACCACCCCCACCCCCCAGCCACCATGGGCAGCCCCCACCATGCTCCCATGTCTACCACCACCCCCACACTGTGGGGCAGCCTCCACCAGGCCCCCACCCATGTCTCCCACCCCCCAGCACTGTGGGGCACCCTCCACCAGGCCCCCACTCATGTCTCCCACCACCCTCAAACCCCAGCCACCATGGGCAGCCTCCACCAGGCCCCCACTCATGTCTCCCACCCACCCCACCCCACCCCCCAGCACTGTGGGGCACCCTCCACCAGGCTCCCACCCATGTCTACCACCACCCCCACCCCCCAGCAGTGCAGGGGCAGCCTCCACCAGGCCCCCACTCATGTCTCCCACTCCCCCCCAGCACTGTGGGGCACCCTCCACCAGGCCCCCACTCATGTCTCCCACCACCCCCACCCCCCAGCCACCATGGGCAGCCTCCACCAGGCCCCCACTCATGTCTCCCACCCACCCCACCCCCCAGCACTGTGGGGCACCCTCCACCAGGCTCCCACCCATGACTACCACCACCCCCACCCCCCAGCCACCATGGGCAGCCCCCACCAGGCCCCCACTCATGTCTCCCACCCACCCCCACCCCCCAGCCACCATGGGCAGCCCCCACCAGGCTCCCACCCATGTCTACCACCACCCCCACCCCCCAGCACTGTGGGGCAGCCTCCACCAGGCCCCCACCCATGTCTACCACCACCCCCCTGCCACCATGGGCAGCCCCCACCAGGCCCCCACTCATGTCTCCCACCCACCCCCACCCCCCAGCCACCATGGGCAGCCCCCACCAGGCTCCCACCCATGTCTACCACCACCCCCACCCCCCAGCACTGTGGGGCAGCCTCCACCAGGCCCCACTCATGTCTCCCACCGCCCAGCCACCATGGGCAGCCCCCACCAGGCTCCCACCCATGTCTACCACCACCCCCACCCCCCAGCAGTGCAGGGGCAGCCTCCACCAGGCCCCCACTCATGTCTCCCACCCCCCCAGCACTGTGGGGCACCCTCCACCAGGCCCCCACTCATGTCTCCCACCACCCCCACCCCCCAGCCACCATGGGCAGCCTCCACCAGGCCCCCACTCATGTCGGCCACCCACCCCACCCCCCAGCACGGTGGGGCACCCTCCACCAGGCTCCCACCCATGTCTACCACAACCCCCACGCCCCAGCCACCATGGGCAGCCCCCACCAGGCCCCCACCCATGTCTCCCACCCACCCCCACCCCCCAGCCACCATGGGCAGCCCCCACCAGGCTCCCACACATGTCTACCACCACCCCCACCCCCCAGCACTGTGGGGCAGCCTCCACCAGGCCCCCACTCATGTTTCCCACCCACCCCCACCCCGCAGCCACCATGGGCAGCCCCCACCAGGCTCCCACCCATGTCTACCACCACCCCCACCCCCCAGCACTGTGGGGCAGCCTCCACCAGGTCCCCACTCATGTCTACCACAACCACCACCCCCCCGCCACCATGGGCAGCCTCCACCAGGCCCCCACTCATGTCCCCTATCACCCCCACCCCCAGCAGTGCAGGGGCAGCCTCCACCAGGCCCCCACTCATGTCTACCACCCACCCCACCCCCCATCACTGTGGGGCACCCTCCACCAGGCTCCCACCCATTTCTACCACCACCCCCACCCCCCAGCCACCATGGGCAGCCCCCACCAGGCCCCCACTCATGTCTCCCACCCACCCCCAACCCCCAGCCACCACGGGCAGCCCCCACCAGGCTCCCACCCATGTCTACCACCACCCCCACCCCCCAGCACTGTGGGGCAGCCTCCACCAGGCCCCCACTCATGTCTCCCACCACCCCCCCCCCAGCCACCATGGGCAGCCCCCACCAGGCTCCCACCCATGTCTACCACCACCCCATCCCCCCGGCAGTGCAGGGGCAGCCCCCACCAGGCCCCCACTCATGTCTACCACCACCCCCACCCCCCAGCCACCATGGGCAGCCCCCACCAGGCTCCCACCCATGTCTACCACCACCCCCACCCCCCAGCAGTGCAGGGGCAGCCTCTACCAGGCCCCCAACCATTTCTCCCACCCCCCACCCGCCCAGCACTGTGGGGCACCATCCACCAGGCCCCACTCATGTCTCCCACCACCCCCACCCCCCAGCCACCATGGGCAGCCTCCACCAGGCCCCCACTCATGTCTCCCACCCACCCCACCCCCCAGCACTGTGGGGCACCCTCCACCAGGCCCCCACCCATGTCTACCACCACCCCCACCCCCCAGCCACCATGGGCAGCCCCCACCAGGCTCCCACCCATGTCTACCACCACCCCCACCCCCCAGCAGTGCAGGGGCAGCCTCTACCAGGCCCCCAACCATTTCTCCCACCCCCCACCCGCCCAGCACTGTGGGGCACCATCCACCAGGCCCCACTCATGTCTCCCACCACCCCCACCCCCCAGCCACCATGGGCAGCCTCCACCAGGCCCCCACTCATGTCTCCCACCCACCCCACCCCCCAGCACTGTGGGGCACCCTCCACCAGGCCCCCACCCATGTCTACCACCACCCCCACCCCCCAGCAGTGCAGGGGCAGCCTCCACCAGGCCCCCACTCATGTCTCCCACTCCCCCCCCAGCACTGTGGGGCACCCTCCACCAGGCCCCCACTCATGTCTCCCACCACCCCCACCCCCCAGCCACCATGGGCAGCCTCCACCAGGCCCCCACTCACGTCTCCCACCCACCCCACCCCCCAGCACTGTGGGGCACCCTCCACCAGGCTCCCACCCATGTCTACCACCACCCCCACCCCCCAGCCACCATGGGCAGCCCCCACCAGGCCCCCACTCATGTCTCCCACCCACCCCCACCCCCCAGCCACCATGGGCAGCCCCCACCAGGCTCCCACCCATGTCTACCACCACCCCCACCCCCCAGCACTGTGGGGCAGCCTCCACCAGGCCCCCACCCATGTCTACCACCACCCCCCAGCCACCATGGGCAGCCCCCACCAGGCCCCACTCATGTCTCCCACCCCCCCAGCACTGTGGGGCACCCTCCACCAGGCCCCCACTCATGTCTCCCACCACCCCCACCCCCCAGCCACCATGGGCAGCCTCCACCAGGCCCCCACTCATGTCTCCCACCCACCCCACCCCCCAGCACGGTGGGGCACCCTCCACCAGGCTCCCACCCATGTCTACCACAACCCCCACCCCCCAGCCACCATGGGCAGCCCCCACCAGGCCCCCACCCATGTCTCCCACCCACCCCCCAGCCACCATGGGCAGCCCCCACCTGGCTCCCACACATGTCTACCACCACCCCCACCCCCCAGCACTGTGGGGCAGCCTCCACCAGGCCCCCACTCATGTTTCCCACCCACCCCCACCCCCCAGCTACCATGGGCAGCCCCCACCAGGCTCCCACCCATGTCTACCACCACCGCCACCCCCCAGCACTGTGGGGCAGCCTCCACCAGGCCCCCACTCATGTCTACCACCACCCCCACCCCCCAGCCACCATGGGCAGCCCCCACCAGGCCCCCACTCATGTCCCCTATCACCCCCACCCCCAGCAGTGCAGGGGCAGCCTTCACCAGGCCCCCACTCATGTCTACCACCCACCCCACCCCCCATCACTGTGGGGCACCCTCCACCAGGCTTCCTCCCATTTCTACCACCACCCCCACCCCCCAGCCACCATGGGCAGCCCCCACCAGGCCCCCACTCATGTCTCCCACCCACCCCCACCCCCCAGCCACCATGGGCAGCCCCCACCAGGCTCCCACCCATGTCTACCACCACCCCCACCCCCCAGCACTGTGGGGCAGCCTCCACCAGGCCCCCACTCATGTCTCCCACCACCCCCACCCCCCAGCCACCATGGGCAGCCCCCACCAGGCTCCCACCCATGTCTACCACCGCCCCCACCCCAGCAGTGCAGGGGCAGCCCCCACCAGGCCCCCACTCATGTCTACCACCACCCCCACCCCCCAGCCACCATGGGCAGCCCCCACCAGGCTCCCACCCATGTCTACCACCACCCCCACCCCCCAGCAGTGCAGGGGCAGCCTCTACCAGGCCCCCAACCATTTCTCCCACCCCCACCCCCCAGCACTGTGGGGCACCATCCACCAGGCCCCCACTCATGTCTCCCACCACCCCCACCCCCCAGCCACCATGGGCAGCATCCACCAGGCCCCCACTCATGTCTACCACCCACCACACCCCCCAGCACTGTGGGGCACCCTCCACCAGGCTCCCACCCATGTGTACCACCACCCCCACCCCCCAGCAGTGCAGGGGCAGCCTCCACCAGGCCCCAACTCATGTCTCCCACCCCCCCAGCACTGTGGGGAACCCTCCACCAGGCCCCCACTCATGTCTCCCACCACCCCCACCCCCAGCCACCATGGCCAGCCTCCACCGGGCTCCTACCCATGTCTACCACCACCCCCACCCCCCAGCACTGTGGGGCAGCAGCCTCCACCAGGCCCCCACAAATGTCTCCCACCACCCCCAGCCACCATGGGCAGCCCCCACCAGGCTCCCACCCATGTCTACCACCACCCCCACCTCCCAGCAGTGCAGGGGCAGCCTCCACCAGGCCCCCAATCATGTCTCCCACCCACCCCACCCCCCAGCACTGTGGGGCACCCTCCACCAGGCTCCCACCCATGTCTACCACCACCCCCATCCCCCAGCCACCATGGGCAGCCCCCACCAGGCCCCTACTCATGTCTCCCACCCACCCCCCAGCCACCATGGGCAGCCCCCACCAGGCTCCCACCCATGTCTACCACCACCCCCACCCCCCAGCACTGTGGGGCAGCCTCCACCAGGCCCCCACCCATGTCTACCACCACCCCCACCCCCCAGCCACCATAGGCAGCCCCCACCAGGCCCCCACTCATGTCTCCCACACAACCCCACCCCCCAGCCACCATGGGCAGCCCCCACCAGGCTCCCACCCATCTCTACCACCAACCCCACCCCCCAGCACTGTGGGGCAGCCTCCACCAGGCCCCCACTCATGTCTCCCACCACCCCCACCCCCCAGCCACCATGGGCAGCCCCCACCAGGCTCCCACCAATGTCTACCACCACCCCCACCCCCCAGCAGTGCAGGGGCAGCCCCCACCAGGCCCCCACTCATGTCTCCCACCCACCCCCACCCCCCAGCCACCATGGGCAGCCCCCACCAGGCTCCCACCCATGTCTACCACCACCCCCACCCCCCCAGCACGGTGGGGCAGCCTCCACCAGGCCCCCACCCATGTCTACCACCACCCCCACCCCCTAGCCACGATGGGCAGCCCCCACCAGGCCCCCACTCATGTCTCCCACCCACCCCCACCCCCCAGCCACCATGGGCAGCCCCCACCAGGCTCCCACCCATGTCTACCACCACCCCCACCCCCCAGCACTGTGGGGCAGCCTCCACCAGGCCCCCACTCATGTCTTCCACCACCCCCATCCCCCAGCACTGTGGCGCACCCTCCATCAGGCTCCCACCCATGTCTACCACCACCCCCACCCCCCAGCCACCATGGGCAGCCCCCACCAGGCCCCCACTCATGTCTCCCACCCACCCCCACCCCCCAGCCACCATGGGCAGCCCCCACCAGGCTCCCACCCATGTCTACCACCACCCCCACCCCCCAGCACTGTGGGGCAGCCTCCACCAGGCCCCCACTCATGTCTTCCACCACCCCCACCCCCCAGCCACCATGGGCAGCCCCACCAGACTCCCACCCATGTCTACCACCACCCCCACCCCCCAGCAGTGGAGGGGCAGCCCCCACCAGGCCCCCACTCATGTCTACCACCACCCCCACCCCCCATGGGCAGCCCCCACCAGGCTCCCAACCATGTCTACCTCCGCCCCCACCCCCCAGCAGTGCAGGGGCAGCCTCCACCAGGCCCCCACTCATGTCTCCCACCCCCTACCCCCCCAGCACTGTGGGGCACCCTCCACCAGGCCCCCACTCATGTCTCCCACCACCCCCACCCCCCAGCCACCATGGGCAGCCTCCACCAGGCCCCCACTCATGTCTCCCACCCACCCCACCCCCCAGCACTGTGGGGCACCCTCCACCAGGCTCCCACCCATGTCTACCACCACCCCCACCTCCCAGCCACCATGGGCAGCCCCCACCAGGCCCCCACTCATGTCTCCCACCCATCCCCAGCCACCATGGGCAGCCCCCACCAGGCTCCCACCCATGTCTACCACCACCCCCACCCCCCAGCACTGTGGGGCAGCCTCCACCAGGCCCCCACCCATGTCTACCCCCAGCCACCATGGGCAGCCCCCACCAGGCCCCCACTCATGTCTCCCACCCACCCCCACCCCCCAGCCACCATGGGCAGCCCCCACCAGGCTCCCACCCATGTCTACCACCACCCCCACCCCCCAGCACTGTGGGGCAGCCTCCACCAGGCCCCCACTCATGTCTCCCACCACCCCCACCCCCCAGCCACCATGGGCAGCCCCCACCAGGCTCCCACCCATGTCTACCACCACCCCCACCCCCCAGCAGTGCAGGGGCAGCCTCCACCAGGCCCCCACTCATGTCTCCCACCCCCCCCAGCACTGTGGGGCACCCTCCACCAGGCCCCCACTCATGTCTCCCACCACCCCCACCCCCCAGCCACCATGGGCAGCCTCCACCAGGCCCCCACTCATGTCTCCCACCCACCCCACCCCCCAGCACTGTGGGGCACCCTCCACCAGGCTCCCACCCATGTCTACCACCACCCCCACCCCCAGCCACCATGGGCAGCCCCCACCAGGCCCCCACTCATGTCTCCCACCCACCCCCCAGCCACCATGGGCAGCCCCCACCAGGCTCCCACCCATGTCTACCACCACCCCCACCCCCCAGCACTGTGGGGCAGCCTCCACCAGGCCTCCACCCATGTCTACCAGCACCCCCACGACCCAGCCACCATGGGCAGCCCCCACCAGGCCCCCACTCATGTCTCCCACCCACCCCCCAGCCACCATGGGCAGCCCCCACCAGGCTCCCACCCATGTCTACCACCACCCCCACCCCCCAGCACTGTGGGGCAGCCTCCACCAGGCCCCCACTCATGTCTCCCACCACCCCCACCCCCCAGCCACCATGGGCAGCCCCCACCAGGCTCCCACCCATGTCTACCACCACCCCCAACCCCCAGCAGTGCAGGGGCAGCCCCCACCAGGCCCCCACTCATGTCTCCCACCCACCCCACCCCCAGCCACCATGGACAGCCCACACCAGGCTCCCACCCATGTCTACCACCACCCCCAACCCCCAGCACTGTGGGGCAGCCTCCACCAGGCCCCCACCCATGTCTACCACCACCCCCACCCCCCAGCCACCATGGGCAGCCCCCACCAGGCCCCCACTCATGTCCCCTATCACCCCCACCCCCAGCAGTGCAGCGGCAGCCTCCACCAGGCCCTCACTCATGTCTACCACCCACCCCACCCCCAGCACTGTGGGGCACCCTCCACCAGGCTCCCACCCATGTCTACCACCACCCCCACCCCCCAGCCACCATGGGCAGCCCCCACCAGGCCCCCACTCATGTCTCCCACCCACCCCCACTCCCCAGCCACCATGGGCAGCCCCCACCAGGCTCCCAACCATGTCTACCACCACCCCATCCCCCAGCACTGTGGGGCAGCCTCCACCAGGCCCCCACTCATGTCTGCCACCACCCCCACCCCCCAGCAGTGCAGGGGCAGCCCCCACCAGGCCCCCACTCATGTCTACCACCACCCCCACCCCCCAGCCACCATGGGCAGCCCCCACCAGGCTCCCAACCATGTCTACCACCACCCCCACCCCCCAGCAGTGCAGGGGCAGCCTCCACCAGGCCCCCACTCATGTCTCCCACCACCCCCACCCCCCAGCCACCATGGGCAGCCTCCACCAGGCCCCCACTCATGTCTCCCACTCACCCCACCCCTCAGCACTGTGGGGCACCCTCCACCAGGCTCCCACCCATGTCTACCACCACCCCCAGCCACCATGGGCAGCCCCCACCAGGCCCCCACTCATGTCTCCCACCCACCCCCACCCCCCAGCCACCATGGGCAGCCCCCACCAGGCTCCCACCCATGTCTAACACCACCCCCACCCCCAGCACTGTGGGGCAGCCTCCACCAGGCCCCCACCCATGTCTACCCCCAGCCACCATGGGCAGCCCCCACCAGGCCCCCACTCATGTCTCCCACCCACCCCCACCCCCAGCCACCATGGGCAGCCCCCACCAGGCTCCCACCCATGTCTACCACCACCCCCACCCCCCAGCACTGTGGGGCAGCCTCCACCAGGCCCCCACTCATGTCTCCCACCACCCCCACCCCCCAGCCACCATGGGCAGCCCCCACCAGGCTCCCACCCATGTCTACCACCACCCCCACCTCCCAGCAGTGCAGGGGCAGCCTCCACCAGGCCCCCACTCATGTCTCCCACCCCCGCCAGCACTGTGGGGCACCCTCCACCAGGCCCCCACTCATGTCTCCCACCACCCCCACCCCCCAGCCACCATGGGCAGCCTCCACCAGGCCCCCACTCATGTCTCCCACCCACCCCACCCCCCAGCACTGTGGGGCACCCTCCACCAGGCTCCCACCCATGTCTACCACCACCCTCACCCCCCAGCCACCATGGGCAGCCCCCACCAGGCCCCCACTCATGTCTCCCACCCACCCCCACCCCCCAGCCACCATGGGCAGCCCCCACCAGGCTCCCACCCATGTCTACCACCACCCCCACCCCCCAGCACTGTGGGGCAGCCTCCACCAGGCCTCCACCCATGTCTACCACCACCCCCACCCCCCAGCCACCATGGGCAGCCCCCACCAGGCCCCCACTCATGCCTCCCACCCACCCCCACCCCCCAGCCACCATGGGCAGCCCCCACCAGGCTCCCACCCATGTCTACCACCACCCCCACCCCCCAGCACTGTGGGGCAGCCTCCACCAGGCCCCCACTCATGTCTCCCACCACCCCCACCCCCCAGCCACCATGGGCAGCCCCCACCAGGCTCCCACCCATGTCTACCACCACCCCCAACCCCCAGCAGTGCAGGGGCAGCCCCCACCAGGCCCCCACTCATGTCTCCCACCCACCCCACCCCCAACCACCATGGACAGCCCCCACCAGGCTGCCACCCATGTCTACCACCACCCCCAATCTCCAGCACTGTGGGGCAGCCTCCACCAGGCCCCCACCCATGTCTACCACCACCCCCACCCCCCAGCCACCATGGGCAGCCCCCACCAGGCCCCCACTCATGTCCCCTATCACCCCCACCCCCAGCAGTGCAGGGGCAGCCTCCACCAGGCCCTCACTCATGTCTACCACCCACCCCACCCCCAGCACTGTGGGGCATCCTCCACCAGGCTCCCACCCATGTCTACCACCACCCCCACCCCCCAGCCACCATGGGCAGCCCCCACCAGGCCCCCACTCATGTCTCCCACCCACCCCCACTCCCCAGCCACCATGGGCAGCCCCCACCAGGCTCCCAACCATGTCTACCACCACCCCACCCCCCAGCACTGTGGGGCAGCCTCCACCAGGCCCCCACTCATGTCTCCCACCACCCCCACCCCCCAGCCACCATGGGCAGCCCCCACCAGGCTCCCACCCATGTCTACCACCACCCCCACCCCCAGCAGTGCAGGGGCAGCCCCCACCAGGCCCCCACTCATGTCTACCACCACCCCCACCCCCCAGCCACCATGGGCAGCCCCCACCAGGCTCCCAACCATGTCTACCACCACCCCCACCCCCCAGCAGTGCAGGGGCAGCCTCCACCAGGCCCCCACTCATGTCTCCCACCACCCCCACCCCCCAGCCACCATGGGCAGCCTCCACCAGGCCCCCACTCATGTCTCCCACCCACCCCACCCCCCAGCACTGTGGGGCACCCTCCACCAGGCTCCCACCCATGTCTACCACCACCCCCACCCCCCAGCCACCATGGGCAGCCCCCACCAGGCCCCCACTCATGTCTCCCACCCACCCCCACCCCCCAGCCACCATGGGCAGCCCCCACCAGGCTCCCACCCATGTCTAACACCACCCCCACCCCCCAGCACTGTGGGGTAGCCTCCACCAGGCCCCCACCTATGACTACCCCCAGCCACCATGGGCAGCCCCCACCAGGCCCCCACTCATGTCTCCCACCCACCCCCACCCCCCAGCCACCATGGGCAGCCCCCACCAGGCTCCCACCCATGTCTACCACCACCCCCAACCCCCAGCACTGTGGGGCAGCCTCCACCAGGCCCCACTCATGTCTCCCACCACCCCCACCCCCCAGCCACCATGGGCAGCCCCCACCAGGCTCCCACCCATGTCTACCACCACCCCCACCCCCCAGCAGTGCAGGGGCAGCCTCCACCAGGCCCCCACTCATGTCTCCCACCCCCCCAGCACTGTGGGGCTGTCAAGCCTCGCACACGCTTCATGGAAGCCCGGGCTTTACCTTACAAACACCGTAATCCAGGTGTCCCGGTGTGTACTAAACAAAGTGTTCCACGTTCTCAGCCCGGCGCCTGGAAATTGGCATGGCAACGCTGGAAGCCTGTTTTCCGTCACATGACACGTTCGACTCGAGCGTGGTTGCCGGTTCATGTGACTTAAGCACCTCCCACTGCAGTCTCGGTGCTTCTGAATTTCGTTTCGAACAGTTAGCGCTTCCCTTGCTTGGTCCCTTGTTAACCCTTGCTCCTGTTCTCTCGTTCTTGCTCCTGTTCCTACCCGCACTCCTTCCTTCCTTGCCTTTCTACTGCCTTCCTCCTGCCGACTACGGAACTCCAAACGGACTGCCTCAGGACACGTTTTTGCCATTGTTTGCTGTCCGCCCCCTGCCGACTACGGAACTCTGAACGGACTGCAATTGGACACGTCCTGCTTTCTGCTGCCCGCATCCTGCCGACTACGGAACTCATACGGATTGCTTTCGAACTTTCTGCCAAGACCCACAAAACCAATCAGTGACTTTTTTGACTTCGGCACACGGACTAGAGACTTCTTTGGTGTGCCTGAAGTCTAGAGGCGTCCTCGTGCCGTCGGGAATAGCCAGTTGGGTTTTCAGCATTTGGAATTGCTTGAACATTTCTTCCAGCGCATCGTTTGATCTACAACACCTAGACAGGAAGCTATTGCACAGACTTCAACCTCCCTGGTTGCTTCCGTATCCTGCGGTCATCAGGTCAGTGGTAACTTCAGTTACTATATGGTTACACTTGTTTTCCAATTGGTCTTGTTGTTTAGTGACGGTAACCGTTTGTTGTTAAACCATTGTTTGTAACAGCGGAACCGCAGAATCCCGAAATCCAGGCCTGCACCTCCTGCGTCTCGTCTTGCATCCTGTCTTTCATGGAATGGATCCCTCAGCTTGTCTATTTGATTATTCAAGTTAGAGGGGTACATTGTAGGGAAGACCTCTTCGGCTACACGACGGGGCAAGTCACGGCCGGACATAACATATTCAGAAGCCTTATATAATATGGATGCAAACGAGACCTTGGCCACCATTTTGCAAATGGTGGCAGAGTTGCGTAACGATATGACTGCAGCTCATACGGCTACGCAACGGCGCATAGACGACCTACAGGTCGGGCTCCAGGCGCCCATTGGCGCTGATGCATTACCACAGGCCATGGCTTCTGGGTCAGGGGTACAACCACCTCGACAAGACCCCGGCCCGGTGTATATGACCGCCCAGTTTCCTTTGGCACCACCAGAGAGATTCAATGGTGACCCAAAAACGTACAGAACTTTCCTGAATCAATGTAGACTTCATTTTTTGTGTCGTCCGGTTTCGTTCCCTGACTCTACTACTAAAGCCGCTTTCCTATTGTCCCACTTGGGGGGAACTGCCGCGGCTTGGGCTAATCCACTTCTAGAAGAAGGCAGTCACCTCCTTTACGATTGTGATGCCCTAATATTGGCGATGAGTCGTGTTTTTGACACCCGGTATGCTACACAAGCTACGGATTTAGAGTTGTTGGGACTACAACAGGGCGACACGCCTCTCCTTTCCTATCTTACAAGGTTTAACCAATTGGTAGCTGAAACAGGATGGCCTGAAGACAAAAAGGCATCCCTGTTTTACAAGGGGTTGTCTGACTCATTGAAGGACACCCTTGCTACTGTGCCGATCATACCCACCGCTTTTCCTGAGCTTTTGGATCTTGTTCTACAGATAGATTCGAGGCGCGCAGAGAGGAAAGGGGAAAAACGGCCACTTCCCTTAACACCTACCGGTCTTCCGGCCGCTGCTCCAAGTACCTCAGAGCCCATGCAAATCGGTGCCATACGAGGTCCTTTGTCGGCAGAAACAAGAGAACATAGAAGGAAAAACGGTTTGTGTTTCTACTGTGGGGGATCGGACCATCTATTACGTGCCTGTCCCAAAAAACCTGTCAAGAAACAGGGAAACTCCAAAACCCGGCAATAGAGAGAGTCGTATTGCCGGGTACTCCGAAAGGCGACTCCAGGTGTTTAATTCCATACCGTTTGACTGTAACCCTTGCCTTTTCTGGGAAGGTAAAAACAGGTGTTTCGGTCGTTCTTGATTCGGGGGCCACGGGCAACTACATCGATAGTGCCTACGCTCATGAATTAGGGATCCCATATGTCTCTAAACCATGCCCTGAAATGATCAAAACCGTTGATGGTACCATGTTAGTGTCTGGCCCCGTTACGGATTCCACTGTGGAAATATCCATGGCAACGTCATGCGGCCACCAGGAGAACATTCAGTTCGATCTAATCACTGCCCCACAATACCGTATCATTCTTGGTCTTCCCTGGTTACGGTTACACAATCCAGCTATCGATTGGCTCACAGGGGAGGTAGATTTCCCATCTGCGAATTGTGAAGCGAAATGTCTCAGTAAGATCCAGGAGGTCTCCAGTCCTAGTCACGCTCTTCTGGACACTGCTTCCACGATTGGGGCAGCGGTCAGCACTGTCCTTCCTAAAGAATATCAAGCATTGAGAGGCGTCTTTGATGTTGGTGGGGCTGAGGTCCTGCCACCCCATCGGCCCTATGATTGCCCAATCGAATTGGTTCCGGGGGCCAAAATACCATCTGGGCGTATCTACTCCTTGACCCAAAAGGAAGACACCATCTTAAAGGAGTACATCGACAAATCCTTGAGCTCCGGTTTCATTCGTCCTTCCCGGTCCCCCGCGGCAGCTCCTTTGTTTTTTGTTCCTAAAAAGGAAGGAGATCTCCGCCCCTGTATCGACTACCGTGCGTTAAACGCCGTTACGATCAGGAACCAGTATCCACTCCCTCTTATTTCTGTACTCTTGGATCAGTTAGGCTCCTCAGTGATCTTCACAAAGTTGGATTTGCGAGGGGCTTATAACCTGGTGCGCATACGCAAAGGAGATGAATGGAAAACCGCATTTAAAACCAAATACGGCCTTTTTGAGTACTGTGTTATGCCGTTTGGGCTCTGCAATGCACCGGCTACGTTTCAATATTTCATCAATGATGTGTTCCATGATATGCTAGACCAGTACGTGGTGGTATACTTGGATGACATCCTCATATATTCTCCCTCGTATGAGACTCATGTATCCCATGTTACCAATGTATTGCAACGTCTATTGGACAATCAATTATATGCCAAGCTGGAAAAATGTCTGTTCCATGTCCAAGAGGTAGAGTTTTTGGGATACAACATCACGAGTAGAGGAGTCCAGATGAGCCAGTCCAAGGTGTCTGCCATTCTTCAGTGGCCAATACCCAACGGTCTTAAAGCCCTGCAGTCGTTTCTGGGTTTCGCCAACTTTTACAGGCGGTTTATCCAGGATTTCTCTCTCGTTGTTTCCCCCCTTACTGCTTTAACCAGCCCCAAAAGAGCATTTCAGTGGAACCACCAAGCTCAACAAGCCTTTGATGCTCTCAAAACCGCATTTACTACTGCTCCTGTGCTCCAACACCCTAATCCCGCCTTACCTTATATTGTGGAGGCCGACGCCTCAGACGTGGCTCTAGGAGCCATTCTTTCACAACAGTGTCCGGACGCCAGTGGTTTACACCCTGTTGCTTACCATTCAAGAAAACTCACGTCTTATGAAAAGAATTATACCATCACCGAGAAAGAACTACTGGCGGTCCGCGACGCCTTTTTGGTATGGCGACATCATCTTCTAGGTACCCCTGATCCGGTTCAAGTATACACTGACCATAGGAACCTATTGGCACTCCAATCAGTGAAGTGCACCACGGCTCGGCATGCCCGCTGGCATGAGTTCTTCTCGATGTTTAATTTCAAGATAACTTATCGCCCAGGTTCACTGCATTCCAAAGCGGATGCCTTGTCTCGTATACACGGAGACCCTGGTACAACCCACCATAAAGGGGAACTTGTGTTACCCCATCAAGTGGTTTGCGGCTGTACTCTAGGTGCGTCTCTCAGGGATCAGTTACAAGAGTGGATAAAAACCGACCCTTCTGAGGTGGTTCAACATGACCTAAGGGTGTTCCATTCACTCCCCTACAGACAGGGTAAATTATACCTACCTAATCACGACACTAGGCTTACCGCAATGAAATGGTGTCATGACTCAGCAGCAGCCGCACACCCAGGTATCAGAAAAACGATGGATCTCCTAAAACGCTGGTGCTGGTGGTCTTCAATGGAGAAGGACGTTACCGAGTACCTTTCTACTTGTGCAGTGTGCGCACAATGCAAGGCATCCCATGGTAAACCAGTTGGATTATTGCATCCTTTGCCTGTCCCGGATCAACCTTGGACGATGATCTCCATGGATTTCGTCGTTGAATTACCTGTGGTGGACGGTTACAACACCATATGGGTTGTAATAGATTACTTTACCAAGTTGGCCTTGTTCGTTCCCTGTCGGGGTATCCCTTCGGCTCCCAAGTTAGCAGACCTATTCATGGGGAATGTTTTTAGGTTTTTTGGCCTGCCTTCTATCATCATTTCGGATCGGGGGCCGCAATTCACCTCACGCTTTTGGAAGGCATTGACTACTGCCTTAGGTGTCAACGCAAGGTGTTCTAGTGCTTATCACCCCCAAACCGACGGTCAGACCGAACGTCTAAATTCAACCATGGAACAGTACTTACGCTGCCTCACCTTGCAACTACAGGGCACGTGGCTATCGGTGTTGGCTCTGGCAGAGTTCGCATACAACAATTCTCTGCACACCGCAACAGGGGTCTCCCCTTTTTTCGCCTCGTATGGGAGACACCCTCGTTCCTTGCCCTTGAGTCCTGAACTTCCCCTACATGCTCCTGCCGCTCTTGCCTGCATTAAGGATTTGTCTGCATTACATTCCTCAATAAGGGAACATCTGCTGAAGGCTCAGGAGCTGACCAAGGCAGGTGCCGATCGTCACCGTTTACCAGCCCCGACGTACCACTCAGGCATGATGGTTTGGTTGTCCACTCACAACCTCCGATTACCGGGTCGCAGATCACTTCTTCCACGTTTTGTGGGCCCCTACAGGATCTCGGAGGTCGTCAACCCCGTGGCGGTTCGTCTGGCACTCCCCTCGTCATGGAAGACCCATCCTGTTTTTCATGTTTCCTTGGTTAAACCCTGTAACCCTGCGACCCGACTGTTGTCACGTCCCCCTCCTGTACTGGTGCAGGGTTCTGATGAATATGAGGTAGCTGGTATCTTGGACACTAAGGTTCGGAAGGGCAAACGTCTTTATCTCGTGGACTGGAAAGGCTACGGCCCCGAGGAGCGTACATGGGAACCCTTTGAGCACATTCATGCCCCGGCTCTTCTATCACAGTTCTGGTCCTCCCGGAGGAGGAAGCTATCTTTGGGGGAGGAATCTGTCAAGCCTCGCACACGCTTCATGGAAGCCCGGGCTTTACCTTACAAACACCGTAATCCAGGTGTCCCGGTGTGTACTAAACAAAGTGTTCCACGTTCTCAGCCCGGCGCCTGGAAATTGGCATGGCAACGCTGGAAGCCTGTTTTCCGTCACATGACACGTTCGACTCGAGCGTGGTTGCCGGTTCATGTGACTTAAGCACCTCCCACTGCAGTCTCGGTGCTTCTGAATTTCGTTTCGAACAGTTAGCGCTTCCCTTGCTTGGTCCCTTGTTAACCCTTGCTCCTGTTCTCTCGTTCTTGCTCCTGTTCCTACCCGCACTCCTTCCTTCCTTGCCTTTCTACTGCCTTCCTCCTGCCGACTACGGAACTCCAAACGGACTGCCTCAGGACACGTTTTTGCCATTGTTTGCTGTCCGCCCCCTGCCGACTACGGAACTCTGAACGGACTGCAATTGGACACGTCCTGCTTTCTGCTGCCCGCATCCTGCCGACTACGGAACTCATACGGATTGCTTTCGAACTTTCTGCCAAGACCCACAAAACCAATCAGTGACTTTTTTGACTTCGGCACACGGACTAGAGACTTCTTTGGTGTGCCTGAAGTCTAGAGGCGTCCTCGTGCCGTCGGGAATAGCCAGTTGGGTTTTCAGCATTTGGAATTGCTTGAACATTTCTTCCAGCGCATCGTTTGATCTACAACACCTAGACAGGAAGCTATTGCACAGACTTCAACCTCCCTGGTTGCTTCCGTATCCTGCGGTCATCAGGTCAGTGGTAACTTCAGTTACTATATGGTTACACTTGTTTTCCAATTGGTCTTGTTGTTTAGTGACGGTAACCGTTTGTTGTTAAACCATTGTTTGTAACAGCGGAACCGCAGAATCCCGAAATCCAGGCCTGCACCTCCTGCGTCTCGTCTTGCATCCTGTCTTTCATGGAATGGATCCCTCAGCTTGTCTATTTGATTATTCAAGTTAGAGGGGTACATTGTAGGGAAGACCTCTTCGGCTACACGACGGGGCAAGTCACGGCCGGACATAACAGGGGCACCCTCCACCAGGCCCCCACTCATGTCTCCCACCACCCCCACCCCCCAGCCACCATGGGCAGCCTCCACCAGGCCCCCACTCATGTCTCCCACCCACCCCACCCCCCAGCACTGTGGGGCACCCTCCACCAGGCTCCCACCCATGTCTACCACCACCCCCACCCCCCAGCCACCATGGGCAGCCCCCACCAGGCCCCCACTCATGTCTCCCACCCACCCCCACCCCCCAGCCACCATGGGCAGCCCCCACCAGGCTCCCACCCATGTCTACCACCACCCCCACCCCCCAGCACTGTGGGGCAGCCTCCACCAGGCCTCCACCCATGTCTACCACCACCCCCACCCCCCAGCCACCATGGGCAGCCCCCACCAGGCCCCCACTCATGCCTCCCACCCACCCCCACCCCCCAGCCACCATGGGCAGCCCCCACCAGGCTCCCACCCATGTCTACCACCACCCCCACCCCCCAGCACTGTGGGGCAGCCTCCACCAGGCCCCCACTCATGTCTCCCACCACCGCCCAGCCACCATGGGCAGCCCCCACCAGGCTCCCACCCATGTCTACCACCACCCCCAACCCCCAGCAGTGCAGGGGCAGCCCCCACCAGGCCCCCACTCATGTCCCCCACCCACCCCACCCCCAGCCACCATGGATAGCCCCCACCAGGCTCCCACCCATGTCTACCACCACCCCCAACCCCCAGCACTGTGGGGCAGCCTCCACCAGGCCCCCACCCATGTCTACCACCACCCCCATCCCCCAGCCACCATGGGCAGCCCCCACCAGGCCCCCACTCATGTCCCCTATCACCCCCACCCCCAGCAGTGCAGGGGCAGCCTCCACCAGGCCCTCACTCATGTCTACCACCCACCCCACCCCCAGCACTGTGGGGCACCCTCCACCAGGCTCCCACCCATGTCTACCACCACCCCCACCCCCCAGCCACCATGGGCAGCCCCCACCAGGCCCCCACTCATGTCTCCCACCCACCCCCACCCCCCAGCCACCATGGGCAGCCCCCACCAGGCTCCCACCCATGTCTACCACCACCCCCACCCCCCAGCACTGTGGGGCAGCCTCCACCAGGCCCCCACACATGTCTCCCACCACCCCCACCCCCCAGCCACCATGGGCAGCCCCCACCAGGCTCCCACCCATGTCTACCACCACCCCCACCCCCCAGCAGTGCAGGGGCAGCCCCCACCAGGCCCCCACTCATGTCTACCACCACCCCCACCCCCCAGCCACCATGGGCAGCCCCCACCAGGCTCCCAACCATGTCTACCACCACCCCCACGCCCCAGCAGTGCAGGGGCAGCCTCCACCAGGCCCCCACTCATGTCTCCCACCACCCCCACCCCCCAGCCACCATGGGCAGCCTCCACCAGGCCCCCACTCATGTCTCCCACCCACCTCACCCCCCAGCACTGTGGGGCACCCTCCACCAGGCTCCCACCCATGTCTACCACCACCCCCACCCCCCAGCCACCATGGGCAGCCCCCACCAGGCCCCCACTCATGTCTCCCACCCACCCCCACCCCCCAGCCACCATGGGCAGCCCCCACCCCCCAGCACTGTGGGGCAGCCTCCACCAGGCCCCCACTCATGTCTACCACCACCCCCACCCCCCAGCAGTGCAGGGGCAGCCTCCACCAGGCCCCCACTCATGTCTCATACCCCCCCAGCACTGTGGGGCACCCTCCACTTGGCCCCCACTCATGTCTCCCACCACCCCCACCCCCCAGCCACCATGGGCAGCCTCCACCAGGCCCCCACTCATGTCTCCCACCCACCCCACCCCCCAGCACTGTGGGGCACCCTCCATCAGGCTCCCACCAATGTCTACCACCACCCCCACCGCCCAGCCACCATGGGCAGCCCCCACCAGGCCCCCACTCATGTCTCCCACCCACCCCCACCCCCCAGCCACCATGGGCAGCCCCCACCAGGCTCCCACCCATGTCTACCACCACCCCACCCCCCAGCACTGTGGGGCAGCCTCCACCAGGCCCCCACTCATGTCTCCCACCACCCCCACCCCCAGCCACCATGGACAGCCCCCACCAGGCTCCCACCCATGTCTACCACCACCCCCCAGCAGTGCAGGGGCAGCCTCCACCAGGCCCCCACTCATGTCCCGCTGCCCACAGGCCCTGACAATCCTCAAGCATGGGCCTCATGGCCAGCCACCACAGCCCAAAGACACAACCAAGTATTACATGCGCCCATGATACTACTCCAATGGAAACAATGCAAATCAACACATGTGTCTTACACACACACAATGGTTGCAAGTGAACCTGAAAACCCATATCATGACATGCATGAAAACAATGAGATGAAACCACACATTGAAGAATGAAAAAATCAAAATAATGTATTAAGAACAGTAATGGCAATCAAAATTAAACAAAATACACAAGTAAAAAAATAACAAAATTAAGCTGGCTGTCCCTTTTCAAATTAAAATCAATAAATGATAATCCAAAAAAATTTCTTCCAAAGTTCAAGTCCATAAAAAGGAAATAAAGGGAAAAAAGAAATAGAAAATCATTGCTCCATGGAAAAAAATATTCATAGTAAAAAAAATATCCAAATCCAAAGTCCAACTATGTACAAAGTATTCAGGGTCCATCATCCCAACAGAAGAAATGAAACCTACCAAAAAACCTATCTAAAATGGAACTATATACAAAAGGTGGAGCAGTGTCCGTCGACTCCAAATAAAAATAAACTATAAAGGAAACCTATCACTAAATAACTATATACAATGGCGGCGGCCAGTCCAGCGGCTCACTTAGTGGTGTTCCGGGCCAGGGCATCATCGAACTCCTCGTCTATGTCCCGGAGGCGGTCCTGTTCCATGGCCCCGAGGGTCCGCAGGGACGCCGACATGTTCACCTCCAACTCCCTGCGGATTGCCTCGAGGCACTCGGCCCGCCTCATGGCCCTCCGCATGGAGTTCTCCGCCCTGACCATCGTGAGCCGCGCCTCTTCCGCCCGCCGCCGCTCCGCATCTATGGCGTGGCCCAACCATTGCCACACGGAAGACACTTCCCGTCCAGGGTCCTCCTGCCCTCCGGCCGATGCCTGCCCCTCCGATGTTGAAGGCCCCGAGCTATCGTGGCTCCCACCTACAGCCTCCTGCTGCTGCAGCTGCTGCTGTCCATGTGCCCTGTCCGATGGTGCCTGCACATCCTCCTCCAGCTAGGGTGCAGTCATTGATGTGGCCACCCCTGCTGGACGTCCGACTCCCGACTGTGGCAGGGATCTGTTGTCCACCAGCCTGGCCGCACGGTCGGAGGCAGCTCCACAGGGCACCCAGGTGACACATGGGTGGGAAGATGGCATGGAGGACGACTGGGGCATAGGGGGTTCCGTGGAGGAGGGGGTCGGAACAAGGTCCAGGAAACGGAGGAATCCAGCCCTGGTGAGCTGTCCCAGTGGGTCAACGCGGTCAACGAGCCATGCGAGAAGACGTTCAGACTCATCATGAAAAACTGCAGGTCAGCTCGCATGGCCCGTTGACGCAACGCCACCCCACCCTGGACAGGCTCAACCTGGTGCAGGATAGCCACATCCACAGGGAGAGGAAGGCCAGGTGTTGTAAGCCAATCCCCTCCCTGAGAACGGGTCTGGAGGTAGGCATCCCCGCTGGTGCAAGATGATGCAGTGACAGGAGCAGGGACAGGATTGCACACAGGCACCTCCGCGGCGGCCTGTGCTGCCTCCTGTCCCTGATCCTGCACTGCACCACAAGCACCAGTGGAATCCCCACCTCCAGACCCCGCCTCTGTCGCTTGCACGGCCTCCTCCTCCTCCAAACCCCCCACCAACCTGGATGACTCCGTGCCATCTTCCTCCGTTGGGCCCTGTGGGGTCCCAGCTGCCCCTTCTGCTGCCGAGGAGTCCAACTCCAACCTCCGCCTCTTGAACCTCCCCTCGGCAGCTGCGGCCTGGGACACGGCACCGGACTCCTCACTCCCCGACGAGATCAGAACCTGGGAGGGGATCCGGGCCTTGCGTCTCCGGCTGGTGGTGCGACCCCTGCCGCTGTGCTCCACAGCACCTTCTCCGCCCTCTTCATCAGTTGACGCTGCAGACAGGGAGAAAGAAAACACAGGCATCAGGGCACTGTACAATGGACTCATACACACATGACAGTTATACATGAGTGGCATTGGTAAACCTCAGACATGGCATCACAATCCCCAACACACATGTCATTTCAACTTGCACACATGAGCCATACCACAGCCATATTGCAACAGCCAGCACCATCCATTCACATACAACAGCATGAGCAGCCAAAGGTCATCCACACATCACATGCAACATAGGGAGTACACTACACATGCACACACACCACCAAACTTGCATGCATGTGTACACCTCCACCAACTGTCGCAGTGTTCCGATCGACATCCATGTCACACCTGACAATCATTCCTCCACATCCTGTGCCATGCAAGCCCACACACACAAGCACCATCCATGTGTCACACATGAGACCCCTCGCATGTGTCACCCTCACGGCCCTGTACGCCCCTCCTACTTGCCCACATAAAAATACATGTTCAACCTGCACACTCCTGGCACACCACACGCACAGCTTACAATCAGTATGCATGTACACTTACCGCTCGACTCCAGACGGGTCTGCCTCTCAAGGACCAGGACGTGGAGCGCTGGGGATATGCGTTCCAGGACCCTCATCTGATCTTCCGACAAGTGGCCCCGGCGCCCCTTAGCATCCGCTGCCTTCAGGAGGCGCCGGGCCTTGTTGAGGGTCCTGGACCTGAAGTCCTCCCAGCGCTTCCTGACACGTTCGTAGTCGCGGACTGCCACCTCCTCCGTGTTGAAGGCAGTCACGATGTCCATCCAGATCCGAGTCCGTCCTTCCTTGTCGGCGTGCAACCTTCCGAAGAGGGCATCATACTGCCCCAGGACATGCTCCACCAGGACACCAACTTCGGTGGCAGTGAAGCTGGTGCCCCTCTGCCTCCTTGGCCGGGGGTTGCCACTGGTGCCAGATGTTGCAGTGCCCGACATGGCAACCCCAGAGGCAGGAGTGGGTGGGCAACTGGGTCCTGGGGCTGGGCTGTGGGGCGATGGAAAAGCAGTCGGGAGTCTTCGGTTCCAGCAGGGGTGGTCACAGCAACAGCACCCCTGGCTGATGTGCAGGCAGCAAATGTCAGGGCATGTGGGCAGCAGGCAGTCAGGCAGCAGCAGATGGCAGGTGGGAGCGTGCTCAGGGCTCTGGGGGGCAGTAATTCGGCCTTCTGGGCAGGAGCGTGGTCTTCCGTGTGTGAACGCGTGGCCAGCTTGATACGGGGTGATTTTGCACATGAAAATCCAGCACGTCTGCGTGTAATTCGAGGAAAGGCCCTTAGCGCGTAAGCGCGTCAGCACACGTCTTTACATTCATTGGCCCAAAGGCCACCAGCGTATGCACGTCTATGAAGTCACGTGCACGTTGAATATGGCACACGTTTGAAATGTTGCGTGTTAAAAAAATGAAAGACACGTCCGAGTGTCAAAGCGTGTAATTGGTGGAAATGGCCTTAGCGCGTGCACGCGGAAGTGACAAAGCGTGTAATTGGTGGAAATGGCCCTAGCGCATACACGCGGAAGTGACAAAGCGTGTAATTGGTGGAAATGGCCCTAGCGCGTACACGCGGAAGTGACGCTGGACGTGTGGGCCTGCATAAAAGGTACGTGTAGAACACCATTTCCTTGTACGTGCTTTTCGTGGAGAGCGAGTGGGTGAAATCTGTACTTCTTGTCGTTTCACACGCGATTTACTTCACGGCGTTTCAAGTTCGTACTCCCTGTTACCTCTGACAACTTTTTCTCTTTTTTCTCTTTTTCTGGTTTTCCTGGGCCTGTTCCCTCAAACAGCGTTCCCTTCTACTGTTGTCCTGTCTCCTCAGACAGCATACAATTCTTCTTTTGGCGGGGGTGTTGCCAACGCGCACACGCGCTTCTTTTTCACACTCTTTTTCCTGGCAGACGGTGAGTCACGCACGTATCTAACATCTGTGCTTGCCCCGTGTGTAGCCTACCCCTTCAGAGGTCATTCTAGGCTGCGTGTGACACGCATACGTTCATTCTTGTGTTACTGGGTGCCACAGCGTAGTGCAGGGTTTTTTTCCGCACACGTGGTCTAGGAGGGGTTGCGTGCACGTTATCTCCCTTTTTTGGGCTTCCTGTGCGTTGCGTGACCCGTCATCTTTCCCCAGGGGTCACATTCAGCCTTGCTAGAGCACTAGGGTACGATTACCATCTGGTACCCAACCCCTTTGACCCCCAATTGCCCAGGACAATAGTTTACAGCCACTCCCATACGCACATTAACATCAGTGCCATGGTTGGGAGGCAAGGAATCCATAAGGGTGGCAAAGGTGGACGAGCCACAAGTGGTGGCCGTGGTGGATCCGGTAGGGGACGTGGTTGTTACTTGCAGGGTGACCCTGTCCCCCCATGTGTGGAGGACCAGTCAAGGGCACCCATAATCCCCCCCCACCCCCCCTGGTTGAGGGTGATGTGGCTGACACCATCCATGCTCAGCCCTTGTTGGACCAGCCCATTGTGGCACCAGACCTGGCTGACTCCATGGCTGACTTCCAGGTCAGCAGGCCTATGACACGTGCGCTGGTGCACGTTGATGTCATCAGGCCACGTGGATCAGGGGCAGCAAGGTCATCTGCTGCCCCAAGTAGGCAGGGTGGAGAGGCTGCAGGGGCAGCTGCGGCTCCATCCACCCCAGCTCTCACACACCCAGCCAGGACAGTGTTGGTCCTAGTCCATCCTGCTGACATTCCCCCTGACACCATTACACTTGAGCCAATGCTTGCACCAACTCCCATGCTGAGTGTGCAATCCCACACTCCTGATACAGAGTCCACCAGGGCTCCTGCCCCTAGTGTCCAGAGCGGCGTAGGACACTCAGGATCACCACCACCTTCCAAGCGGAAGAGGAAGAGTGCTCGTCCGGCACAGGCTGATGCCCCAGACACGGCTACACAGTCCGGCCCGTCGAGGAAGCCCAGCTTCACGGAGGCCGAACTGAATGCACTTGTCGAGTTTGTGTCCGCACATGATAACGAAATGGTCATTGTTGCAGGATCCAAGATCACACCTGCACAACGCCAGGCACACTGGCAGACCATTGCGGACATCGTAAGTGCCCTTGGAATCGTGAGGCGCACAGCCAATGATTGCTATAAGCGCTGGAAGGACCTAAAGCGCAGGGCAAAGAATAAGCTGGCCTCAAGTCATGCCGCAACTCTAGTGACTGGAGGTGGGTCTCCAGTAGAAGACATGGAACTCACTCCACATGAGTCAGTCGCTGGGACCTTCGTCACGGAGGAACAGATCCAAGGCGTGGGAGATCTGCCTGATTATGAGGCATTGCCCGGTGAGTGCACATGCATGTGTGTGTCATCCATGTGCATGGTGTGTGTGTGAGGGCTTCTGTTTGTGTGCCAGTTGAGGGTGTGTGCGCCTGAGTTGTTTGGGTCACCCATGTGCTTCATGCAATACATTCTGCGCAGCAGCATTTGGCCATAGCAGTATCCCTTCTGCCAACAGTAGACATCTAGCCCAACAGCACGCCAGTTGCCCTTGAAGTGTCACCTTGCCACAACATTGTTGCTTATTTTTCTCTGTTCATTCAGGCAGATTGTTTGCATTCCACCACTTTTACTAGGCATTTCTCAGTCCTCTAGTCACATGTCTGACATGGCTATGGTAAAGTGGAGTGACTTTGTTACCTGGATATCATTTGTTTAGACATGTCCCTGTGCAATCGGACCATTTTGGACTGGCAGCTCCAGGTGAAAAATCAGACCTGTTTGAATTAGAAAAGCTATTACATGAGGGAACTGGACTGAATGAATAATCGCTGCCCTCCTCTCCATCTTCACTCAATAGCAATGGTACATGCCATCTGTGTGATGGCATGTGTATTTCACCTGGCAATCACAGGCCAATGTGTGATGCCACTGCTAGGCAGCATGCAGCAAATGTGTTCATCTTCCATCTTGGTGTCATCAATGTGTGCCATTTGCCTCCCCTTCATACGCAGTGAGGGTGCATGCATGGGAGGGTTTTAGTCATGTGGGACATGTGTCAATCAAGTACTGGTTCTGTTGCTTCTCAGCCCTCATTGTGTGCCATGGTGCTAATGCCCGTTTCCATTTGTTTTCTTTTATGTCTTTGCAGGGGAAGACGCACCTGATACTGCTGGGGTTGTGGAGATGGTGCAGACCCAGGAGGGGTCTGAGGGCCGACCGACCACCAGTGAGGGACGTGGTGTGGTGGTGGGTGAGAACCCACAACTGCTGCAGGTCGTGCTCTCAAGGGGTGTCTCTGGCTGCACCTCCCCCGAGCTGTACTCAGGTGTTGATTCGGATGATGAGACCTACGTGCCGTCGCAGGTGAGTGTTCCTGGGAGGGATTCTGTTCTGTCCGACCCACCTGCACCAGGGTCAGAACCCTCAATGGGGATGTCAGTGTTGGCAGCTACGCCTTTGGTGGTTACGGATGCAGGGTCACACTCCGCGACATCTGATCCTGTTCCTGGGCCAGCAGATCAGAGGGGGAATGCAGTCCTGCAGCCTCAGGCAGTGCCGGCACAGCAAGGCGCAGTTCGCCTTGCCCCAGACAGGTGTGGTGCCCGCCGACGTGGTGGCCGTACGCCACCTGGCAATAGCGCATGGGAGCAATCCATTTACGGTATGGCAACCCAACAGGCAGCATCATCAGAGATGATGGCTCAGGCCATGGATAGGGTGGCCACTTCCATTGTCCCCCCCGAAAGGCTGATGGAGCGACTACAGCAGGCAACCGACTCCATCTGCCAGTCACACAGGGAGGACATGTTGGCGTCCAACAGGGACAGGCGGGCGGCACTGGCGACTCTGCAGGAAGCCATCTCCATAGAGTCCCAGGGCCACAGGGAAGCCCTGAGGCTGGAACTCCTTCACCTCAGGACGACTCTTGTTGAGCTTGAGGCTTCAACAAACCGAAGGACAGAACAGCAGCTGAAACGTCTCACCCGTACGCTCTCAGCTGAGATGCAGGCAACTAGGGCGGAGGTCCGGGCATCCCGTGAGTTGTTGCATGGGAACCTCCGCACACTCATCCTCCAGAATGAGACCTACCACACCTGCATGCTTGCAGCCATGGAGGAACAGACTGGGGCCTTGCGTGGGCTGCCTCCCATAGTGCCACCACCTCCGGATGCAGCTGCACAGGGTGAGAATAGCGACAGCAGTGATACTCCCACAATAGGGTAGCCGTGTGGGCCATGAGCCCATGGAGGTGTTTTTTTTCACAAGATCCACACAGGTGGGTTTTGGTGTGCACCCTGTCCTCGGACCTCCTGGGTGGCCTCCCCAACCCCCCCGGGCCCATTAATGGCCATTTTTGATTTTTTATTATTTTTATTTTTTTTTTTGTATTTTTTTTTTTGGGACAGTGTGTTGCCTTGTGTGGCTCCTGTGGGCATACGCTGCATTGTGGCTGGGCACATGCAGGCTTGTCATGTATTTGGTTCAGATGCTTGGGTTTTTGTCACACACACCCCTCCTGTTTCCATGGGCTTGCAAAGGGTGTGCCCAAGTGACATTGACGTACATGGTGACATTAGACTCCCACTACATATGTGGGTAGTCTAGTCAATACTGTGTATACTTTCCTAGTGCATATTGCTGTTGTGTTGTACACTGCATGTTGCATTGATGTGTAACTCATCATCCATGTCTACCTCCTAATTTGCAGGTCCTTTCCTCATGTCTACACAAGGCCCTCTACTTTGGAGATGGAGTCCATGTTGGCAGCAGTGCACCTACAACTCTACATGGCGGCAACACTGTACAGTTGGAAGTGGTGGGTGTGCAGGCATTTCCAGGTGGTGAGACTACTAATTTCTTACATTCGTAATGTCATGTTAATGGTAGTTTTGAGGGTCAGTAGCTGATAAGTGTTATTGCTAAATACCTGCTCAAGTGTGTTGTTGGTCCTGCATTACTGTGAGCATTTCAGGTGTCGCGAGTTTCAATTAGGGACACTGTACTTTGTGACACTTGTGTCATGTTGTGGGGATTACTTTGTTTACCCGCACATAGCATGACATGGCATGGTGTGTCGTGTGGCGGTGCTGGGGATGGGTTGGGTGACATGGCACTGTCCTCATGTTGCATTTTGCAAGTGGGTATTCATTTTAGCTGCATGAATGTGTTTTTTCACAAAACTGCATTGGTGGTGTCTGTGTAGGTAGGGATGCACACATTGTAACACTTCCAGGTGAACAATCTCAGGCTGATATGGTTTTGACGGTTGATTCTCCAGACATTCAGGATCATTGTCAGGTTGAGTCATCATTGATTGTCAGATGGTATGTGCCAGGGCAGTGTGCACTCCACAGGGGTGTGATTTCTATGTGAAGTAATTAGCCACTAGCTGTGTACGGGCTGCCTCCCCCCGTGCCCTTTCCCCTCCCATGCGCAGCGGGCGTGCATGTGGTTGGGGATGTGGGGGCACCACCATGTCCACGTCCAGGCCCCGGCGTGTTGCAACGTTGTGCAGGACACATGCTGCCACTATGATCCTGCACACTACTGGGGGAGCGTATAACAGCTGCCCGCCAGAACGGTCAAGGGAGCGAAAGCGTGACTTAAGCACTCCGAATGTGCGCTCCACTATGCCCCGGGTTGCAATGTGGGCTGTGTTATATCTTACCTCGGGTGGCGTGGTGGGGTTCCGAATTGGCGTCATCATGTGGGGGCTGAGAGGGTAGGCACTGTCCCCTGTGGAGGTGGTGATGGGTATCATTGGTGGGGTTGTGACCTTGCTCAGTATCTGACATGCATGCATGTGCAGTGGCATTCATACTCACCAAGCAGCCATGTATCGCCATGCCGCCCAGCTTCTAGGTCCCGGCTTAGGGTGGACATTCGGTAAATGAAGCTGTCGTGGGTGGGCCCGGGATAGTTGGCATATACTGAGGTGATGATTCCCTTGGCATTACATACTACCTGCACATTGATGGAATGCCAGTGCTTGCGGTTCCTATAGATGTGCTCAGATGCCCTGGGGGGACGTAGAGCCACATGGGTGCAGTCGATGGCACCTAGCACTTTGGGGAATCGTGCCACACCGTAAAAATCCAGGGCGGCAGCATGCCTTTCTGCAGGTGTTCTGGGCAGGTATATGTGCCTGCGGACTGATGGGCGTGCAGTGATGATGTTCAAGACCTGGTGTAGGCAGCGTGACTGCGTGGCCTGTGACACCCCACCCACTATGGCACTTGTCCGCTGAAATGATCCAGTGGCTAAGAAGTGCAGTACATTGAGGACCTTCTCCAGGGGGCTGAGTGCTTGGGAGCACAGGGTGGGTGATGTGAGGTCATCCTCCCACACACTCACCAGGTCCAGTATTATGTGTGGTGGAAACCTGTACCTCCCATACACCTGGTCATCAGGCATCCCAAAAAGGCTGGTTCTGGGTGTGAAAATTCTGGCCCTGACTATCCTCCTCCTCCTCCTTTGGTAGCCCACGGCCACTGCTGCTAGGAACGGTATATTCATCCTGGCGTCTGAGCTTGTTAGTTTTTTGTGCGCAAATTTATGCGTCTCGGGTCGACGTATGCCTGCTTCCTACTGGCGTACGTGTTTCTTTGCGCGTGTTGTAGGCGAGCGTGTGAAACTTCCCGCGCACCCCTGAAATCCACGTACCCAGGCCAATAGCATGTGGAAATTCCCGCGCACCCCGGAATACACGTGTGCTGATGTACTCGCGTGTGTAAGTGCCCGCGCACCCCTGAAATACACGTACATAGGCCAATCGCGTGTACGCGCACTTTTGTCCAATTACACGCGATGACACTCTGACGTGCAGTCTTTCCATGTGTGCTCCTTCATCACGTGCTATGAGGGAAACACCCGTGCGGGTCACGTCACAGACGCGCTTACGCGCTGAGGGCCTTTGGTCCAATAGAATCGCGTATGCGTGCTGACGCGCTTACGCGCTAAGGGCCTTTCCTCGAATTTCACGCTGACGTGCAGGATGTTCACGTGCCAAATCACTCCGTATCAAGCTGTCCACGCGAAAACACACGGAAGACCACGCTCCTGCCCAGAAGGCCGAATAACTGCCCCCCAGAGCCCCGAGCAGCCTCCCACGTGCCATCTGCTGCTGCCTGCCTGCCTGCCTGCCTGCCTGCTGCCACCGTGCCCTGCCATTTGGTGCCTGCACATCAGCCATCTGCAGGGGTCCAGTTGCTGTGTCCACCCCTGCTGGAACAGAAGACTCCCGACTGGGATAACATCGCTCCACAGCCCAGCCCCAGGACCCAGTTGCCCACCCACTCCTGCCTCTGGGGTTGCCATGTCGGGCACTTCGACATCTGGCACCAGTGGCAACCCCAGGCCAGAGGGGCAGAGGGGCACCAGCTTCACTGCCACCGAAGTTGGTGTCCTGGTGGAGCATGTCCTGGGGCAGTATGATGCCCTCTTTGGATCGTCCCGCGCCAGCAAGGAAGGACGGGAGAGGATCTGGGCCGACTGTGTGGTTGCCATCAACGCGGAGGGGGTGGCAACCCGCGACGTCCAGAAGATCAAGAAGCGCTGGGAGGACTTGAGGTCCAGGACCCTCGTGAAGGCCCGGCGCCTCGTGGAGGGGGGCCGGGCCGCATGAGTTCCATCCAGATGAGGGTCCTGGAACGTGCACGCCCAGCGCTCCACGCCCAGATCCTTGAGAGGGAGACCCGTCTGGAGTTGAGCGGTAAGTGGCCAAGCATTGCAGTGTGAGACAGGGCATGTTGCGGTGTGCTGGTTGTCTGATACTTGCCTGTATGTGTGACATAGGCCATGTACGCATGTATGTGTGCAGGGACATCATGGTAATGCATGTGCGACCAGTGATGTGTGAACCACATGGTCGTTGCATGTGTTTAAATGCGACATGGGGAGCCCTATGCAGATTTTACACATGAGAGCATGCCAGTCTCTGTTCCTGGACATGGGTGGGGGTGAGGGATGGGTGCTGATGCCAGGTACATATATGGTAGCCATGTCCATGTGCCTGACCTGCATGTCTGTGACTTGTGAATGCCATGGATGCATGACACATGTCTGTGACAATGCACAGATTCACTGATGCAGCCTAGTTATCCTTGTATCCGCTGTGATTGGGGTGTATGAGGCCAGATGGATGTGACTGAGGTGAAGTGTGTGCATGTGATAGGCATGACCCATGATGCATGTGAGTTCCATATCATTGTATGTTTCAAGAGTCCATTGGACATGTATGGAAATGTCCATGGCATGCACCATGCCTGTTACTGTGTGTGTTTTGCCTGGACTGACCCATGTGTTGTGGAGGGACATGATGGAAGTGTACTTTGACAGTGGTACTCATCTGCTATTGCTTCCTGTCTAGGGGACCATTGTACAGTACCCTGATGCTTGTGTTCTATGTCTCCCTCTACGCAGCGGCTAGTGAAGAAGAGGGCGGAGACGGCGCTGTGGAGCAAGGCGGCGGGGATGCCCCCACGGCTACAGCGGAAGGGGTGGGTGAGCCCCCACAGGGGCCTGCTACGGCGGAAGACGGTGAGGAGCCATCCAGGTTGGTGGTTTCCACAGAGGAGGAGGAGGCCGCCACTGAGGCACACATGGGGCCTGGTGGGGGCATCCGTGCTGGTGCAAGTGGTGCAGTCCAGGGGCAGGAGGCAGCACAGGTCACCGTGGAGGGGCCTGTGCATGTCGCTGTCCCTGACCCTGTGAGTGCACCACCATGCATCAGCAGGGATGCCCCGTCCCAGGCCCGTCCGCAGGTAGAAGGGATGTCCATGTCACCTGACTCCCCTCCACCTGTGGACGAGGGGACCCGTGGCCGTATGGAGAAGGTCCTGATTGGGGTCGCGATGCGCACGGGTGCAATTCGTGATGACGTGCGTGCTTCCCGGGAGGAGCACGCACGTCATCACGAAGAGCACCGTGCCGACGTGTCCCAATTGGGATTTTCCATGTTCGGGGGTTTCCTGCATGTGTCGGCCAATCTGGCGGGCCCTCTCCTCCTCTGTGGAGGCTATACGCCGGTTGTTCTCCTTGCCGTCTTCCGGCCCAGATGCCACGAGGGCCCCCTGTGGACCTGCCCTGACCAATGCAGCCAGCTCGGTGGGGATCCCATCCCTGCCACAGTCGGGAGTCGGAGGTCCAGCAGGGGTGGACACCACAGCAACTGTACCCCAGCAGATGGATGATGTGCCGGCATAATCAGGCAGGGCACGTGCACGATGGCATTGGTGGATTCCATCAGCCTGGATGCCGTCGTGCTGGCAGAGGCGGTTGCGTCGGAGGCAGCAGCAGAGTCAACGTGGGAGGCATCATGGCTCGGGGCCATCAACATCGGAGGGGCAGGCATCGGCCGGAGGGCAGGAGGACCCAGGACGGGAAGTGTCTTCCGTGTGGCTGCGGTTGGGCCAGCAGATAGGTGCGGAGCGGCAGCGGGCGGAAGAGGCGCGGCTCACGATGGTCAGGGCGGAGAACTCCATGCGGAGGGCCCTGAGGCGGGCCGAGTGCCTCGAGGCAATCGGCAGGGGGTTGGAGGAGCAGATGGCGTCGTCCCTGCAGACCCTCGGGGCCATGGAACAGGACCGCCTCCGGGACATCGAAGAGGAGTTTGATGATGCCCTGGCCCGGAACACCACGGAGTGAGCCGCTGGACTTGCCCGCCGCCTTTGTATATAGTTCTTTAGTTGTAGGTTTCCTTTGTTTCTTCTTATGATTTGGAGTCGACGGACACTGCTCCACTTTTTGTATATAGTTGCATTTTAGTTAGGGTTTTTTGTAGGTTTCCTTTGTTCAGTTGGGCTCATGGACCCTTGGATGTTTTGTACATAGTTCTTCATTGGATTGTTTTATTTTTTTTGTTTTTATTTATTCACCATGGAGCAATGGTCTTTGCATTTATTTTTCTCTCTCGGATTGATTTTATTTTTAATGTGACTTTGGACAACATTTTTTTGAATTTGGATTTGTAGTTTTAATTTTTTTTGACGGACATGCAGCTTATCTTTTTTTTTTGCCATTGTAGTTTGTTTCATTTCATTTGCATTCAATTTTTTTTAATACAATTTTGTTTTCATACTTCACTGTGTGGTATCATCTCATTGGTTTCATGCATGTCATGTTGGGTGTTTTCCCATTCAATTGCAACCATTGTGTGTGACGGACATGGGTTCATTTGCTTTATGAACATTGGGGGTGTAACATGTCATTTCCATTTCCATGTGGGTGAATGGGTTACTTGGTAGCGCCTTTTGGCTGTGGAGGCTGACCATAACGCACATGATTGGGGATTGTGAGGACCTGGGTGCAGGGGGACATGAGTGGGGGCCTGGTGGAGGCTGCCCCTGGTGGCTGGGGGGTGGGGGTGGTGGGAGACATGAGTGGGGGCCTGGTGGAGGGTGCCCCTGGTGGCTGGGGGGTGGGGGTGATAGGGGACATGAGTGGGGCCTGGTGGTGCTGCCCCTGCACTGCTGGGGGGTGGGGGTGGTGGTAGACATGGGTGGGAGCCTGGTGGGGGCTGCCCATGGTGGCTGGGGGGTGGGGTGGGTGGGAGACATGAGTGGGGGCCTGGTGGAGGCTGCCCCTGCACTGCTGGGGGGTGGGGGTGGTGGTAGACATGGGTGGGAGCCTGGTGGGGGCTGCCCCTGCACTGCTGGGGGGTGGGGTGGTGGTAGACATAGGTGGGAGCCTGGTGGAGGCTGCCCCTGCACTGCTGGGGGGTGGGGGTGGTGGTAGACATGGGTGGGAGCCTGGTGGGGGCTGCCCATGGTGGCTGGGGGGTGGGGGTGGTGGGAGACATGAGTGGGGGCCTGGTGGAGGGTGCCCCTGGTGGCTGGGGGGTGGGGGTGATAGGGGACATGAGTGGGGGCCTGGTGGAGGCTGCCCCTGCACTGCTGGGGGGTGGGGGTGGTGGTAGACATGGGTGGGAGCCTGGTGGGGGCTGCCCATGGTGGCTGGGGGGTGGGGTGGGTGGGAGACATGAGTGGGGGCCTGGTGGAGGCTGCCCCTGCACTGCTGTGGGCTGGTGGTGGTGGGAGACATGAGTGGGGGCCTGGTGGAGGCTGCCGGTGCACTGCTGGGGGGTGGGGGTGATAGGGGACATGAGTGGGGGCCTGGTGGAGGCTGCCCCTGCACTGCTGGGGGTGGGGGTGGTGGGAGACATGAGTGGGGGCCTGGTGGTGCTGCCCCTGCACTGCTGGGGGGTGGGGGTGATAGGGGACATGAGTGGGGGCCTGGTGGTGCTGCCCCTGCACTGCTAGGGGGTGGGGGTGGTGGGAGACATGAGTGGGGGCCTGGTGGAGGCTGCCCCTGGTGGCTGGGGGGTGGGGGTGGTGGGAGACATGAGTGGGGGCCTGGTGGAGGCTCCCCCTGCACTGCTGGGGGGTGGGGGTGATAGGGGACATGAGTGGGGGCCTGGTGGAGGCTGCCCATGGTGGCTGGGGGGTGGGGGTGGTGGGAGACATGAGTGGGGGCCTGGTGGAGGCTGCCCCTGCACTGCTGGGGGATGGGGGTGGTGGTAGACATGGGTGGGAGCCTCGTGGGGTCTGCCCATGGTGGCTGGGGGGTGGGGTGGGTGGGATACATGAGTGGGGGCCTGGTGGAGGCTGCCCCTGCACTGCTGGGGGTGGGGGTGGTGGTAGACATGGGTGGGGGCCTGGTGGAGACTGCCCCTGCACTGCTGGGGGGTGGGGGTGATAGGGGACATTAGTGGGGGCCTGGTGGAGGCTGCCCATGGTGGCTGGGGGGTGGGGGTGGTGGGAGACATGAGTGGGGGCCTGGTGGAGGCTGCCCCTGCACTGCTGGGGGGTGGGGGTGGTGGTAGACATGGGTGGGAGCCTGGTGGGGGCTGCCCATGGTGGCTGGGGGGTGGGGTGGGTGGGTGACATGAGTGGGGGCCTGGTGGAGGCTGCCCCTGCACTGCTGGGGGGTGGTGGTGGTGGTGGTAGACATGGGTGGGAGCCTGGTGGGGGCTGCCCATGGTGGCTGGGGGGTGGGGGTGGTGGGAGACATGGGTGGGGGCCTGGTGGAGGGTGCCCCTGGTGGCTGGGGGGTGGGGGTGGTGGTAGACATGGGTGGGAGCCTGGTGGGGGCTGCCCATGGTGGCTGGGGGGTGGGGTGGGTGGGAGACATGAGTGGGGGCCTGGTGGAGGCTGCCACTGCACTGCTGGGGGCTGGTGGTGGTGGGAGACATGAGTGGGGGCCTGGTGGAGGCTGCCGGTGCACTGCTGGGGGGTGGGGGTGATAGGGGACATGAGTGGGGGCCTGGTGGAGGCTGCCCCTGCACTGCTGGGGGTGGGGGTGGTGGGAGACATGAGTGGGGGCCTGGTGGTGCTGCCCCTGCACTGCTGCGGGGTGGTGGTGGGAGACATGAGTGGGGGCCTGGTGGAGGCTGCCCCTGCACTTCTGGGGGTGGGGGTGATAGGGGACATGAGTGGGGGCCTGGTGGTGCTGCCCCTGCACTGCTAGGGGGTGGGGTGGTGGGAGACATGAGTGGGGGCCTGGTGGAGGCTGCCCCTGGTGGCTGGGGGGTGGGGGTGGTGGGAGACATGAGTGGGGGCCTGGTGGAGGCTGCCCCTGCACTGCTGGGGGTGGGGGTGATAGGGGACATGAGTGGGGGCCTGGTGGAGGCTGCCCATGGTGGCTGGGGGGTGGGGGTGGTGGGAGACATGAGTGGGGGCCTGGTGGAGGCTGCCCCTGCAGTGCTGGGGGGTGGGGGTGGTGGTAGACATGGGTGGGAGCCTCGTGGGGGCTGCCCATGGTGGCTGGGGGGTGGGGTGGGTGGGAGACATGAGTGGGGGCCTGGTGGAGGCTGCCCCTGCACTGCTGGGGGGTGGGGGTGGTGGTAGACATGGGTGGGGGCCTGGTGGAGGCTGCCCCTGCACTGCTGGGGAGTGGGGGTGATAGGGGACATGAGTGGGGGCCTGGTGGAGGCTGCCCATGGTGGCTGGGGGGTGGGGGTGGTGGGAGACATGAGTGGGGGCCTGGTGGAGGCTGCCCCTGCACTACTGGGGGGTGGGGGTGGTGGTAGACATGGGTGGGTGCCTGGTGGGGGCTGCCCATGGTGGCTGGGGGGTGGGGTGGGTGGGAGACATGAGTGGGGGCCTGGTGGAGGCTGCCCCTGCACTGCTGGGGGGTGGGGGTGGTGGTAGACATGGGTGGGAGCCTGGTGGGGGCTGCCCCTGCACTGCTGGGGGGTGGGGGTGGTGGTAGACATGGGTGGGAGCCTGGTGGAGGCTGCCCCTGCACTGCTGGGGGGTGGGGGTGGTGGTAGACATGGGTGGGAGCCTGGTGGGGGCTGCCCATGGTCGCTGGGGGGTGGGGGTGGTGGGAGACATGAGTGGGGGTCTGGTGGAGGGTGCCCCTGGTGGCTGGGGGGTGGGGGTGATAGGGGACATGAGTGGGGGCCTGGTGGAGGCTGCCCCTGCACTGCTGGGGGGTGGGGGTGGTGGTAGACATGGGTGGGAGTTGGTGGGGGCTGCCCATGGTGGCTGGGGGGTGGGGTGGGTGGGAGACATGAGTGGGGGCGTGGTGGAGGCTGCCCCTGCACTGCTGGGGGGTAGGGGTGGTGGGAGACAGGGGTGGGAGCCTGGTGGGGGCTGCCCATGGTGGCTGGGGGGTGGGAGACATGAGTGGGGGCCTGGTGGAGGCTGCCCCTGCACTGCTGGGGGGTGGGGGTGATAGGGGACATGAGAGGGGGCCTGGTGGAGGCTGCCCCCGGTGGCTGGGGGGTGGGGGTGGTGGGAGACATGGGTGGGGGCCCGGTGGAGGCTGCCCCTGCACTGCTGGGGGGTGGGGGTGGTGGGAGACATGAGTGGGGGCCTGGTGGTGCTGCCCCTGCACTGCTGGGGGGTGGTGGTGGTGGTGGGAGACATGAGTGGGGGCCTGGTGGAGGCTGCCCCTGCACTGCTGGGGGGTGGGGGTGATAGGGGACATGAGTGGGGGCCTGGTGGTGCTGCCCCTGCACTGCTAGGGGGTGGGGGTGGTGGGAGACATGAGTGGGGGCCTGGTGGAGGCTGCCCCTGGTGGCAGGGGGGTGGGGGTGGTGGGAGACATGAGTGGGGTCCTGGTGGAGGCTGCCCCTGCACTGCTGGGGGTGGGGGTGATAGGGGACATGAGTGGGGGCCTGGTGGAGGCTGCCCCTGGTGGCTGGGGGGTGGGGGTGGTGGGAGACATGGGTGGGGGCCTGGTGGAGGCTGCCCCTGCACTGCTGGGGGGTGGGGGTGATAGGGGACATGAGTGGGGGCCTGGTGGAGGCTGCCCATGGTGGCTGGGGGGTGGGGGTGGTGGGAGACATGAGTGGGGGCCTGGTGGAGGTTGCCCCTGCACTGCTGGGGGGTGGGGGTGGTGGTAGACATGGATGGGAGCCTGGTGGGGGCTGCCCATGGTGGCTGGGGGGGTGGGGTGGGTGGGAGACATGAGTGGGGGTCTGGTGGAGGCTGCCCCTGCACTGCCGGGGGGTGGGGGTGGTGGTAGACATGGGTGGGGGCCTGGTGGAGGCTGCCCCTGCACTGCTGGGGGGTGGGGGTGATAGGGGACATGAGTGGGGGCCTGGTGGAGGGTGCCCCACAGTGCTGGGGGGTGGGGGTGCTGGGTGACATGAGCAGGTGTGCAGGGTAGTCCCCTGTGGTGTCGGCTGCCTGCAGGGGCCGTGGAGGGTGTACAGGGAATACCTGGGAGCACACAGCCAAATCGCGTGTAGAATTTCCCGCGTACCCCTGAAATACACGTACCCAGCCAAATTGCGTGTGGAAATTCCCGCGCATGTACCCGGCCAAATCGCGTGTGGAACTTCCCGCGCACCCCTGAAATCCACATACCCTGCCAAATCGCGTGTGAAACTTCCCGCGCACCCCTGAAATCTACGTACCCAGCCAAATCGCGTGTGGAAATTCCCGCGCACGTACCCGGCCAAATCGTGTGTGGAACTTCCCGCGCACCCCTGAAATCCACGTACCCTGCCAAATCGCGTGTGAAACTTCCCGCGCACCCCTGAGATCCACATACCCAGCCAAATCGCGTGTGGAAATTCCCGTGCACGTACCCGGCCAAATCGCGTGTGGAAATTCCCGTGCACGCTCCCGGCCAAATCGCGTGTGGAACTTCCCGCGCACCCCTGAAATCCACGTACCCTGCCAAATCGCGTGTGAAACTTCCCGCGCACCCCTGAGATCCACATACCCAGCCAAATCGCGTGTGGAAATTCCCGTGCACGTACCCGGCCAAATCGCGTGTGGAAATTCCCGCGCACGCTCCTGGCCAAATCGCGTGTGGAACTTCCCGCGCACCCCTGAAATCCACGTACCCTGCCAAATCGCGTGTGAAACTTCCCGCGCACCCCTGAGATCCACGTACCCAGCCAAATCGCGTGTGGAAATTCCCGTGCACGTACCCGGCCAAATCGCGTGTGGAAATTCCCGCGCACGCTCCCGGCCAAATCGCGTGTGGAACTTCCCGCGCACCCCTGAAATCCACGTACCCTGCCAAATCGCGTCTGGAACTTCCCGCGTACCCCTGAAATCCACGTACCCTGCCAAATCGCGTGTGAAACTTGCCGCGCACCCCTGGGATCCACGTACCCAGCCAAATCGCGTGTGGAAATTCCCGCGCACGTACCCGGCCAAATCGCGTCTGGAACTTCCCGCGTACCCCTGAAATCCACGTACCCTGCCAAATCGCGTGTGAAACTTGCCGCGCACCCCTGAGATCCACGTACCCAGCCAAATCGCGTGTGGAAATTCCCGCACACGTACCCGGCCAAATCGCGTGTGGAACTTCCTGCGCACCCCTGAAATCCACGTACCCTGCCAAATCGTGTGTGAAACTTCCCGCGCACCCCTGAGATCCACGTACCCAGGCAAATCGCGTGTGGAACTTCCCGTGCACCCCTGAAATCCACGTACCCTGCCAAATCGCGTGTGAAACTTCCCGCGCACCCCGGAATACACGCACACGTTGTTTTTCAGTCAGCGGGTGTCCGTGTTTGTGGGTACCCCTTTGCACGTCATTTGTCCTGGAGGGCCACAGTATAGGACATTCATCATAGCTGTATATAGGTGCTATTTGTTGGCGCACCTTTTGGCGCACATTTATTACAGGCGCAGAAACGCTACCGCCTGCTTTCTTGTGGCGGTCGTGTTTGTGCCTGTGCGCTGGTTTGACCGTGCACTTTTTTGCCCTATTCGATTCCATGAATACGTGTTGTAGGCGAGCGTGTGGGCGTTCCGCGCACTTGCACCCTGTACTTCCCCCGTGACGCCCACATTTTGGCAAGTTGTTCCCCATTCTGAGTGTTACGCCCCGTGTTCCGCCTACTTTTGTTGTGTGCGCCGCGCTATGTGCGATTTTCGCTGTGGCCTGTGTGATTTTCGCTGTGACCTGGTGCACGCCGTTAGATGGCCTGTGCGCCAACGTGCGCCGCGCACTTTTTTAGTGCACATCCAATGGTTTTCTCGCGCACGGCCTTCCATGAATCGATGTGCGCTGCTTTTCGTGCGATTTTCGCACTTGCACTGCGATTTTCGCTATTCCACTGCGAATCGCACGTTTTTGGCCACTTGCGCCGCGCTAATTATTCCATGAATCGGCCTGTTAATGTCTCCTCGCATCAGGAGGTGGATTCTAATCATAATGCAATACAATCTTACGGTTAGCTTTACTCCTGGCAAAAGGAACAGAGTTGCTGATTGTTTGTCCCGCTTGCCATGTTCCACAACACACGAAGTAGCCAAGGAAGAGGAGATGGAGATGGATTGTGTGATAGCACAAATACACCCCAGTTTCTCCAAAGAAGAATGGGTTGAAGCTAGCGAGAGGGATGTTGAACAAGAGCAGCTTAGGAGAGCAATTAAAAGTGATTGGAAAGAAGTAACAGAAAGTATTTTTTCTTGGGAGAATAAGAAAGATGAAATGTCTTGTGATGAAGTGTGTATATACCGTGGAGATCGCATAGTTCCACCTTCAAGTTTGAGAGAGAAGATAATGGAAATAGCACATGAGGGGCATATTGGAAGAAACTTAACAAAAAGAAGAGTAAAAGAGAAATTCTGGTGGCCCAATATATGGAGTGACCTAGAAAACATTGTAAGAGAATGCTCTGCATGCGCAGTGAGTGACAAAGGAAAAGTGACTAGAGCCACACCGTTGCAGCCTGTAACAATACCAGATTCAGTGTGGACGAAGTGGGCTGTTGATATTTCAGGCCCATTTGAAATATTGGAACCCCACAAAATGTATATCATTGTGTTGGTTGATTATACTTCCAAGTGGGTAGAATGTGGCATAATGGAAGAGTCAGTTTCAGCCATGAAAATTAAAAAATTTCTGGAAGAAATTTTTAATAGAGAAGGGGAACCTCAAGAGATGATATCGGACAATGGTGCACAATTTATGTCAATAGAAGTGCAAAAGTTTCTCAAAGAAAGAGCTATTAAGCACAGAACCACAGCTCTATATCATCCCATAGGGAATGGGTTGGTAGAAAGAATGAACCGCTTTATTAAGGATACTATTCAAGTAGCTGTAGCTAATAATTTACCGTGGAAAGAGACTCTCAATTAGCTTTGGTTACCTATAGAGTCACACCACATTCTACAATGGAGGAAGAGCCATTTACGATGATGAGAGGAAGAATTGCTACAAATAGATTGAGACCAGCCTGGTTACCGTTGAAAAAGAATAAAACTGTGGATATGGATGCAGTTATTAGGAGAGTAAAGGATAAACAAGAGAAGTATAAAAAATATTACGATAGCCAGAAACATGTGAAGGAAAATAAGATCGAGGTGGGTGACTGGATCAGGGTGAAAGAACCCAGAAGAGTTTTGAAAGGAGAATCTAAATATCGTCATCCACAAAGAGTGGTGAACTGTTCAAATAAATCTGTGATATTAGAGGATGGAAGTAAGTGGTCTTGTGATGATATTATTATGACTGATGGAAGAGTAAAGCAGATGATGGATGACAACAGGATGGAGAGGAGAGACATGCTGGAGGAAGAAGGATCCACATCATCCAAAACTGCATGCTATAGCGACATGATGAACAATGATGTTTCTGGTTTGAGACCCAGGAGAAGAGTGCCAAGTGTGAAAGAAGACTTCATTTATCATTATTGAACATGTTACATAATAAGACCCAATGTAACTTAAAGAAGACGAGACAAAGTGTATCCTTTCACTTACTAATTCTTTGTGTGTTTGATCCTTTATTCAATGTTTTGTTCTGCTTCTATTTTTTCCTTTTTCCCATGCCTTCTGTTTTTAATTATTGTGTAAATGATATTAAGGGAGGGAGATGTTATAATGTGAAGGTTAATAGAACCTTCATGAACTGTGTTTTCTCTGCATCCTTTAGTGTCCTAGAGGCAAAAGCAATCGGGACTATTGTTCCATGCTGAACTTGTTCCAACACACCTCCTAAGCCCACATTACTTGCATCAACCGATATAATGGACTTGGCTCTGCAGTCAAACATCTTCAAAACAGGAGCTTTGTTTATCAACGTTTTGATATCTTGTAGTTCACTTCTGCATTCAAGTGACCAATCAAAACTCACACCCTTCTTCATCAAACTCCTCATGTGGCTCGTCCTGTGAGTATAGTGATCAATAAATTTGGAGTAATATTCCGTTAAACCCATTATGCTCCTCAATTGATCCTTATTAGATGGGTCAGGCATTTTCAGTATCGTATCCACAAGACTTTCTTTAGGCCTTATTCCTTCCGCATCAATACAATGGCCCAGATATGTTACTTCCTTCCTTTTAATTCTACATTTTTCTATTTTTAATGTGAGTCCTTTTTGTTGTAAAATCTGTAGAACACCAATAAGTTTGGCATCATGGTCTTCTTCTGATACAGCTGATATCAAGATGTCATCTTGGAAAAAATACACACCCCGCAAACCTTCAAAAAGGTATTGCATCAGCCTTTGGAAAACAGCAGCTGCGGATGCTAATCCAAATGGCATTCTTTTAAAACGGAAAGCACCCAAGGGGGTTATGAAAGATGTAAGGTGCCTAGACTCTTCTTCCAACACCACTTGATGGTATGTGGAGGATAAATCAAGTGTGGTAAAGTATCTAGCAGGTTCCATTGTGGAGAGCATCTCTCCTATGTTTGATAGGGGGTGGCGATCAACCCATATACTGTTGTTCAAATCTCTTAAGTCCACACACATGCGAATTTCTCCCCCTGGCTTCCGCACTATCAGAATTGGGGATAACCATTCAGAACTTTCTATAGGCTCAATAATATCTTGAGAACACAATCTTTCTAACTCCTTCTTCAAAGGTTCACGGGTACCAACCGGTATGTTCCTTAATTTATGTACAATGGGCTTTGCACCTCTTTTTAGAATAATGTGATGCTTAAAACCCTTGAGCAAACCTATTTTGTTGTTGAACACCTCTGGAAAACACTGCACCAAACTGGCATCTGAATTACAGCACTTATCTGTGACACTCATGATGGGAATGTTTTCCCCCGGATGAATTCTGATCTACAAAGCCGCTTGTTCCCACCAGCCGACTATAGCAAATCCTTCACGGGCGACATACAACTTGCAATATGTTTGTCTCCCTTCAAAGGCCAACTGGACCCAGATATAACCAATAATGTCTATGGGAGATTTGCCATATCCTGTCGCCTTGACTTTGCTCAGACATAGATCCTCACGTTTTTTTTTAAGGAGTCTTTGGAACGTGTCTTCATCCACTATGGTATATGGGGATCCCGTATCCACCATCACTTCTATGGTAATCCCATCAATAGACGTTGGTACCCATGAGCCTATCCTATTCTCTTTAGAAGAAAGAGTTAAAATCTGCACTACATCATCAATTTCCTTTGTAACTGCTACCACATCATCAGATCCATGTAACATTTCCACAGCTCTCACCCCCATCATGTTGCCTCTGGTAGACTGATGATAATTTCTGTTGCCACTTCCACGCACAATATTTCTTCCTCTTCCTCTGACACTTCTACACATTTTGCCGTAGTGACCCATCTGGCCACACTTGAAACACTCCACACCATTAGCTGGACAGTCTCTATCTGGATTCACATGTTTGTACCAACCACACTTACCGCAGTTGGCTTGAGTCCTTGAGTCCATGGTAACATTTCCTTACTTTGTCTGGGACCCCTATTCAGATCAGACCTTGCTATCTTCTTCACCATGGCAACTAATGTCTCTTCATCCTTATTCATTTCATCACTTGCTACAGCCTGGATAGGGCCTTTGTCGAACATTTCTTGTTTATTTTGCACTTCTCTCATGCATTTGTCACCCAACTCAATGGAGCGTGCAATTTCCAAAGTCTGTTCTAAAGATGGATTCTTTGCCTGCCAAAGTCTTTGTTGTATTTTGGGATCAGCAACATGGAGAACGATCTGGTCTCTCAAATATTCATTTGTTAACCCGGTAAATTCACATGTAGCTATGAGACCTCTTAAAGCTGCAACATACATGTAAATAGACTCATTCTTGAGTTGTTTCCGGATGAAAAATCTGTATCTTTCCAAAACCACATTAGTCTTATTTCCAAAATGTTTGCATAACTTCAACAAAGCAATATCATATTTCCTAGAACTGGATGTGGAATCACCAGAACCACTTGCAGTCTCGCCACCATCAGGTAACGTCCGAAATATTCTTAAGGCTTCAGCCCCAATACAGCTGAGTAAAGTGGCCTTCTTTAAATCATCGCTGAACTTGGCACCGCCAATGGCCCTCATGTATACCTGGAAATTGTCTAGCCATTGTTCCCACGAAAAAGTTGGAGTCCCAGGTTGTGCCAAGAATTTTTCTGGTGCCGCTATGCTTTGCATGTTAGTGTATTAACATTTTTTTTTTTTGCAAGATATAGGTTGTAAATATTTCACTTGTATACACTTGTGATGAGTCAGCTAAAAGCCTGTAGTAATATATATGTCCTACTACACATGAATGTAGTTAAACTCTCTTGCTTCAATGTAACACAACAATCCGATCTGTTCGTTTAACACATCAATATTCCTTTTCATTCAGTACTTCATTCGTGTATTGGTAGGCCGTAATTTCTTATTGGTATTGTGCATTTGTTATTAATCGCCCTTGCAGTTGTCCGGCACAACCGTTTGCACGTATAGATATAATGTTGTTATTCATTAACAGAACACGGCGTTCTGTGTTTGTTTTTCTTATGATGTTCACGGTCTCCCAAGATGGCGGCACGTACAGGACGCTTCAAGGTCCTTTACTCTTATGTACTCAGTGACGTCGCACCGTGCTTCATATTGCACGCGTATGCTTCCTGTAACAGAAGCTCGCCTTCGTTTCAAAAGATGCGCTGCCTCGTTGCTAGATCACTAAGTAACTATGCATCTTTTTTATATTATCATATTGTAGTATATTTATGTTGTACCTTGGATTAAATTAGTGGTTCCGTCTGATTTCTTCTTTGTATTGTTACGATAAGTTGCTGGTTCTGGCCGACCGTTCCCTGTCTAACTGCATTCCGGGAACTCTCCTCTGAGTGGAACAGGTGGCCTCCTCGTCGCCACTTGTTATGTCGATTGTCACAGATAAAGTAATCGTACACTTATGTCCAGTTCGTTATCTTGTTTATTTCATAATGGAGAGTTCCCTCACTGTGTCCACTGTCCGCCTTCCTCCAGCTGAGCCTCAAGAATAGAATCTCAGCCCGAGGAACGCCACATCGAACCACAGTTCATGAAGGTTCTATTAACCATCACATTATAACACGTTCAAACGTCTGTTTGCGGTCTGGTGCGACCACAGACCTTGTAGTGCGAGCATGTGCTATTCCCAGCGGTTTTGCTATTTTTTTTCTAATCCGAGCCGTGGAGAATTTGCGTGATGACTTTCACAGCAACTGACGATGGACTTCCTGGATTTGGAGTCAGGGTTGCTTGGCAACGAGGCCACTGCAGACCGTCTACGTGGTACTGTTGGAGTCACAGCAACTGGCGACGGTCTTCCTGGATTGGAGTTGCTCAGCAACGAGGATGCCACAGCACTTGTCTTGCAGTGTGTGCGAACAGCCGATAGAGCAGACCAGGACTGTTTGTGGTTTTGCCGTCCTGAACTGATAAGAGAGGGAAGAGAGCAGAGGAGTAAGGCAGACAAAGGAAGCCAAGGAGGATGGTGTTATTTTGGGGAGTGGCATTATTTTGGTGCTGTTCATCATTATACAACAGCATTGTTAGCAATGACAAATATTCCAGGACCGGCAGTGTTCCTACCCCAGCCTGTGAGACAAATTTTAGGTGGAAGGACTGGAAAGAATATTTTGTTAAGTTTGTACTGACAGTGTCTGGGCCTAATTACTCAATAGAAAGGAAAGATGCACTTCTATATCATTGCTTGCGACATGCTGGCCAGGAAATATACAAATGATTGCCTGCCCCAGCACAGCCAGTTGATGGAGTTATTTTGAATTTGTTTGAAGATAGCGAGGTAAAGGAGAACAAGACGTAAGCCAGGTATCATGTTGCCGCTAGCGAGCAGAAGAGAGGATTGAATTGTTTTTAATGGTTCTAAGAGGTGTAGCAATTAAATGTCAGTTTGCACATTGTCAGGAAGAGCATCTTGGAGATCAGTTTATGAGCAACTGTGCTAATGATCGAGTATGGGAAAAACTGTAGAAAGAAAAAGATCCTAATTTGGATCGAGCCATAGAAATAACCAAGCATGTTGAACATACAGCTTTGTGGTAAGGAGGAAGATAAGAGTCCGGGGAAAGAAATGTGGTACATAAAGGGATGAGCATGTTGAACCAAAGTTATGGGTTTAAAAAGGATGTTGATTAGAGAACTAGAGACAGAGGGAAAGGGAAAGGCATTATTACCAAGTAGGAAGGATTCAATGAGCGTCAAGTGCATCATCAATTTAACCGCCAACTTAGGAAATGCTGTAGATATGGTAGAATGCAACATCTTGCCATGGACAATGAGTGCACCAGTGTATATGTTGAACATAGAATTGTGCGGTAGAAGAGGTAATTTGGCCAAATGTTTCAGATTATCTTCAGGTCGTGGCAGCAATTTGAATCAGAATGTGGGTGGGCAAAATAAAGAGCTTGGGATACATGATGGATTAGAGATCATACAAGTACTTAATGCAGTTATGGGGGTCAGAATAAAGAATCCTAGATAAGTAATTAAAGTGATTTAAGTGGAGATTTTAATGTTAATTGACAGTGGTGCAGATCAAATGTTCATTGGGAAAGAGACATGGGAATCCAAACTAGGATGTTGTGTTTTACGAGAAGTTAATGTCAAGGCAAATGATAATGGGGAATGTCCCATTGACATAATAGGAGAAATACATACTAAGCTAGCTTTTCAAGAGAAAAGCACAATGGGTAGAGTGTTCATGACAAGTGTTTGAGGTAATTTACTGTGTTGAGGTTGCCAAGCTGCATTATGGATAAAGTTGGATCACAATGAGAAAGAACAAGTATACACTGGGCGTGAAAAGGGGGTTGTAGTAGTGCAAGGTTTGGGAGAATACAGAAATGCATACCAAATGTGACTGAGCACAAATTAAGTGTGAGGTACATAAGTGGGTTCTGCATGTGTTTCAAGACACGGTAGGATGTCTAAAAGGATGTATTCACAAAATTAAACTGAAGAGAGGAGCAATTCCTGTAGTAGCCAAATTGAGAACAGTTCCAGTGTCTCTCAAGAAAAAAGTAGAGTCAGAATGAAATAGGATGTGCGTGAAGGCGTAACTGAACATAGGGTTTCGTCGCTGTAGACAGAAAAATCAATGGCGCTGTTAGAATTTGCATAGATTTAAGAGAGGTCAACCGGAAAGTTGTGGCAAAGAGATTTCCACTTCCAAAGAGTGATGAGCTTATGACTGATTTGTCTGGAACCAAACTGTTTTCTCTTCTTGATCTTAGGTCAGCATGTCATCAAATCAAACTTTACCCAGAGTCTTCTGATGTGACAACATTTATAACTCATATAGGGATGTTCAAATGTGTGAGGATGCCTTTTTTCTTTAATATCGGCTGCAAGTGTGTTTCTAAAAGTCATGCATACTTTTCCTGGAGAAGTTTAAGGAGTTCAATATTATCAGGATGATATATTGATTTGGGGATGTGATGAGATGCAGCATGATGTTCATTTACAGGAGGCATTTGAAAAATTAGGAGAGTCTGTGCTACATTGGAAAAGTCAACATTTCTGAAGTTAGAGGTGTGGTGTAAGCTATAACTGAAATGATCGCTCCTAGGAATAAGATGGAAGTATCATCTTTTCTTGTTTTGATAGAATACTATGCCAAATGTGTCAAAGGGTTGTCAAACAAATCTAGCAATTTGAGACAGCTTACTAGACAAGGAGTGAGATTTGTGTGGACAAAGGAGTGTGAATCCGAAATTAAGGGAGTAATGGAATATATCATGAAATTGCCTATATTGAGAGGTTTCAGGGATGAATTGAAGACCACTGTATACACTGATGCATGTGACTCTGCTTTGGAAGTTGCTTTGATGCAAGAGGATGGTTCAAAAGAAAATACTATAGCGTTTGCATCTAGGGTGCTGAAGGAATTTGAGTCACGTTACTCTGTTATTGAACAGGAGGCATTGGCAGTAGTTTGGGCAATAATGAAATGTAGGGTTTATCTTTGTGGTAGACCTTTTGTTATGAGGATTGATCGTAACCCTTTTTTTGTGATATTTAACAAAAGGGGTTTGGATGGTGTGTCAAGAAGCATTGTCAAGTGGGTGACCAAACAGCAAGGCTTGGATGTTATGGGTGAACATGTGTCAGGGAAAGAAAATGCAGTAGCGGATGGTTTGTCTACAAATCCAGTTATAGATGATGATGATGTAGATAGTATGATATGATATGAAAAGCCATTTATAACGGGCATGTACACAAGTGTTTCTTGGCACAAAAAGACGAGGGAGGGAAGACAGGGGGAGGACAAGACAAATGATATTAATAGGCCTTGTGTCATTCAGATCGTGCAAGTGCGAGAATGAGAAGTGCAAGGGAAAAGGGAGGGGGTAAGTGCAAGGGAGAGGGGAGGGGAAAACAGGGCAGCAATGCTCTGAGTAAGTGCAAGTAGAACAAGGGACTCTAGGGTTACAGTTACAGCCCCTAAGTGTGTGGTAGGCCCGGAGGCAGTGCAAGGGTGACTGATGAAGAAAGAGCCTGCTACCCAGTGAGACTCTTGGGTAGCCAAGCAAACAGCAGAGAGGTAGGTCAGGTAGGTCATCAGGGGAGGGAGAGAGAGAAATCAGAGGAGAAGAGGAACGTTTTGAGATGTTTCCGGAACTTCGGGTGGTCTGGCTCAAGTTTGAGAGGGGCAGGGAGGCCATTCCAGAAGGAGGCACCTGCAGAAGAGAGAGATCTACCCCCCACTCTCTGCCTGGTGAAGCGTCTAACCCTTAGAGAGTTGAAAGTAGCTGAGCGAAGGGCTCAAGAAGGAAGGAATTTTGAAGAGACCATTGGATGAAGTGCGCCCTGTCCCCAGAAAGCCTTGTGGATAATGTGTCTTGAACTTCATCCATGCAGCCACTGGAAGGAAGTGGAGAGTTTTCAGGGCCGGAGAGATACGGTCCCTGGGATTGAGGCCAAGGATAAGTCTTGCAGTCCTGTTCTAGATTAGTTGCAGAGGGTGGAGAGTAAAGGAAGACAGATTGAGAAAGAGGCTGTTGCAGTAGTCCAGCCTAGAGAGAAACAGGGCTCTGAAAACAGTGAGCTTCTGGGGGAAAGTGAGAAAGAGAAGAGTCCCTTTGAGGAGGGGCAGCTGCTAGTGGGACTTCTTGGCAACGTCCGATAGTAGGGAGAGAAAGAGAGAGTGGAGTCGAAGATGACACCATATTTTTTGCCTTGCAGGAAGGCGAAGGAAGAGGGCCCAAGGCGGGCAGACATAATGAGAGAGGGAAAGCAGGGGTAGGGGTCCCAATGAGAAGGAACTCCGTCTTACTGGCATTAAGGCAGAAATCGTTAGAGGTGCTCCAATCCTGAATCGCGGATAGACAGTCAGGAATGAGCGAGAGAGGAGAGGAGGCTGTGGGGAGCCTGAAGGAAAGCTGAGTGTCATCTGCATAGCACTGAAAGTTAGAGGAGAAGGTAGAGATCAGGTGGGCCAAAGGGGCCCAGTAGATGTTGAAAAACCAGGGTGAGATGAGAGGATAGAGCCCTGGGGAGAGAGTGGTGGTGGAGAGAAAGGGACAAAGTTGGGCCTGGGAGGGGTGGTCCATGAGGAAGGAGGTCGGCCCATTGAGGGCTTGATCCGTGATGCCCAGGTTCTCAGAGTGTCGACTGATCAGGATGGCATGGTTGACCATGTGGAAAGCAGAGGAAAGATCAAAGAGGAGGACAGAAGGAATGCTGGAATCAAGGTTTGAGAGCAAATCTTCATGGGAGTTCGCAGGAGAGCAGTTTCCGTGTCTCTGACAGCTCTGAAGCTAGACGGATAGTGATGGCGACAACCAACAGATTCAGTGTGGAGAGTAAGCTGGGAGTTGGCCAACTTTTCCAAGAGTTTGCCCAGAAAAGGGGTGATGGAGATTGGGCGATAGTATGCCGGGCAGGTAGGATCGGCAGACGGCTTCTTGAAGAGGGGGTGCACAAGGGAGTGCTTAAATGGAGAGGGGAAAGTTCCAGTGGCAAAAGAGTGATTACAGAAATTGACCAAAGCTGGAGGGAGGGTGTCAATATGGTGCTTGATGGTTCTGGAGAAGCAGGGGAGCACCTGTGCAGATGACACTTTCATAGATAGGACTTGTCTAGAAACCTCATCAGGTGTTGTCAGAGAGAAAGATGAGAACGCAGGAGAAGAGATGGCCAAAGTGGGACTGAGAGAGGAAGAGGGACAGGAAGTGGAAGCGGAGATAGAGGGCAGGATGTGCTGAGTTTTATCAGAGAGGTGAGAGGCCAGAGCCGTACAGAGGGCATGGGAGGGAACAGGAGAGGTAGAGACTGCAATAGGATTGGCCAGTTCCTTGCAGATTTTAAAGAGTTTGGCTGTGTTGTTGGAGGCCGCAGAGACACAGGCTTGAATGTGTGCTCTCTTCTTGGACAGGACAGAGAGTCTGTATTGTCTTTGGAACAGGTGGCAGCCCAGTTTCTCAGAGGATGTACCCAAAGCCCTTCACTTCTTCTCAGCCACCCTGCACTTGCATTTCAGGACAGCAAATTTGGAATCATACCAAGAGTTGCACTTGGAAGTAGGCTTCAGCCAGATTCTCATGCAGGGGCAAGGTGGAGAGATGGTGGAGAGATTAGTCAAGAAGATGATGTTGGGGATATATTTACTGTTTAGAAATATCTCAAAGAGGAGGATTGGTTTAAGCCATGTTTGGAGGATTAAGTGTATCAAGAGGTGAAATGATGTGTAAAAAGTAAGTGAAGTGAGAATGGTGATGAAGGGGTCAAAGGAATTTCTGAGATCAAGAAATATAAAAGAGTGAAGGATGAACTAAGTATTCAAAGAGTGAATGTGGGCAGGGGTCAAGAATTATTAGTACCAGATGGAATAAGAGATCTGGTTGTAAAATTGGGTCATGAAGGATATATGGGGATTTCCAGGACAAAGGCTGATATAAGAACAGATTATTGGTTGCCGGAAATGGTTCAAATCAAAGAATGTGGATAATGTAGGGACAGTGATAAGGCTTTGGAGATTAGGGTATCTCTGATGGTTGTTCCACGGGCACCAGGTGTTCCATGGGAGGCAATAGCTGTAGATTTGTGAGTTCCTTTGAATTCTGCAGGTGCGCAAGTTAGTTTTGTCATAGTTAGACATTTGTTATCCAAATGGCCAGAGGTGGGAATTTTGAGAAATGTTACATCAAAAAGCATAATACAATTCTAGAAAGTGTGTTTGGGGAGAGGGGTTTCCCTCACAAATATTTAAGTAATAGTGGTCCTCAGTTTACCTCAAGAGAGTTTCAACGTTGGTTGAAAGGTGATGGAATAAGACATAAGAGGACCTTGTTGTATCATCCCCAGAGTGATGGAGGGGTTGAGAGGTTTAATAGGACAGTTATGGATGGAATAGGAATGTCTGTTAATGTCATAGAATTTTGGCAAAGAGCATTGATGCGAAGAGTGTTTCAGTACAGGATCACTCCCCATGGGACGACTGGAGTATCGCTGTTTGAAGCATTCAGAGGTCACAAATCCAATACCCTGTTGACACCGGGTTGGGTGTGCTTGTTTAGAATGGTTGTATCATATGTGGAACAAATTAAGGACAAGATCAATAAGAGTGGGGAGATGGCCAAGCTAAGATATGATCATAGGTTTGGATGTAGATTTAAAAATGTATGGCCAGGAGATAGCGTAAAAATAAAGTTGTCAAGGAGGAAGCAAGTGTGAATCGAAGCATTCACCTGAGAAAATTGCTAAGAGAGACTATGGAAATGCTCTGAGGGTGAATGGAGGTGAAGTCTGGAACGAATAGAGTGTTGCAAGGTTGAAATAATCACTATACTGTTGGTTAGACATAGGAATTATGTATCTGTATTTGTACTCTTCTTATTCATCAAGCATCTGTTTTTTAGATGTAAAATCAACTGTATTTGGAGAGGGAATGAGATGTGTTATATAGTTTGTCCTGCTTAAGAGAAATCTTGTAAATAAAGATCTATGTAGAATATTATTCCTTAAGTTCCAGAATGTTGAGAGGAATGGAATGGTGAAGGAAAGAAGGAGGTGGATGTAGTAGCTGTTGAAGGAGGTTGTACTGCAGCTGTCCACTGCTACCCTAATAAAGAATATTACCAACCCTCATTCAGAATGGGACTTCATTATAGGTACCCTTACCCAATTGGTGTTTGATCAAAAATGGCCTAGGTTATAATAGGAGGGTCTCTGAAGGTTTTGACAAGATTGGGAACACACTCATACATGCTCTAAGCCTCCCCTCGTCTTCCATAATCCCAGATGCACATCATAAGGTGGACTCCAACTGCCTGACACTATCCTTTGGATCCAATCCTTTCTATCTGGCCATTCCACAAGGGGTCTTTGCGGCCCACAAATCTGCTGACCCCATAGCTGTCGCCTACGGTGTCCCACAGGGTTCATGCCTCTCCCCAACCCTCTATAACATGTATACTAAACCTCTTTTCGATCACCTTGACAGCCTCAACATCCCATGTACCAACTTCACTGATGACACACAAGTCCTCCTAAAAAACACAGGCAACCACGACCTAGACCTGTCCAACATTAATCACATCTTCAGCATCATACAGGCCTGCATGGCTACTCACCATCTCTGGCTGAATGATGGAAAAACTGAGCTCCTCATCGTGGGCTCCTCACACCGCCTCAGACTCCTCAGCCCCGCCTTCTCGTTCTTCTGCATCGATGGCAACACCATTGCAGTCTCTGCCTATGTAAAAACACTTGGTGTTTACCTGGACTCTGAACTTAACTTGCTCAAACATGTCAAATCAATTGCATCCTCTGCAGCCTACTCCACCAAACTCATAAACCTTTCTAAGACATGTCTTACCTCAAACAACTGTCTCACTCTAGCTAGAGAAATCATAGGTAGCAAACTCGACTACTTCAATGCTATTCTAACAGGAACCTCCTCCAAAGAAATCAATAAACTTCAACTGCTCCAAAACAACACCCTCAGAGCTGTCTGGGGCCTGAAGCGATCCGATCACATCTCTCACATCATACGGGAGGCACACTCCCGTCCCATCAAAGCCTGCATCAAATTCAAACTCTGTGCCATCACTTACCGCTGCCTTAAAAACACTGCCCCATCTCACCGACCGTATCACCAAAAAACACAACATGCGTAATCTCTGCTCTTCCACCACATCAGCCCTGATCATACAGATATTCGCAAGAAAGAGAGCTGGGGGCTCTTGCTTCACCACCATCGCTCCCACACTCTGGAACGCCCTCCCTCAGCAGATCCAAGACGAAACTGCCTATGCAATCTTCCGTAAGAAAGTAAAAACAGCACTGTTTAACAAATATCTGTAAATAAAATGGATTACCCTACCTTCTAATTTGACTCATTACTGATGATGTAACGATGTAACGCAACTACCTTATCCTGTATGACTCACTCACTATGTTGTATGCATGCACCATATTGTGACCTTCCTTTCCTAACATTGCCATTAGCGCTGTGATACCTCCGGGTCTGGGTGCTATCAATATATCCAATACATGAATAAATAAATCCTTGATGGGCTAAGCAAATGCACCGATTCTTAATTTGTGCCAGTTTCTTTCTAGAGGTGGTTGATATGTGACTACAAGCAGAGGTCAGTGGATGTCCAAATAATTCAGTAGCAGAACAATGCAAAAGGTGTTGAGAGGGAGGTGGAAAGGCAAGGTTAAGCTTATTTGATTCTGTGTATTTACTAAGAGTGTTGAAGCAGTGTTTCATTGTGAGGATGTACTACAATTTTGAAACACAGCAACCAGTTATACCAGTGACAAAAGTGGAAGACCATCAATGCCATGGTTGCCTTACTCGGTGTTTGATTGCACATGTGCATATAAACGTACTGTTTCCCTCTAAAGCTGTTCTAAGTTTCCAATCAAAGTGTAAATGCTAGGGCAAGGTCATTTTGTTTCTGGTGAATCAGTCCTCGCTGATTGGTGCCAGCGAAGATATTTCTGTCCATGGCCATCAATCAGTGAAGACTGTTTGACATGACATGTTATATTTCAGCGATAAGCAAATTGCTTCCCTGGCATCGGACGCTCAGCAGCTGGCATCAACGCTAGATCAGTCCAACATTTATCACACATACCCTATGTGGCGCACAGAGGCAGCAACTGCCATATTCATGCTGGAGGTGAAGTGATTTTGATTATGGGTCAATGGAAAAGCAGGTGCCCTGTTATGAAATTTAGAATCAAAATGCACATGTAGATGCATTGTTTGGATGACAAACTCAAAAAACAGTCAATGTTAAAAATAAGCTCTTTCGTTACCAATACGGAGACTTCCTCCTCCCATTACAGAGCCCCCCTTGCTGCAAAACGAAGCCCTCCAGGCCTCCACAATAAAGAGTACCCCCATCTCCAATAAAGAACCCTTGCCCACCAAATAGAAATCCATCTTTAAAATACAGCCTTCCTCCTCCCTTTTCAGATCCCCGTTTGATCCTACAGGATGCCCAAAACCCCTCCCTGATCAAGAGCAGCGCCCCCCCCACAATAAAGATCCATTGTTCCCCACATGAAAATTCATCTTTCAAATACAGAGCCTGACTCCTCTCTCTGCAGATCTCCCCTTCTCCTTATCCGTTGCCCTTCTCCCATCAATACAGAGCACCTCTTCTTCAACTGCAGACGCCAAAGCCTCCCAATACAGAGACCTCCAACCTGTGGTATCAGTTCACCTAAATGATTGGGTTAACCAACGTTACATCACCAACCATTCACCCATCCCCCCATAGGGACATAACAGGAAGTGAGATCACATGTAGTTTGAAGATAATGACTTACAGAAATATGTGCTTTAAAACCCTCTCAAAGCTGCTGCGATGCAATTTACATGGGGAGATAGCATGCACAAACAACTAGCTACTAATATTAGCAAATACTAAAAGGTATGCTTACTTTTAAATAGACCAGATCAATCACGAGCCTTCAAATAACAACAGGTGGATAGTGATTAGTTAACGTTGCTTCCCCAAATGATCCCTACGAGACCCCCCTCCACCAATGCAGAGCTCCATTGCTACCAATGCAGACAACCCTAGTTCGATCACCTATTCCCCAATACAGACCGCTCCTCAGACATTGGGGCTCATTACAAGTATAGCGGTGCGTGAAAAGAATTGAGGCAATTCTGTTTACCTCCATTTTTCCTACAAGTATGCCAGTATTGCCTCCAATGTCTTTACCTCAAAAAATCAGTGGTATTACCATCAAGTAAAAATCCCTAAAATGGGGATTTACACCACCAAACCACCACTTGTAATCTGACGGTATTACTGTCTGGCCAAGTGGTGGTATCAGTAATTCTGTTTGCCAGTATTCTGGCGGGTTTACCGCCGGCATATTTGCAAACCCGTAATGAGCCCCATTATTCCATTGCAGAGCCTTCTTCCTCCCAATACAGAGCCCATCTTCCAACAAAGAGCCCTCCTACCACAACACAAAACCCTTCCCCTCGCAAAGCAGAGACCTTGTCCCAAAACAAATCCTTCTTCCAGTGGACCCTTCCCCAGTGGTGCAGCCTCTTCCCAAGACACAGCCTTCCTTCACCAAAGCAAAACCCCCATAATCTTAATAGAGCCAATGTCCCCCAAATGCATAGCCCTCCTCTCCCTACAGACTCAATCACATCCATTTGCAGAGCCCTCTTCTCTTTTCCAAAACATAAACATCCACCTCCATGTACACAGCTCTTTCCTTCCTTTTCAGAGTCTGCATTCTCCCGAATTAGAACTCTCCCCCTTTCAATGTACGATCCTCATATTCCCCTGCAAAAAACACTCCTCCTCCTCCCTACGCAAAACACCCTTCCTGATGTGAAACTTTCCACATCCATAGACCAACCCTGTCTCCTCCCAATATATTCAGCATCTCAATCCAGAGAGCCACTCCCAGTGCAGGGCCCTTTTCTACCCTGTACATGACCTCCTCCAATTACAGACCCCTCCTCCCTCCAATATAGACCCTTGCTCCCTCCAGAGCAGACAACCCCTCGCTCCAATACACACCCAGCCTAATTCCAGTAAAGCCCCCCTCCCACCATTTCAGACCCTTCCTGTTTCCAATATAGAGCCTTTTTTTAAAGATCCATCTTTTCATACCGGCCAGATCTAAAATGACCAGATCAAGATTCCACTTTGATGCTAAAAGATCAGTTCAACCCCAAACTATCCAGGTCAAATGCCTGTTCATCTACAATCACACAAACCACAAAGGGTCCATCTCTGCACCGGTATGGAGACATCCTAAGTCTTCTGAGTCCTCAAAATCAATAGAGAGACCTCCCCTCTAGGCAAGCGCACCTCCATCCATAAAAGTGCTCTTTCTTGTTTCAGAGTCCATACGTTCAATGGGGAGCACTCTACCGTACAATGGGCCTCATTATGGTCATGCCAGTATCCTGGCGGTAAACCCGCAAGATACCGTCAAAGGCTATTACCATTTCCAGCACTCAGTCCAGCGGCAATGGAGTGCTGGAGTGATGATGTAAATCTCCATTCATGGAGTCCTATAGGATTCCATGAGGGGATTTGCCGTCATTACTGACAGCGACATTACCGGTGGCAATAATTACGGCTTCTTTTGCCAGTAGGGCACCTGCCTTACCTCCAGCATAGCTGGAGGTAACTCAGGTGCCCCATCGGCAAATCCCATAGTCGACCGATCCGGTAAAGTGCCGGTATCCATGAACACCAGCACTTTTTAACTCGTTTGGCAGACTTATAATGAGCCGCAAAGCACGGTCGCTCCCCTGAAGTACAGAAGCCTCCTGTTAGTCCCGGTCCCCTTACTGCCAACAAAGAGACGCCGTTCTCCCAATCCCAAGAACCCTATCCCAAATATAAAACACTCCTTTGGGCTGACTGAACAAAAAAAAACATACTCGCCGTTAGTGGAAAAGGTTGCTTTAATGTGACAGGCCGTGGCTTACAAAAAACACGCTAACCTGGCTCCCAGGCCTTACAGTCTAACAGATCAATTAACAATCGCCAAGACAACTAAATAAATAAACAATTCAATTTGTCACTTCCTGTCCCTTGCTCACTCCACTCAATTCCTCTCAACCTTCATTCCTGCTTTCTCCCATCTTCTCCCCGAGGCCACGCCCCTCCTTCTTCAATACCTCTTCCCCCACTTTGTACCCCCGGGATAGCCTGTTCGTGCAAACAGCACTACCCACCCTCCTTACCATGATAATAATCCTTCGGCTTCAACCAACCATCATTTAACCAACCGCATCCCCGCTAATGCCCCACTATCCCCTATCTCCCCAATGTCTGAAGATCCCCCAAGTTTACCATCAAATTCCCTCTTCAATAAAAGCCATGCTGACCTGCCACATCAGCAACAAGAAACACCACAGTAGAAATATTCCATTCTTTCTAACTGCCCTGACCTGTCACCAAAAGAAACCACCTACTCCCCTTATCACTCACCTCACCTGTACACCCTTAGAAGGAAAACACTGCCTTCAAACCAAAGTTAATAGGGTGGGTGGGCGGGCAACACAAATGGCGAAAACCGCTAAAAGTTCATGCTCCTTCGCCGGCACCCGTATTTATCAGTTAAGGAGGACAATCTGTCCCCCCGCCCGACTCGTTGATCGGGTGCAGTGCCCAAAACCTCCCCGGGGAGCAACGCGTACCGCATGCTCCCCGTGGCCCCCCTTTGGGCTGACTGCACAAAATACCCATACTCGTCGTTAGTGGAAAAGGTCGCTTTAATGTGACAGGCCATGGCTTACAAAAAGCACGCTAACCTGGCTCCCAAGTCTTACAGTCTAACAGATCAATTAACAATCGCCAAGACAACTAAATAAATAAACAATTCAAATTCGTCACTTCCTATCCCTTGCTCACTCCCCTCAATTCCTCTCAACCTTCATTCCCATTCTTCCATCTTCTCCCCGAGGCCACGCCCCTCCTTCTTCAATACCTCTTCCCCCTCTTTGTACCCCTGGGATAGCCTGTTCGTGCAAGCAGCACTACCCACCCTCCATACCGCGATAATAATCCTTCGGCTTCAACCAACCATCATTTAAACAACCGCGTCCCCGGCACCAGAAAAACCCTCCCAAGAGGTGTTCTTTCTGCCCCACCCCCCATAACCTTCCTATTTATTTCTTATTTAATAGGCCTTCTTCTTCGTTCCCTTTCTCTCTTTTATTTATTTATTTTAAACATTCCCCACAACCTTGCTCTTAGACCTATACCACAAAACTGAGAGAACCATTCTTTATTTCCCCTTCTTTGTAACTCACCCAAACTTCCTTTCCTCCAACACCACCCCTTCACGTTGCTTGCCATGCCAACATCACCGTTCCTTTGCTCTATCTTCCAATGATGGCAACTCTTCCCACCCGTCCAAGCCAGCTAACCCCTTCTGTAACTTATAACTAAAACTCCCTCCCTTGCCATGGCCAACTCACTTCTCCACATCACCCTAATAACCCTCATGTCCTTAATCCCCACCATCAAAACATTCTCTTGGGAGAAAACACTGTACCCAACTGCCCTAAACTTTATACTCCTACATTAACAGACACCCTGCATACATTGACCGGTCCTTTATAATCATCTTCAAAACATCTCTCCAGCTGCATCTGTGAAAGAAAAGACAAGATCAACACCATGCGCAATTGAAATCAATCCACTTTACTGCACTCCGCTGCTAATCCTCCCTCATATCCAAGACCTGACACTGTAAACCTAAAAAACTCCTGTTGCCCCCAATAATTCCTTGCCTACAGAAACCTTTCTCCTCCTCTGCACTCACTACCTCTCCTTTCTGGCCAATCCCTCAGCCCGTACCTTTCCCTGTACTGCTCATACTCTCCATCCCCAAACCCCTTACCACTTATCCTGGTATCCAAATTCTCCCCCTGACCAGATACCGAAAACCTGTTCTCATTCTTTACGTGTCTGCCCCATGTTTTGTTTCCTATACCGAGCACCAATGCACCTCCCTTCACCTAGCAGCCGCATACTTTCCTTTCCCCCCTTATTTATGAGTTCAATACTAATTATTATATTAATGACCACTTCTATGCCCCAAAACTCCTTAATTAAACCTTGGTCAATCTGCACCAGCATCCTTATTATGCACCCCCACCCCCTTTTTGGACCCTACGCCACCAACTTTGTTCATCCCACCACGCCCAAACTCTCCCCCCAACCTGCTACACCCACCCCCATTGTTCTCCCCTTATCCGTGTGTGTCGCTCTAACTCTGCTCCTCAATCCACACACAAAACCTGTTATACCCCTTTTGCTCCAAACCGTTTAGCTAGTTTAATTTTGTAGATCCTCACTTCCTTTCCTTTCTTTTCTTTCTTTTAACTTTTCCCCTGTTATTATTTCTTTGTCCCGTCCCTGTTGAAAAAGTATAACTCCCCACTGCCCAATGTTCATCTCCTCCCATTCCACTCTCCTTAACCTCCTCCAAACTTCCCCCTTAAACTGACATTTTCTCCAGACTTTGACCCTGCCAGTTACCCCATTAGTCCAAAACTTTTTGTTGACCTGTATTCACTCAACTTAACTGTCACCAAACTCTGCTGACACCCCCACCCACTTCCCCTTAAGCCGTCAAACTAACGATGTACGATAACTTATTACTGTGATGCCGTTCATGCAAACCCACCAACTTCTTGCCCTGATAATGCTCAAGAAATTAATTAAATTCCGATAGCTCTCTTGAGCTCACAACCTCATGCACTGTAGTCGGAAGTTCTACCATTGCACCAATGTTTTAGCCTAGTCCTTCATATAGGAACCCTTTCCACCCGGCCACCTCTACCCCCCCGTATCAACCCCTCCCCCCAAGAAAAATTGCTGACTCATCCTTCCTCTTGTCCCTCCCCCCAGCCCTGTCCCATGTGGGACAGTCGACACTGAGGCAGTAAAAGGGGCACCTGCCATCCTACCCTTTCGTCGAGCTCCTAAACCACAAGGCCCAGAAGGGTCCATACAACTCCTACATCCCTACCTTGCTCTGTGCCGGTCTTACACCTCATGCCCAGGTAGGCTGACCCCAATTTCCCTTTAGCCCCTACACTCTTATCTCACTTAACCAATAACCCATTAGCCTACCCTCAAGAACCCTATATTCACTTTAAAATAGAAACTCCCACTTATCCTCGTCTTCCCTCCATCTTGAGCCCTCCGCTCAGACACGGCCAATTTCCGATGGTCATACTCTTCGCCAGGCAGATATGGGGGGTAGCGCTCCCCCCCTCCTGCAGTTAGCTCCCTCTGGGATGACCTCCTTGCCCTCACAAACTTGCTGTGCCACCCCCAGTCCCGGAGTTTGAAGCAGCCCCCAAAACCATTCTTCCCTTCAACTAACCCTCACATTCTCCCCTGCTAACCATCAGTATACTGCACTGACTGGCTACCCTCAGAGTCTCACGGGTACCAGGCCCACCCCCTTTTCCCTGTATCCCCTGCACCGTCCCCCTTCCTACCAGACCCTAGGGGTGTATCTGGAACCTTAACAGTCCCCTTCCTACTTGCACATTACACCGAGCCGCCTTGCTCTAGCTGTGCTTAAAACAAGCACTGCTGCCCCTATTGTACTCCCGCTCGCATTTGGGTACGGGTGCGCTATACAAGACGTATGACATCCTATCCTCCTCCCGCCGGCTCATTCTACTGTTCCACTTTCCGTACTCATCGTCCCTTTCAAAACACCCGTCTTGTCCCTCCAGTTCTCCAACCATTTCTTCTTGTTATTACCCCCAATCCTGTTCCTCCTGGGATATCCATTCTTCCTTCATAATTACCCTTTATTTTCATTTTATTCATTTAATGCGTATTAGATTTTTTTAATCGCATCCTTTAACCACAAATAAACCTTCTGCATCACCTTCACACCCCCCACCTTACCCTTTCCAAATACCAATGCACCTTCAGTTCAAATTCCGCTCACCTCTTTGTCCACGATCGTTGTAGCGTGAGGCGTACACCCCATCGCCACTGCACTGCCGCTGGGAGAGAGACCATCCAGATCTCTCCCCATTCACTGCAAACCCCAAACTGCTGATGGGGAGGAGCCATCCAAATTCTCTCCCCACTCTCAGTGACGGCGTTCCAGCCATCTCCCTACACCAAGCTGCCGGCCCAGGGACATGCAATTCCCTTCTGCTCCTGTTGTAAGGGGGTGGGGGGTCCTAGCCCCTCCCCCTGTACCCAGGGATGATGGCGTTTGCCAACCCCCTACAGACTCATGGATCAGCTGTGGCTGTACTGACCCCATAAACACCCACCCCCGTAAGGTGACCCTGTGGCCCTCCTCAGGTGGTGCCCCCCCGCCCTGGCATATGCCCCCTGGCTCCCTTGCACCCCCTCCTTAACCCAACTAGCCCACAAGCCCTACTTACTTAACATTATCCACCCCCCTCCTCCGACCACACTGCCAGAGGCATTGGCCTTTACCCTTGATGCTCCTCTCAGACAGTGGCCCACCTAGCCATGCCCGCTAGCTGCTCCCTCCCCACACCCAACCCACTGCAGCCCCCCCTTCTAATAACTGATAATACAAAAACAGGGGGAGGGCCAATCTCGTCCCCTGCCCTATGGATGACCCCCCCAAACTGCCCCTCCGGGACCCCCACCGCCATACACGCCCCCAGAATCACCCCCACCAAGCTGACCCTAGAAAACCTGGGGGGGGAAGGTGCCCATACATGGACAAGGTAGGGCCCTGAGATGCAGGTCCCCTGACATACCTAAATGCCCCTGTACTATTTTACACCATGTCCGAGACTTAATAGGTGTATCTTTATTTTTTTTAATTTTTTTTTTTTTATAAACCACCGCTCCCCCCTAACCGAAACCACCCACGTCCATATGGACTGTTCCCCTGCCATCTGGAAACCGGGAGGGCCGCGCACCACACTGCCACCTGGTGGTGTGCAATGGGTAGCACATTGTGTTCTACAGAGAAACAGCAGCCAGCTTCCAGCTCCCGTCTGATCTCTGCCGGTGCACCTCTGGACAATATTCAGCGGCCAGGAGAGCAGACAGGAAGGTAAGTGCCCGTCAATCCCCAAGTGCTAACCCCCACCCCTCGGTCTACCATATTATATACATTTTATTTATTTTTTTAATTATTTTTTTTTATTATTTTTTAATACGGCCCACCCTACCTCCTAGTGCCCCTTATGCCACCCATGCGCCCCCACAGCATTGGGCGCCGGCGAAGGCCCAGGCAACACAAATGGCGCTAACCGCCAAAAGTTCCTGCTCCTTTGCCGGCACCCGTATTTATCAGTTAAGGGGGACAATCTGTCCCCCCACCCAACTCGCTGGTCGGGTGCAGTGCCCAAAACCTCCCCGGGGAACAACGCGTACCGCATGCTCCCCGGGGCCCCCCCTTCCCATAAAAACAGACATCCTACCAGTAACAGAGCCCTCCTTCTCCCAATGTAGAATACTGCTCCTCTCCTCGCAGCAGAGACTTCCTCCATAGGTGCCGGATGGAGTTCCCCAGCTTCTGCACGCCGCCAACTCTGCAACGGAACCCCTGCAACTGCTGGAGACATCTCGAGAATCCTTCACATCAAGAGTTTTCTCAAACACCTACACCGCCCTCTGCTCATGCCACCACAACTCACCAATTCTATGTCAAGACCGGAGGCTCGGATTATGCTTACTCTACAACTTTACTGTTCAGCAGCAAAGAAAACAGTACCAAAGAACATGAATACAAATCTAATAAAAACTACAATAACCATGTTTTTCTGAGAATTTGCAGTTCATTTCGATTGGTCCTCAACTGACCATGTGATAGATCCATAAACCAATGAACAAGTCCTCAATGCAACAAAAACTCCAGTCCTCTTTCCCTTCTTCCTCTTTCTTTGCTGCTCGGCAGCGAGTTAAGTACTTTTCTTTTATTACTCTATTGTGAATGTTGGTGTGCATGATAACTTTCACCTACGTGTGACGAACGTGTTTATTTTATAAGGCGGAACATTCCGCAACGGTTAGGCGGTTCTAAGGGGCGGCGACCGCGACGGGGCTGGTGCTCCGGCGGCCGCAGCTCCTACGAACCGTCAAAGAGGGCACTACATAACGGAAGGGAGAGCGCGACGGGACCGTGTAGTTCCGGCGCTCTCGCCTTCGTTTTTCATTGCGAAAGTTTGTACGTTGGGAGTTGGACACGAGTGATATTGAGCCGAAAGAAAGATTCTTTTTATACTGATAAGGGCTTAACAGCACGCATTGCACAAGCGTAGCATCCTGTTTTACGAGCTCAGCAGCGCCCCTGCAGGCATTCTTCTGACACCGCACCTAAGACGGGCACAGTCCCAGGTAAAACCTGTGAATTGAAAATACTGTTATATCTTTGATATAAACAGAACCAGGGAAGACTTATAAATTACAATTTAAAACAATATCTGAACCTCTGTACTGAGAGAACCCTGGTATATATATATATATATATACATATATATATATATATATATATATATATATATATATATATATATATATATATATATATATATATATATATATATATATATATATATATATATATATATATTATCATAATACTACTCCCTAGGGCCTGGGAATCATGAGTTCCTCTAGTGATGAGGGGAAGGCTGGGGTCAGCCAAAAGAGGAGCCACTCGGACATGAATGTTGTCTTCCAGAAAGCCCTGGGGGCTTCTCTGGGACATAATCCTCAGCAGATAGCGCTGATGGAGGATTGGCTCAGACTCTCCCAGGGCCTGGAGGAGGGCAAGAGCCTTAAGGCACGGATGAAAACAAAAGGGGGCAGTAAATTGGCCCGTAGGGCGGATGAAGCCCACACCCCCCCGGGCTCTCCACCAAAAAAGAAAGGTGGTAAAAGAAAGAGAAAGGGTAAGACGGTGCCTAGCAGGGGATGAGAGTCATCCACCGATTTCTCAGATGAGGGTGAGAATGATTGGGAGGAGGAATACCCCGAGGAAGAGGAAGTGTTATCAATATCCTCATCAGGGGATGAGAGCCATGAAGTGTTAAAGAAAAGGAAGAAGGAGGAGGAGGATGTTGCCGATGAGGGGGATTTTGATCCGGAAGCACTGATCCATCCCAGATCATCAGAATGGGAACCCCCCAGAAGAATTTCGGCATACTTAAAGAAACGCCTGAGGGCGCCATTAGCCAAAGAGGCTAGAAGCAAGATGAGGGCGGAATGCCCCAGACCACTCCTCCCTGAGGGGGCGGCAGACACGCCGGTAATAGATGATAAAATGATAACCTTTATGAGCAAGTTTACTAAAGATGTGAGGAAGGGCCTTGATAGATCCTGGCGTTCGTGTCAGGACAAGATGCTTGATATGACGGGACCACTCACAAAGATTCTCCAGATGGGAGAAGAAGCGAAGATAAAAGGGGAGCCGATAGACCCGGCAATCCTTATCGGATGGGCCCAAAGGGCGATATGCATGTTAGGGAACGCTAATCATGCTATAACCACAGAAAGGAGGAGATCTTTACTGGTAAAGATCGACACAAAATTGAGCGAGTTAGCCTCCTCAGAATCCTCCACTTCGGCGAAGGGAAAGTTGTTTGGGGACTCCTTTATCAAGGAGCTCACCAAATTTGTAAACTCCTATGCAGCTTTGGATAAGGCTCAAGCTTCTCTTAAGAGGGTTTTCGGAAGGCAGATTTTTGGACGGGCCAGCAGAGGAAGGGGTCGTTCAGCTGGCCGGTTCCAATACAATCGATCCTACCAAGACAGGGCACAATGGAGAGATTATGAGGAGCGCAAACAAACACCTTTCTTCCCATCGAGAGGTAGAGGAAGAGGAAGAAACTGGCGAGGTGAACGTCAGCAAAACAACCCAGGTGAGATTATCAATCCCACATCTAAATATCATAGAAGTAGGTGGGAGAACTGCTCAGTTTTTAAAGAATTGGTTGAACATATCGAGGGATTCCTGGGTGATTTAGACCGCGCAAGGCTTCTATATAGATTTTCTAGATACACCTCAGCAGGAGAAACCACCAAGAGGGATAGTATTGAACAGGGAAGACAAGATCTTACTGGAAAGAGAGTTGAGAGGTCTGGAAAGCAAAAAAGCTATACGCCCCGCATCAGATCAGTCAGGAGGTTACATAAGCAATATGTTCCTAGTAAAAGGGAAACACAAGACAAGACCAATAATCAATCTAAGAGGTCTAAACGGTTACGTAGTGTACAGACACTTCAAAATGGAAGGTATACACCTACTAAGGGATATTCTAATTCAAGGAGACTGGCTAGCCAGGATAGATTTGAAAGATGCATACCTGACTATCCCCATAGCAGAGGAACACTGCAGATTTCTGAGATTCATCTGGGGGGAAGCGACATGGGAGTTTCGATGCCTACCATTCGGCCTAGCATCGGCACCATGGTGTTTCACCAAGATGATGAAGCCAGTTGTATCACACCTCAGGGCTCAAGGGATAAGACTCATAATATATCTAGACGATATATGTCTGATGTGCCAAGAGAGGGAGACATTGGTAAAACAAGTACAGTTAACAATAGACTTATTAGAAAGCCTGGGCTTTATTATAAATTGGGAGAAATCCAGCTTAGTTCCAATTCAAGCAATGGAATTCCTAGGCTTCATAGTGGACTCAAATCAGGGAACCCTCAGCCTACCCATTCACAAAGTGAACGAGATCAAGAAACAGCTGAGACACACACTAGCGAAGGGAGAAATATCGCTGAGGGACATTGCGAGATTAGTAGGGCGCCTAGCGGCATCAATTCGAGCGATTTTTCCAGGGCCACTTCATTACAGAGCACTCCAGAGGTTGAAGATTTATCACCTCAGGAAGGGCGCTTCATACAAATCAAAGGTGAACAATTCCCAAGAAGTGAGGGAAGAGTTGAAATGGTGGCTCATTCATATGGATGCATGGAACGGGAGAGCCATATTTGGTTCATCCCCGGACCTGGTCATCGAATCCGATGCCAGCAGATGGGGCTGGGGAACCCGTTGCGGAAACCTGTCGACAGGGGGCAGGTGGTCGGATCAAGAGACGAGTCTCCACATCAACTGCCTGGAATTACTAGCAGGGTCTTTTGCAGTGAAATGCTGGACCCAGGAGAAGGTTCAATGTTGCGTTCTGCTGAAAATGGACAATGTCTCGGCAGTCAGATATATCAACAGACTGGGAGGGACAAGATCCAGAATTCTTGCAGAACTGGCAAAGGAATTCTGGGAACTTTGTCTGGAAAGGAGAGTTTCAGTGAGGGCAGAGTACCTGCCGGGCCAACAGAACGAAGTGGCCGACTGGAACTCCAGATACCTCAGAGACACCAGCGATTGGAAGCAGGACGAAGGGGTGTTCCAGGAACTAATGTCTCAGTGGGGTCCATGCCAGATCGACCTATTTGCATCGAGATTGAACAGGCAATTACCCCGGTTCTTCAGCTGGAGACCGGACCCGGAAGCAGAAGCGATGGATGCTTTTCTGCAATCCTGGGGTCATCAGAGGAACTACGCGTTTCCTCCGTTCTCCATGATAACGAGGACGCTTGCTCAGGTGAGACGTCAGAGGGCATCACTAATCCTAGTGACACCGGATTGGAGAGGTCAGGTGTGGTTTCCCAGTCTACTGGAATTGACTTACCAGAACCCACTGGCTTTACCCAACAGGGAATTGATCATTCGAGATCCCAGAGGCCTCAGTCACCCTTTGGTGAAGTCAGGAGGACTCAATCTCTTAGCGTGGGCGATTTCAGGGGATCTTGGATTAGGCCAGGACTATCGGACGAAGCTGAGAACATCATTAATGAATCCTGGGCCCCAGGGACACATAAAGCTTATAGATCAGCATGGATTAGATGGAGTAGCTGGTGTTTGGAGAGGAACATACATCCCGATAGAACGGATGTAGTTCATGTAGCAAATTTTTTAGCGCAGATGGCAGCGCAAGGTAAGGCATATAGGACCATTAACACGGCCAGATCTGTGATATCGGCTGGGCATCCTAGAGTTGATGGATTATCGATTGGGGAACACCCATTAATTTGTAGACTACTAAGAGGAGTAAAGATGATTAAACCTCCTAGTGAAAAATATAGTCAATTATGGGATGTAGACAGGGTCTTGAGATTATTTTTGACATGGCCAGATAATCAGGACTTGACTCGTAAAGCTATTTCAGGAAAGTTAGCCATGCTCTTATGTCTTTTAGCTTGTAAGAGATCTTCTGATGTTAGAGCTCTGGAAGTTAATAGGAAAGTATATCCCCTAGCGGAGTGACTTTTCTCATTTCAAAGAGGACCAAAACAGGGTTGAGATCTATTTCATATGAATCTTTCACAAACCAACCAAAATTATGTCCAGTCAGATGCCTAGCGGCATACGAAGATATGACGAGGGAAGTAAGGCCTCAAGGGATAACTCAATTATTGATAGCTATTTGTAATCCTTTTAAAGCGGTTAGACCGGCTACCATAGCCAGATGGCTTAGGTGGGTGATGGCAGAAGCAGGCATAGATATTGAGAGGTATGGCGCCCACTCAGCTAGAGGAGCGATGGCTACTAAAGCATATAACATAGGTGCTAGAGTGGAAGACATTATGAGGTCTGCGGATTGGTCGAATGAATCGACTTTTAAAACTTTCTATTTTAAACCCATGGAAAGTGCAACATCGTTAGTGGTAAGTAAGCTTTGAACAAGCATAATCCGAGCCTCCGGTCTTGACATAGAATTCAGATTTTCCACACATTCGTTACAGAAAGTCATAATTCTATTAAAGACACGGAGGCGAAGGATTATCCCACCCGATCAACCGTAAGAATGAGATGTTTACATGTCATGTTGCTACTGTTATTTATATAATGAATCAAACAGGATGTATAATATCTATGAAGATGTTCCTAATGATCAATGAGTATACAGGTTACTACTAGATGTGGAATTTACGATTGAACCACCCTGTGTCGGTTTATAGTCACCTTTTCTAATTTATGTTTCTTTAGGGACGACGTCAGATAGCAAACAAGCAGGAATTTGAGAATGGAAGAAGATATCAAAGACGTACAGAACTCATCCTCGCAAGGACAAAGAAAGAGGAGGAAGGGAAAGAGGACTGGAGTTTTTGTTGCATTGAGGACTTGTTCATTGGTTTATGGATCTATCACATGGTCAGTTGAGGACCAATCGAAATGAACTACAAATTCTCAGAAAAACATGGTTATTGTAGTTTTTATTAGATTTGTATTCATATTCTTTGGTACTGTTTTCTTTGCTGCTGAACAGTAAAGTTGTAGAGTAAGCATAATCCTTCGCCTCCGTGTCTTTAATAGAATTATGACTTTCTGTAACGAATGTGTGGAAAATCTGAATTATAACTCAGTGACCAACCACTTGTGAAGCCAATCCTCACCGCTGCTCAGAACGCATTCTAAACACTGCTCACCAGCCAATGGGTGTTTTAGGCAGCATTCACAGACACTAAACCCATGAGGTGACTTAATAGTCCGTCATAGCAAGTAGTTAGGCACCATGTTCATGCTTTACAAAAGTCTCTTGTTAAGTCACCATGACAATTTACCTTTCGTTAGGAGCATTGGTCAAACGCGAAGGCTTCCAACTGACGAGTGGAGGATTCTTAGATAAGGGGAATCAGATTAATTCATTAATAACTGGTCAAATACATTTTATAATGTCCAAACAAGTACATTCAAATGAGTATCAAACATTTATATTTAAAGAAAGCACCTATGTAAAAATGGAGTGGAAATACAGAATGTGCAATTAGGAATCAAAAATGGAAAACACACAGCTTTAATGGTCCCTCGTTTAGGCAAATAGCTCCATGCCATCATTTCAGCAATTAATGTTCAACTAGGTTGGCAATGCCTTCATCTATGCACTTTCCTTGTCATCGTTGGGTACCTACTCTCTTAATGATTTGCCTGCTGGTAAACCAGGTGATTAGGGGCGTTCTTATCACCACATGCCGACACTGAGCCATGCCTCTGTTAAAATGGAGTGCCTCCACGCTGGTTTTCAATTTCAATATTCTCAAATTATAAAAAATCAAACATGTAGAATTGACATTTCATAGATTCGAGCAATAACTGTACACCGAAGAGTGTCTTAATATATATTTAAGAGGAGTTACAGGTAAGTATGCCAACAAGTGATTCGGCTTCTGCAAGCTTCTTCAAGGCAATTTACAATGAGAAATTGTTGCATCCATGCATGAGTGATAGTGCTTTGAATCAGGGAGAACTTTCTATCATCGGTCATAGTTACATCCATCTTTTTCTGTTGTCCGGGATGTCTCACAAGATAAAGAATGTTTTTAGAAATCCAAACATGTTCGGTTTCCTTGATTTACTGATTATTTGATGTTCTGCAGTCCGCATCAGGGATTGTCTTCATCTCAGTGCATGGGCGGTGCAGTCAGCAGGGCCACTGAGGGACACCAGACACAAATATTCTTTGGAAGGCATTAGGCCGCATGTATTATTAGATCTGTTATATCATCAAAATGCGACGGACCATGACATCATCAACTTTGGCTTTGCACCAATAGCTCCGGACATCAGGACTGCCGCCAGGGGGCAAGCATCTATCATCAAAGCCCTGTGGAGCCACCACTGCCAAAAACTGCCATTTCGTATAGGCACATGCGCAGGCTGAGGGTGTAGCCCCTACCCGCCACAACCCCTGTGACACAATTTCCGGGAAGCCCACAGACCATTGGCCCGCATCCAGCACCCTTGGATCCCGATACCCCGGTCCTTGTAGAGCCCACCTATCCCCAAAGATCTCCAACAGTGCTTACATTGGGACCCCCACACAAAACTGATTCTGGACCCCAAGCCTGCCGACAGGGGGGCAAGCATATAACCCACAAGCCCCACCAAAACTCACGACTGAAAAACCTGCACCACGCATGGGCAACTTCCTGCAATCACTCCCTATTTAGAATGTCAGACGACCAACGTTGATCCGTAGCCAGAGAGGGCCGGCCAGATCACATCTCCCATCCCTGGCCCCCTGATTGTAAACCTCTATTTGTACGGAAAAAAAGGACCCAGCTGAGTCAGCACCGCCCCACGTAAGTGGGAGGAACTGACACTGCAAGGGTACAAGGCAGCCTGCGGCACACACAGAAGTGCACCACAGTAAAGGTAAGTGGGGGGTACGGGTTGGGGATTGCGGGCAGGGGCCTGCGGGCAAAATTGATCTATCTGATCACTGCGCTGCCCCATTATTGGAGTCGACATTTTTGTTGGCAGAAATGCAGGCGGCGCAGTCATCGCATAGATCCCAATAAATGAAGTTATGGAACTCGACATAGTCAACCAATTATATTATTTATTGGTGTATTTTTACCTTTTACAATTTTAAGTTTTCTTTTTCTTCTTAGACAGCCTTTCTTTGCCTTATATGTACATAATGTCCAACTGATCCAGTTTTTCAAAAACGAATTATAGAAAATCTATTTTTTTCTCCAAAAAGATAAACATTTCCTCAATATACAATATCATAAAAACATCACTATGAACGGAAACGAGGATACATCCCCCGCTATCACCTTGAGTTGTCATTTCTCGTAACACCCAAGTGCCAACATATGAAATTTACATACAACAGGGTCTACCTCGCAGAGAATATATTTATGAAATTTCTCCTATGATGGAAAAGGCTTGCAGGGGGATCTCGATGACCCCATCTGCTAGTCTAACATTTTGGTAGAATGACAATTTAACCACCTTCTTCAGAACCTCATGTTATCACTTCACCCTGAAAAACAACGTAAAAAATATATATGTATAAGCTAATCATGTCTTCTAAAATTCTATGTGCATTATGTTCTGGAGTACCAATAAGTGTCTATATATAAGTCTATCAGGCGACTGTTGTGTATTCCCCTTTAATCTGATGCCTGTGCGTTTGCAAAGTACTCTGCAAAGAAACCAGCAGGGTAGTGTCATTGACTGTGAAGCAGGTGTCCCCCAAACTGTACTCTTTTTTTAAGGCGTCTGCACTTGTAGATACACTAGAAGTTGGGGTGTGCTTGCTCTATGGTTGTGTACATTTGTGTTGCTACAGCGCCGTTTTCAGCGCATGGTTGCATGAATCGCCATGCTTCTTTGTAAATTGCTTTTATAATTTATAATTGCTTTTATAACCTGGGCCACCTGTTTCCAGTCTGCGTGTAAGACAGATATGCACTTCTCTTAGTGTCTATTTTCACTTCCTGGCATCCCACCCAGTGCCTTGGACAGCCCCAGTGTTAGGGAAGAGCGATAAGTTGGCAATTGCACTATAGATACGCCTACCCCAGTTTTAGATCATGAGAGCAGTGTTCCTCTAGAGAGACTGGAAGTTGCCTGCCTCCCGTTTTTGTGCCGAATACATCCTCCGCGTGGCACATTGCTGTCCCACCTAATTAGTGTGGTATGGTAGATCCGTGCTGTGCATTTCGGATCCATCAGGGCACCATTTATTGTGCTCCCAGTACCTCTGTCATTGTCTGCTAGTATAATGAATCTGCTGCTATAGCGGAGTCTTACCTGAGCAGCTCCTGTGGCTTGTTCGAGGTTGGTTGCCATAGTCAGAGTCTAATTCGTGTCTCTGCCTCACCTGAGTGCGGGACAGAGTTCTTGTGCTGTGTCACCCCTCCTGGGAGCATGGTATCTCCCAGGGCTCCTGCTCATGTCTCGTGGCAGTGACCACGTGATGAAACTAATAAAAGTGATTAGCAGTTTCCGGCTCATCAGTCTTGCAACCAACGGACTCCTGCCTGCTGTGTCATCCTTGCAGCACGTGACACTGCGTAGCAGGCAGAGAGCCCACCATGTAGGGTCCCACACCAGGATGGTGACCCTGATGAGTGCTCCCTGTCCCCCGATGTTAGCTTGGGTACCCCAGGCGCTGTAATCTATCTGGTGATCCAGAAAGCAAAGGGTCCCCCCTATGGTCCGCTCTGCTGCGTGCTCGCAGCCTGGTGCCGGGTGAGCTTGGCAACTACATCCCGCTCCGGTGCTCCGGGAGCGGGACATAACATTGGTGACGAGGAGTGAGGGCCCCCGTGCCCTGCACTGTATAGTGGCCTGTTCGCCACCAGCAAAGAAGGAGGAGCCCGCCCGACCGCTGTGGCGGTCCGGCATCTCCTGCTGGGCCCTGCAAGGGGTCTGCGGCGGGTGCAGGTGAGAAGGGGAGGTGGATCTGGACCCCCTCCAAGAAGAAAGAAGATGCCCAGCGGCCTCCGCCATGTGAAGGGGAGAGTACAGGAGGTGGTGTCTGCCGTGCAGAAGGGGAGATGGATCTGAGCCCCCCCCCCCCGCTCCCCCACTGAGAACAAAGAAGATGCCCAGCGGCCTCGGCTGCGTGAAGAGCAGAGTACTGCAGACTCAGTGCATAAAGAAATCTCCCAACGGAGAGTGGTGGGAGTGGCCCTGCTGCTGCTTTTTTTTGCGGAAAAAAAGAGACAGTGGCAAGAAAGAAATGAAGGGCTGCGTGTTGGCGCAATGGAAAGGCAAAATGTACATTATGGGCCTCGAAGATCACGGGCCTCCAGCGGTGACTAATGGAGGGTTCCATGAAAGGGGCCGAAACATGGGCTGCAGCCCACGCTGGTGCGCACTTTTTTTTCTAATAATCCTGACTGGTGGAAATGTTGAAATGTGGAAAAGAGGTGTGGAATGGGTGGCCTGTCATCTTGCCACACTGGTTATTGGGAAAGAAGGAAGAACTGGACTGGCACATAGGGTTGCAGCTCTCAAGAGTGCTTGTGCGCCCTCCTAGGCCTGTGGCCCAGACACCCTACCATTAGTGTCTCCTTGCCAGACACCACTATGGGGAAGGAGAAGCGCAAAGAGTGGCCTATCATCCCACCACCAGAACCCTGCCACTGGTTGCCCCCAATGTATATGGACTAGGCCGATGTGGTCCCTGGTGCCCCCAGGTGCCACTTTGCCGTCCCCTTAACTGTGGTGTTTGACTGTCCTGAACTGGTACTGGTGAAAGTATGACCTGGTTTCCTGCAAATCCACAAGTGCGTAAGGTGGACTCAGTAGACATCCCCATGAAGGCTGCAGACCGTGAAATGGCCCAGTCAATGGCGTTGTGTATCTGTGAACATCCGTATTGTGGACATACTTTATGAGGTGCCAGGAGCTGCCATTGATGTTTTTCAGTTTTAGGTTTCACTCACCCAGGTTAATAAAGGGTTCATTGATAATGTGGTGAAACCCCCAGGGTGCCATCAACCCTGACTGTCACCCTCAAGTATGTGTACATGCTAAACGCATGTTCTATGTGTGTAACTGTTAGAGCATAATTGTATGTGAGTGTTGTTAGCCTCCAGAATCACAAGTGTTGCTGTTCAGAATATAATTTGCTTTGATGTTCAGTGATGCTTGTCTTTTGTTTGTTCCGTATGGAAAAGGAGGAGTGTGCTGTGTCACCCCTCCTGGGAGCATGGTATCTCCCAGGGCTCGTGCTCATGTCTTGTGGCAGTGACCACGTGACTAAACTTATAAAAGTGATGAGCAGTTTCCGGCTCATCAATCTTGCAACCAATTGACTCCTCCCTGCTGACTCGTCCTTGCAGCACATGGCGCTGCGTAGCAGGCAGAGGGCTCACCATGGAGGTTCCCACACCAGGATTGTGACCATGATGGGCAATGCTGTCCTCCTGTCCTTGAGTAGACGCAGAACCCCTGCTGTTCAATTCTGCGTGTGTGTGCCCCTGATGAGCAACGCTGGCCATGTTGCTGTAATGGCCTGGGTGCCCCCAGGCCATGAAGGAGCCCGTATGACCACGGGCCGACAGGGGCTCTTGTATTGCCTAAGAAGTCCTGGCCTGGCATTTGCGCTCTCGGGTATTCATTTCATAGGGCCTGGGGAACTTACTGCTGGTGTTTTGTTTGCCGTGGCTCCCAACGTTGCTGCGAGTGTCGTGAATGCTGATGGATTGCTAGGGTCAACCCGAAGTAGCCAAGCACGTCTTACAGCCTGAGGTTCACGTACTGTTACCATGGTGATCAAACGTACCCACTGTGGACGCCCATGCCCAGTTTGGTGTAGCTAATAACACATATGTATATCCTAGGATGCCCAAACGCGTGCCATTTATGTATTCAGTATGTATTCATCCTTCATTGTATAATAGTTTCTGCCTTGCCATGTTCATTCACTCAGTGATGTTTAACTCGTCGTGGTAATGGTCAGTAGTCTACACCCTGACGTTTTTGCTGTGATCCTGAGGGCCAATCTGTAATGCGGAGTGCATCTAGGCACGTGCCGCTCCTGTTACCGTCCCCTGCTGAAACATACACTACTCTAATGGTGAGGCTATACATGTGTATACCCCTCTAAATATATATACAAAACCAAACAGCCTATTGCTCTGCTCGACTGGGTATGCATTACAATGCACTGATTTGTATTATATTATATTATATTATATTCCCCAGGAGTTAATACCTCATGCTGTGTATAGTAAGATCCTATAGTTGAATCTGGGACTTGGTGTCTGGTCCTTCAGGTGGCCCTGGAACAGGGCACTGTGGAAGGATTCTGGGACGTAGTTCAGTTGGAACTGACTTAGCCATGTCCTACTGTCACCCCGAAAGTGCTTCTAATTGAACCCCTCAGAGTGCACAGTTGACCGCCTGCATTGATCTCCCTTGCCCTGGGCACCTCACATCTTATTTTGAATTTGGGGAGCTCTCTTGTCACCATGGTGTCTTTGATGTCCAAGGCTAGTGGGGTGTCTTCCAGGTTCCTGTTCCTCCCAGTCTGAATCTGGGATCATCATTTACTATGGAAAAAGTAATTCCTCATTCAGCCCAGTAATATGGCACCAAAGTTTATGGATCCACCAAGCTTCTTTGTAAAGGTAGACCCTGGTGGTATTGGAAGAGGTTTTCACTTTATCAAGGATCCACCAGATGAGATCATCTGCCGAGTGTTCGTGTGCCGTGTAATGTTCCACGATTCTTTTGTGAGTTGGTCTACCAGTTTTCCCTATGTATTTTTTGCCACAGGGACATCGTGTACAGTAAATGGTGCTCGATGTCTTACAATTGGTATATTGTTTTAGTTCCCATTGCCGGCCTTCCACAGTGAAAGATATTATTTTCATTGTGGATCTGCACCCTGTGCAGTTGCCGCACGGGTGATGTCCTGTGAGTTGTCTCAAATTCCATAATTTGCTCTTGGCGGTTCGCCTCTGAAAATGGGCCTGTGTCAGCTGCTTGTTGGGTGTTTAAGCTATCAGGAAGTCAAAATGCAGCAGATGGTTAATAGCTGCAGATTACCATGGGACAGACATACAGCAGGGGGCTGAAAAGCTATAAATCATTCTTAAACAGCAGGGTGTGCACTGCAAGGTAGAGGTGACGGCCTGAGGGCTCCAAAAAAGGCAGCCTGTAATGTAGGCGCTTGGCACATTTAATGCCCCAAAATAAAGGAATATGTTTCTGTGTCATAAGACTGCCAACATGGAACAGCTGTTGGGGGCCCTCCGGTGCCCATTTCAAATGAAAAACTGTAAATGCTCTGACTCTGTCCCTCAAAGCCTGTTCAGTGTCTCCCAGGGCATTCCCCAGAGTCGTATCCAAGGCCTCTAGGCCTTAGGTGAATTCATCGTGGACGATTTCTCATCCTCAAAGACTCCTCTAACCACACATTGTTGCATCTTGGGAGTTCCCTCCCACAAGCGTAACAGACCTCAGTGCGGGGATTTTCTCAGTAGTTGTGCATTAATTAACACTTTTTTGTGAACACCGTGCCACATATTTATATGGGTACCCAAAATGGTGTGTCCCCCGGAATGTATGATAACACTGCTCCTCTGTCAAAGCACCATTGAGCAAGTGACTGGTGGGACACGCCCACATTCTGGCGGCAGATAATTAGCATATATTGTGTAACTGTGACACAAGAGCAGGGCTGAAGAACTGCTGCATTCAGCAGTGCAGCGTGAACCTTAAAACACACTATTGTGTCTAAGTGTTGTTTTCTTTCAATGTGGGCCAGGCAGGTTAGGGCAGGTGTGGACTGGCCTATACTGGTGTACAGGCGCGTAATAAATGCCACATCATATCATATCATATAGGAAACTCTACAGATGTCCTGCTAGGCTTCTGCACCATGGGCCTCTTATCTGTGGTCACCTATTTTATTTCCAAAGTTTCTCATAGTTAAAGGGTTGGGTTTAATGAAAATGTGTAATATGTGGCCACTTTGAACATTATTTCCAGGCCCTCTTTTTGCTTTTAGTCCACCCCTGGATTAGAGGTCCTTTTTGAACCGTCCTTCCATCTAAATTCTGTCTGTGAGTTACCTCTCTGGTCCAGCCTAAAAGCCAGGGAGTGGTGGAGAGAGGTAGCTTACAGGGCCTGACTTGTGGGAGCCCTGGGCAGTGGCATGAAAGATATGAATCTGGGTATTTCGGTGCCTATTAAATGGTCTGCAAAGTAGCCAGCAGCCCCCTTGGGTGCTGCTGGCCGCTCACTTCTGCGTGTCTCTCTGTCTTTCTCCAAATATAGGCAAACAAGGGCGATAATGTCATCTGTTCAAAAAAGGCTCACAAATGTCATCTTGACAAATATTTCTTAAGATGTACCGATCTTCAAATGTTGAATTAATTGTTATCTTCTAAAGAAATCATTAACAATTAAACATGCATGCTAATGGGGGAAATTGGTGTTTACCTTCCTTTATAATTGCTCTAAAAAAAGGTTACCTTATTTCAAAATGCGCCCCACTTTAAACCATGCGAAACAACTATAAAAAAATGTTTTTTAAAATTGTAGTACATTTTAACAACACGTAGAATCTTTGGTGAGGGTTGTGAACAGTTCTTGCTTGTTACTTTTTAAACAGTGCTTAAATATTCAAAAGTATTTATTGTTTTATTTTAAAAGGCTACCATTTACAGGAGGAACCACTTCTGTCGTGACCATTCAAAATAAGTGTGCATTAACAGCAGACACTATGTTAAACCATATTTGCATAATACCGTCTGGTTATGAACATTGGCCTAAGCACATTCACATTGTACAGAAAAGCACATTTAAAATGGCCTAAATAAAGTTGACTTCGCTGCCATCTTAGAACCATCCGCCATTTTGATTATAACTCCTGCTTTCTGTCCTAAAATGGTAACCTGTGTTTTCGGCTGCAGCTGAGCAGAGTGAACTTTGAGCTATGTCAACATTAAGGTTGCTGAGAGCAGAATGCTTGTTCTGTGCAAAGAGACCTTGTAGCCAAAATGAACTGCAATGTAAGTGTTGTCTGCAACCACAGCTACAGCCTCATTAAAACAACGGAACAGAATGCAAAACAACTAAAACTGTGTGCATTGGCAGAAACTCTTTGTGCACATTCTTGAAACTGGACTTACTTTAAGATGGAGAACCAACATTGCCATTGAATCTTCATGGATAAGAAAACATGTTAAATGTGTTAAACAATATCGTCATATTTGTTATGTGAACTGGGCATTAACCCTTTTATGTAAATTATTAGTTTGGAGAAAGGCTGGACAATGACCGGGATGGTGTATAAATAGAGCATGTTTTGGGATATCCAGCACTCTCTTCCCTCACAATGTCTGCTGGTACACACTGCAAGGCGCTTGAGAGCCAGATAGCTATCTGTGTTCTGAACTTTGATTAAAAAGTATACTTATAACTCGTAACTCGTGAGTGGCGTATTTCATTTTGCTGGTACTAAGCCTCGATATTTCCTTTTGATCTTTCAACTATCGATAGGGGCTTGAGAATGTTTAAAAAAAGGAGACATTCATATTTATAAGGGATCGGAAGTGAGACATGTGGGCTAAAAGGATGGGGTTGTTCAGAAAAAAATGTGGTATAATGTAAGGGGTCTCTATCCATTTAAGTAGCAAAGGAGGAAATGTCACTAATGCAATGTGTATGTAGGCCTGAAAATGGTGGAGGAAGGCGGGGGATGGTGTTGGAGGGAAGCTGGGATAAAAGGTCAAAAACGAACATTCAAGGCAGCTCAGAATGGGTGGTTTCCGCTAATTCATCTTGCATTTATCATTTGTTCTGCATGTTTTGTTGTCTTTCTTAGATCAATTATTTTTCATTGTGTTTTTATAAGTATTTTTGTAGAGTATTTTTCATGGGGTTCTAAAATGTTGTCTGGTGATATATGTCAGAAAGACATTTATCCTAGATTGGTTGGCAGGGTTTTCTGAAGGAACACTGCAGTTGCCCTCCTTCGAGAAAAACTGCAGTGGCGACCGTACCCCCTCAAGGGAGGGGTCTCCAGGATGCTCTGGTCCAGTCCAAGGTTATGTCATGCAAAAAAAGCATTCATACTGCCCCATCACCACAACAGTGGTCTTACAGGATTGAGGCTTGCTTCCCCGTGTAGTGGTCTACTGTGCCCCAGTCAGGAGTAAATGAAACCGTGGTCTCAGGGAGGAAAAGGAAAAAGAGGAGAGGATAAGAGAAGCAGGCGTGGAGTAGAGATGAACAAACAAACAATTGGAAAGGCGAAAGTTGTTTAGGGGCGGTGCATGTTGGTGGTACTAAGGGTGGGTGTGGTATCATCGGTAGGGGTTCAAACAAATGTTGATCAGGAAAGGAGCAAAAAAAACTCATCTGTGATGCTGTGTGTTTTCTGGGAAGGCAATATGTAGTGCATTGTACAGTATTAGAATCAGTAGGCACATGGCCGGGTGATGGACTTGAGATGTGCTCAAACTGGCCCAGGACGTGTGGAGGCTTTTCTGCCACATACAAGTTTTAAATGCCCCTTTGCATAAACATGGTGGGTATTCTGGGGATGTCAAGCTAGCTGACGCGAGTGCCCGAATCACGCGTTGACAGTGTATGCAGGTGAATGCGGGTAACACAAAAGTGTAAAGCGGGAAGGCGAGAGGGAGATAATCTCGATCCTCCAGAAGCCATACCTACTTAGGTTATTGATAAGGTATGAGATGAGAGTGGGTCATGAGCATTAGGTGATGAGAATGAAATATAGAGCAGTAGTTAAGAGCAGGTTTTTACATCTTAGTGATATGAACCAGCCTGTATCGGGGGACCAGAACCTGTACTCCCCATCCAGTGGAGGGTGCCACCTCTCTTATACCATACGAAGGATACCCGAGCGTGCTCACCTTGGAAGCAAGACGACACAGAGCAACACAGGTTCGATCCCCGCATCTGCGTTTAGAAACCTCTGGGTATTAAGCACATTATAAATAACCCATCATATCATATCAAGAGCATATCGCCAGTGAGAAATTGCAGTCTTGCATGGACCCATTTAACTGTGTTACAAAAAAAGGGGAAGCCATTTCTTCCGTGCCCTGACTACATATGCAACAATGTATGTATGTGCTAGATTTGCAATCCGCACAGCTTTTTCCCATTATTGGGGCATCAAGGCACACAGTAGTCAAGGCACATGCAGCTAATACCACGCCACCTGAGTTGATTATCTGGGAAAAAGCTATCTTTTCAACTTTTTCCTACAGGCCATATGGTCTTCCAATAAAGGATAGGAAGGAGGCAGATTGTTCCACTATTTAGCAGCCCGTACGCAAAAGGAGCGTCCAACACACTTCTGGAGTTTAAATGTGGGGGCTCTCAGGGTCCCCGCACAGGATGATCTGAGATGGCGGTTGAGAATGTAGTGACTGAAGCACCTCGACAAAATGGCTGATCCTTTACAGCAATAGGGTTTGTGGCCCAAACAAAGGGCTTTAAATCTAAAGGGCTTTGCTAGTGTCACTCATTGAAAGCCTGGGAAATGTGCTAGAACTGTTTTGAAAGAAAACAAACCCTGGAAAGAAAATCCTGGCTGCTGCATTTAGAATGCACTGTAATTTAAATAAGAGGTTTTTTTGGGAGACCCAAGTAGACTGAGTTGCAATATTCTAACCGATGCAATACGAATGCATTGATCAATTGAACCTTTGCAGGAAAGGCAAAACAGTCCAACTGTCTTTTTAGGCTTTTCAATTGAACAAAACAGCTATTTGTGAGTTTGCTGATCTGGGTGGACAAGTCTGGATCAAAATAAATACCTAGGTTACAAACTGAGGTAGAGGGGACAGGGCAAGGACCGAGTGAAACCGTCCAATTGGAGCCTACCCAGGTCTGTTCTTTATTAATCAGGGCTTCAAATCGCACTGAAGTAGAGGAAATGGGTCTTACTCTGTTGGAGAACATTAGTAGGGCCCGATATGTAGCTCAGAGGAAGTGTGTTTGTATTGGAAGTAAAACAAGGCAGAGCAACATAGCTTCGAGCCCCAGGCCGGCGCTTAGAAACTGGTCTCAAGTAATTGGTGCATCACAAAAGATTAATAAAAATGTATGCGTTTTCTGGATGTTTAATTTTAGGCAGTTGGGATCCATCCAATGTTTAACTTGTACCATGCAACTCGTACATTACTCATGTCCGTTTCCTCGGGATTACCCACGCGATGAATCAGTTGGGTATCGTTGGAATACATGAAGAAATAAATGTCGTGCCCTGTGGATTAGGTTGGCTACAGGTCTCAGAAATAAATTGAAGAGAAGTGAACGTAGTGAAGAGCCCTGAGGGACTCTGCAAGAAACTTGTTTCTGAGGGGGAAAAAAGGCGGCAAATACACCTGCTGCGCTTGGTTTTTAAGGAAGGATTCTAGCCTAAACCAGGCAGTTCCTCTAATACCCAGGGTGAATAGTCTAATTCAGTATTGTGACCTGGCCGAAAACCTGCTTGTACTTCATCCAAAAGACCTGAAGTGTCAGCAAAATGTTTCAGCTGAGATGACACCTCTTCTTCCATCAGCTTACTGATGTCCGGAAGCGGTGAGATTGGGTGGTATTTTGTGGGGTCACCAGGGTTTAAGTGGTTTTCATCAGGGGTAGGGTCCCTAGGGAAAGCTTAAGAGAGTTGGGAACTATCCCTGAAGAAAGTGAACTATTTATAATCTGACAAATGAATGTCAAAGTAATGTTTCAAAAACCTTTCATACGCCATGCCAGGCAGGAGTCAAAAAGTGACCCTGTAGCTCCTTTTCTAGACATACGTTTCAACAGGGAGCCTTCTGTTACTGGCTAGAAAGAGTCCAAAATAATGTGTGAGTGGGGGTGATCATGGACTTATTTTGGCCACAGATTTCCTTTTTTTGTTATTTTTTTTATTTTTTTAATTTTATTGTTACAGTTGAAAATCAACCTTTCATTAAAAGCAATTTCTTATTCATATAATTACATTGTTTTTTCTCACAAGTCAATAAAATCAATTGAAGAAAACACACGTAACATTCAACTAATTCAAACTGGAGGATGTTATCATAAAATAGTCAAAATAATAAAATGGAAGAAAACAATTAAAAAAGTAATATGAGGGCTTCTCAAGAATCGCAGTTGGTCCATCTCCACAGTTAGCGAACAATTCCAGAATTCTCGCTATTAGTTCTCAGTCTTCAAGGTCAAGGTGTATTATAAAATTTGCTATTGCCACTTCCACTGTTAAACAGAAATCATATTATGCCTCCTTTTGATTTATATTGGCATAAGCCTAGTCGCTCTATGAAGAAAACCGCGTTGCAAAGTTCCGATTTTGGATCGACTTCGCCGCCATTTTTAGAATCATCCGCCATTTTGATTTCTGTTCATATGTTTTCTGTTCTAAAATGGTGGACTGTGTTTTTAACTTGCGACCAAGCCTGTCAACCTTTGAGTTCTGTTAATGGTTAGACTGTCCAAGAGCGGACTGTTTAGACTAGGTAATGAGGCCTTGTACTGAACATGAACTGTTGTCCTAGCATTGTCTACGCTCACAAGACTAATCCGCGAATACTCATCTGGGACAATGAAGTGCAAACGTCAAGCATGGACACAGGCCGAACTCAATTGTAACATAGTTCTAAAAGATGCTTGTTGTAGGATTTGAGAGCATATGTTGTCATTGTATCGCCGCGGAAATACAAACATGTATAATCCGTTGACAAATATTATGTGAACCGAATGTGAACTAGGCACGAACTCTAGACCGCAGATTATTAACATGAAGAGGGGCTGGACAATATTATTCAAAAATGTATAAAAACACAAGTGTTTAGATGTCCAGCACTCTCTCTCCTCTCTTTGATTGGCTGGTACTCATTGCAGGGTGTTGAGAGCCAGATAGCTATCTGTGTTTCTTTGTAAACTGCGCCGAATAAAATATCTGTGAATTTTTTCAGCCTGTGATTGGTATGTTTCCTTTTGTGGTACTCAGCCTCGATATTTCCTCATTTTTACAGATGGCGCCCGAATAGGGACCCTCAAAATTGATGCCATCTCGTTGAAGTGTTGACGCGGCTATCGGACCGGGATCGGATGGTGAGAAAGGGGGCCCCTTCTTGTATGAGATGCGACACCTCAACAGTACTGCACGATCTGATCCCTGACGGTGAGCACGCGGTCCAAGACGGCATCTTGACGAGGGTCCATATATCGAGGCGGGCAGTTTTGCCGAAATCACCAACCACGAGGGTCCTTTGTTGTCCTTAGTAATCCGATCGGACCTCCCTTTGTCTTTGATCAGTTGAGTCGTGCCCCAATTCCTAAGTATCCTGATATTTGATTTGGTGCATTGTCCTCGCGAGTACAATTATTGACCAGGCAACACCACTAATCTGATATGCCTGAGAAATTGTCTGCCTGTTTCAGGGCATTATTCCACAGAGACAGGCAATCTTTGGAATTTGGCCATCCGACACCACAGGAGGGGTCGCGGGCATGTACTATGTACTGTAAGTACGGCATTGGTAGTATAGTTTTTAATGATATTTGGCACAGACAAACTAGACATGCTTCCGAACTTCAGTGGCCAATCAATGGTAGTTTTGAGATTCCTCGTATAGGATATTTAGAATCTATATTGCTGAAGAAAAAAGCTAGACCTGCAGAATTTGATGTATTACAAAATTGGAAAAAAGAAGCTATGCAGCAGCTTAAAAGTAGAGAGAAAAATGCCCGCCGACATATGTCGAGCGCTGAAAAGCGTTATTGTATGATCAACAAAAACAGTCAGAGTCAGCTAGAAATATGGATAGGGCTTTCCAACTTGGTATACAGAAAATATACCTGTCTAAAGATTTTCATGCATCTGATGAATTAATTGGCAAGCTTTTAAATGTATAAAGGCATGGTGCCACTGCGCCACCTCCGTATGTACCTATTCCTGCTGCTTTACCTCCTCCTGCTGTTGTTCCTCCTCCCGTAGTAATTCCTGCACCTCTTATTACTCCTCCGCCACTACCTATTGCTCCTCTTCCTATTGTTGCTCCTCCACCTGTACCTCCACCTTTGCCTGTTGTCCTGGGTCCGGTAGATTTGTCTTTTGCACCAGTGTTAGCACCTTCGTTACCTATTGTACAAGACTTATCTACTCTTTCTCTTCCGAGTGGTTCTGTTCCACTTGTAGTTTGTAAAGGAGCGGAATCGAAGATTGTAACTCGCAATACAGTGTCTAAAGAAAGAAAGCGAGATTTGAATGCATGGGCTAGACAGTGCATGGAGAAAGGGGAACAATCTGATATTTTTGCTACACTGTCTAATCTAGAAGGTTTTCCTGAGAAAGCTGTTTTTATTTAAGGACTGGGAATTCATTTATTCATAATGTGGAACAGACTGAATGATGTAGATCTCTCACAAGGGTTGAGGGATCTGAATATTTTAGCATATTCAAAAGATACTGCGGAGAAAGTATTTGAGCACGTCAAGAGGGTTTTTGAGTATAGAAGGGAGTTAGAAAGGTTACGGAGTGATGAAATAGATGGTGATAGTTTGATCGATTGGGCGCTATTTTTGTACAGAAACGGTTCCTTCCTCTTTGTAAATCGATGAATTAGGAAACACGAATTTGCACAAGAGATGCACTTAGATGGATTTCAGACATGTCGATATCTCCCGTAGAAGTATATGACACGTATAGTCAGTATACGCCAGAAATGCAGAGGAAAGTGATACAGGTTATGGTAGAATACCTGCAGGATGAATGTATAAAAAGAAAGATTTGTTGTCCCGCAGAATTATTGAATATCTATAAGAGAGCTTTTTCGTCTGACACTCCTTCAGCTGCTTTAGCGCTCGATTTAGCGCTGGTGCTCAGTAAGCATTCGGAGTTGCCTACTTCTCAGTTATCTATGAGAGAGGTTCCTCCGACATTTGTCCCCAAAGTTGAGGTTCCGGCTAATGCCGCAACGGGTGTAGCTGCCTATGACATTGATGCACATTATGTATCGCAGTTTGTTCACGTCCCGTTCTCAAGACAGGAAGTGAATACTATTAGACAATCTATCCCAGATATTAGGAAGAATCCGACAGGGTTCTATAAAGAAATGGAATCTGTCTTTCAGTCGTCAGTATTCACTTTGGGTGATATAGATTTGTTATTTCCTGTGCTCCTACCCGCAGATTTGTGGAAACAGATTAGGACAGTAGATGATATACCAGGGTTAGGGGACACATGGGATAATTTGGCTAGGCAAGATAGAGAAAAGAATTCTGGTGAGAGACCACCACAGGTGATACTGACTTTGCCTGATAGAATAGTGACAAAACTGAAAGCTTTAATTCCTGAGAGAAGGATTGTCTGGGACAAACTTACTGCTTGTATCCAAGGAAAATCTGAGGGTGCCACTGAATTTTCGGTTTGAACAAGTATTTTCAGATTTTAGTGGACAAAATTTAAGCACAGAGTCTGGAAAACGATTATTTGTAGACAAATTTGTGCGTGGATTGTTACCTGACATCCAGTTGCAAATTATGACTTCTGAGAGCGCTTGGCAAGCTAAGTCTCGGTCTGAAGTGTTGCATATGGCTCTGTATTATGAAAACCAAGTCAATAATGAGAAGGAAATGATTGAAAAGAAAAAGGGAGGCTTGAAAACTAAGGTGTTGTTGCAACAGATTGTTAGAGATCCTAGAGGGGGTAGTACACAGTTTAGGGGACACTATGTTCCACAAGGTAATGTGCCGTTGGGTCCTGTACACGCGAACCAATGTGCTTATTGCAGACAAGAGGGTCATTGGTGAGCACAATGCCCGATCCTCCAGCAGAGGTCGAATAACACATTTGGTATCCTGGGTAGACGATCCAGAGGACGCCCTGGGGCAGGGGGTCATGGTAGAAGCCAGTTTTCTCAGAATTCTCAGTCTTTTTTGCAAGACAATCAGCCACTGAGTGTGGATAATAGAAACATTTTTGATCATCCTTCTACTGCTTATCTCTCTGAAGACCTTCCCTTTGATGATATATTGTTTCGCTAGGATTGCCCGAAGCAGGGTTTGGAACCAACGCCTATTCCCATTAATCAGAAAGGTCCCTACATTGAAATGATAGTGGGAAATAGGAAACATCTATTTTTGATAGATACAGGACCACAGAAGTGTTCCATTGACTATTCACGGGTTCCAGACATTCCACTGTCAGGGCAAACTAATGTTTCTGTAGGGTTTTCTGGTACGCCAGTGGTTAGTCCGGTTTCTTTGCCGGTACCGATTTCACTGGGTCCATTCATGGATCACTGTCCATTTCTTTTGACATCAAACTGTGGTGAGAATTTGTTGGGGTTGAATCTGTTGAAGGAATTAAATGCTGCAATTCATTGTTCTTCGGATAGAGTGCGTTTGATGATTTCACCACAGCAATTTTCTGCCTCACAGTTTCTGACTAGACCTTTGCCGCCGGAATTTAGTGACGTTAAAATTATTTTGAAACCAGGATTAGAGTTGCCACGTATTTCTCAGTTTAAGATTTCGATTGATGGTGAGCAAGCTTTGAAGTGTATAGTTTCCGATTTTGTACACAGTGGGGTAATTGAAGAAATTGCAGGTAGTTTGTGCAATAGTCCGATTTTACCAGTGTCTAAGAAAGAAGAGAATGCAATTCCCTTTCGTTTTATTATTGATTTACATGCTGTCAACAAGATTGTTGCACCACATTTTCCTATTGTGCCTGATGTAACAACAATATTAACAATGATTCCAGCTTCTGCTACTCATTTTAGTGTCGTAGATCTTAAGAATGCCTTCTTTACCATTCCTATACACAAAGATAGCAAATATTTGTTCGCGTTCACCCTAGGGGGACGCTTGTTTACATTCGCCCGTGTGCCACAAGGGTACACGGAGAGTCCGAGTATCTACAGTAGGGCTTTGAAAGAGCAGCTTGATGCACTTGAGTTGCCTACTACTTGTATATTGCTTCAGTATGTCAATGACCTTCTTTTAGCTGCAGACTCAGAAAGTGCCTGTAAGGTGGGCACCGTGTTGTTGCTTATTCACCTAGCAAAGCATGGACATAAAGCTTCACTGAAAAAGTTTCAATATTGTCGACAGGAGGTCGCCTATTTAGGCTATCTCCTGTCAAAGGAGGCAAGAAGATTGACGCCTGAACGGATTAAAATCATTTCTAGCACGTCTGTCCCAAATACACAGAAGGAAGTCAGAGCCTTGATAGGAATGGCTTCTTAGTGTAGGCAGTGGATCCCAAACTTCTCACTAGTGATCAAACCAATGTTGGCTTTGACAAAGAAGGGCATTTCTTTGCCATTGCCATGGAACTTGGAACACCAGAAAGCTGTTGATCTGCTCAAGACTGCACTGTGTTCAGCACCAGTTTTGGGCACACCAAATTATGAAAAGGCCTTCAAGTTGTATATGCATGAACGTAATGGATGTGCTTTGGCTGTATTAACGCAGGAACATGGGGGGAAGAATATTCTGTGCGGTTACTTTTCCTCCACCCTTGATCCTGTTGCATGCACTTTGCCGAGATGTCTGAGAGCTATCACTGATGCTGCTGCGTCTGTAAAACAGAGCGAAGGTATGGTCCTAGGCCATGCTTTAACCTTGTTGTACCTCACTCTGTAGACGTTCTATTAAATAGAACGCAAACACAACATCTCACTTTTACCGAGATACAAATTGATCTTGTTTGCACCGCATATTAAAATTAAGAGATGTTGTGTACTGAATCCGGCTGAATTATTACCTCTTGCGCAAGACATTGCTTGCAGTGACGAAATATCACATGACTGCCTTTATGCCACAGAACAAGAAACTAAAGGCAGGATTGATTTGAAAGATACACCTTTGAACGATCCACAAGGGGAGCTGTTTTGCGATGGCACCTGTTTCAAACGTCCGGATGGTACATCCACTGCTGCTTATGCCAGCACTACACTCAGCACGATTGTGGAAACCAAAAGAATTTTGCATAACTCCGCGCAGGCCGCAGAGATTATTGCATTGACTCGAGCTTGTGAACTTTCCAAAGGGCTTAGAGTAAACATATATACTGATAGTCAGTATTCTCTTGGGGTAGTTCACAACTTAGACTTTGGGCAGAATGAGGTTTCTTGACCTCACATGGAACGAAGATTCAATATGGCACCTTGATAGTTCAGCTACTCTCAGCGCTTGCACTTCCCACTCAGCTAGCAAATATGAAGTGCGCGGCACATCAGAAAATCATAAATGATGTAGGAAAAGGCAACGCTTTTGCTGACCAGATAGCTAAACAGACTGCTACTGATCACTATTCAGATATGTACACAACAAGGGAAGCCACAAATATCTGTACTATAGACGAAGGAATTGATTCTATAAAAAATATCCAAGTCGATGCCACTCTAGAGGAAACTAAAGAATGGGCTGAGGGCTTGGCGAGGTTGGATGATGATGGGTGTTGGGTGGATAACCTGGAGGCAAAATGGATGCTCCCAGACGCGTACATCACTATGATGGTTTCAATGGCTCATGGTCCCACTCACATATGCGCTAGGAAACTTTGCAAAATGTTAGAAACTGTCTGGGTAAATGTTAACATCCCAAAAACTGCTGAGCGTTTTGTCCAGAGTTGCATGGTCTGTCTACAGCACAATATGGGGAAGGGTATGTCGACACCAAGGGGTTGTTTTGGTCCACCTTCTGTCCCTTTCGAGGTGATTCACTTTGACTTTATTGAAATGGAGCGTTGTAATAATCTGAAATATGTTCTGGTTGTTATTTGTGCTTTTAGTAAATGGGTCGAAGCCTTCCCTGTAAAAGATGCCACAGCAATGACAACGGCGAAAACCATGCTTAAGGAATATTTTCCTAGGTTTGGTTTGCCGAGGGTCATCTGGTCGGACAATGGTCCACATTTTATCGCTGCTGTAATTCTACAAATATGTGCGGGATTACAGATTGATAAACGGTTCCATTTGGCCAGACATGGTGAGAGTGCTGAATTGGTAGAACGACACAATGGAATCTTGAAAAACAAACTCACTGAGACGTGTGCCGGCACCAATTTGAAATGGCCAGACGCTCGATGCGAACGACCCCACAGACTAGGACTGGGCTCTCCCCTTATGAGGTGGTAATGGTTAGGCCAGCTAACATTTGGAATCTTCCTAAACCAAGGGCTTTGAGGGATATAGAGCATGTACTTCTTTCTGAATATTGTGACCGGTTGACAAAAAATCTGTATTTGATTCATCAACAGGTACGAGAAGCCCTCCCAACTAAATACGAGGGGCCAGCTCATAGCATCAGACCTGGCGACTGGGTGCTAACCAAAGCATTTGAGAGAGCATCCTGTCTCGCACCGAGGTGGAGAGGGCCCCATCAGGTCCTATTGGCCACACTGACGGCCGTACGAGTAGCTGGAAAGAAACACTGTATCCACGCTTTGCATGTCAAGAGGATACCTTTCCCTTTGCCACATGACGAAGAAGATAAGGAGAAACTTACTTGCTCTGTTCCCGGCGATCTTCCAGCATTGAGCAGCACCGAGAGTGCTTCGGAGACACTCTGTGAGCCCGCGAGGCCTGGGGAAACTGCTGCTTCTTCTCCACACTCTTCTACAGATCCTTTTCCATCTTTGTCTGGTTCTGTTGCAAATTCATCACTTCCATCAGGGAGCAACGACGCACTGTTCGCAGACCACACAGTACCAGGAATCACAAGGTACAATCTGCGTCCACGGAGCTAGACTTACTGCACGGTTCGGCTGTGCCCATAAGGAAAATAATCACAGAGCTTGTCCTTTGTCACTCGCTGCACTGAAGGAAAGTAGGTGGCTGGAGATAGGGAAAGACTAAGAAAACGCGTGATCAGGAGATCACCAGCAAAAGGACTACAGCGTTTTCACAGGAACTTATCGATCAAATACATGGTCTTTTAAAACGTGTTGTTTTCTTGTAATTGCGTTAACCAGTTTCACAATATATGCTGCCTTAGGATTTTGGTATATGGAAGAAGTACGCCCACTTGAAACATTCTTGCCTACTGAGAATGTTCCTACTGTATCTACACCTTTCATACACCTGCACACTCTATCTCCTAGAGACTCTCAACATAGACAGAGCTATCACAATAATACACTACTGCTTATAATGAACGCAACTCATGCCATTTTGAACAGGACTAACTGCTGGATTTGCTCCCATTTACCACAACATGGGGAAAAAGGGTTGGGCTTGTATATTCATCCTTTGCCTTTAACTACGGCATGTTATGCTTCTCTATGGGTGCTATTCTTTGGCCGATGGAATGATAGCATCTCGGGGAACCTTGGTGGGACGAATTTAAATGAATTTGAAAGGCGAGTCCTATCGCCTCTGGGATGCTCACTCTTCGCAAATAGGAGAAAGCTTAATGTTGCTTCTATTAGGCCTTCTGATGGACTGTCCCGACCTTTTCAATCTCTGATTTCTTTTAAGATGGCTCCTATAGGCAATAGGGATGCCACGCCACCTTCTTACACTGCTAACATAGCCCCAACTCAGTTTATTTCTGCATACAAAGGAATGGTACTCAGTTAATGGGTGATTTCAAGGGTTGCACTAGTGTTGCAAACTTGACCAGTGAGGACAGACCTTTGTATGTAGGTGAACCTGTCTACTTCATTTGCGGTAATGAAGTTTATCCATGGCTACCTAGGGATTGGCAGGGAACCTGTTATTTGGGAATTCTGTTACCATGGGTATATGTAGCCAGTACCACTGAAATCTCTAGGGCTCGTCCTAGGCGAGACGAGAACAGCGATACTCTGTCACAAGTTCTGGGCGATGTAGCGAAATCCTTTGTACCTTTTTTGGGGGCAGATTATGAATTCGAGGATATCAGGAGACTAGCAAGAGTCCTGGAGAAAACCATCAACCGGACCACTGACATACTCTATAACATGACTCTAGAGCAAGAAGCAATTAGATAAGTGGCGCTACAAAACCAGATGGTATTAGACATCATCTTGGCTGAGCGTAGTATGGAGTATGCAAATTAGTGGCATCAGCTTGCTGTGTTTTCGCACCAGATTCCTCCCCAACCATCTTTAAGGCAATACAAAATCTGCACACCCTGAGTTCAGAAGTACATGTTCCCAAGGGAAATTGGGATCTTAGTACTTGGTTCTAGGAATTCTTACGATCTTGGGGATGGAAGCTTCTCTCTGTCTTATTGATAATCCTTGGTATTCTGTTGTTCTGTTGTTGCTGTATACAATGTCTTCCTGCCATATGTTCAGTGTTAGGGGGATGTTGTGCACAGACTATGGGAACGTTAAAACCAAAAGTACACGCACCGGAAAGAATGACCAATGAATTTGTGATGAAGGAAAGTTCCGCCACAGATTTTATGGCGATTGATATATCTGATGAATGTGATTCAGGTTGTATGGACATTGAGACGTGGAGTTACTCGTAAAGTGACTAGTTTTTAGTTTAGCACTTGGCTTAGGCCAAAAGGAGGGTTTTTTAAATGGAAATCATATTCTGCCTCCTTTTGATTTATATTGGGCTAAGCTTAGTCGCTCTATGAACAAAACCATGTGGCAAAATTCCGATTTTGGATCGACTTTGCCGCCATTTTCAGAATCATCTGCCATTTTGATTTCTGTTCATATGTTTTCTGTCCTAAATGGTGGACTGTCTTTTTAACTTGCGACCAAGCCTGTCAACCTTTGAGTTCTGTTAATGGTTAGACTGTCCAAGAGCCGACTGTTTAGACTAGGTAATGAGGCCTTGTACTGAACATGAACTGTTGTCCTAGCTTTGTCTGCTCTCACAAGATTAATCCGCGAATACACATCTCGGACAATGAAGTGCAAACGTCAAGTGTGGACACAGGCTGAACTCAGTTGTAACATAGTTGTAAAAGATGCTTGTTGTAGGATTTGAGGGCAAACGTTGTCATTGTATCGCCGCGGAAATACAAACATGTATAATCCTTTGTAAAATATTATGTGACCCGAATGTGAACTAGGCACGAACTCTAGACCGCAGATTATTAACATGAAGAGGGGCTGGACAATATTATTCAGAAATGTATAAAAACACAAGTGTTTAGATGTCCAGCACTCTCTCTCCTCTCTTCGATGGGCTGGTACTCATTGCGGGGTGTTGAGAGCCAGATGGCTATCTGTGTTTCTTTGTAAACTGTGCAGAATAAAAGATCTGTGAATCTTTTCAGCCCGTGATTGGTGTATTTCCTTTTGTGGTACTCAGCCTCGATATTTCCTCGTTTTTACAGCACCATCGGAAAGTTAGTGTGAAAGAGCTTCTCCCGAAGTTCCTGCGCAGTTAGAGATTGGCAATGTTCACAGTGGGGCTTAAGGAATAAGACATGTCTATTTAACAGAGATGTGCATTCGATAAGTAGATGTTCTAATGTCTCTTTGTGATCCTGGTGGCAGCTAAAATGGCAGTAGTTCTCAGATTCTGAGATTTGCTTACGCCGAGCTTGGATTTGCTTGGTCTTGCATAAGTTCAAGCGATATCGTAGAATTACGTGCATACGTTTCGGATCCGGACACTTGAGTAAGTATGGCTCGGTGTTGCGGAACCTCTTCTTAATTAATGGATTTTCTTTAAAGACACAATAGGTTTTGCACTGTTCTATTGTTCTTGTCCAATCTAATCAACAAAGTTTGTACTTAGCTTATGTCTGATTTGATATCAAGAGCTCTACTTTGATTTTTGCTGCATCCATTACAGTGATCACATGAGATCTCCATTTTCGTGTGAACTCTTGTTTAGAAGTGAGCATATATCTGGACGTTTTGTCCAAGAGTAGTTAAGAATTGTAGGCCATCAAAGCTTTCTGTATAAATTCAAGATTTTCCAAGAATACATTGTGAATAGAGATGGCAAACCCAATTCAAATCTTAGTGCACACACAGGTTGACATTTTGAGAGGCCTAAAACTCTTTTCCAATATTGCCCTCTATCTTTGTCCAGGATTGCTCACTTTTAGGCGAATAGATTAGATTAGATTATTTCTTAAACGCAACCAAAAAGATGGCCTGGAGGCATACGGGCACAAAGAGTCGAACATACATGCACACCCAGAAGTGACACCAGTTATTTAAAAAGGGGCGTCTTGAGTTTATTTTTAAACTCCTTAATTGTCCTGCAATTCCTTATCACTGGAGGTAGTGCATTCCATTTGATGGGAGCACTCGACCAAAGAGCGCCCTTTCTCACAAATTCCAACAAAGTTTTTGGCACCTGTAGGTCCCTGTTTCCATTGGAACAAAGTGAGCGCAGCTTCTGTTTGATTTTTAATCTATTAGCAATGTATGGTGGGGCGTTACCGGAAAGTGCTTTTTATGTCATAGTGAGTAGTCTAAACTCCACTCGTTCTTCAAATGGCAGCCAGTGCCATTTTCTTCATACCTCAGAAACGTGTGCAAATTTACTTAGGTCCATTGCGCTGTTCTACACTACTTGCAGTTTTTTTTTACTTCGGCCTTATTTATGCCAATAAGGAGGGAGCCGCAATAATCTATTTTTGCGGATATAATGACCCTGGCAATAGTTTCACAACCGGCCTGAGAAAGGAAAGGTCATATGTGTGCTAACAGCCTAACATAGTAAGCTGATGATGACAACAGGTTATTCACATGGGCTGACATGCTCAGAGATTGATTGAATGTAATGCCCAGAATTTTTATTTTTTCTTTCACCTGAATAACATGTTCTGCAATTCTAAAGGATTGGTATTCTGGTGCCAGGTTGGTGAGTTTGGGTTTGGAGCCGACCAGCAAAAGCTGTGTTTTTCCATGGTTGAAAGCCATGCCATTGGCGTCCATCCAATCGTGAATAAAATCATAGATTTCTGCCACCAGTAATGCATCCTTCTCATAATTCCCTGACAGAGTGATGAGGCACTGAGAATCATCTGCGTAGTTAGAAAAGCAGATATTATTTTTTCCAGCTTGTCAAAAAAAGGGACCGTAAATAAGTTATACAAAATTGGTGATAGTGCAGCTCCCTATGGGATACCATAGAGCATTGCTACTGGGTCTGCCTCCACTTGTTTACTGCAAACGCATATTGTCCTAGAGCCTAGAAAAGACTGCATCCAATTTCGTCCATTAGGGCAGAAATTAGCTCTTTTCTCCAGTCTCTCCAAAAGGAGCTGGTGGTCGACCAACTCGAATGCCGCTGAAAGGTCCAAGGACAACAGTAGCATGGTGGATCCTTCGTTCATTTTTTCCATCATATTGGATTTGAGCTCTAGTAGAGCTGACTCCGCACTATACCCTGGCCGAAAGCCAGATTGCCCATTATTCAAAATAGGATGTTCCTTAATATAGATTGCCAGCTGTTCATATGCTACTCTATATCATAATTTTCAGGAGGTTTAGTTTCAGCCCAATATAGAACAATTGCTGTGGCTTTTTGTAAATAAAAAGTGATAATACTGGAACAGGAGAATTTCCCAAATTTCCCTTGTATTACTAGAGCCTGTGAGGTGGGCGTTCGAATTTTAGCTTGTAGATAATTTAATAGGTTGATCTGCAGCATTATTGTTGACCTTGATTCCTAAATATTTGTATTGGTCTATTACTTCTATTCTAATTCCGTCCAACCACCATTGGTAATTACAGGCCTTTCTCAACTTCTTCGAATAGCAGCATAGGACTTTTGTCTTTTCGACATTGATTTCAAGGACGTTTGTGGCAGCATATCTCTCAAGTGCAGTCAGAAGTTTTTGAAGACCTATTGGTGGCTTTGATATAAGAACAAGGTCATCTGCCTACAGAAGCCAAGCAGTAGTTTAATCACTGAGTAGCGGAGAATCAGATGGAATTGTCCAGAGAATATTCCCCCTTTCAGCTATGAAAAAGTTAAATATGGTTGAAGCCAGAACGCATCCCTGTTTTAGCCCACGAAAGGTAAATATTGGGGCTGAAAGTGTTCCTTCCTTTGTTAATCTGACACGAATAGAAGTGTCTGTATGCAATTGAGCAATTAAGGTTAACAAAGTCGGCTGGCAAGCAGAACACAATAGTTTGAGGAGCATGAAGGCCCTACTTACTGAATCAAAAGCAGATTTAAAATCTACATATGCCATGTAGATAGATTGTTGAGAATTCAGAATTTGCTGCTATATCGCTGTTATATCAGTAAGTTGATGCACGTTCCAATCCCAGGGATGAAGCCCATTTGATTTGGATCAAATAACTTGTTCGGGTTAATCCACTTGTTAAGATTTCTCAGAATTAGTCTCGAAAAGAGTTTGCCCAGAACGTCGAGCAATGCAATGGGTCTATAGCTCGTAGGAAGCTGACAATTTCCTTTCTTGAAAATGGGCGCTATGACTGATTTACGCCAAGATGCTGGAATTTGTTGAGAGTCTATCACTTCTTGAAATATTAGTTGTAAAATGTGGGCCCATTGCTCAGGATTGGCCTTGAAAACCTGATCTGTGAGGCCATCAGGGCCCTGGGCTCTTGAAAGACTTAGTTTGGATATATAATATTCTATATCGTCTAAGTCATATAAAGTTCTAGTTGTAAAGAGCCACACATTTTTATTACATTCTGATCTTTGCTAGAGTAGAGTTCAGTGAAGTGATCGACCCAAGTTTGTTCAGATATCGCGTTTGTTTGCAGCAACAGTTGGGATGTCAGTGAAGCCCTATTGAGCAGATACCACATAGCTCCTGAATTTTTAGAGGTAAGTGCTCACAGAATAGCTTCTCCATCTTGTTGATATAGGTGTGATTTTCTAGATGTTATCCAATTTTTGTATTTTAACTTCAACTTTTTGATTTGCGTTTCTTGGTCTAAAGGTTTGGATACCCTAATGGACCTTATTGCTCTGCGAAGAAGAGATTTTCGCAGTTTGAGTTCCGGGTCATATTGATGTTTATGTCTGAATATTGGTTTCTTAGATCTTGGCTGGACCTTAGTAAAAAGTTGTAGAGCTGATAAATAAAGACCGTCTTTTTGGAATTTCAGGGATTTTATGGTCAGTGTTAGATCTTATGCAATGATAAAGATCATAAAGATGGTCTGTAGTCCAATGCAAACGATTACCACCGCTGTTTACAGTTAATCATCTGCATGGGTATACATTTTCCCAGGCCTAGTTACAATCCACTTCCATGAGAGTGTAAACTGAACATGATCGCTAATAGTCTGTTCCTTAATCGGAAATTATCAATGAGCAGGAACATGTTACGGTCAGTGAATATATAAACAATAGCATGCTGATGTGGACGGAGCCATGTCAGTTGAGCTGGAGAGTCACCCTGTATGGCTCCATTAAGCATCAGCAATTGCCTATTTGCCATCAGATTACACCACCTGTGAGCTAAGTGTGTGTGCTGTTGGTCTTTGGTGGATAAGCAATGCAGGTTTAGGTCGCCTACAATAAATGTAGCTATGAAAGTTAATTCTCAGGTGATTGAATCAAGCACCAGTCTATGTCCTCAAAAAAGGTATCATCATTGATGGCAATGTGGTTCCAATAGATATTGACTAATGCAATAGATTGAGAGTGAATGGATATCTTGACCAACTGGATAAAATGGTTTGGTTCGGCCCATTTCATTAAACTTATCCCAGAGGAATTTTAGTTGCTACAAGTAATCCCACCATTGGTCTTCCTCTAGCTTGAGTTAATGCAGATGTCATCAGAATGGTATAGTCATTCCACACAGGGGTAGCCACAAACCAAGTTTCCTGTAAAGCTATGATATTAAACTTCTCTAGATCATTGTATTCGTTATTAATTAAATGTCTGGGACCACGGGTGTTCCAAGAAATTAATTTGAATGTCTGTGTTAGTTCCTTTGCTAATGGCTATGAATCACATGTGCTTCATGAGTGATTGTTCTGTCGATTATAGTTAGGACTGAGTCCTACTTGTTTGTATGTGGAGTTTATGAAACACAATTTACTAGAACCTTGAACTGTGTTTCTAGGTTGAAAGGAACTATTAGAATCTTGAGTCGTCTTCAAGGTGGTATTATATTTCTCATCGGATTCATAGGACAGAGTGAAGCCTAGATCAAATATCGGTTGTCTGGCTTGCCATATCAAATAAAGGATCGGACCTGATCAAATCCACAGTCTTGCGCAGGTTAGACTTTACTCATCAAGAAATTCCACTTGATCTACGTCAACTGACGATAAATCTTCCAAACTCAGTACATCAGAAAAGATGTTGAATACCGACGTTCGATTAAGGTCATACTTATCTTTGGAGTCCACTCTGCATTGAATTATCAAGGTGTGAAAGTGTTGAGCATTGTTCGGTCAAATATCAGATTTCTTGATTTTAGTCATGGGTTTCTGAGGCAAGTTAGGCTTGCTTGTAGATGTATATGATTGAGGATGTTCATGCTCAAGTGACTGGAGAATAGCTCTAGCTTGTGAATCAGAAGATTATGCGGCAAATACAGGACAAGAAAAGTATTGGTGAATTGATTTTTCTATTTCAGCTAATCTTTTCGCAAGAGTCGAGGGCTCCTGTCTGTCATTGGAGGATTTTGAATTTGAAGATTGGGAATCGTCATTTGCAAGGAGAGGTGCTTGGGATGAATTTGGAGGCTGAGTTTTCTGAAACTCAATTTCGTTTAAGAGTTAATCTAGAGGTTCTTGTACAGTTTCTGGACCAGGAGTCTGAATTTTGGTTCTTTTAGATGTCTCAAGTTGTCTCAACGTCTTTGTGTATTTTTTGGTAATGGTGGCACTCACATCTATTACTCGGTCCTTTGGTTTGGTTAGATTTTTTAGGAATTGTTTGGAAGCTGCCTGGTTTATCAAGGTAGCAGAGTTAATATTTTTACTTTTCATCGCCTGAGGTAAAGGGATACCTTTATTGCTAGAAGTTCTTTTAGACTTGGACACAATCATAAAATCGTCCCTTGCATCTACTAGCACTATGGCTTTCTTTTGTGTTGATTTCTTGGACTTTATTTGATTAGCGTTATCAGAGGACACTTTAGGAGGTCCAAGGGAGTTATGTTGACTATCACTAATGTGTACACATGTTGTCTCTCCGGGTGCTATGCCAGAATCAAGTCTAGAACATGGAGATTGCATGTGTGAAGGAACATTCAAGGTGGGTCGTGCAATGTTTACTTGTAACTGAGTTTTCTTAGACTTGGTAGGTTGGCATGCACAGTTTCTCAAGGAGCAAATCGGAAGTACTGTTTGACATTCCAATTGTGAGTCTCTGCAAGGTTTGGAAGTTACTATACATTGTTCTAAGGCATAGTTTGCATTGAGTTGCTGCTTAAATGTATTATTTAAGAGTTCGGTTTGTGTATTTAACCTAACATCAATGGTTTCATACAATTGTGATAGGGATGAAAGAGCCAGCTTCATGGCTGTTAAGGTGGGCTATAGTAATGCAATCAGTGGGGATGTAGAGGAAGAGGAAGGCACATGCAGTTCATTCGAGATGGATTCTCTTGCAGGATAAGGCTGGGAGAAAGATATCGACAGAGCTGATGAATTGTGTGCAGTATTTGCAAACATTATCAGAGACTGTGATAAACTACAATGGTGAGATCCGTTTAATTTGTCGTGCCAGCACTTATCAGGAGTCAAAGGGGCAACAGATGAAGATGGGAGTGTGTTTGTAACAGTATCAATGTGTCCAACTGCAGGAGAGGTAACTTTGTTTTTTGAGAGTGAATCAATAATTATCAAATAATCGGTGACTGCAGGGGATGAAGTAATTGGAAGTGATTCAACAGAAACAGTTGACATGGGCAAAGTACCTAGCTGACCATCAGAAGGACTATGGACTTTTGAAAAGCACTCGTTGTCGCACAAGGACAGTTTCCATGGTATTGTCACTGATATTCGTCTGCGATGATAAGAAAGGATTTAGATTAGAATTTCCCAAATGCGTTGTTGGTAATACATTAGAAGTCGCATTGCTGAGATGCGGTCTATTAGGTTCAACTAAATAGAAGGAGCGTATGTCCGCCGTGGCATTGCACGCCCCAATTTTAATTGGGGGCACACAGTCTTTGTTAAAGCGTGTTGCGTGATTCACTCTAAGAGTAGTGCGTTTTAACTGCTCAAAGAGATTCAGTGTATCCAGTTTCGATGGCATCTCCGTCTTCACAGTGTATGAAATAGACCTATAACTCTTCCGCACATAACCAAAGACCATAGTGAATTCGAGTGTCAGAATTGCAATCACAGCTTGTGTGGAAAAAAAAACAACTGCCAGTTTTTAAAATGCTACAAACTTCTGTTTGGAAATAATTGTAATGATGTACAAGTTGTATATATTGACTCACAACAAGAACATGAATATATCGTTGTGGCGCACCTCGCCTACAACAGCCACAAACAGCCCTTTACAGTAGGGCTTCACAACAGCGCGCATGCAATTGCGCGTGCACAGCAGATATTATGGTGTTGTGGGTAAGGTGGGGGGGTTTGTCCACTTGGAAAATATTCGCTGAAAAGCACCATTGAAAATGAGTATAAGCAGATCAGGAATCACAGCCACAAACAGCCCTTTCCAACAGGGCTTCACAACATTTCTTAAGCTTTCGTTAAAAACATTTAGAAGATTAGAGGTGTCACTGTTTTGAGATTTGTCCCACTAATGGGCTATGCTTGAGAGAAAAGTCGCCGAAATACTGGTTAATATAAGATTAGACCATTTGTGTGTGAACTTTCCCTGTGCGAATTTGGTGACCAGGTCTAAGGTTTGATTCAAATGGATATTGAAAGGGATCTCTGCTTGATCTAACCATGGGAGCAGTAATTGAAAAAAAATGTCCAGGTATTTAAGGCTATCAAAAGGACAGTCTAGAGTGTGACCATGTTAATGAGTAGGGGATGAAACCCTTTGAGTTAAGTCAAGCAAACTCATGGGCTCGATAACAGATGGGGTGTTTTAGCATCTGGTTTAACCAGCCGCCAGTTAAGATCACCCAGAACCATCATATGCGGGACAAGTGAAGATACTCAGTTTCCACATTCAATTATGCAGTGGGCAGTTTTGTCCAGAAGTCGATAGAACAAAACGAGATCCAATGACAAATGCGGTGTCCGGATCCATTTTACATGTAAGGCATACACCTTTTTCCTTCAGTTTGAATCTGTCATTATAGATAATGGTCACCCTTTACAGTGTAAGTGGGGAGAGTGCTTTCGATTACACATCCCTGTACTCCTGCAGAGCAGCAATCAATTTATCAAAATGGCCCTAGCCTGAAAACGGACCCAAAGCAGGGGGAAGAATGGAGATGTGCTGAAATGGGCCCTTGAGCTTTGATGGCTGTGCCTGGGTTTATCATAGGCCTCTCATGGGACAACTTAAACAAATCCATTCCTAATGTTGGCACAGAAGCACCTATTATGCAGCCTATTAAGCAGCCTCCTGCATTTGCAAATTATACGCGGATATGCACCCACCTTGGGCTCTGCAAGCAGCTTCCTTGCCAGGACTCCTTCCACCACAAACTCACACCGGTGCACATGGACTGAAGCTAAGCCGCTACTCTCGCAGGCACATCCGGGATCTCTTGCGCTGGCAACCCCAGCTCAGGCCTTTGCATTTATTAAACAGAAACATCTTAAACTAGAGCACAGAAGAGGTCGGAGCAGTCCTACCATCGTGTGCTTTACAGAAAAAGGTTTCAAGTGGAGAGGTCAGGTTGGAAGTGGGATCAAAGCAGGGGCCTCACTAGGGGATCTTTTGGGGTGGATGGGGTGTTATAGCCCCAGGTCTTTTTATTGTAGCCCCAGATAGAAGCTACAACAAAAGGGCTAGCTAGCCCCGAGTCCCGACCCTCCCGACGTTAGCATAGCCCCGGATCTTTTAGAAACCTAGCAACACCCCTGGATCAGAGTGAGGCATGAAACGAGGAAGGTACAGGTGAACCTAAACACCATTCAATATGTACAAATGATGCTAAACCTATTTAGGGGAGGGAGCATGAGAAGTATTATATCCGCCCTCCGCCCCGCTACGCGGTGACGTAGGGCGTCTTAATAAAAGCCCCTCCCCGACGCAAGGGAGGCAGTTCCAGGCATAGACTCCAGCAGCATGTGTCGTGTCTATCTTTCGCTCTGGCTGGAGCTGTGTCACTGAGGCCTACCTCCGAGGCCTACCACGTTCTGCCTCCATGCGGGGCCGGAACATAACACTGGCGACGAGGGAAATGGGACCCAGCACGAGCGCTCGGCGCCCAACCATCTCATTCCTCCTGCATCGCACGACCGACAACTTTTCCAGCGAGCCGATGGGACCGCTTTTCGACGCGTGGGCCTACCACACGCGCAAAGCGCACGTGCGTTCACGGCTGTAGACAGTGGAGAAGAGGCAGCAGCCGTATCCGCCAACGGGTTCATAGGTTGGCCTCAACAGGGACCGTCAGGGGACGACATCGCACGACATGGCGACCGGCACGTCCACCCCTGGGCCTAGCATGCCATCCAGAATCGCAGCGAATCTGCCAATCTCACCACCGCCAGCTCGCCTACAGAGCAAATCGAGCACGATGATTCAACCTTTCGATCCGTTCACGGATCCATCCTCGGTTGGCCCCCGCTGGCAGCTATGGCTCCAAAAATTTGAGATGGCTATGGAGTGCAAGGACGTACCCTCGTCTAGGAAGATGAGATCGCACCTACTTTTGAACGTGGGGGAAGAGGTGCTACGCATTTTCAATGCGCTAACATTCGCGGATGGCCTGGACATCTACCAACGATCGAAGGACGCGTTGACGGCTCACTTTCTCCCGCAACTCAATCCTGACTATGAGACATTCATATTCTGCACCACGTTTCAGGTGGAAGAGGAGACCTTGGATGCTTTTCACACCCGGCTCAGGAAGCTAGCAATGTCATGTGAGTTCACGGATGTTGAGCAAGAGATCCGGAGACAACTCATCAATGGCATCCATTCCGAGAAACTAAGGAGGTTGGTGCTGGGTGAGAGGGGCATCTCTTTGACGCTCATTCTGGAGCTGGGTCGTCAGAGGGAGCTAGCGCATGCCAGGGCCGCTAACATGGGTTTGACTCTGCACAAATTACAGCCGGCCCTCACGTCATCCATGGTGGCCCAGGTCACAAACAGACAATCCACAAGGGATGAATCCGGTGGTAACTATGCACCGCCCAGATGGCAGCCACGGCTCCCGGGGCCCACAGAGTGTGGATGGTGTGGTGGACCGCGTCACGGACGGCGAAATTGCCCGGCACAAGGCACAAAGTGCGGGGCATGTGGCAGGAAGGACCACTATGCAAAGGTGTGCCGTTCCTCAGGCGCTCCACTACCGCTTCCGCCGAACCCTCAGGAGAGGAGTGGTACAAAGAAGAAGAAACAGGGAGTCACGAGGCTCGTCGAAGCTAACAACTCGTCGACTGAGGAAGATGGAGATGACATCACAGGAACTCCACTAGACCCCAGCAGAGAGCAGCAGCCCAAAGGAAGGAAAGTCTACCTAGTGTCAGCCCTGGATCGAGGACGCGGCACGCAGAAGAAAGGGCTCCGGAGGCAAAAATGCCAGGTCACCCTCCAAAACCAGCAGATATGGATGACCATTGACACGGGAGCCTCGGTGAATGTCATGCCCACGTCCACTTTCAAGACATTGCAGCCGCAACCATCCCTCAAGAACACTGACACTCTCCTGACACTCTCCTGTTCACATATGGCTGCAAGAAGCCGCTACCGTTAGTTGGCAGATTCCGCATGATCCTCAGCCACGGCGAGAACAGGCTACCGTCAAAAGTCTGCGTAGTGAACACCGGGATCGAATGCCTTCTGAGCGGTGATGCAGCGGAGGACTTAGGGCTCGTACAGTTTGTCAATCAGATCGGGGAAGCCCAAGAGGTCGACATCCGGACCTGCTGAACGGGATTGGGTGCCTGAAGGGAAAGACAATTAAACTCCACATTGATAAGTCTGTCCAGCCAAGGGCCGTCAGACATCGGAGGACCCCATTCCACATGCGCGAGCAGGTGGAGCTTGAACTAAAAGCGCTGGAAGAAGCAGGTATCATCGAGGAGGTGACAGGGCCGACACCATGGGTGTCCCCAATGGTGGTCACACGAAAACCCAAATAACCGGGGAAGGTCTGCATTTGCATAGACATGCGCCTCCCAAACACTGCCATCAAGAGTGCGCCATATCACACCAACCCTCAACGAGATTGTGGCTGATCTCACAGGATCCAGAGTCTTCTCAAAAGTTGATCTGAAAGCAGGGTACCATCAGCTGAAGCTACACAAGGACTCTCGGTACATAACGACTTTTTCTACACACTTGGGTCTGCGAAGATACAAGCGGCTAAGCTTCGGCATATCTTCGGCAGCTGAAGTCTTCCAACAGACCATCCAAGAAGTCATCCGGGACATCCCAGGTGTCCTCAATGTCAGTGACGACATCCTGATCCATGCCCAGGACAAAGGAGAACACTCGAGAAGGCTAAAGATGCTCTTGGACCGTTTGGAGGCTGTGGGCCTAACCATCCACAAGGAAAAATGCGAGTTTTTCAAGACGGAGATATCTTTTTTTGGCTACAGGTTCAGCAGCTCTGGCATCTCGCCGGACCCCCAGAAGGTCGCTGACATACAGGCCGCAAGTCCGCCCAAGACACCCACCGACGTCCGCAGTTTCCTGGGGATGGCCACGTACTGTGGAAGATTCATCCGAAACCTGGCCACGTTGTCGGAACCCCTTCGTGAACTCACAAAGCTCAACGCGAAGTGGGAGTAGGGAAAATCTTGCCAAGATGCCTTCGAGAGCATCAAAGAGTCGCTGTACGTAGAGACGAGAATGGCGTACTATGACACTGCTCTTCCGACGGAACTCTACGTGGACGCCAGCCCTGTCGGCCTGGGGGCCATCCTCATGCAGGTTACCAACAAAGGCGAGAAGAGACCCATCGCCTATGCGTCACATGCTCTCACAGCGACGGAGCAGAGGTACTCTCACATCGAGAAAGAGGCGATCGCGGTACTGTGGGGGTGCCGGCACTTCGCCCTGTATCTGTATGGCCGCAAGTTCACGGCGATTACAGACCACAAGCCCCTCTTACCCATTTTCATGGGCACTTCCTCGCACCCACCGGCCAGAATAGCCAAATGGCTGCTACACCTTCAGCAGTACAATTTTGAGCTCCTTTATCAACCGGGATGTGGCAACCCGGCAGACTTCCTCTCCAGGCACCCGAGAGCGGCAACGCCACAGGAAGTCCAGGTGGCCGAAGAGACCGAAGAACACATCTGCCAGGTGGTGCGGGCAATGAGGCCGAAAGCGGTCAGCATTGAGAACATCGCGGAGGAAACATGCAGTGACCCCTGCTGCAATTTGGTGAAAGATGCCATCATTTTGGGCGACTGGAGGTCATTTATGAAAAACATGCACAACAGGACGGAAGAGGCAAAGGCGTTCCTCACAGGAACATTCACCGTCCGCCAAGACTTGTCGATAACAGACCAGGGGCTGCTGCTTCGTGGAGATCGCATCGTCATTCTGCCAGGCCTGCACGACCGGATAGTGGCACTCGCCCATGAGGGCCACCAAGGGATGGCTCGAATGAAGGCTCGCATTCGACACCGAGTGTGGTTCCCTCGAATTGACGAAAAAGTTGAAAAACTTGTCAACACCTGCCTGCCGTGCCTCATAACCGGAGCCCCACCAGATCCTGAACCCATCCTATCGGCGGAACGAGGCTCTGGCAGGTGGGACGCAATAAGCATTGACTTCTGCAAACTACGAGAGGGCCTGTACCTCCTGGTGGCAATCGATAACTACTCCCTATACCCCAAAGTCGAGGTGGTCGAGTCCACGGCAGCGGAAGTGGTCATCCCGGCCATTGAGAAGATGTTCGCGACACATGGACTCGCAACCACGATCAAAAGTGACAATGGAGCACCCTTCCAAGGGGTGGAGTTCAAACAGTACTTGCAAGACCTGAACATCCGGTATCACCACATCATGCCCAGGTGGCCCCAGGCTAACAGCTATGTAGAACGATTCATGAGAACAATTAACAAAGTGTTGAGGCTGTCGAAGGCAAATGCCAGCCCGTGGAAGGTCGACCTCTATCGTTTCCTGAGGAACTACAGGGTCACCCCGCACTGCACAACAGGCGTTCCTCCAGCAGATCTCATGTTCGGCACCATCATCAAGTCGTCCATCCCACTTCACCCCAGCAGAGGACCGGACGAGCTGGACGAGGGGCGCACTGACAGAAGACGAAGGGACGCCAATGCCAACATGAGTGCCAAGAGGAGGTCGCGACCATCCGACCACCAGGTGGGCGACCAGGTGGTCATGTTACGTAACCTGACTAAGTCCAAAATGGATTCCCGCTACGAGACTCTCCCACGGACTGTCCGTGAGACACGAGGGACCATGATAACTGCAGAAAGGGGGCATCGTCAGGTGACGCGCTATGCGTCATGGTTCAAGGCGGTGCCGTGCAACCTCTGGACTGATGGGGACTGTCCCCAAGAAGATGAGGAGTCGCCGCGGATCGAGGACGGACCCGAGGATCACCAAGGCGAAGAAAATGCAGGTAACAGAACATGGGAGCAGGGGAGCGAACAGGACCTGGGTGAGCCGGAGGCGGAAGGTGAGCGATCTGATGAGACTTTAGAAACCACCTCACGGGGTGGAAGATATGGCCTGAGAGCTGCCACTCAGCCGCCATCTCGGCTCAAGGACTATGTGTGGTAGTGTGGACTTTGAAATTTGTAAATGGGAATTTGCGTTTGTATTTTGTTATACTCACGAATAGAAGCCTACTCGTGTGGGTGTGTTATGTTGTTGTGTTTTGTTTATAATAAAGAAGGAATGTTATATCCGCCCTCCGCCCCGCTACGCGGTGACGTAGGGCGTCTTAATAAAAGCCCCGCCCCCGCGCAAGAGAGGCAGTTCCGGGCGTGTGTCGTGTCTTTCTTTCGCTCTGGCTGGAGCTGCGTGACTGAGGCCTACCTCCGAGGCCTACCACGTTCTGCCTCCGTGCGGGGCCGGAACATAACAGGAAGGGTCAGTGCATTTGGACTTTTAAAGACGAGGAGATGCTGTTGGGGGACAGATTTCATTGCTGTCATTGTGATGATGGCGATGCTCACAGTTGGGCGGGACTCCCATTTTTACAGAGCCAACGTGCTGAACCGGCCTGCAGAGCCACGACTCTCCACTCGCGGCAGTATTTTGCTTCGAGAGTGCGCCAAGCAGAGGACGCGATGGAAGGATCACGTGTCCCCCACCATTACCTTCACAGTGGGGCTCCCCCTGCATTTCCAGGGGACATTGATTGGGCATCCAATTACTGAAGATGTCAAATGCCCTCAAAGGTCAAACATACATAATTCGCACGTCTCCCTTAAGTCAATAACGCAAATAACTGCATTACATCGTAATTGTTCCCAATACGAGGTGACTTAAATTTTCAATGATCGCTGGCGCAATGCTTGGTGTCTAATGTCCAATTAACGCTGTTGACAAATATACGTCGATTTTAAACACACTTGGATTGGTGCACGTGTCTGAGAGACAACGTCGTTTCGGAGCTTGCTTTAAGGAGGTTACAGTTGCCATTCTATTATATGTGCACGTCACTGTGTACACGCTTTATTATATCACGTATCCCTCTTTATCACTTGATGGACTATATTCTGTTCTGTGAAGGCAAACGGGTTGAAAATGTTGAATATTGCTTTTAACACCCTCTTTATGACCCGCATAGAGCCCTTCAGTGCTGCTGAAACAGACTAGTCTCCCCAGGAGGTTTAAAGTTGTATTTTGTGTTCCTACGGGTCAGAAGTCGGCTGTGGTTTTTCTATTGTGTTATTGAACCAACCAAAAGCACTGTACAAAGGGCAGTGTCATCGTGGCGTGTATAACCTTTTCACATGCATGACGCAGTAGCTAATATATGAAATTGCTAATGATTGGGATGGACCTAGAAACAGTAAATTGGGATAGCACAGCTCAGACTTTAAATACTTCTTCAGTGATTGCAATATTTTCGGATGTATACACTTAAACACTTCACACACGCAGGTGGTGCTGGAGCAATGTAGCTTTATGTCATAAAAAGCACGACCATTGATCGAGATTGGGCAGAGTAGTTGCACTAGATGAAATAGAAAGGGGACTTAATTTTTACCACACAAAAACATGGCTCCCTGTTTTCGATTTTTACTGTTCAATACAGATATATACATGAAAGTGCAACTTGAAATCCACTCTCGCTATGTTTACAAAAACTGAAAAATGACATGGAAGAGAACACACAGTAAGACCACTGTGAAAGCAGCAGTATGGAGCTGTCAGGACCAGGGACGTCATTTCACCAAAATGCCAGGGGTAGCGGAAGTGACATCACATGACCCTTGACCCCCTGATGACATCACAGGAAGTGATGTCATTTGACCCCGCCCTGAAGTGATATCGCGGGAAGCGATGGAACACAACCTTTCAGCGCTTTATATAGAAAAAATGTATACCCAATATCACCCAACCGGTGTTGGTACTCATTTATCGACCTCAGAAGGATGAAAGACTGAGTTGAGGCATTTAAGAACAGATTAAATCAGTGACTCGCCCCCCGAAGTGTGCCTGAAATAAACCTTTGATGAGTCTAGCAATTATTGTATCGAATTCCAGAAAGACACATTATTTGGTATTCCTATTCTTTCTTATTTAGGGTCAGTGCTGAAAGTGTTAGACTTGTGGCACTCCTGTTCTTATTTTTCTTCTTTTTTTTAAAGGGGCCTGAACAAGAAAGTCAGCCACTCCAGAAGTAAAGAGCCACATGGTGCTGGCCACAGCCCAGGAGCTTGAATAACCAAAAAAATAAATCAATAAATAAAACGTTTTTTTTAAGACAGTGGTCGCAAGGGAGACCACAGAGGTTGCAAGGGAGACCTCAGAGGTCGCAGTTGCGACCTCTGGCGACCCCTAAATGACGTCCCTGGTCAGGACTGTGCATTCCTCCAATTCTGCGGGTGACCCGCCATGCAGTCAGCCAGTGAGAAAATAAATCCAAACTGCATAGGGTAATTACCGCAAACGCAGTCCATTGGGGACAGAGATGTCTTTAACAAACCATGTTCCTCATTTGACGAACAGCGTGTTTTAGAGTATTATAGGTTCATCTGTAACAAATGTAAAAAGTCTTAGAGCCACCAGTTGAACATGATGTCAGAAAATTATCATATAAAGTATAAATAAACAAGATTGAATCTAATCAATACATACAACTATTTCAGCAGATAAATGAAAAATAGCCTCAAAAGACAACAACAAAAATAACATTTTAACACAAAAAATGTACATAAAACAAGAATTTTTGGTTAATCGGAAAGCACATATGGCATTAGCGCCTGGAAATGGTAGGTAACAATTACTTTAGGAAAAGACTATTTACACGGTGTTCATTGATAATTGAAAAGTATGGCTCAAACAGAGAGTTGACAATAGTTTCGGCAGAAGAGAATCTGTTGTTTCAGAGCCCAAGCCTTATTCAGGACAGAGAAAATTGAGATGGTCACACTCTGCTTCACTTGGATCATCACCCTCCACCTCCGTCTCCATTTGCTGCTTTGCCGAAAAAATGCTGGCAGCCTCACCGGTAGCATGGATTTATTTTCATGCTCTGGAATCCACCTGAAATGAACACCTGGTAAAAGCAGGTGGATTCCATAGGAATCCCTTCCAAGTGCCTCCTGAAATCAGTTTCTGCAGGAGACATTTACACCTTTCCACAAATTAAATAGAAAAGCGAAGAGTAAATGTGATTTCGCCAATGTTTTACCCTTCAAATTGCCATTACATGGAAAAATTGAATATCGCACAGAGCAGACCTCTTGTTTTAAAGTGCAAATGAAGGCGGCCTCCCCTCTGGACAATATAGTCTTGTATAGAACATGAGCCCTCTCCCTCGCCCATTAGAAAGGAGAGAAATATTTAACAGCTGAAGCAATCTGTGCCTAGCAACGCCATCTATCAAACTGCAAGACGCAAAGAACAAGGCTAACACAACAAAAAGATCTCAGAGATATATTAGCTCCTCGACAATTGCTTGGTGCATTTCTCATTGTTATTATCCTATCTGGCGCGTGCAGTTATTTATTGGAGGGCGTAGAATTGCATGGGGACACTTTATGGTGACATATCCCTCCATAGCGAGCCTAGAGACGTGGCACTGACAGAGTTCCGCGCAACGCTGGAGCGCACCAATTCCCCTTTCATCTTCTGAATTATAAATAAAGCTCATTTCATTCTATCTGTTATTTAAAAGGCGAAATGAGGATCGTAACTCAGTGCTCCGCATCAGCTGCAAACATCCATCTTCAACTTCAGTGTGGAGGCGGCCTTTCAGAATGACTGGCAGGCTGCGTGACTGACTACCTCGGCATTGCTGGCCTTTCAGGGGCCCCAGCCTGATGCATACCCTGCCCTGTCTCAAAAAACCCCAACCTGACGATGCCTTTGCCTTGATGAGCTTTTGCGGTCCTCTGTCAAAAATGAGACTGACCCTACCCCAGCCTTACCAATCTTTTTAGAAACAATTGACTTGGGCTACCCCTGTGGGGGAAGGGGTTTGGAAGCAAATGCCCAAACAGAGACGTCTTTATGAGAGGGCAAAATGGGCACGTGCCCTGGACCCCCACCATAGAGGGGGGCTGATAAGCCTGACTAAAATGGCACATGTCAGGCTATTTTATGGTGTGCTGCTGAGGCTCTGAACCTATTTATTGCATGGCTTTTGTTGACAAGTACATTCTGCTCTGATCAATTAATCGTGTAATGCTTTCTGTGTTCGTGATATAACTAGTTTGGGCGTTCACTACAGCAGAACTCCTGTAGCATTCTCACCTTTGTGTGGGGATTATATTGATCATGTGCAATAGTCAAAGTTGAACTGCATATTGATATATTTGCGTAACTTGATGCTCCAGAAGATAGGTTAGAGTGTTAAGCAATAATTGCAGGGATGTGTGTCCGTGTGCAAGATTACAATACCAATTCCAGCAAAATAGATTCAGCCTTTCATATGTCTGAAGTTGATAAGCCCACAGGTACATGTGCTTTGTTTCGTATCAAAATAGGTGCTTTAATCAATAGTGTGCCTGCACCAAATAGCGGTTGCTATTAAAACTAACATAGTATCATTATGGTCAATGTCTAGAAATCGGTTCCTTCAGATGAAGGGTTGAAAACCTAGGCAGCCACAACCAATGATGAGTATAAAGTGTGAGTCTGGAGAGGTGATTAGGTACGCAAATTCAAGACTGTGGAACCAAAACTTTCATACTTGAATCCTGGTTTGGCAGCAGATAATAGAGTGATCCTGGACAAATCCTTTTATATCAATGACAGTCTTAAGTGAAAAAGTTTGCCTTCTAATATGCTAGTGGTATTGTTAAGCCCATTACCTGAACCTTCTTTTTTATGTATTCCATTAGAGCGGAAGGGGTTATAGACAGAAGAGAGTGGATGAGATCATAGCAAACATATTTTATGGTCTGTTTTTTGACACAAAAATTGTTTGTTTTTTGGTACAATTCAAAGGTTCTTCAGCACATCGTGAACAACAACCCAGAAGCCTTTGGTTTGGGTATATGTAAAGCTTTAGAATACAAAAAAGAAAACCAGGTGAAATCTTTTAAGATCATATCCATTAGTGTGCTGATACTTGTACACTTCTGTTGATGATGGAGACAATGAAGCTAAAATCATCCTTCTTTTGCATAACATGCATCTATAAAATTTTGCTTGTAAACATTGTCATGTTGGGTTATCTGATGTGTGTACTTTCCAAGTCAGTTCTATAAAATAGGATTATTTTAGTTCATGAAAAGCAAAAATTAACAATTGCACCTTGCTTATGGTAAGGACCAGAAATACAGCGGTAAAGTGGACAAATAAAAAATTGGATGCAAATCCCAACTTCACCTCTTAATCCAATGTGTGATCCTGAGCAGATCATTTAATCTCGTATTGCCTAACGTGACGAAATTGCCAGTCCATAAACCTTTCAAAATTGTCAGCCCTTGAGGGATTTTGTTCTCAGGGTATGCTCTTCAAAAAATCCTCATTCATGGTTTGTTGCTTCATCGATAATAATAGTAAGCATTGATATATTGCACAGCACAGCCACTTTTTTCTTTTGCTCTCTTTTGGCAGCACTACTTGCAAACCATATCCCTCTTCTAATCTCTGTCTGCCTGGATACAGACACCTTCCTGGTAGCTTCTAATCTGTATCCATTATCTATGCTGTTGTATGTGTCGCTTTCACCTTGCTGCCAATGGGTGTCCTCTATCCGTGCTTGAGCACTTTTGCATTCTGTGAGGCAGCTAATCCAAGTCTTCTCTCTATTCTGGGTTTGTGCACCTTTTTATATGATCTGTGTCCCACATTTATGCAATGGACGGTATTCCTTTCACGTGGCTGCTATTGGTGAATACGTGTCCTGTCCCTATGCAAGAACACATTTAGCCTCGTTGTGCACTGCTCATGTTCCCTTGAAATGCTACGTGTTTATTATTCTAATTACAGCAAGAATGACGCGGGACAGGAGACTGAAGGAGAGTACCCATGCCTGTTTTGATCGCTCTGAGGCGGCATATCAAGCTATGGGTTATGATCGTGATGAGGGGCTGACACCTGTATACTGATTTGGACAGTTTCCGGATTTCGATGTGGGAATCGGGCGGCTTTGGCATAAGACTCATTGGAGTCCCTGGCCCATGAGGCAAAAGGATGAGTGTGCACATTATCTATTCAAACGTTGCAGATATTCTAAGCTAATTATACATATGTATAAGATCAAAGGCATGAAGTAAATCAATATCTACAGATAAGAACTTAAGGCATAACACTTCAAATTATTAAAAAAAATGTGCAGTTTTGAAATGTAAGTTTTAAACTTTAGGTTTTTTAAATAATTGCCCTAAACCTGCAGCAAGCATAAATCACCACTTCTGACGATGGCATAATTTGAATCTCATGGAGGAGAATTTCCTGTCACCCTTCCCTCATCTTACTCTCGCCCCCTTAAATCACACAAATTAGATTTAGAGGCTTCTAATGCCATTTCCATGGAAAATAATCCCAATATAAAAATACCCTCTCCTCACACCTGGCAATGTCAGTGATCCAGTTTGTGAAGTGAAGGCGGAGGGGTACGCATCCTTGTGTTAGAAAATCAAAAATGTTCCTATCTCGGGCGAGTGGACTGGCACCGTCTGTGGTATTAATTGATTGCATTGTTTTTCCGCCACAAAACTGCAGAATTCGAATGCAATGTTCACCTGAAATTAAATCACACACACAGACACATAGATCAGAAACGTATAACCCTCCAAGCACGGTGGGCGCAGTAATGTAGATATAGGTATATAAACGTCGCTTTTCAGACCCAAAACCGCAAGTAATTTTAGCCTGTATTTAAATCACATGCACATAGATTAGAAACGTATAACCCTCACAGCCGGGGGGTGGCGAGCGGGTTAATGTAGATATACATATATTCATATCGTTTTTCCATGCAACCTTTTACCTGGTACAATTACTTGTTTTTGATAATGGAGAAAATAAAATGTTTGAAATGGTCATCTATTGATTGAATCTGATTTTGTAAAGGCAAATTGAAAAGAGCTTTAATATACTGACCGATAAGCAGCATTGTGTTCGCAGACTGAAGTGCTGTTGAGAGTTGATGTTCATTGTTAGAAGCATTGTTAATGGGGCTGTTGTGTGGCTGAATGTGTTATTGAATTTAGCAAGATTGTCACAGGCAGGCCAAGTTTAACTGGGTGATTTAACCCATGCAATGTACATCTCCATGTGGGCCCTTGGACGTGTATTATTGGTACTGAGCTCATAAGAATTGAATGAGGGTGATGGGGGATTGGGTGCACATCTTGAACCACATTACCAGGACAGGACCAGGAATTGAATAAGCTTCATATTTTCTCATTTGCAATAGACGGATAGAAATGACATTTTGAATGGTCTTTGTTGATGGCAGTCATAGACTGTGAGGTGAGAGGATCAAGGCTCCCTTGCTTTTCAGATAGGTTCACGCTTTATAAATCCCATATAAGCATACATACAGAGGATAGTTCATTAGCGCCATGGCCCAGCCACCTCTCACTAAATAGATCATATTTGTTGACAAGCTTTTCCATCACTTTCCTGGGCATTTTCTTATTTCCCACCAGAATCTAGCAGGCTCATGGTCCCCTATAGAACTTGTCATTAGATGCCTCCTACTTCTATGCACTGTAATCACAGGTGGCGTTGCCACATTTAATGGAATTATGAAAGAATGAAAGGCTTAATTGTCCCTGTCAACACTCTAACCTCCACCCTGCATGTGGAACACAGAGGCCTGGGGCAAGCACTTTGCTTTCGGATCCAATTTGATGTTTTATAATGATAATAAGGTCATTTCTATTCGCCTACATCTGTACTCGCCAGTGTCCCTGCGAGCCATAACAGTGGCGTTGCAAAAGGTATGCACGTGAACTTATCAGTAGGGCAAACATTGCTCTAGTGTAAAAAACACATTCCTTGAAAGCATTTCTGCATCAGGGCAAAGCATTACAGCCGGGGAAATATTGCGCGGGTGCAAACCAAAAAAATTAATTAAAGGATGTTTTTTGCACTAGGGGAATGTTTGCTCTAGTTCTTATTTCATTTGCACCAATGCAAAGATGCTGTCTAGGATGCAGGTAGGGCATCTTCTGTGCACTGAGGGTCCTGGAAAAACAAGCAGAGGGTGTGGCAGCCTGTTGGCAAATTTGCAACTGAGGAAAACACAGAACGCACAGTACAGATGCAGGGGCAGAGAGATTTGGCAATGGTGACAGCTAACAGGGTCGAACTGGCCTATAGGACAATGCCCGAACCAAAAACACAAAATGCTACAGTGTGCCAGTTTTTTTATGGTTATAGTGGGCCACTTTTATGCCCCGTGAAGGCCAGTTTGATAAGTTACTTGACCATGTGGTTAGTAGTTTTGACCAGTGTTACTGAATACATATTCTTTAAAATGTTTGCTCTCTTCTTCCCGTACAGAAATGTTCATTTTGCAAAAGAAAAAAAAAACTCTAACTAAGAAGAGGCAAAAAGAGTGCAGCAGCGAAACTCACAGCAAAATGGGAACATTTCACTGTCCCATACAAGACACAGTCACACACATGGTACAATAATGCAGACACACTGAAAGAACGAACAGAACAGTGTATCCAACAAACACACACGGTGGTCGCTGGATGTATGTACACTATGGCCCGCACATGCAGCATAGACAAGCACACTGTGTTCACACATGTATGCAGGGCTCTAAGTGGGCAGGGGGTCTCTCTGGAGTTCAGCCCCAGGAAGGTCCAAACATTCCCGACCGGCTCTCCGATCGGATTTCAGTGAAAAGATGATAAGTGGACATGCTGCTCTTGACCAATAGATGTCACTATCTCCCTGTGTTTAGAATCACATCAACTGCTTCATATAGTTGGAGTTAGATTATTTGTTCTGTGATGCCCTAAAAGGAAAATATAATACAAAATAAATTATTTTATTTTGCAACATATTACATTAAAGTCTTGCATTTGAAATGATGGAATATGACTGCTCTATTCGCTGTAGATGACATTAGCGCTGCTCTGCTTCTGTAATAACATTCAGCACTGCAGAAGATAGCTCGGAAGTCTGGTGCTGGCAGCAGCCAGGGTTCCCGGTGCAACTCACTAGTTTAGCGGACAGGTGGGCATAAACAAGTAGGGCACTAAGCTGGCACACAAAGGACCTTGTTAAGTTGGGCACTCCCCCCTTTCCCTATTGCATGCAGCCAACTTGGAGGGCACTTACATGAATATCAGGCCACCAACTCACTAAGTCTTAAACACAAACTGGCACATGGCTGTGATTGGTAATGCACAGTCGTCATGGCCAATGAACTGCAAGGCCAACAAATGCGACAGAAAGGCGCTATACAAGACTACTTACATTCCTGGGGCATAGAGGCACCAGGGAGGTTATTTCACCAAAATGTCATGGGTAGCGGAAGTGACATCACACACCCCTTGATCTCTGATGACATCACAGGAAGTGATGTCATTTGACCCCATCCCGAAGTGACATCACGGGAAGCGATGGAACACAAAATTTCACCCCTTGACAAAACAGAAAGAGGCATCACATAGCAATGTTCCTAAGTACACTACTAAACATATGGGTACGATATCACTATAATGTGCTATACATTTCAAACAAGAATGGATCACCATATGTATCGTTAATATCAGTGTGTATGGGCCCATATTACCCAAATAACTGTGAATGCAAGCAGACGTCCAAGGCCAAATAATAATGATGTGTTATTATATAGCACTTATGCTGAAGTGCTTTATACAGAACAAATATACATACGATATCACCCAACCTGTGTTGGTATTCATTTATCGACCTCCAAAGGATGAAAGGCTGAGTTGAAGTGTTTAAGAACAGACTAAATCAGTGACTCACCGCCTGAAGTGTACCTGAAATAAACCTTTAATGAGTCTAGCAATTATTGTATAGAATTCCAGAAAGACAAATTATTTGTTATTCCTATTCTTTCTTATTTAGGGTCACAGCTCAAAGTGTTACACTTGTGGAACCCCCCTGATTTTTAAGAGGCCTGAACAAGGAAGCCAGCCACTCCAGAAACAAAGAGCCAAATGGCACTGGCCACAGCCAAGGAGCGTACATTTAAAAAAACTTTTTTAGGGGGAGCAAGGAAGACCTCAGGGGTCGCAAATGCAACCCCTGGCGACCCCTGGAGGACAACAACAGGACATTCATCAGCCAGCAGTGCCGCCAGAGGTCGAAGGGTAGGGACAGGCCACTGCCTAGCAAGAGTGCCTGTGCTAGGTGCTAACCTATACATGATCCTTCTGAGATATTTGACAGGCAACTTCATCAGTTCAGTAATAATTCTGCCCGCATTCTTCCATCACTTTACTGTAAGAAGGGAGCACTTTTACTCTATTTTCTGTGACTACATGGTCAAAATGTTCCACTTACATCTATTGAAACAGAGGAAATTGATAACAAGGATGATATGTTTAATGAAAAAGAAACACCTTTCTGTGCTGGGCTGCCATTGCGAGTGGGCCAGACAGATATGCAAATGCATATTTCTGGCCTTGGGAAGGCTACAGTGAGCTAAAAAGTGCTTGTAGACCCTCCAAAGTGGAAAGCATCCCATAGAACATTTTATTTGAGTCATGATCATTTTCAGTAGAGGGGTGCAGCGATTTTTTGTGAATTTTGTAAAACTTGGCGGTTTAACCCCAAGTTACTATGGGTAATCCAGATGTGGACCCTTTGCTCACTGTACCTTAAAGAGCCTCAGCTTCACTTCTCTGATGAGGCCCAACAAGGCTGAAACACGTGTCTGTGATTGCTGATGGTACTCTTGTTCTGAGGAGAATTGCCCGGCACTTTGGCGCTGAACTGACCTTGTGGGTGGGCCCAAACGGATATGCACATGGGTATTTCTCCTCTTTGAAAGGTATAGGGAGCTAAAATGTGGTCGTGGGCATGCCTGAGTGGGAAACATCCAGTAGTGCAGGTTATTTGGGCCATGTTCCTTCTCAGTAGAGGGGCTCCTACATTTCTGTGAATACTATGTTTTTTGATATGTTATTTTGATTGTGGTATTTGCAAATTGCACATCTGCCATGAGTAGTACACACATCATCCTCATTGAGCTGGTGGGAGTTGCATCTGCAACCCCAAACACGTTGACCCTGTGGGCAGTAGCAGAGGGGAGGGGCTGGCAGACAGCAATAGCTGGTAAACTGCCAACCAAAATTGGTGCAAGTGTGCCAGAAAATATCTGGGTCATGTGGCATCAGGGAGCAAAGGCTGGATTCTCATGAGTGCACTGAAGTGAACCAAGCATGATTTGGCTGCATCGAACACCTGAAGGACAAATGAGAGTTGTGCGTCAATTAATACTCCTCCAAAGTTTGTGGCTGGTGTGACAAAGATGTTTGCATAGGTGTTATTATTTTATGCAAATTGATGACATGCTTTCATAGTTTCTGAAGTTCATGTATGTGCAAAATGTATCTTTGTGGGCACAATGGAAACCACCTCGGTAGGGTGAGTAAATTTGTCCCTCTAAGTTTTCTTTACCAACCATACGGTGCTCCTGTAAATTTGGGCCAACGTAAACTGGGTAGACAAGGGGGGAATTGGGAGGCATGCAAAGGGGGGTTGCTGGCCTGGTGTGGATACAAGGGGGAGGGCGGCCTGGGAGGAGTGTGGTGCTATAATGACCTCAAATCACTTTGAGTCCCTGTCAGGAATAGAAGAACTTGACTCACTAGGTGCCCCAAATGAAGAATCCCGAATCCTCAAAAGGTCGGCTGTATCCGCCCTGCGAACCAATGAAGGGATCATTAAACCTGCAGGAAATGCATTCACGCTGCTTAGCGGGAACATAGCTGGAGCCATTGCTCAACTGGCAAGATTGGAGGTTATGACCCACCTGAAACGTTATGATATTATCCTATTACAGGAAACCTAGGTTCCATTTGTACTCTATGGGAGTGTGGACACGGGAGCACCATTGCTAACGGTGCGTCTACTGTGGCCGAAGTGCCCGGCAGTGTCAAACCTGTTGGGCACAGCGGCTCCAGCAGGCAGATTCAGAGTTTGCCGATCTGGAATCAAGGGTGACAGTGAGCTTACAGGCACCCTTGTTTCCGGACCGGCAAACTCCTAATGAGGCCCAGTGTTTATTGCTATAAAACAAGTGTTAGAGGAAATCCAGCCTACTGCTGCAAGATCGTATGCCAAATTAAGATCCTATTTCATGTTATCATGCTAAATACAGAATTGTGTCCACATGCCATCAAAAATCCATTGGCCTCAACTACCCAGAGCTGAATAAAGGTTATAAAGACTGGTGTAAATGTATTACTGCTGTCGTGATGCCTTTATTTATGCCCCAGGGCATTTTTGGGGCGTTTGAAGGCAGAGGGGTGACAAGGAAAGAGAGTTACATTTCTGCCTCCTTTTTCTCTTTGCTTCCAAAAACCACTTGGTTTTGTGCCAGCATGACATATTTATGCTGAGTAAGAGCAATGGATGCCTATGGATGCAAAATATAACTGCTGGACGCCATGTGTAAACGGCAGGTGGCGTTTACTCAATTTGCATTGTGAAGTTCCGCATTTACACTGAAAATTGCATGTAGCTGATGTGTTTGCACGAAAGTGTAAACGTAACGGGTCCCCTCCTTGCAATTTACGTAATGTTACAAAATGAGCTCCCATGACAGCCCGATTTAGATGACATTGTGACAATGGCAGGGATCTATCGTCTTTGGAAACTCCCCGCTATCATGTAATATTTTCTGGCAGAGTATCTGTGTTGATTGGATGCCAGCATGTATGCTGCCTGCTTTGTGCTATAAATAAGGAAAATTCTAACTGGGAGTGGTCAAACTATTGCCTTTGTAGGAATGTGGAATAGTCTATTGTTGAGTTTCGGTTGGGAAATGTCCTGTATCTGGAGGCAGAGATATTCAGCTGGACATGCTCATTCATCCTGAAGGAGTAGTTGCTTTCTGTCCACTACTTACTAGTCCATGGGCCTCATTACAAGTGTGGAGGTGTGGGGAGAAAACAGTGGGAATCCATTGGTTACTCTGTTGTCCCTGACACTGCTGCATTACCGCAACGGCCGTGCTACAACTTTGGTGGTGAGGTGGAGGATTTTCCTCCAGCAAAATGCTGCAGGTAAATCTTCCACCGTACCACCCAAAAACCTGCAAAATTGGCATAATTACCACCAGCAGTAATTCTGCTGAAATCCCCATGGAGTCCTGTGGACTCCAAAGAATGGGGACTTACAACACCTACCACCAATTATAATCCTATGGTAAATCTGTGGGACCAAGTGGCGGTAACAGTGATTCAGTTTGGCGGTATTTTAGCAGATTTACCACCAAACTACCACCAGACTTGTGAAGATGCCCCAAGTCCCTTCCTCTTTTCGACAGTTGGTGTCTTAATAGGCCATTTAGCTGGCAAATATGTATTTGTATTTAGAGATTGAATGCATACACTATACTGTACTCTGAGTCAGCCGGACCATTCCGCCGTGTTACCAAAGAGCGAACCAGTTGTCCTTCCCTTGTTTTATGATAGATCACGAGGTGTGTATGCTGGGGCATCAGATAGTTTAAGGGGGGAGGGGCAAGCTTATATCCACCAATTCTTCCTAGTGTTAATGTTTAACTGTCACAGGAATGTAGGAAACTGCCTCCCACACAATAGTCAGCTGAGGACGACCAAGAGCAGACACTGCCAGTCACTGATGGCTCGCTGTCTACCATAGAGAGGGTCACTTGCATCAGAAAGCTAAAGCATTCAGGTGAATGGCAAAATCAAGGGCTGAAAGAGGGCAAATATAATTCTAATAGGAAGAGCCCCAAATAATGGCCCTGCATGACCTAGATATCACCAGTCCCCTTTCTCTCTCTCTCTCTCTCTCTCTACGTCCTTCCGACTCTTCCTCTCCCCTTTCTCTCTCTATGCCTCCCTTCTCTTATCTTTTCCCTCTCTCATGTTTCTTTATCCCTCGCTAAAGTTAAACTGTCCTGTTTCCTCTCTCAGCCACTCATGTCTATTTCACAACCAATGTTTCTTCCTCACTCTCTCTCTCGCTTTCCCTTTCTCCCTCGTCCTCCCTTCCTCTCCTTTGACATCTCTCTCATCACTTTTCTTCCTCTCATCTCTAATTCTTTCCCTGCTGCATCTTCTCCTATTGCAGTTTTACTCAGTCTCCACTCCTTGCTTTTCACACCCTCTCAATCCCTGAATCTCCTTGTTCGCTCCCTGTTATCTACTTTTCTATCCCGAGCACTCTCTCTAACTCTCTTATAGACTCCCTTTCCATCTTTCTTTTCCCTTGGCAGCCTCTCATCTAGTTCCCTCGCCCCTTTGGACTCTATTTTTCCAGTCTCTCGCGCTCTCCTGCCTCTCTCTTTCTCAAGGCGTGTCTATCTCATCTCACTCTTCTTTTCCTTGCCCCCCATTGCAACTCTCTTGCTCCCTATTTATTCTCGTTCCCTCTCACTTACTTGTCGTAGCCACTCCCTCACTCTCTACTATAACAATCTGCCTTTCCTTTTTTCACCACCTTCCATCTCAGTGTCAATCATCCCCTCTCTTCCTTACTTAATTTCTTTCTCTGGCTCTCGCTCTTTTTTCTACTACTCTTTCTTCCGCTGCTTTTTAACCCATTACCTTGCATTCCTTTTCATTCCCTCTCTATCTTCTCTTCCTTGATGTCTCCTCTATCTTCCTCTTTCTTCATCTCTTTTCTTTCCCTTTCTCTCCAAGTCAGCTATCCTTTCTTTCCTTCTCTAATCTAGCCAGCCTCCCTCCCCATCGCTCCTCTGTTCTCTTCGCCCTCGCCTTCTCCTATCTTTACATTTGCCCCCCTCCCTCTCTTCCTTTGCCTTTCTCTCTGCCCCTTCCATTTGTCTCCATTGCTATAATATTTACATGGCATTGTTCATCATTCCACGCGTTATGGGTCCTGACAGTTCCTCTCAGGCTCCTTCATCTCTTTCAGTCACGCTTGCCTTTGATTGAGTGTTTTCCTTGCTTATTCCATGTTAAATAACTGTGAAAAATGGAATAGAAAGAGATAGGGAAAGAGCGACTCGGGATGACCGACATCCTCTGCAACTGCGCAGCAAGGGTCAGAGGGACGCAGACCACTCTCGTTGCCAACCAGAGGCATTGCTAACGAGGGATGGGGGGCTATAGCCCCGGCTCTGTTGGTTGTAGCCCCTGAGAGAAGCTCAGGGGCTGCAACCAAAAGGCTAGCTAGCCCTGAGTCCTGACAGTCCTGACATTAGCGTAGCCCCGGATCTTTTCCAGACCTAGCAACACCCTCGCTGCCAACCCAGCAGTGTGGGACAAAGGGGGCTACAGGGTAGGAGGGCTAGAACCAGCTTTGGATGCAATCTGCCTCGGGAACCTGCCTAACATCATATGAAGCCACAAGCCTCTCAGCTTCGCGCCTGGCTAGGGCCCTTTTCCATTAATTCTTTGGTCCTGGTAGAGGTCGCTGAGTTGTAGTTGGATCCGCAGTGTCCTCCAGGGGTCTACCCTGTCACTTCTACTTTATAATCTGTACATGGAGACACTGGGTGAGCTGGGCATCAATCTGTTGCCCTTTGCCAGGAGTACTCGACAATTCTACACAGGTTCTGTCCTAATCTCGGTCTTTGGAGGATCGAATTCACATGACAAGAGGAAGGTAAGTTCCCTTTGTTGGCCAGTAAACACTGTAAGCTTCTACAAGACATTCTTGGGACATGGCAACATCCCTGAGCCATCCATGGGCCTCTTATTAATCTAATAATCTAAACAGCCAATTTCCATCTATTTTCATTAAGGGCCAGAAACATATTTTTTCCCAGTTGGACTTCAGAGCTGTGTGCAACCATTGCTCCTGTCCCACGTGAACAATTCGAAGCCAGTTTTGGAAGCGTGTTTCTCTACAGCGGTTGTTGAATGCTACAGTTGCACTGGTGAGGTGCCCGGGCCCATGACGTTTAATCATTTCCCATCTTCTCTGCCCTTGCTCCCCTGTGTGCCCGTGGCCAGTTTAACCCCTTGAGTGCTACGGGCATGCACTTTTGCATAGGAGACCATTGCAAGTGGAAAATGCCTGCCAGCACGGACGCTGCATACCTGGCTCAAACATTGAGCTTTCAAATGGTTACAGGGGATTGAATACAAAATGGCTCCTGCTTTCCGAAGAAGGGAGTTTCAAAAGAACTGCTTCCTGTGATTTTTTTTATTTCCATTTGGTATCGGCTCCCAATGGATATCTGCGATTCAGGAAAGAGTTCAAATCTGTCAGTTTCACTGCCTTTGTGGAGAATGAACTACGTGGAGGATGACTCCACTTTTCAGAAGCACTTCGTAAGGTATGCAAGATTTCACTTTTAGCTGAAAACTCCAAATGAATACATTATAAAAGTGCACTGGAGTACCAAAAAGCAGTCACGTGGTGCCAGTAGAAGGTTACCCAGTTTTCATTCGTTGTTCACTGCTTCTCCTTGCATGAAAGCGCTGCTTGATAAGGAGGGAGAGCAGAAGAACAGCGGCTTGACATATAGCCCCGCCTTCTCCGAATGAGTTAACTCTTCTGGACCCGATTACCATGAATTGATCGAACGTGAAATGTCCCAGGTATAAAAAAACGAAAGTTATTTGACCGAAAATAACATTCGGTTTTCCCTCCCGCAGACATTTCTGGCAACCCACTTCCACCCACCCCCTTGCTTCCCTCTTGGTGGCACACCGCCCTGTGAGCCGCCGTCTCCTGCATCCCTCTGCGACGCCGGTTCCCCTGACTTACGTTTTTTTTAAACTTTATTTAATAGGGAGCCGGCGACACTTCCACAACCCCGATGAAATTATAGTGAAAAGGGTGCGGGGGACACCCCCGAAGCCACAGTGGCCCTTGTTCACTAAAATGACACCGAATGGGGGATTTATTTGAAATTTTCCGCTGTAGTAATTTTCGTAGAGCCGATTTTCGATTAAATCTCCCATTCGTTTTTTTTTTTTTTATCCGACATATTGGACGATTCCTTGTGGGACTATCCCATTCCTGCCCAAAAGCCAATTTGAAACTGGATGGGAGGGCTTATGTTTAGGAGTGGAGAGCTGAAGAGGTCACTGCAGTTTACCATCCTCCCCACTGTCAAAGAGGCGTCATAGGGTATGTTGTGAGCCAGAATATGTCTTCCGAGTCAGGCAGAATTGTGTGGTAAGATAGGTTAGTGAGGTTAGAGTTCGCTGTAGAGGTGTGTTTGCAACTGTTCATATCTAAGCTCGGCTGCTATTTTCAGTGTTTCCAAATATAAAATTGGGGTGGCAAATCTCACATTATTTGGATTAAACAATAAGGGGGCATGCCATCAGCATCCGTGAGCTTTTAAGGGCACATCAGAGCGATATGTAGGTAATATGGTGTGCCTTGCAATTCACCATGCTAATCAAACTCAAGTTGCCCCATGGCAGGTGTGGGTAGCTTATCACGTGTTATTTCTTGACATTTCCCATAGCATATGCCGATCTACCACACGCTCCCTCTCACTCTCTCTCTTCAAGGGTCATGTTTTCATGTGCATCTTTGCTAGACCAACCCCGGCCATTGCCGACAGCAGCGCAGCCAGAGAAAAAACAAGAGATATCTGAACTAGGAGCAGTGTTTTTCATTGATTAAAAATAGAATGGGAGCAGCAGCAACAAAAGCGTTGAGGGCATGATGATATGATATGATATGATATGGCATTAATAACACGCCTATACACAAGTGCTTCAAGGCGCGACGAGGCAAGGGAGGGAGAACAGGGGGAAGACAGACAACGATCCTACTAGGCCAGGTGACATTCAGATTGTGCAAGTGCATGGGAAGCGGGAAGAGGAAAGTGCAGTACATAGGATAATAGAATAAATAGCAATAGGTAAAGGTACGGCCAGCAGGTGGCAAGTGCAAGGGTAAGTGCAGACATCATGTGTCAAGTGCTGGTAGTGGGACTGTAGGGATACAGAAAACAGTCTCCAAGTGCGGGAGTTGCCAGGAAAGCAGTGCAGGTGTGTGTGACTGGCGGGGGAGGGACCTGTGCCCGACATCAGAGGGTGGCCAGGTAACCAGTGCAGTTTCAGTTTTAGCCAGGTGGTCAGCAGGTGAGAGGAGGAGAAAAAGCAGAAGCAAAGAGAACGTTTTTAAGGTGCTTCCGGAACTGGAGAGGGTTCAGGGAGTCAGGGAGGCTGTTCCAGAGGGAGGCCCCCGTCGAAGAAAGAGATCTACCACCAACTCGTTGCTTAGAGAAGCGACTGGCCCTGAGGGAGTTGGAGGCGGAAGAGCGAAGAGCTCGAGAAGGCAGATATTTAGGAAGAGAGAGTTGAAGGTATAGAGGCCCCAGGCCCCAGAAGGCCTTGTGGACAATGCAGAGGGGTTTGTACTTAATCCTTGCAGCCACTGGGAGCAGTGCAGGGATTTCAGTCCAGGAGAGATACGATCCCTGGGCTTGAGGCCAAGGACCAGTCTTGCAGTCCTGTCCTATTCTGGATGAGTAGCAGAGGGCGGAGAGTAGAAGCAGACAGATTTAGAAAGAGGTTGTTGTAATAGTCCAGCCTAGAGAGAACCAGAGCTCTGGATACAGTGAGTTTCTGGGGTAAGGAGAGGGAAGGAAGAATACTTCTGAGGAGGTGCAGCTTGAAGTGTGACTTCTTAGAGATGTCAGAGATGTGAGGAGAGAAGGAGAGTGTGGAGTCGAAGATGACCCCGAGGTTTTTAGTCTCACAGGTGAGAGCATGAAGTGGGCCGAGAGAGGCCGGCCAGAGAGTGACAGGAAAGGAGGGAGTGGGTGTGCCGATGAGGAGAATCTCGGTCTTACTGGCATTAAGGCAGAGATCGTTGGTGGCACACCACTCCTGGATAGCAGACAGAGAGTCAGAGATTAGAGAGGGAGAGGACATGGCAGAGGGTAGGCTGAAAATGAGCTGAGCGTCATCCGCATAGCACTGGAAGTTGGAGCAGAGCGCGGCAATGCAGTGGGCAAGAAGTGCCAGGTATTGGTTGAACAACCATGGAGAGAGGTTAGACCCCTGGGGAACACCATAGGTAGAGATAGAGATAGAGGAGAGGAAGGACCCAAGCTGAACCTGGGAGGGTCGGTCAGAAAGGAAAGAAGTTAGCCACGCCAGAGCCTGGCCAGTGATCCCCAGGTTATCACAGAGACGGTTGATCAGGATGACATGGTTCACCGTGTCAAAGGCAGAGGAGAGATCAAGTAAGATGAGGACACAGGGGGTGTTGGAATCAAGGTTGGAGAGCAGGTCTTCATGAATGTTCAGGAGAGGAGTTTCTGTGCTTCTGGCAGCTCTGAAGCCAGACTGATGGTCATGGAGACAACCAACAGATTCAGTGTGAAGATTGAGCTGGGAGATGGCCAGCTTTGCCAAGAGTTTGCCCAGGAAAGGAGTGATGGAGATTGGGCGATAGTAAGCTGGGCAGGAGGGGTCGGCAGAGGGTTTCTTAAGAAGAGGGTGCAGAGGGGAGTGCTTCAGGGGGGAAGGGAAGACTCCAGTGGCGAAGGAGTGGTTGAAGAAGTCGGCCAGGGCAGGAGCCAGGGAGTCGATGTGGTCATTGATGGTTTTGGAGGAACAGAGGTGAACCTGTTTTGACGAGACTTTCATAGATCGGACTTGTCTAGAAACCTTGTCTGCGGAGAACAGGGGAAAGGCAGAGAAGGAGGGAGAAGCTGTGGCTGCAGAAGGGCCAGAGGAAGAGCAGGGGGTAGAGCGAGGAAGGGGAGAGGAGGTGAGAGAGGACAGGATGTCCTGAGTTTCAGAGATGAAATGAGAAGCCAGTGTCGTGCAGAGGGTCTGGGAAGGGACAGGAGAGGTAGAGACTGCAGCAGGATTGGCCAGTTCCTTGCAGATTTTAAAGAGTTCAGCCAAGTTGTTAGATGCCGCAGAGACGCGGGCTTGGATGTGAGCTCTCTTCTTGGTGAGGACAGAGAGCTAGTATTGCCTTTGGAACAGGCGGCAGGCCAGTTTGTCAGAGGATGTATATGAAGCATGCCATTTCCTCTCAGCCACCCTGCACTTGTGTTTTTATGGGTGCCGGTTTTAACGAAAAATTGGAAGCACAGGCAACCCCCAACAAGTAGGGAATGGCTAAAGAAACTGTGGGGGCTACTAGCCATGGAATGGGTCACTTATCGGGTCCAGGGTGATGAGGGTACATTTCAGTGGGATTGGAGGGAGTAATGGAATATTTACAAGGAGGCTATTTGAAACAATGGTGCCCACGTCATTTGAGAATATTGGACCAAGTTGTTTGAGAATATTGGACTTTGTGTGATGATGTGAAACTCTTCGGGAAAGAATTGGTGGGTGGAGGGGGGATGAGGTATTTGGAAGGCGCTACTGGGGAGAGGGGGAAAGAGGAGAAGGGATGTTTGTTTGGTTTATATGAAAAATGTCAATAAATAGAAAAAAACTTAAAAGTGTTGAAGCAGAATTAAAAGCCAGAGGTTCGCTTGAGGGACAATCCCTCTGTACTGAAGAAATGGAGGAGTCCAGAAATGTGACAAATTACTGCTTTTATTAATTCAAATGCAGCGATAGGCACACAGATTTCTGCAGCATCCAAATGCACTCTCAGTGCATTAGAGGCTGGTAGCGAGGTTTTATTCCACCATTACATCACAATCAAAAGTTACATTTATGGACTTTGGGCGAGTTGGGATTGGGTGAACAGTATATCAATCTTATAGGTAATAGATGATCTGATTGGCCTGGCCATAGCAGGTAGCTCTGCCTGGCACCACCCACTGGAGGCTAGTGTGAGCCTTCTCAACTTGAGAAATTTACTAGCATGTAAGTACAATAATGGGTGGAAAGAATGGCTTCAGGGTCCTGCCTGTTTCCCACCAGTGTTACCACCTCTTTGACTCTGAGCGAGGACATTCCAGCCTCCAGCTTCATGCTGTGTTACATTTTTGCATCTTCTGTCTACAGTTTGATGGTAACAACAGTTTTTGCCTGCCTCTGATGAATGTGCCTTGTTCCCCAGGTTCAGAGAACGAGTGTAGGGACTGCAGAATTGAGCTCTCTGCTTGCATTTCTGAAGAATTTCAGGTCCCAGCCTTGGCAGGTGTTCTGTCTTTTCTGTTGACTCGAAACACTCTCTCCCAGCGCCCTTGGCAAGGTTGGGCATAGTAACTGCACTACCAGCTCTACTTTGCGTTTCTCAGGGAAATCAGTGTGCCAGGCCTCTCTCTGTGGTTTGAGCCTTTCCAATGTCTTCCATTCATTTCAATCTTTATTTTCATGGCTGTTCATGTTAGTTGCTTTTAGGCTTCTGCAAGCAGTCCATGTGTGTTCTTTCGCAACTAGTTAATGCATCTACGTGTGTGTTCAGCCATGTCGCCCCTTCATGGTTACTTTGGTGATGTCATCCAGTTATGGTCTGTGGGGCTGCTTCAGTGGGTGGCATCTGTGATCTTGGTGGTATGCTGGGGAAGGTTGAGGCCCCATCAACAGCATAGCCTTAGGTGGGGACTGGCCTAGTATTTGGAGATGTACATTGTCTTTGTGTGTGTCCTGCAGGAATGCCACCATCACATTTCAGGTGCATCATCCATATCGGGGGCGGTGAGGTTCTGAGAGAGGTACTGAAGTTTGACTGAACTTGTAAGGGACAAGAGGTCCAGGCCACAGAGTCTGCAAGTGTGTTTGATATTTTCTATTTTTGTTCAACATTAGGGTGTATCTATACTGTTGTGCATGGGTTCATCTACATTACCACCAATCAGTTGCCAGCACACAAAATTAAACATTGCTTTGGTGTTCACAGAAGAAACAGAGCATTGATGTTAATCTGGACATCAACCTATCCAGGAAGGAAAGACATTTCAAAGTCAAAATATTGTGTATTCTCCACAGAAGAAACTGTTAAAAAAGAAAATATGTAATTTAACTAACACTGTAAAGTGTTTTTTTTTTTTATTGTACAGTGCACATTTCTGATTGTCACTTGCAGTTTATATTGTAGTCATAATAAGAATGTTATATTTGTTTTACTGAATCAATCACATCATCAAAACCTAGAATAACCATATCAAATGTATTCTGATAGGCGTTTATCACTGCAAGATGGACCTTTCTAAATCCTTATGGTACTCCTATGAGAAAGGGGAAGAACCAAAATAGCACCAATGTGGGTTCTTGGGTGTTTTCCATTAAAATCAAAGAGCATTTTGGAAACATACAAATGACCACAGATCTTAATATTTGACAAATATGTCTGTGTTAAAAAGGTTTAATTATATACAAAAAAGCACTGGGCTTGATGCTCCCTCACCCTAGCAGTGAAATGCTCGTAACCATGAAGCTTATGGACTCATCTGGACAGCCTCAAGATGCGGCTGTGAGGTTGAAAATACTGTGACATCTGCCACTCCATTGGGGTCATGGGAATGTCCTGCTGCTCATTTCCAGAGCCTTGTAGAGTTCTAGAAGAGGAGGGCTGAAAGGAGAAGCCAAGTCTCAAGCCATTCCCAATCCCCAAATTATCAAAGAAACCAGTAAACCATAAAATCTAAAAACAAAAAAAACACTTTCATTACAATTCAATAATTAGACCCTCTTTTGATCCAAACTAACATTAAAATGCAAACTTTACAAGAACCATCATTCAGTCCTCTTGAAGAATCAAAGTGGTCGACATACATCATTGAGAAGGAGAACATTCATGCAATCTACCAGCAAGACATTCATGACTTTAAGTTGCTTAAAGTACAGGATTCAAAATTGTTCATCAGAAGAGGTGCTTAGTGAAAAGCTCCCATTAAAAAATCTAGGAGTGGCAATGTTAAGGAGAGACGTTCTCCAAGCATCAATTTGGTCCACCAATCTTCAGCTGTTAATGTTAGACATCGCGAGAAGGCAACTTTAAGCCATTTTTCTCTTAATGTTTTAGTACCTAGACATAGGAGAGTTAGATGGAGCAAGGTTTCCTTCCTGCATTCACATAGTGGGCATTGGAAATTCCTCTCCGCCTTCAGTTTTCTTACTTACATCAGTTCTTTTGTGGGGTACAGATTGAGCCTGAAGTGCATAAATTGAGTATGTCGATATCTGCAAGGAAATTTAGATAAGTACTTGGGCATCGAGCCCCTTGCTCTAATATCAGGGAATTGATTCCCGTAGAGTTTAGAACACCTCGCGCTCCCACTGTAGTTCTGATCCAATCTAGGTCATATCATTTTCGCTTAATTCTAAGTGGATTGTTAATGAGTGTTGTTTCCGTCTCATTCAAGTCATCCAGAATGAGTTTACATATTGACCTCCAAGCCTTGAGCAATGGGTCTGATTCTGCTACCAGAGCCTTTTGTATACAGGCCCAGGCACCTTCAGAATTTTCTTCACAGCATTTTCAAAGTAGTGATAAAGATTTCCAAACTGTGCATGCGTACAGTGACGTTAAGCCCAGCTCAGCTCTTATGGTTTCTCTGGAACACATGAGGGCAGTGCCAACACTTTTCTCCAAAAAAGCCCCTCCAATTTTCTCCAGATTTCATGTGAGAGAGTGAAGGATGCTTCCACCCCATACGTTAGAATAGGTGAAACTTTCAAGTGGTAAAACTCGATGACATGTGTTAGAGAAAATTTACATTATCTGACCAGAATCATTATGGCTTGTGCCACTAGACTTTTCGTCTTACTTCGAAGCACAAGCTCCCTCTGTGCGTCCACTGAACTATCATTCAGGCACATGCCCGGGTACGTTAGCGATGTAACCTCCAGAATGTTTTCACCTTTTAAATAAAACCCTCTTGCTTTCTTTACTGCTGATCTCTTCTTCTGTCCAAATATGCGAATCCTCGATTTCTTAACATTGATTTTGAGTGAATTAACATTGATATAATCCTCTAAAGCATTTAATTGTCTTTGGAGCCCTATTTGGGTTTGATCGAGAAGGATCAGATCGTCTGCATACAACATACGTCCAATCGCGACCCCTGTGAGATGTGGTGGGAAGCACCTCACAGGCTCCAGGGCAGAGGCCACGTCAGAGATGAACAGATTGAAAACCGCAGGTGCCAGTGGACAGCCCTGCTTCAAGCCATTGAATGTTTAAATTTTGTTGCTTAGATTCCCCTTTCTATCCAGCCTGATTCTCAGAGTGGTTTCTTCGTGAAGCAGCATTAAAGCCTCCCGTATGTCATTCGGGCATCCCCGCTGTTTCAATTTGGCCCATAGCAATTGTCTGGTTACTGTCTCGAAAGCTTGGGCCAGGTCAATTGAGGCAAGATACAGCTCCGACCCATTTTTCCTCTTGGCCCTTGATTTCCAGATATTTATAACAAAAAGGTTCAGGGCCGTTCCTGTACCCTTCACAAAACCTGCTTGCCACTAGTCATAGTATATAGGACAGCAAAGTTACGAGGATCAGGTTGCAAAGTATAATCAAAAATGTATGAGATCCTCTCACTTATAATGGACTCTTTGAGAGTATTTGAGTGATACGGTGCAATTATCTATGTATGCAAGACTAACCTTGTGGCTATATGTGATAGTACCTCTATACCACTCTTAGCAGTGTGTGTGTGTGTGAACCTGTTGTAAAAGTGTGGTTGTCTGTATGGGTGTATGTGTATAATCTGCAAGACACACTTTCTACATATGCTGTGAGGTTTAAAGGTGGTGTATGTGGTTAAATCCAAGCTTAGATATGACTCAGGAATAAAGTAATGTGATCACTGATATTCATACAGTGAACACAATTATATATCTTCAGTGAAAATCTTCTTAGGTCCACCTAGCAGAGAAGACATTTTATTTCAATTCATGGGCATCATGTTTAAACTCATTAGTATTTCCTGAGTTCAGATCATACCTGGTGCACTGTGTAAGCACCCCAGCATTTCAATGCTAGGTGCAGATTTAAAAAGGGAACATTTTCCAAAGGCATGATTAGAATCAAAGTTATAGCCATATTAGTTTTTAAGGAAGTAAACGTATTAACTTGTCTTGCACTCATTTGATCTCTTAATGAACAGGTTATTTGCTGGGAAAGTTTTCCTTTATCACTATTGATGACAGATGGCTTCAGCCTATCCCGGGAAGGCCCTTGTGATCAACAAGTAACAGTGTCACACCTCACCGGCAGGTGAGGGTAAGACTTATTAAAATGGGGCTGAATCCCAAACAAACCCTCAAAGCCTATTCAGCAGCAGGGAGATCTGGGCATGGGAAGGTAATCGCAGACAGAGTCCTTTGTTCTCAGGCAGGTAGGAAATGGAAGGGCCCTGAGGCAGCATGAAAGCACTGGAAAATGGAAGATCTTTTACACCATCTTGGAATTCCAGCATGCCTGGTTCTGTATGGCTGGAATTCGACCATCCGCACGGTGGGTGTGCGTTCACCTGGGCTTTTTTGAAATTTTAAATGGAATTGAATTATTGTAGATCAGCCTCCAGAAAATGTGTGGGGCTAATCCGCACACATTTTCCTATGTTCACTGCATGACATACACATAGACCTGTGTACTCTGGGTGCACACAGCCTACAGGCGCCGTCCGCCCGTCATATTTAGTTGGAATATGACAGCCGAGAGTACATCAAGGCATCCAGAAAGGGAAGGCAAAACCTTCCTCTTGCCAGGGCCAGCCTAATTAACTAACAACGGGTCCATGGAGGCACCCTTTCCTATGTTAGCTGCTGGTGGCAGCCTCGCATACTAATCAGAGTTAATTCTGACAAGCCCATGGGAGGCCTGGTCACATGACTAAAAAGGACAGGAATACTCCAACAACCTGAAGCCAGCTCCCGCCTCTCAGTATCAAGGGCAGTGACATGTCATTTCTGGAACTATGTATTTACAGTTATCATCCCCGCAGCGGGACCCCATTCAGAAGGTACGAGTATGTGGTTTGGCGGAGACCAAAAGTCTAGTCCCGCCGCAGCTTCAAGGAAGACCTGCCGCTTTAATTCAGAACCACAGAGAGCTCAATTAACTAGTGTGACCCTTTGATCCACATCAGACAGGAAGATGGGTGGGACTTAATATTAAATGTTTTCACCCCTTTACCTTTACTATCGCAAAGCACTATGGTTATGACCTCATGCATACAGGAGATTGTTGGTGGGTACCCAGGATGGGTTCATTAAGGTAGGCTTAGCCTACATCAATCAATGGGGCCCATTTGGCTTTAAAAGAGAGTCAAGGCTCTCTTTTGGGAAGATCATCTCAAGACTTTGCAAGGAGTAACAAGAATAACTCATTAAAGTAAGCCTTCTTAACAGCGCCGCGATGCCCGAGGGCAGTTGTGCGCTTTACAAATGCAAATAAATAAAAAATAAAAAATAAAATTTGGACCCAGGATGAAGGTCCAAATTTGGACCCAGGATGATTTATCCCGGGAGGGTAGCTCAGCGGCAACATGCTCCCCTTGGAAGCAAGACGAAACGAAACAACACAGGTTCAATCCCCGGGTCCGCGCTTAGATACCTCTGGGTATTTAAGCGTGTTATAAATACGCAACTAAACAAAAATTCAAAAATGTGCAACTGAAAAACAAACTATTCCTGTAACAGTGACTTGATGCCTGGGGGCTGTGTGAGCGCTTTAAAAATGCAAAAAAATAAATAAGGTACAGTCTGTTTTACAGGTTTTGTCAGTGAAAGAAGGAAAGGATTTCCAAAGAGGGAAGCAAGATCCCTCCCCTAATCATCTCTCAGGGAGATTCTAAATCCAGAGGACCCTTCAGCAACTCCAGAACCAGTACCCAGTCAGCACACAGTGTGCCCTGCTAGGCTCTGCAGCAAGCTTCCTAGGTGGGAAGTGCCAGAGGGTCTCTGAACCAAACCCAGGACAAGGCTGGTACCTGCAACACACTCCTCGGCTATTGGCTGTCCACCTTAAAGGACGACACAAGCCCAGTGAAGAAGGTAGGTGGAGTGCTTCAAAAGCATGAACCAGCATCCACCTTAAAGGACAGTTTCGAGTCATTCGATCCAGTCGAGCCCCTCGAGCTGCAACCGACTGCACTGAGACTGTTGTCCCGCCCCAGTTGCTAACATCGTCTGAGATGACATGACCAGTGCTTCAGACCCGCCAACCAGCACTGAGACAGCGATTCCTGAGCCTGAGCCACCATGTAGGGCAGCATGCAGTCGTCCATCCAGCCTCGCTCGCCAAACTGCCTGCCACCTGATACCCACAGCTGTCTCCCATCTTGAACTCTGTCGCAGAAGCTTTAAAGCACCCTGAAACCAACTCAACATTGTCGAGCACCAAGAACATCTATAAGAATAAAGTCGCTGTTGTTCTGTTCCCCTGGTCCTTCTCTGAAAGCCCCTAGTGACATTTTATGACCCATTGCTCCCTTTGTGTTAAAACCAAGTATCTTTGAACTATTGCGATTAATTACTTTACTAACTACCCTCCTGTCAGTATCCAGAGTGCATCCCTTTTCCTACTTGAAACTGTCTGTCCTCTGCATTCCTTTACAGTGTGGGTTGTATTTTGTAGTGTGCTAGAACTGTCTGCTGTGATAATAATAAAGTATATATTTGTATACAACCTTGACTAGAAAGTCCCTTTTATCACTGGGTAATAATTGTATTTTCGCTGTGTTGCAACTAACCAATGATCCACGACCTTGAGGAGAAAAGCCTGCAGTTCCGTTCAGGTTGCCAAAATTGGACAAGAAGGTTTATAATTTGCTTGTGTTTCCAATCGGTTCGAACCTTTCTGGTGTATTAGAGGTGTGGGGCTGATTGATGGTTTAGAAACCGATATTCATCCCTGGACCACTAGTGCCCCGGAAGTTGATTTGTCACATTGGTGGCAGCCGGACGGATCTAGTTGGAGCCTTGCACACAGCTTAGTCACCCAACAATAAAAGTATTGTTGCAGGCAACGTTTAGACATTGTTAGGTATTTGTAATAAACATGTATCTTGACATGGAAACTGTGAAAGGCATGACCAAGGATGTCCTGCACGTCCTATGTCAAGAGAGGGAACTTCCCCGTGGTTCTATGTCATATCAGCAATAACAGTTTTTTCAACGGGTGTTTTTCCAAACAAATGTTGCTGACAAAACTCCTCGAAATGTATTTTTTTATTTTTGTGGTGGTTCCCCTTAACCCCTTCACCTGACTATTTTTTACTGTTCTCGGCCCCCAACCCTTTATGTGCCCTTTCCCACCACCCCATAAGATTTTATGTGTTTTTTCGGCAAACATTTTTCAGAAAAACACCCGTCGAAAGAACTACTGTCGATGATTGGACGACATACCCTTCCCCACAGCACTAAGACCAATAAACCTGAGTTGCTGAGCAGCCTCCAAACTTGGGTAGAAGCGAGGGTGGTTGGGTAGAAGACCCCAGGGGACGTTCTAGGCCTTGGGTACCCGAACGGAAAAGACCTTCCAAAGGAGGAAGTAGAAGATGATGATGAAGACAGCATGAGCAGTGTTTCTCACCAACAATCCCGCCGGGGGGCAAGCGTGGTTTCTCAACCCTCTAGAGTGCCAGTGAGCTAGGGGCTGGTCCGAGAAATCAGCACAGTCTCTAAGTGGCCCAGTAATTATTCTGGCTGTTAATGAGTTAGCAGCTATAAAGTGCCTGATGGAGGAGAGAAGAATAGCACTAGAGGAACAGAAACAGCAGGACAAGGTCACCATAGACTTGGACAGGGCCACCATAGAGCTGCGCAATCTGGCACTTGAAGAGAAGAAGGAGGCCAACAGATGCACCTCCAGCAAAAGCAGCATTAGTGGCTTATCCCAGACTGCCCGAGATAGGCCCCGGTGGCACATCTCCAAAGACTTAGTGTAGGCTTGCGAAGTGGGGAATAATATTTTTGACTGTTTTGAAGCGCTCGAGCTGGCTTTTCAGCTACAGGAGGTGGACGAGGTACTGTGGGGTGCAGCCTGATGAGTCGCTTACCGACACCAGGGACTGATGCAATTCTTCAGTTAACTCCTGTTTATGAAAGCATGAAGGTGGCCCTCCTCAGGAAGTTCTGAAAAACCCCAGAGGGGTATCTCAAGAGCTTTAGAGAGATCAGAGATTAAAGTAGGCAGACATATGAAGCATTCACACACTTTTTGTTGAAATATCTGAGCGGTTGGGTGGCTGGTAATAAAGTTGACACATTTAAAGGAATGTTCAATTTGACTGTACCAGCATCTTGTGGACAAGACTATCACAGACCCTAGGGAGCTTGCAATGGCTTCCAACAGGTTTGTGTGTACTGAAGTCCAGAAAAAGGCTCAGGCAAACACACCCAAACCGGAAGAGAACTCTTTAGACAAAAATGTAAACAAGGATGGGAAGGGCAAAGGTCCAACCCAACCCTCTTGGAAGTTGGGTCCCCAAAAAAATGAAGGGAAATCCCAAAACTTTAGTTCTGCTAAACACACTGAAAAGAAGAACGCAGGCACCCCTAACACTGGGACACCTACGTTCTCATCACTGAAAGGCTGTTTCTTATGTAAGGAGCTGGGCCATAGGAAAGGGGATCCTGCTTACAAGGGCTTACTCAAGCAAGCCATAGTGAATGTTGGTCTCATGGAAGTGGGCATCAATAGTGTGGGCCTCCAAGAGGTGGACTTCCCACTAAGCCAAGGAGTGGCAGAATGTGGATTGATTACACTGAGTGGGAACAGTACCAGGTCTCCAGTAGAGATCCCAGTTCCCAATAATACTCAACTCTATTTAGAGCATGTGTATATCAATCGACACAAAAGTCCTACGATCCAAGACACCACGGCTAGCGTCACTGCTGTCACCCGGCAGTGGGTACAGGCAAGCCAATATATTGATGGGCCTTATTGTAGCATCATTGGGTTTGATGGAAAGTTAAGTGCCCCTTGGTGATAGAAGAGTTCAGCTGGCGAAGTGAAATGACCCAGTGCTGCTTAGCAGTGAAAGACCATCCCTGTCCCATGTCTGTTGGGTATTGCTCTTCCTGATCCCAAGAGAGTCGCAGTGGCTACCCGATCGAGGGCAAAAGAGATCGCCAGATTGAACACTCACAGAGCCTCAGGGCCTGGAGTGCTTCCAGAGTGCTTGTTGGAATGCCCGGCATGACCGGTAGCTCCTAGTAAAGATACACAGACTTCTAAGTCGCTTACTCCTACGGGAGAGGGGCCAGTAGCCATGGAGGACCCTACTTTGGTAACAGGGGACTCAGTGACTTGAACCTGAGGTGGAATACCAGGTGAGCGCAGATCTGAAGGGGCTGCCCAAGCTGGATGAGTTTGCATCAGCTGGGCCCAGATCAGACTGACATCTTCACAGCCCAGAAAGAGTGTCCCACTTTGGACGAGGTCCTTGGACTGTTGAAAGTGTACTGAGAGGATGGACTCATGTACAGTGACCCAAAAGACTCTGGGGTTGAGGGCACCAGAAGGTTGGTGAGTCCCCAGTGCCAAAGAAAGTTCGTTTTGGATTTTGCTCACCAAATTCCTTTAGCGGGTCACTTGGAAATGACTAAGACATCGGACCTGTTGTCTGCGCACTTTTACTGGCTGCAGGTTAAGGAATAATTTATCCGGTCCTGCCCGACTTGTCAAGCTTCTGGCAAGTCAGGTGGTGCCACAAAGGCCCCCTTAATTCCACTACCCGTGGTTGGGCGGCCTTTCGAGAGAATAGGTATGGACATTGTGGGTCCTTTGGATCCTCCAAACCAGCTCAGGGAACAGATACATCTTGGTGATGGTAGACCACACCACAAGGTACCCTCAGGCTGTCCCTCTGAGGAGCATCAAAGCTCCTCTGGTTACAAAGGCTCTGATTGGGATATTCTCCCAAGTTGGATTCCCCAAGGAAGTCTTTTCTGACAAGGGATCAAACTTCATATTAGCGTATATTAAGGCTATGTGGGAAGAGTGTGGAGTTCCCTACTGATTATCTACATCCTTCCATCCACAAATAAATGGGCTTGTTGAGCGGTTCAACAAGACCCTGAAAGGCATGATAGGTGATTTGGAATTGCACATGAGGAGAAAATGGGATATTCTCCCTCCTAAAGCCTTCTGTTTGGCTACAGGGAGGTAAAAAGAAAGAGGATTCAACTTGGGAACCCTCCCGTCCCCTGCACACTTTCAAATGTTTGGATTAATCCAATACAGTGGTTCAAATTGAGTTATAGGCATTGTACATATTTTTGTTTCTAACAAATATGGTAAAACACAGAAGTGTGAGATAAACAAATATATATTTATAGCCAAGCTATATTAATTTCAGCAAGAATTATAGTTCAGAGAGAAATTATTTACAGTGAATAGAAACAAATAGGAAACAATAGATGAAGCTCAAATTGAGGACAAATTGAGTCCAAATTAAATAGCGACGCGTTTCGAGGAAGTTCTCTTCTTCTTCATAAGGCCAAACTTGGACTCTTAATGTAAAAGGAATTCAGGATTTAAAGGATGGTTTGTGCAGGGCCCCAGTTCTGAAAGTGCCAGACTATGATCAGTAGTTAGTTATCCAGACAGACACCTGTGATTTTGGGATTGGAGCATCCTTAGTGCAGCTGAACCTGTTGCCTACATTACCAGGCGATTGCCAAAAAGGGAAAGGAACTGAGCTGTTGTTGAAAAAGAGGCGTACGCGGTCATGAGGGCCATAAAGAAGCTGAAACCCTACATCTTTGGGTCGCACTTTATGATCCAGACAGATCACCAGCCTCTTCAATGGATAATGACCATGCAAGGGGAGAACCCTACACTTTTGTGTTGGGCCATATCCCTACAGGGATTAGATATGGACATCCAGCACAAGCCAGGCTCCCAGCATGGAAATGTAGATGGCCTCACCTTCTTTCACCATGATGATGAACCAGACCCTCAGTATGGTGGTGGTTCACATGTTGACGCTGGAGGGCATGTGAGGAATCGACCATCCGCACAGTGGGTCTGTGCTCGCCTGGGCTTTATTAAAATTTTAAATTAAATTGAATGATGGTAGATCAACCTCTGGAAAATGTGTGGGGCTAATATGCACACATTTTCCTATGCTCACAGCACGACAGACACATAGACCCATGTACTCTGGGTGTACACCCCTGCCAAATTTAGTTGGAATATGACAGCCAAGAGTACATCAGGCATCTCAGAAGGCGAAGGAAAAACCTTCCTCCTGCCATGGCCAGCCTAATTAACTAACAAAGGATCCATGGATCCGCCCTTTCCCTTGTTAGCAGCTGGTGCAGCCTGACATACTAATCAGAGTTAATTCAAACAGACCCACGGGAGGTCTGGTCACAGGACTAACAAAGGACAGGAAAATCCCAACAACCTTTCCTATGCACTGTGTCAACTTGAAGCCAGCTCTCACCTCTCAGTATCAAGGGCAGTAACCTGTCATGTCTGGAACTATGTATCTACAGTAGTGATCCCCACAGGGGGACCCTATTCAGAAGTTACGAGTATGTGGTTTGGTGGAGACCAAAAGTCTGATCCTGCCACAGCTTCAAGGGAGATCTGCCCCTTTAATCAGACACCACAGAGAGCTCAATTAACTAGAGAGACCCTTTGATCCACAACAGACAGGAAAATAGGTGAGACTTAGTATTACATGTTTTCACCCCTTTACCTTTTCTGTTGCAAAGCACTCTGGTTATGACCTCAAGCATAAAGGAGATTGTTGGTGGAGACCCAGGATTGTTTCATTAAGGTAGGCTTAGCCTACACCAGTCAATGGGGCCCATTTGGCTGTAAAATAGAGTGAAGCCCCTCTTTTAGGCAGATCATCTGAAGACTTCGCAATGAGTAACAAGAACAACTCATTTGGACCTTGGCAGAAGATACAGTCTGCCTTACAGCTTCCACCAATGAAGGAAGGCCATGATTTCCAAAGAGGGAAGCAGGATCTGTCTCCTACACATCTCCCAGGGAACAGAGGGAGATAGTGAATCCAGAGAACCCTCCAGCACTTCCAGAACCAATACCCAGCCAGCACACAGTGTGCCCAGCTATGCTCTGCAGCAAGCTTCCAAGATGGGAAGTGCCAGAGAGTCTCTGAACCAAATCCAGGACAAGGCCGGTGCCTGCAACACTCTCCTCAGCTTAGGGCCACCCGCCTTAAAGGAAGCCACAAGCCCAGTGAAAAAGCTAGGAGGAGTGCATTGACCACCGTCCGCCTTAATGGACATTTTCGAGCCAGTCAAGTTGCAACTGACTTCATCACTGACTATAGTCACGCCACAGTCATTAACGTTGTCAGAGACACCTCAACCAGTGCTTCAGACCCAGCACTGAGACAACGATTCCTGACTCTGAGCCGCCGTGTATGCCTGCAGCAGTACATCCAGCCTCGCTCGTCGAAATACCGGCAGCTGTCTCCCATCTTGAACTCTGTCGCAGAAGCTGCAAAGCGCCCTGAAACCGACTCGACATTTTTGAGCACCAAGAACTTCTACAAGCACGAGGTACATTGTGGTTTCGTCCGGCTGGTCCTTCTCTGAAAGCCCCTTATGACATTTTACAGCCCATTGCTCCCTTTGTGTTAAATCCAAGTATCCTTGAACTATTGTGATTAATTACTTTACTGACTAACCTCCTGTCAGTATCCAGAGTGCATCCCTTTTCCTTCTTGAAACTGTCAGTCCTCTGCATTCCGTTACAGAGTGGATTGTATTTTGTAGGTTGCTAGAACTGTCTGTTGTGATAATAATAAAGTAGATATTTGTATGCAACCTTGACTTCACAGTCACTTTTATCATGGGTAATAATTGTATTTTTGCTGTGTTGAAACTAATCAACGATCCACAACCTTGCGGAGATAAGCCTGCCGTTCCATCTATGTTACCAAAATTGGACAAGTAGGTTTATAATTTGCTTGTTTTTGCAATCTCTTCAGATCCCTTCTGGTGCACTAGAGGTGTGGAGCTGATAGATGGTTTAGAAACCGATATCCAACCCTGTACCAATTATGCCCGGGAAGTTGATTCATCACATCTGCCCCTCAGCAACTCCACTGGGCCCAAGCCGTTCTGGGATTAGCTGCAAAAGAGAGTAGACTCTCCTCTATGGAGAGCTATCAATTGGATTCTAGCAGGGGGCTGTGACGTGAATTCCACTTTTGCCGATCTAAACCCACTCCCTCTGAAAAGGAGCAGCTCCCATTCAGATGCTAGGGTTACAAAATCCTTTTGTAAAATCAAAAGAGCTTTCTATTTTTCAATGTGTCTGCTTGACTTATCTGGGAGCTCTGCTCAGAGAAGAAGTCATAGACAGTCCAAAATGCTAAAATGTGGCTTTGTCTAGCTATCTATAAAAAAAATAGAAAGACCATTGTGATTCTAGTGTGTTGTGTCTCTATTTCCTATTCTTTACATATTATATCATGCATCTTCTGTCAGGCTTTCCCTTTAAGGCTGGGAGAGAAAGGCCTGTCTCTGGATATTTACATGTGCATATTATTCACAACAAATATATCAATGTTAGCTCAGACACTGGTCTCTGTTTAAAATGAGTTGCAGGTATACCCAGTTCATAATATAAAAGGTTTTATTAAAAACAATCTATCTCTTAGGTTGTGATTACCATCTCAAATCTCAATCAACAAAAAGCAAACACATCTTGGGCTGATACGTAGGTTGATTTACTTTCTTTTGTATCTTGGCATTTCTTAAACATTTCTTTCTACTTGCATTTGGAATACTTAAGTGTGGTATTGCACCCAATGTGCAGGCATGTATTGCCTCCACACTTTGCAGGTAGATCTATGTGTAGAGGTCTCAATAATGAAAAGTAGGCCTCTCTGTGGGTGCCTATAATGTTTGGCTTTTGGTTAAAAATGCTCCCTTGCAATTCTCGCTAGTAGTCCCTCAAAAATGTTATAATCCCCCCTGTTGTTTCTCAATAGAAACGCTGAAAATGCAAAAAATGTTCTGCTGCAATTCTCGCTAGGAGCCCCTCAAAATGTCTTCTAATCCCCTTGTGTTTCTCAATACGAACTCAAAATGCAAAAAATGCTCCCCTCAAGGGTCGCTAGGAGACCCTTGAAAAATGCTTCTAATCCTCCAAGTTGTTTCTCAATAGAAACGCTGAAAATGCTAACAATGCTCCCCTGCAATTCTCGCTAGGAGCCCCTGAAAAATGCTTCTAATCCCCCCCTTGTTTTTCTGATAGGAACTCCCAAAATGCTAAAAATGCTCCACTGCAATTCCCGCTAGGAGACCCTCAAAAATGCTTCTAATCCCTCCTTGTGTTTCTCAATAGGAACTCTCAAAGTCATAAAAATGCTCCGCTGCCTTTCTCACTCAGAACTTCCCAGAAAATGCTTCTAATGTTCCCTTGTGTTTCTCACTGGGAACTCTCAAAATGTTAAAAATGCTCCCTTGCCATTCTCATTAGTAACTTTCCAAAAATGTATTCTAATGCTCCCTTCTGTTTATCACTGGGAACTCTTAAAGGTTTCCCACTGAATGCCTTTTGGCACCTCTTTGAATAATGTTAAGTAGTAATCCAATGTAAATAGAACATGTGTGCTTCCTTAAAAAGATCATTTATTAGAATTACCAGGGCGCGTTTTAATTGCATCCATTTGAGAGCAGTGGTGGCGGCCTGGTCAAATAGGAAAGAGGATCAATCATGTGTATTTTGTGCTGCGGCCAAAGGGGACTTAGCACATATTTTATTGTTTGTCCCACATTCTCATCCATTAGAGAGCATACGTTAAAACCAGTTTTGCAGGGCCAAGGATTCCACTGTTATGAACCCGCTTTGCATTATTTGCTATGGGCAGACTCATTTTATGTTGGGTGGGCATTTTTGTCTTTTTTACAGCGTGCATTGTCTTTGAGGACGTTTTTATTAAGGTGTGTCTGAACCTGAGTATCTTGGCAATGTTCGTATGGTTTTAATGTTGATGGTATTTTTATTATTTTATCCATGGCTGTAATATTGTAAATTGTTGATAATTGCTGTGGTTTTTATGGTATGTTTTGTATTACCGAAATAAAGTTTTCTGATTCAGAATGTATATTCTTTGTTTTCGCTTCATAGCTCGTGCCAATGTCTTTAAATGCTGGCTTCAGTCTTTCAGCTTCCTTCAGATCTTCTAAGGGACTTCAGATCACCTGGGCATCTCTCCCCTGCTCTGCTAAGGTGCTGCAGATCCATCACTCCTCTGCTCTGCTAAGGTTCTGCAGATCCTCTGGGCATCACTCCTCTGCTCTGCTAAGGTTCTGCAGGTCCTCTGGGCATCACACCTCTGCCCTTCTAAGGTTCTGCAGATCCATCACTCCTCTGATCTGCTAAGGTTCTGCAGATCCTCTGGGCATCACTCCTCTGCTCTGCTAAGGTTCTGCAGATACTCTGGGCATCACTCCTCTGCTCTGCTAAGGTTCTGCAGGTCCCCTGGGCATCACTCCTCTGCATTGCTAAGGTTCTGCAGATCCTCTGGGCATCATTCCTCTGCTCTGCTAAGGTTATGCAGGTTCCCTGGACATCACTCCTCTGCTCTGCTAAGGTTCTGCAGGTCCCCTGGGCATCACTCCTCTGCTCTGCTAAGGTTCTGCAGATCCATCACTCCTCTGCTCTGCTAAGGTTCTGCAGATCCTCTGGGCATCACTCCTCTGCTCTGCTAAGGTAATGCAGGTCCCCTGGGCATCACTCCTCTGCTCTGCTAAGGTTCTGCAGATACTCTGGGCATCACTCCTCTGCTCTGCTAAGGTTCTGCAAGTCCCCTGGTTATCACTCCTCTGAATTGCTAAGGTTCTTCAGATCCTCTGGGCATCACTCCTCTGCTCTGCTAAGGTTATGCAGGTCCCCTGGGCATCACTCCTCTGCTTTGCTAAGGTTCTGCAGGTCCTCTGGGCATCACACCTCTGCTCTGCTAAGGTTCTGAACGTCCTTTGGGCATCACTACTCTGCCCTGCTAAGGTGCTGCAGATCACCTGGGCATCACTCCTCTGCTCTGCTAAGGTGCTGCAGATAACCTGGGCATCACTCCTCTCCTGTGCTAAGGTTCTGCAGATCCTCTGGGCATCACCCCTCTGCATGCTAAGGTGCTGCAGATCACCTGGGGATCACTCCTCTGCTGTGCTAAGGTTCTGCAGATCCATCATTCCTCTGCTCTGCTAAGGTTCTGCAGGTCCTCTGGGAATCACACCTCTGCTCTGCTAAGGTTCTGCAGGTCCTCTGGGCATCACTCCTCTGCTCTGATAAGGTTCTACAGGTCCTCTGGGCATCACACCTCTGCTCTGCTAAGGTTCTGCAGGTCCTATGGGCATCACTCATCTACTCTGCTAAGGTTCTGCAGGTCTTCTGGGCATCACTCCTCTGCTCTGCTAAGGTTCTGCAGGTCCTCTGGGCATCACTCCTCTGCTCTGCTAAGGTTCTGAAGGTCCTCTGGGCATCACACCTCTGCTCTGCTAAGGTTCTGCAGATACTCTGGGCATCACTCCTCTACTCTTCTAAGGTTCTGCAGGTCCCCTGGGCATCACCCCTCTGCATTGCTAAGGTTCTACAGATCCTCTGGGCATCACTCCTCTGCTCTGCTAAGGTTATGCAGGTCCCCTGGGCATCACTCCTCTGCTCTGCTAAGGTTCTGCAGATACTCTGGGCATCCTTCCTCTGCTCTGCTAAGGTTCTGCACATCCTTTGGGCATCACTACTCTGCCCTGCTAAGGTTCTGCAGGTCCCCTGGGCATCACTCCTCTGAATTGCTAAGGTGCTGCAGATCACCTGGGCATCACTTCTCTGCTTTGCTACGTTTCTGCAGATCCATCACTCCTCGGCTCTGCTAAGGTTCTGCGGGATCTTTGGGCATCACGCCTCTGCTCTGCTAAGGTTCTGCAGGTCCTCTGGGCATCACACCTCTGCTCTGCTAAGGTTATGCAGGTCCCCTGGGCATCACTCCTCTGCACGCTAAGGTGCTGCAGATCACCTGGGCATCACTCCGCTGCTGTGCTAAGGTTCTGCAGATCCAATATTCCTCTGCACACTAAGGTTCTACAGGTCCTCTGGGCATCACTCCTCTTCTAACGTTCTGAATATCATCTGGGCATCTCTCCTCTGCTCTGCTAAGGTTTTGCAGATTATCTGGGCAACATTCCTCTGCTCTGCTATGTTCTGCAGATCACCTGGCCATCTCCTCTCCTCTGCTCTGCTAAGGTTCTGCAGATTATCTGGACATCACTCCTCTTCTAACTTTCTGCATATCATCTGGGCATCTCTCCTCTGCTCTGCTAAGGTTTTGCAGATTATCTGGGCAACATTCCTCTGCTCTGCTATGTTCTGCAGATCACCTGGCCATCTCCTCTCCTCTGCTCTGCTAAGGTTCTGCAGATTATGTGGACATCACTCCTCTTCTAACGTTCTGCATATCATCTGGGCATCTCTCCTCTGCTCTGCTAAGGTTTTGCAGATTATCTGGGCATCAATCCTCTGCTAAGGTTCTGCAGATCACATATGCATCCCCCCTCTACTCTACTAAGGTTCTGCAGATCCTCTGGGCATCTCTCCTCTGCTCTTCTAAGGTTCTGCAGATCACCTGGGCATCTCTCCTCTGCTCTGATAAGGTTCTGCAGATTATCTGGGCATCACTCCTCTTCTAACGTTCTGCAGATCACCTGGGCATCTCTCATCTGCTCTGATATGGTTCTGCAGATTACATGAGCATCAATCCTCTGCTAAGGTTCTGCTTGTCACATATGCATCCCTCCTCTGCTCTACTAAGGTTCTGCAGATCACCTGGGCATCTCTCCGCTGCTGTGCTGAGGTTCTGCAGATCACCTGGACATCTCTCCTCTGCTAAGGTTCTGAAGATTATCTGGGCATCAATCCTCTGCTCTGCTAAGGCTCTGCAGATTATCTGGGCATCAATCCTCTGCTAAGGGTCGGCAGATCACATATGCATACCTCCTCTACTCTACTAAGGTTCTGCAGATCACCTGTGCATCTCTCCTCTGCTCTGCTAAAGTTCTGCAGATTATCTGGGCACCATTCCTCTTCTAACGTTCTGCAGATCAACTGGGCATCTCTCCTCTGCTCTGATAAGTTTCTCCAGATCACCTGGGCATCTCTCCTCCACTCTGCTATGGTTCTGCAGATTATCTGAGCATCAATCCTCTGCTAAGGTTCTGCATGTCACATATGCATCCCTCCTCGGCTCTACTAAGGTTCTGCAGATCACCTGGGCATCATTCCTCTGCTCTGCTAAGGCTCTGCAGATTATCTGGGCATCAATCCTCTGCTAAGGTTCTGCAGATCACATATGCATCCCTCCTCTACTCTGCTAAGGTTCTGCAGATCACCTGGGCATCTCTCCTCTGCTCTGCTAAGGTTCTGCAGATTATCTGGGCATCACTCCTCTGCTAACGTTCTGCCGATCATCTGGGCATCTCTCCTCTCCTCTGCTAAGGTTCTGCAGATCCTCTGGGCATCCCTCCTCTCCTCTGCTAAGGTTCTGCAGATCCTCTGGGCTTCTCTCCTCTGCTCTGCTAAGGTTCTGCAGATCCTCTGGGCATCTCTCCTCTGCTCTGCTAAGGTTCTGCAGATCCTCTGGGCATCACTCCTCTGCTCTTCTAAGGTTCTGCAGATCACTTGTGCATCTCTCCTCTGCTCTGCTAAGGTTATGAAGATCACATGTGCATCTCTCCTCTTATCTGCTAAGGTTATGAAGATCACCTGGGCATCTCGCCTCTGCTCTGCTAAGGTTCTGCAGATTATCTGGGCATCACTCCTCTGCTAACGTTCTGCCGATCATCTGGGCATCTCTCCTCTCCTCTGCTAAGGTTCTGCAGATCCTCTGGGCATCTCTCCTCTCCTCTGCTAAGGTTCTGCAGATCCTCTGGGCATCTCTCCTTTGCTCTGCTAAGGTTCTGCAGATCCTCTGGGCATCTCTCCTCTGCTCTGCTAAGGTTCTGCAGATCCTCTAGGCATCTCTCCTCTGCTCTGCTAAGGTTCTGCAGATCCTCTGGGCATCACTCCTCTGCTCTTCTAAGGTTCTGCAGATCACTTGTGCATCTCTCCTCTGCTCTGCTAAGGTTATGAAGATCACATGTGCATCTCTCCTGTTATCTGCTAAGGCTCTGCAGATCATCTGTGTATCTCTCCTCTGCTCTGCTGCCTGGCTGGCTGCTGTGAGGTGGCACCTAGTCCTCTTCTTGGGCTCTTCTAAGGCTGCTCTCTAATCCAATCATGTGGCCCCCTTTATATACTGTTTTTGGAGATCATTAAATGTAATCTTCAAGGTCAATTGCTGAGGTTTACATTTCTTTATCGGTCACTGCAATGGTTGCCATATCTTTGTTTACCTAATTGGTCATTCTTGTTTATAAAAAATGATCCTACTTAATGGGGTCTTATATTACTTCATCAAATTTCTTACACAAGGTCCTCTCTCTTGTTGGTTTCCTTTAGTTGATCAATTTCCCTACATTGACTGGATCCTATTACCCCACCTGACACTTGATGTGAGTCCAGTGTCCTGTCTGCTGTTATCTGAACAGATAAAAGTTGTCTTCTTATACTAATTGCAACCTTGTCCTTTTTCCGTCTTTCTAGATCTTCGTCATATGTTCTATCTTGCTGGCCCTAATTGGTCCATGGGATTAGAGACGAAATGTTTCACAATCTGGGGTTTTCCCGACTGTGTGTCAGCAAGTTTGCAAAATGATCTTTTGGGATTTGTATTACTAAATGCAAAAAAATGGCTTTATTTGCCTACTAGGTCTTCTACCAAAAATCAAACCTTAATATATGTATCTATGAACAATCTCTTTCTAGGAGCTGTATATGTGTGTGCATTGAATGCATAGCTTCTAGGCCTTGTGTTGGAGCTTCAGTAATGGTATACATATCTGTAGTGTATGCATAAGCTATTTGAGGTCTTGTGGCCTTGTGTAAGTGTAAGTGTATGATAGTAAATACATGACTTATTTTAGGCCTTATTTTCGTGCTTCAATAATGGCATATGTATTGGTTGTAAAAGCAGAAGCTTAGTACATTACTGTCTATATAAACTCTATGATTCTAAACTGACTCTGGCCAATCTATATGTGAGTATGTTTACCAGGCCTTATGTGTACGCTGTACACAATTCTAATCACCCAGATGTTCACATATACCCCTGGAGGTGGTCCAAATGCTCTATTTTGAAGTTGCAAAATGTATGCATAACCCAGAAATAGCTGAATACATGACACTACTATCTGAGCCGTGTCCGTTTTGGCTTTGCATCCTTTTACAGTGCCTTACTGTGTTCGGAAGCAGCTGCAAGGCAACCTCTATGCACTATATAAAACACCAAAAGAAGCAATTCCACAGTTCCATCGTTTTCAAAAAGCAGGCATGCATTATCTGGTATGTACTCTCATCCAAAGGGAGTAGTGGCTTCCCGAACATGTTCCTGTGGACAGGACATGCCACTTCCTGACAAAAGAGGAGAGTGATTGCCTGAGAGCCGAAACAAGCAGAAGTGTGGGGTTTTTCTCTCTATACTCATACACAAAGGCCTACATAATAAACTACATAAAATCCGGACAACAATGCTAGAAAAAAAGATGACAACTATCTCTCCTAGCAGTGATCCGAATAAAGGGTTTAGTTATGACCCTTCAATTCCTCAGTTTAACTTTCATCCTATAACGGAAATTTAACTAAAAATCATAGAGCAAATGAAACCCTGACAGTGTAGAGGAGACGCCTGCTCTTCTATGATCATAAAAACATGTCCACCGCATCTTATAGAAGCAGTGTGTATTTTCATTAACACATCCTTGAAGGAAGGCAACATACCGGATGACATAAAATCTACGATGGTCACTCAAATTCTTAAGAAAGCGGGACTGGAAAGGGACAACCCACTTAATTTTCGACCGATTTCCAACACACCCTTTCTACTTAAATTTTGGATAGAGTGGCCTCTGGTCAATTAGCAGAGCATCTGGACCTTTACACCATTCTACATCCTAACCAGGTAGGATTCAGAAAACAATATGGGACGGAAACCTCTCTTCTGGAGCTGAAAACTAAACTTCTGGGAGAAATGGATAGAAGTGGTCTGTCCCTGATTATTTAATTAGATCAATCAGCGGCATTTGATTTAATTGAACACTCCATCCTTATACCCAGATTACAGGAGGTTGCAAACCTCTATGATTCACCAGCACTGTGGATCGCCTCATTTTTGGAGCTTAGAACTTGCAGAGTCTGTTCAGCTTCTGCAGAAGCTACTCTACTACCTTTTCTGTATGGGGTACCACAAGGTGCAAGCATGTCTCCTTGTCTTTTTAATTTGTTCATGGCCCCTTTCCTCTTCATGTTGGAGGAGGAGGAGGGGTTTGTGTTTTCATATTATGCAGATGACACCCAATGTGTCATCTTATTAACTGGATATCATGAGAAAGATGATTTGGAGGTTAATAGAATCTTCTTAGTGATCAAAGGGTGGATGTTGGTTAATTCCCTAGCTCTGAATCAAAGTAAGACAGAGCTGTTGATTGTAGGTAGCCCAAAGGCTCTAAATAATTTAAATCAAGCCTATAGATCCTTTAAACCGGGAGACGACATTATCTCTCCTTTAGCCAAAACAAAAATTCTAGGAGTGACTTGGACCTGACACTAAGTATGAAAGCACATGTTTCAACAGTGGTGGCGGGTGTAGTATATTATGTTAAATTATTGGATCATTTGAGGCCCATGATCTCCCAAGAAAGTGCAGAGACAATTGCCAGGGCAATAATCGGTGCTAAACTGGATTATTGCTGCAGCCTACTACTGGGTAGCAGTCAGCGAGAATTGCTTAGGCTGCAGGTTGCTAAGAACTGGGCGGTTAGAGTAGTTCTCAGACTTCCAAGGTATAGTCACGTAAAAGAGTCCAGGCGTTCTCTTCATTGGCTTCCTATTGAATCCCGGATCAATTCTAGATTGCTAGTCATTGCATTCAAATGCAGGCTACAAATAATGCCTGCTTATCTACAAAGCTACATGAAAGAAAGTGCAATCAAAGAACTCTTAGATCAGGAAATCAAAATGTGATAATACAGCTAAGATGTAAGACCTCAAAGGCTGAAAATGGAACGTTCAATGTGAAGGCCCCTTCCCTTTGGAACAAATTGCCTGCAAGACTGAGGAGTCACAATTCTCTCCAAGCCTTCAAGAAAGAATTGAAAACTGTCTTATTCCCCTGAGCTTATTACGCCATGGATGATCTGGTTATAGGAATCACACCTTTCGGACCTCTGGCCAGTCAGTTTTTGCTGACATCACCTGCATCCCTTTCTATTGGGGACCCAGTAAACATTTTTTGTGGGTTCTTTGATCTTCTTTTCTGCTTTCTGTTTCTGTTGTCTTCTCTTTCCAGGCCGCGCCTTTATGCCTGAGGGCCAATAGTGCATATAACAAATGTAGGATATTTGCCCCCTCCCGCCTGTTGCCCCCTCCCGTTGTCCTTGCATTACCCAATGTCCTGTTTGGGTGAAGAAGATCTGTGCTGTTACATTATGTTATTGTATGCCTTATTGTGTACTAGGCCATGCTTGAAAATGCTCTGCTCTGTTCGTGTAACGCTGTGTTATGATATGCTACTGGGGCCTGCTTTGTGACGTTGCCTTACACACCAGGACGTTATGCCAGGTCATGCAATGATCTCTAGGGTCCTCCCCCAAGGATACTGGCCTCTTGTGCCAATGCACCTCTGTCCTGGCTGGCTTGCACATACCACAGAGTCTTTGATAGCCAGTGCCCCTCACACTTCTGAGAGTCCTGGCCAAGCTACTCTCTTGGTATTAGCAACTCCAGCACTCACACAATGCCCCACACTCACTAATCATTGAATAAAGGCAGCAGAGGCGTCTCCTTCTCGCGTCCTCCTATCCCAGTGTTGACACAGGCATCTCTCCCTCACTGTACAGACGAACCCTGCAAGGCAGCTCCCTCACTGTACAGGCGCACCCTGCAAGGCAGCTCCCCCTTACCAGCCCTTGATATGCCAGTACCGTCACAATGCACAGGCAGCTCCCTCACTGTACAGGCGCACCCTGCAAGGCAGCTCCCCCTTACCAGCCCTTGATATGCCAGTACCGTCACAATGCACAGGCAGCTCCCTCACTGTACAGGCGCACCCTGCAAGGCAGCTCCCCCTTACCAGCCCTTGATATGCCAGTACCGTCAAAATGCACAGACAGCTCCCTCACTGTACAGGCGCACCCTGCAAGGCAGCTCCCCCTTACCAGCCCTTGCTATTCCAGTACCGCCACAATGCACAGACAGCACCCTCGCAGACTCGTGCTACTCCAGTCCTGATCAAGTACAGCACCTGCTCTCGCTGGCACTCGCAATTGGAGCACTAGAACACTCAAGACGTAACCCCCAAACTCCACGTGTGTTTTCAGCAACGATGGGTACGGGTAGCACTGCCCCCGCCATGACATTTCTGTCACAGTAGAGACAGACCTCCCTCACGCCGCCTGACAGTCCAGTACTTACACAAACAAGGAGCACCCCTTCACTTCAGCTTTTAACCCCACACACAGCCGGCGCGACCCTGGCATTTACCACTAAGTGGCTGTTAGCTTCTGCTCACTTTTCTCTGTCCCATTAAACGCCGAGGCCTACCGAGAGAGGTTGCGCTGTTCACCTGCTAAACGCTTTCACTCTGAATTCTCCGAAGCCAGAACTTTCCCCAAATTACCCTAACCTGTCCTGCTCTCCTGAAACAAAATTGGGCGAAAATGTCACAGTATGCAATAAAGAACAGGGCATGCTGCTACATGAACGCCCAGCGTGATCACTTAGATGGCAGCAAGCAGTTACAGATGTGTCCCAACAGGCCTCTGGCATGGCGCACCTCATGCCCATGTAGGTGCAGGGTACAATTCTGGCTAAGCCACACGTGGGCATATGCAATACGTGTCTGGGAATAGGCACAGAGCTACCGGGGGATATGCAGCGCACTCAAGAAACACTCTGCATATAAAGTTGGCAGTTGTAATTAGTTATTTATAACCCGCTTAATACCCGCGGACCCGGGGATTGAACCTGCGTTGCTTTGGGTCATCTTGCTTCCAAGGCCAGCGCGTTGCCCCTGAGTTTTGCGCCAGGCCCTGGTGGCCTGCTCTGGCAGGGACCCAGAGTCATGTCCCAGGCAGAGGATATCACTTGCTCCACGCTCAAAGCTGTGGCTCGTGCACGGGCTGCCTGTTAGTTAACAAGTGAGGAGAATATGGCACTGAGGACCTTCTCCCACCAGGTCGGAAGATAACAGGAGGATGTGGCATGTGTGTGTTGAGGGGCCAACTGTCTCCACCATATGCCAGGTATTGCTACAAACTACACTGGACAGGGCAACATCTGCACTGTGTGGATTGTGGCATTAGGGAAAGCTTAACCTGGCTATGTGGCGGCACTTTGATGGCGCTGAACTGAGGTAACAAGAATGTCATGGCAAGGCTAGAATGCTATGACAGCTCTTTGCTGGCAATGAGAAAGTGGCATGGCAATGGGAGCACTGTCTTGACAATGTTCTGGTTGCAATGTAGAAACGGAGATGACAATGTGTTCAACTTTTCTGTGCAAGAGTGACCCATCAATATTGAAACTGGGATAACAATTGCCTGGGGTTAGTGCAGATAGTAAGATACTGAAATTGCAATACACGATCAACTGTGGTTCATTGAAACTGGCATGGGAATGTGGTCACAGGCATCACACATTTCTGGGAGTAATGTGGAAACTGACAGGTAGGTATGTTTTCACCGGGGAACTGGAAAACTGGGATTGCAATGTGAAAACTGTCAGGACATGTTTCTAAAGGCAATGGTAAATTGTCGTAGTCATTATATGGGGTAAATATAAATGTTATATATGCACTTTGCAAGGGCAATGTAATATGTTACATGACAATGTCTAAATTAATATACAAAATGTTTAGGGGCAATGCAGACATTAGCATGACAGTATGGTTGTAGGCCACTTTGTAACATTCTGTCATTTGAGTTTTTTGTTTGACGAACTCTGCTTCCCTATTTCCCGGCTTTTCATAGTTGACAAGGCTTTCTTTGGTTTGCACGCACTGCCTATTGTTGCATCGGTTCTGATTATCGTATGCCAGGGTAGGATTGCCCCTGTACCTCTCCTAAATCTACCATTTCCCTTTACACCCAGGTGCAATTACTGCCACACCTCCCCCGTCCCCCTCACGGTCTTCCTGATGTTCCACCTCCTGCCCATATCATGCTGCCTTGGGACCCGTGTGGTTGCCCGAGTTCCTACCCTGCTCCTTACATGATGCTTCCATCGAGCCTGCCGGTTCACTGCTGCCTCCTCCTAAGCGCAAACTCAACCGCAGGACCCTGCACCTGCCCCAGGTCATGCATATATCCACTGGCAAAATTCTCTGTTCACTTAAACAAAGGTAGGGGAGCTTGTAATCTTGGACACCTCATCTTTCTTTTCATCGTGATTAGCATGTGCATATGCTGAGCAATAACTTTGAAAGTATTATCCTCGCCAATGCCCTTATACTCTCCAGATTAGATTACTGCAATGCCTTGTACTTAGGAGCCGACAAATACATTAAGGAAAAAATTCAGATATTGAAAAATAATGCCTTAAGAACGGCCTTGAACCTTCCCACTAGAGAACATATATCCAATATGAGAAAAGAACATCACTGGCGAAAAACCAGAGACAGAATTTCACTCAAAACAGCTTTGCTAACTTTCAAGTGCCTTAATAATGCAGCCCCACCTTACCTCGCGGAAAGAATAGTCAGAAGAACATCAACCCGCCCTACCAGAGCTCCCAACTCCCATTGTCTTCAAATACCTAGATTTAGACTAAAAAAATCAGGCGGAAGTAGCTTCCCGGTTAAGGCGGCCCAGTTCTGGAACGCACTCCCACTTGACCTTAAAAAAGATAAATCCTACTACAGCTTCAGATGTAACATCCTCACATGGCTACACTCTAACGACCCCCTTGATTAACTAATGTACATTGCACCTGCGATCTGAATCCCTGCTCCCTCTTGTATCCATCCCTATGTATATTTATATATATTATGTATATACATTAGCTAGACACGCTGAATATGTATTGCCTGTATGTATGTATCTTTCCTCACTCTCTAACTAAGCTTGAAGTAACATTGTATGCGGTGGCGCGCAGTTACCTAAGGGGCCGGTGTGCATTACAAATTAATAAACAAACAAAAAAAATGTCCAAAATTGTTTTTCGTCAAGAAGTATTTATTTGTATTTGCCAAGGGGGCAAATCAACATTTCAAAATCCGATTGATGTAAGGTGTCACTATGGGCTGACCTGGGGCAATGTGAATCTGACATGGCAGAGTGGCATTCACACTATGTGGACATTGTAGAAGCTGGTATGACAATGGGCCTCATTACGACCCTGGCGGAAATCGCGGTGCAAAATGCACCATGGAGCACGGCGGAAAGCTGCCGATAGCGCCATGGGGGTTGGCGGATTTACCGCCCCATTCCGACCTTGGCGGGGCGGTAAATCCCCATTCCCCATTTTACCCTTCCCCATTCCCATTTTTGCCCCATAGGGCATAATGGGAGTGGGGAAGGCGTTAATTACGCCACCGTAAAATACGGTGGCGTAATTAACAACAAGGTCCCGTAGCGCCATGGATTTCTCCGCCCGGAAAAACCAGGCGGAAAACGCTCCATGGCGCTACGGAAACTCGTAGTAGGGCGGACGGGTCCGCCGCGAATAACGCTGGCGTAAACCCACTCCGCTAGGGTCGTAATGAGGCCCAATATGTTATTAACTTGGGAAGTTTGAAACAGGTACCTCATTGGGATAATGGTATGCACATTCTCTTGGAGCAAAATGAAACTCTGATGGGGTTCTGTCAAAAATGTACAAACTGGCATGGGAGTATCTGCTTAAGTAGGATAACTTTAAGTAGGTCTATGCATACTCATTTTCAAACTGACAATACTCTGTAGTCAATGTGAAAGGGGTGTGGTCATTTTCTGAGAGTACTTGAAACTGACTTGATACCTGGCCAACAATGTTAAAATTGCAGAAAAATTACCTGAGGATGTGTACAAATGTGCATGATAAAAAAAAAATGTTTTTCTGGGGTAAAGTAATGCTGTTATGTTAATATTAACATTGCCAGGGCAATGTGGAAACTGTCGAAAAGAGTTTCTAGGGGCACTGGCGACATTGATAACGAAAATAGTGGATTAGCAGGAGTAATATGAAACTGACATAAAAAAGGGGGACTTGACATGATAATTGTCTAAGGACCTTGTGGAAACTGACAGGGACGTGTGTGCTTACTCGGGTAAATGTGAACCTGGTTGCCAAAGTGGAAAGTGACACGGCAGTTTGGGAACTGACAGCCTGGCACGTGAAGGTTAACTCTGGGCTATTAGTGGCTGCCATGATGTGTTTGGTCATCACACTGTAAACACAGCCATTTTGAGCAACGTACTAGCACAGCACCCCGAAAAATATGAATATGGGTAGCAAGCTTATATTGTTGACAACAGGCTGTAATATTTGTGCACCACTTTCCTAAACATTGGAACCATCCATAACTGTAGTGGCCGCATCGTCACATTAATAAAAAAATAAAAAAAATCTGATTGTATTTTGTTTTCTGGCAGTTATAATTGCTTTTATTTAAATACCATGGGGAAAATGATGCGCGTTACGTTTATGACACATTATTTAAAATTGGTCTAATTCTATCATCTGGCAGTAGATCTATAATTGATGTTATTTCTACATTAAACATGCATGATTGTACATTTTCCCATACCGGGGCTGGTGAGGCATCCATTTGATTCAATGGAAAACTCGTGCTGTAAAATACACCATTAGGCCACATTGTTTGGATGCTTTTCATTAGGTGGCAACTGCCCCACAGACCTGACTGAGAGGGGCTGTATTTGCCATCTTAGCTTCATGCTTATAAACTACATGTTTGAAAATCATCACAGTAATAAAGCATCAGCAACCGGGATCAAGCCTTTAGTATCCATTCAATAGAAGACATGCCAATCTATACCTATAAAGCCTAGCCATGGGTAGCTGATAGGCCCAATAACGGCCCTCCGGCCCGAACCAGGCTCTGTGAACCCCCTATTACAGGGATTTGTCCCTATTAGCACCCTGCGGGTTCCCTCCGTCGTTTTAAAATGGTTGTTTTAAGTTTACAGGTGGTGGGCAATGCTCGTGTTACATATGTTTCGAATAGCCCATGGGAAAAAAGAAAACAAAGATAGCCTCTGCAACGGCAATTTGAAATGGGAATAGTGTCTTTTTTATTTCCATGCTGAAGGCTGCAATGTCATGGAAGGAGAGGAGCAGGTAAGTAAGTGTGGATGCAGCGACAAAGGGTGGGAGCCTGGGGGGTTGAGGGGTACGGTTGTGGGAGGCCTGGCGGTGCACTCAAGTGGCTGGCCAAATGTAGCCAGTTCATGTGGGATCCGCCCCACCCTACCACAAGTTTCCGGTCATCTGATTGGTCGGCGCCTCTCCCCCATGTACTAATATTTGATAACCGAATGGAGAATGCTGCTACTATCTAGTTCCAAGCACTCCTTGAATCTCAGCAGCGTCTCTGCATCCACTAATAGCTATTTTACCTGGACAGAGGCGACAAGACTGCTCTCTTATTCTTCAAGGATTTTTTAATCCCAATGATCTGCCATGGTGAAGCAGCACATTGTTTCTGTTTGATTTTTCAGCTATTTTCAGCACACTTGGCTGTGGCATTCCGATCCAGAGGCACGTCAAAGTGACTAGGCTGTCCACACTTCCCCTGCCACAGTGTGGTTCAGTCGAAAGCCAATCAGACCGACCCAGCAGATCCGCACAATCACATTGTTTTAGAGTCCCCAGATTTAATCTACAACAATCAGGAGGCAGTAGCTTCCCTGTACTAGCTTCAAAACTGTGGAACCTTCAACCTATAACTCTAAGAGCAGAACCGTCATTCTCCAGATTTAGGACAAGTGCAAAATATTGCCTGTTCACTCAGGAGTCTCGATAAATAAATACTTGTTTCCTCTCCACTTAGCTGTTAATCTCCTACCTATTAGACTGTTCCTCAATGTATATGTGTATCTACTCCCATTATCCCTATGCCTGTACATAACCTCTTATTATGATCTTTGTAATTTGCTGTAACGTCCTGTCGTAACCTTGTACAAATGCAACCGAGCAAGGTGCCAAGATACATGAGGGTTAGGTGCGCTATATAAATAAACAATACAATACAAGTGTCCTATGTTTTCAAGCACCAGCCTCTCTCTCAGCACTCACCCACAGTACACCATGGGGATCCCCTTGTTATTACCACATGTCCTATGTCTACATGGCAGCCCTTACTGATGTCAGGTCAGTCTGCACTTCTTAAGACAGGCGACACTGCAAACTAATCTTTAACCAAAGAATTAAATAATCCTCTCCTCCTTTTGTCGGCTGCCATATTTGACTTCCTCTCCGGCACTTACTCCCAGTTTTTGGCAGTCTCTAACTCACATTTGCGGCAGGTCAAGGCAAGCCACCAAATATTGTCTTGTTATCATTTACTGGGCTGAGACACTTCAGGTATGGCAGTAGTACATGCTGGTGGAGGAGACCTCTAAGAGGGGGCGCATTGAAGGTTTTCCTAGGGTCTTTTCCTGATCTTACAACCCAGAGCAATCAGGACAGCGCCTGCACTCAGGTTACAGAGAATACCATTTGCTTTCTGCTGCATGAGGCTCTCATAGCGTGCATTGATAGCAGAGGTTACCAATGCATGGCCGGTAATTTGTGGTCTCAGACAATGTGCCATCTACCTTGCTGCCGATATGCCAGCCACCAAGTGCTGCTCCTTGGCCTTGGGTTCTAAAGGATCGTATGTGAAGAGGGAAAATGGGACGATCCCTTCCCCCAATTCTCATCCAGACCATGGCCTAGGACGTCACGACCCAAGCACCCACCGCGAGAGGAATTCGACCCACTCACAGCCACCCCAGACGTCAAGATCCACTGTGGCCATGCCCCACACAACCAAGGAGGCTGCCCATCAATCAAACCACGTGCCGGAGCCTCAGGTGAAGCTGATATCGACCGCGTGAGCCAACTCGATTAGACAGCAACCACTACTATCGCCATTGTTAGAGATGCCATGATGACATAGCCAGCGGATAAGAACACATGTGCCACCAAGCACATTGGTCATACACACACCAATCCACACAAAGAACATACTCAGTGCTATGACGTAGAGGACCACTTACACACACGCATCATTGTTATTTTTTACATAGGCCAGCTACAGCACCGCAGAAACGCAAGACACCAGAAAGGCTTGTGTACGTGCTTGAAGATGCTTCCTCACCACTAAAACCCTGAAGACGTAACCACTGCATATGGACTAATGCATATGAATCTCCATCGCCCCTCGCGACCCCTATATTATGAACGATATACCGCCACCCATAAACCAGGCCGTGGTAGGCCGCAAAGCCAGACAGTCCAGGCCGGAGTAGCTCAAAGCTGCAAGGTGCTGATCACACAGAACAAGTCCCCGACAAGAGCCCCCAGCCAAGGCCGCAATGTTGCAATTTACACCTGCTACTGCTAAACGCTTCCCGAGCCGAAATACAAATCAAATGCTCATAATTCTGCTCCAGCCACGGTCCCGCAACACATGACCAGGCTGACCTGATACGATGCCAAGCTCCAGGGACCAGAGAAGCGCTGGGGTCTCACGATTGGGACACAGACTGCAACAATGAAGTGACAAATCGGACACCAATAGCAATGAGAAAGAAATGCACACCAGCTAATGGTCAGACCTGTCCACTGTCTGCCACTGACAAATAGTCATACTTTGTTGCCAGCACCAGGTACACCGGGAGATGGGAACAACGATGGTCCCAGGCTTGGGGGCTCGCGAGTGAACCAATCAGAATACGAGGGGCACACCACTGACGCCATCATTGCCTAGCCAATCACTAATCGTCCCCATGTAACATTTTCCTTGTAGCGATTATTAGGGACAACCCAAGCGTACCACCTGACCCTTTCTCAACTACTAACTACCTTTCCTATATGTGCCTATACTAACCCCACCACTCGGAGAGCCAATCTAAGGTGGCATTAGGTTTGGGGGATAGCCCTCCCAGGTGATGTATGTAACGCATCATACAGCTAGAAAAAGGGCCTGTGAGCCCACCCAGAGCGTGTGGTCTCTCGGATGCATATGATCTGTGAGCCCGTCCCTGCCTGTTTTGTGTAATAAACAGCAGTAACTGTTTGCTCTTGTGTGTGCCCCATACTCTTTTGGGACGCGGGAGGAGTTGGGGCCTCCCCAACCCCAGAGGTCAGCGGACGGCCCTACCGGCCCCCGGGAAAACTACCCCAACAAGTTGGAGGCACTGCTGAGATCTGCTGAGACTGGGTGAGATCACAGAGAGGCCACTTGCATCAAGGTGGCCCGGCAACACGGCCCCCCCTGTCTTCGCCCCCTTTGGAGGACTACAGGACCATTGCGCAACTGCGAGACGACCGTACAGCGCAATCTGGAGATTGGCCGTCGGGAGACGAATGAGAAGGATCCCGCCCGCGGTTGGCGACTGTCCAGACGTGGTACAGATGAGGGGAGGCTGATTGGGAGGGGTGCCCTCAATCGAGCGGCACCGGCAGGCGAGAACTCGATGTGAGTATGGCACACGCAACCAGCAATACAATGTTGTGTGGGAGGTGGGAGGAACAGGGTGGCGGGTGGCTCTTAAAGGGTGTTAAGAAAAGATTTTGGCCATCAATTGGCGATCGGTGTGTAAGGTGTAACGGGGACTGGCACGAGGGCCGCACCCTCTAGTGTTACAGAGTTGGCTGGGTGGGGCTTCAAGCTCCCACGTGTGACTAGTGGACCGCGCTGATTGGTCAAGATCGCGGACACCTGTAAAAGGGGGTTGGCATTCCTATGAGTTGGCGTTATAGATCAATAAATAGATGGAGATTCCTATTGATCGAGTGTTTTAACTCTGTGAATAGATGACGTATTCCCGGAAGAGGTAGCTAGATTGTTTCTCAGTGCGAAAGATAATTGGCTGGTTAAGCTCCCCTAGAGAGGAGGCGTATCACACGCGAGGCAACGCAGCGTGCGCAGTCCGCTTATAATAATGAAGTAATTGATGGATACTCCACTCCAGGTGTGGTGGGAAGACAGCTGTGGGGATAACGGGGAACAAGTTTGTCAAATATGGCGCACATTCATCCCTTGTTGTAATTGTACGTACCAGGAACCCTTTGTAGTAGTTGGTGACGTCACCCCTAGGGCTTGTATAGGATACTGCGGGCTTCATCCTCTAAGAGTGGTCGGGGATCAGGGCAGGGATACGCGGTAAGGGAGAGGTGAAGGGGGAGAGGCGGCCGCACACGGAGAACGCCGGCACACGCTCGACTACAGGGGTCAGAGGGGGATCAGAAGAGTGTACACTGAGCAGACAGTGAGGACAGAGGAAAGGGAGGAGTGTGGAATCAGAAAAAATACAATATTACGGCTGTTACACCGAGCAAAGGAAAATACACCGACACAGGCTTATAAAGATTCCCAGAATCTTTATTACAAAACTGAACAGTATTCAACAAAGTACACAAATAGCTATTTGGCCGTCAATACATCACAGAAACCACCAGCAGGGTTCAATATGAGCAGTGAGGGGCTTTCCTAGCTGGACATCGGTGCTTTTATACAATTTGTAAAATGATGTCCAGTCCCCTTACAGGTTAATCATGCACTGGGCTAGGGTCACGCCAGGTTCACTTTCCTAATTTACATATCTCGTGCATGCGCTTTACTTTTCAATACATTTACTAGTACACTCCATTATTCTTCAATGTAATATTTATACTCTTTATATATTGCTTTAATACAGACCAAACAATGTTTCGCATATTATATTTGGATAGCATTACTGTTCTTGTATACTTGTAGTTTAATATTGGCATTTCAAGTAATCCCCTGCTCCGAGGTCAACAAAGGACAAGGTCTACATGACCCTAACATGTAGCCTGAAGGCAGGTTGGACATTAACTTCCCTACAGAGGTTGGAGAGTTTAAGGCAAGAACAAGGACACATGAGACGGCCATTTTAGATTACAGGGTGACTTTATATAAACCCCAAAATGGCGGTTTCTAACCTAAAATGGAGGCTTGATTCAAGATGGCGGCTTACATCAATTTCTAAGGTCAAGACCTTGCCGCAGAGAGTTATTCGCGTACAATTTTTCAAGCAACTTGGCGTAGGCCAATATACATACAAATCGTTTGTAATAAGAGGCATAATTTAATATATGGTTTGACAAACCCTCCTTTTGGCCTATGCCAAGTGCTAATACTATTTCTGATTTGATTGCAAGTAACTCCATGCGTCATCGTCCAGACACCCCGAATCATTGTCGGACATATCTATTGCCATTAGGTCTGATACCAGAGTTTCCTTCAACACATACTCTTTAGAGAGCTCCTTTGGGGCATATATTTTATTCCCTAATACACTTGTTGCTTGCGCGCAACATCCCCCTAATACTGAGCATATACCAGGGAGACACTGTATACAACAACAAAGAAACAGAAAACTTCCCAAGATAATCAGTAGGGCCGAGAACAACTTCCATCCCCATGACCGTAGGAGGTCCCAAAACCATTTACCAAGTTCCCAATTTCCCTCAGGAACATGTGCTTCTGAACTAAGGACATGTAGATTTTGGATCGCCCTAAAGATCGTTGGAGAGGAGTCTGGAACGTAAACGCAGCAAGCGGACCCCACTAATTTACATACTCCTCCTCGCTCTGCCAGGATGACATCTAATGCCATCCGGTTCTGAAGAGCCACTAATCTTATCGCTCTCTGCTCTATCGTTATATTATAGAGTATGTCAGTGGTCCGATTGTTGGTTCTCTCCAATACTCTCGCTAGTCCCCTAATATCTTCTGAATTCGTAATTTGCCCAAAAAATGGTACAAAAGATTTCATAATATCTCCTAAAGTTTGCGCTGGAGTATCCCCTTTTACACCTCGTCCTGGACGAGTCTTTGAAATTTCTGTAGTGCTGGCAATAAATACCACAGGTAATAGAATCCCTAAATAACAGGTTCCTTGCCAATCCCTGGGCAACCACGGAAATGCCACATTACCGCAAACAAAATAGACAGGTTCGCCTACGTACAGAGGTCTGTTTTCACTAGACAAATTTGCAACGTTGGCGCACTTTCTAAAATTACCCATTGACCGTGTTCCATTCCTCTGTATACAGAAGGATACTAAATCGGGGCTGTGATTAACAGAATAAGATGGAGGCGTGGCATCCTTATTGCCTATAGGAGCCATTTTGAAAGAGATTAAAAACTGAAAAGGACGAGACAATCTATCAGAGGGCCTAACAGAAGCAACGTTTGGCTTGCTTCTATTTGCAAAAAGCGAGCATCCCAGGGGCATCAAAACATTCTTTTCAAAACTATTTAAATTTGTACCATCAAAGTTCCCTGAAATGCTGTCATTCCATCGACCAAAAAATAGTGCTCTAAGAGAAGCGTAACAGGCAGTTGTCAGAGGCAAAGGGTAAATATACCAACCTAGCCCTTTATCCCCATGTTGCGGTAAATGTGTGCAGATCCAGCAATTGGTCTTATTAAAAATTGCATGAGTGGCATTCATGATTAATAAAAGGGTATTATTCTGATAATTCCGTCTATGCAAAGAATCTCTAGGCGACAAATTATGCAATTGTACAGAAGGAGTGGGAATCACAGATACATTTTCAATAGGTAAAAAGTCCTCTAACGGATATGCTTCTTCCAGATACCATAACCCAAACCCAAAAGTCATTACAAATCCAGTAATTAGTACGAGAAGGCAACAATACACTTTGGGGGTCCCGTTACATACTTGATCATTGTCTCTGCTAGTCATATTTGTATCTAAAAGTTCAGTATGAGCGGTAGCGGGTGCAGGCATCGTAGTCTTCAATCAAAAAAACACCAATTGTTCATTTGCTGGCGACTCCAGTCGCTCGTCTTCTTAATGTCTTTCCCACAACCCTTAGCTGACAAAATCTTTCCGTACAATCGGGCCAAAAAGACAAGCCCTCAAATGATTTTTTCCAGTCGCACAGTCAGACCATGCTGTACGTTATTTCCTTGGGCGCAAATTATATTTGCCGTTTCTGGTGAGAACAAAGTGTCCTCACTTCCTCCTGGAAGTGGTGAACGGACGGAAATGGGATCAAGAAAGGATTGATCCGGAAGTTCCACTGTTGGGGAGTGCAGAGACAAGATGGGCGTTTTGCCAGCCCTGCGGATTCTGAAGCGGTCTCTGATTCTCCCTTGTTGGTTGTTGCTGTTTCAGGCACGCGAGTTACAGCAGTGGGAAGAGATTCTGTACCTTCTGTATCGTATGGCACGGGCTGTGGGATCTGTTTGGTGTGCGTCGCATGGATCCAGTGTTTTCGACCCGCTAACCGCACGGCAGTCTGGGTGACTAGCAGGACTTGGTAGGGACCCCTCCAGCGAGGTGCAAGGCAAGATGACCTCTCAAAAACCTTCGTGAGGATCCAGTCCCCCGGTCGTAGACTGTGACCGGGGCCTTCGTAGTGTACAGGCAATGCCTCTCGCACCTGGTGATAAATTGAAAACAGATTTTTAGTCAACTGGTTACAGTAGTATGAAAGAAGCACATTTTCTATATCCCGTAATGAGCGACTTTTTGGCATACCCCAAATATTAGCAGGTCTCCCCATTACCACCTCAAAGGGAGAGAGCCCAGTCTTAGTTTGAGGGGTCGTTCTCATCGATAGTAACACGATCGGTAAGGCGTCTGGCCATTTTAACTTAGTGCCAGCACACGTCTTAGCGAGTTTGTTCTTTATAATGCCATTGTGCCTTTCCACTAATCCGGCACTCTGGGCATGTCTAGCTGAATGGAACCGCTTGTCAATCTGTAGTCCTTTGCAAATTTGCAGGGCTACAGTGGCAATAAAGTGTGGCCCATTATCAGACCAGATGACTCTCGGCAGCCCAAACCTAGGAAAAAACTCTTTCAACAGAGTTTTTGCCGTGGTTATGGCCGTTGCATCTTTAACCGGGTAGGCCTCAACCCACTAACTAAAGGCGCAAATAACAACCAATACATATTTAAGATTGTTACACCGTTCCATTTCAATAAAATCAAAGTGAATAACCTCAAACGGGACAGAAGGTGGAGCGAAACTTCCTCTAGGAGTCGAGGTACCTTTCCCTACATTGTGCTGCAAGCAAACCATGCAGTTCTGGACAAAACGCTCTGCAATTTTGAAAATCTTAGCATTGGCCCATACACTGTGTAGCATTTTTGTTAGTTTCCTCTCACACACATGTGTCGGACCATGAGCCATAATAACCATCATTGTAATGTAGGCGTCAGGGAGTAACCATTTCCCTTCAACATTGTCTACCCAACACCCATCATCATCCAATCTTCCTGCACCCTCGATCCATCTCTTAGTTTCCTCTATGGTAGCATCTGCTTGAATATCTTTTACAACATCAATACTTTCTCCCAAAGTGCAAACATTTACAACTTCTTTTACAGTGTACATTTCTGAACTGAAATCAGTGGCAGTCTGTTTAGCTATCTGATCGGCGAAGGCATTCCCTTTTCCTACATCATCTGTAACTTTTTGATGTGCTGAACATTTTATGATAGCTAACTGAACAGGGAGTGCAAGTGCTGAAAGCAATCGCACTATTAAAGTGCTGTGCTGGATTTTCATTCTGTGCGAGGTCAAGAAACCTCGTTCTTTCCAAAGTCTACCAAAATTGTGGGCCACCCCAAAGGCATACTGACTGTCAGTATATATATTCACTGTACGCCCTTCAGAAAGCTCACAAGCTCGAGTTAACGCTATAATTTCTGCGGCCTGCGCAGAGTTATGCATAATTCTTTTGGTTTCCACAACCGTGCTTACAGTAGTGACAGCACAAGCAGCCGTGCATGTACCGTCTGGAAGTTTAAAACAAGAGCCATCACAAAATAGCTCTCCTTGAGGGCTATTCAAAGGCGTGTCTTTCAAATCGATTCTGCCTTTAGTCTCTTGTTCTGTCATATAAAGGCAATCGTGTGACGTATCGTCATTATCAACAATATTTTGTGAGACAGGTAAAAGTTCAGCCGGATTTAATACGCAACACCTCTGAATTTGAATGTGGGGAGCAAACAAGATCAGTTCATATCGTGTCAATCGTGCAGAAGTGAGGTGTTGCGTTTGAGTTCTATTCAATAGAATATCTACAGAGTGAGGTACCATTAGGGTTAACGCATGACCCAGGACCATTCCCTCACTCTGTTTTACAGACGCAGCAGTAGCAGCAACAGCATGCAAACATCTTGGCAAAGCTCATGCTACAGGATCAAGGGCGGAGGAATAGTAGCCGCACGGCCTATTCTTCCCTCCATGTTCCTGCGTTAACACAGCCAAAGCACATCCATCACATTCATGCACAAACAATGCAAAGGCCATATCATAATTCGGAGTTCCTAAAACCGGCGCCGAACACAGCACAGATTTGAGCTAATCGAATGCTGTCTGGTGTTCCAAGGTCCATGGCAATGGCAAAGAAATGCCCTTCTTTGTCAAAGCCAACATTGGTTTAATCGTTAACGAAAAATTCGGGATCCACAATCTACAATAAGAAGCCATACCTAGCAAGGCTCTAACCTCCTTTTGCGTATTTGATACAGGCATACCAGAAATGGTCTTTATTCGTTCAGGTGTCAACCGTCTTCCCTCCTTTGACAGGAGATAACCTAAATAGGCGACCTCCTGGCAACAATATTGGAATTTCTTAAGTGAAGCTTTTTGGCCATGTTTTGCTAGATGACAAAGCAACAACACGGTGCCTTCTCTACAGGCACTCTCAGAATCAGCAGCCAAGAGGAGGTCATCTACGTACTGTAGTAACGTGCAAGTAGTAGGCAACTCAAGGGTATCAAGCTGCTCTTTCAATGCCCTACTATAAATACTTGGACTCTCAGTGTACCCTTGTGGTGCACGAGTGAATGTAAACGAGCGTCCACCTAGGGTAAACGCAAACAAATACCTACTATCCTTGTGTATAGGAATACTGAAAAACGCGTTTTTAAGATCAACAACGCTAAAGTGGGTGGCAGAAGCCGGAATCATGGTTAATATCGTTGTAACATCAGGTACAATAGGAAATTGAGGAGCCACAATTTTGTTAATAGCGCGTAAATCAATTATAAAACGAAAGGGAATCGCATTATCACCTTTTTTGTATACTGGCAAAATGGGGCTGTTACATATGCTACCCGTAATCTCCTCAATTACTCCACGATGTACAAAATCAGAAACTATACATTTCACAGCCTTCAACTGAGATCTTATATTGCGGGATGCGAGGCAATTTTACTCCATGTTTCAAAATAATTTTAACAGGTTCAATTTGGAGAATGCCCACATCATTATCATCGATTGCCCATAAGCATTCTGGAACATTACTAAATTCTGGCGGTAAAGGTCGAGTCAAAAACTGAGAGGCGTGTGATTGCTGGGGTGAAATTGTTAGCCGAATCCCATCCGGAGAACAATGTATTACTGCGTGTAATGCCTTCAACAAATTTAGCCCCAGCAAGTTCTCCCCACAGTTTGTGGTAGGTAAAAATGGACAGTGTTCCGTGAAGGGACCCAGTGTTATCGGTACTGGCAAAGAGACCGGACAAACTACAGGTGTGCCTGAAAACCCTACGGAAACGTTGGATTGCCCTGACAGGGGAATATTTGGAACTAGTGAATGGTCAATGGAACATTTCTGTGCTCCCGTATCTACTAAAAATAGATGCTTCCTATTTCCCACCGCCATCTCAACGTAGGGGCCTTTCTGATGAACGGGAATAGGTGTAGGTTCCAAATCCTGCTTCGGGCAATCCTAGCAGAACAAAATATTATCAAAAGGAAGTTCTTCGGAGAGGTACGCAGCAGAAGGGTGATCAAAATCTTTTCTATTATCCACATTCGAAACTTGCTTATCTTGTGAAGGAGATTGCTGTGATTCTGGTGCAAACTGACCTCTACCAGGGCCCCCTGCACCTGGGCGACCTCTGGATCGTCTACCCATGTTCCCAAATGACCTTTGCTGTAAGGTCAGACATTGTGCGCGCCAGTGGCCTTCCTGCCGGCAATAGGCACACTGGTTAATGGTTACCGGAGCCAAGGGCGCACTTCCCTGTGGAATGTACTGACCTCTAAATTGATTACCCCCTCTAGGGTTTCTAATGATCTGCTGCAATAAAACTTTAGTTTTCAAGTCACCCTTTTTTTTCTCAAGCTTCTCTTTTTCAGTGTTTACACGATTTTCATAATACTGAGCCATATGCAATACTTCTGATTGGGACTTCGCCTGCCAAGCGCTTTCAGAGGACATAATCTGTAACTGGATGTCAGGCAGCAATCCAAGTACAAATTTGTCGACAAACAACCTTTTCCCTGACTCTTGTCCACTGAAATCCGAGAATACCTGCTCGAACCGATTGAAAAAATCCGTAGCACCCTCAGACTTTCCTTGGACACAGGCCGCAAGCTTGTCCCATATGATTCTTTTTTCTGGAACCATAGTTTTCAATTTTACAATAATTCTATCAGGCAAGGTTAAAATTACTTGTGGTGGTCGTTCGCCAGCTGGTCTTTCTCTGTCCAGCCTAGTCATGTTATCCCATGTATCTCCAACCCAGGTATGTCATCTATAGTCCTAATCTGTTTCCACAAATCAACTGGCAGGAGTACGGGAAATAATAGGTCAATATCACTTAGAGTGAATACCGACGACTGTAAGACCGACTCTATTTCTTTAGAGAATCCAGTTGGATTTTTTCGTATATCAGGAATAGATTGCTTTATGGTGTTCACTTCCTGTCTTGAAAACGGGACGTGAACAAACTGTGAAACGTAATGTGCAGGAATTTCTCCGGCTACTATACCTCGTGCAGCATCAGCCGCAATCTCAACTTTTGGGACAAATGTCGGAGGGACCTCTCTCATAGGCAACTGAGAAGTAGGCAGCTCTGAACGCTTACTAAGCAACAGAGCCAAGTCAAGCACTAAGGCAGTCGGAGAAGTATCAATCGAAAAAACTCTCTTATAAACACTCAACAATTCTGCAGGACAACAAATCTTTCTTCTTACACACTCATTCTGCAGGTGCTCTACCATCACCTGTATTAGTTTCTTTTGCATTTCTAACGTATATTGACTGTATGTGTCATATACTTCTTCTGGAGCTATCGACATATTCAAAATCCATCTTATCGCGTCCTTTGTACAAATTTGTGCTTCCTCACCTTTTAATTCTCGACGAGAAGAAAACCGTTTCTGTAAGTACATAATACCTAAACTATCACCATCTACTTCCTCGTTCTGTAACTCTTCCAACTCCTTCCTATACTCAAAAATCCTCTCGACATGCTCATATACCTTCTCCGCAGTATCTCTGGACAATGCTTAGGCGTTCAAATCCCGTAACCCTTGTGGGAAATCTACATCATCTAGTCTATTCCACATTATACTTAAATGAGTCCCTAATCCTTCAATAAAAACATTTTTCTCAGGAATATCTTTTAAACTTTCGAGTGTGGAAAAAACATCAGCTTGTTCACCCTTCTCCATACAATGTTTAGCCCAAGCAGTCAATTCATTCCTCTTGTCTGGTGACACAGTATTACGAGTCACAGCCCTTGGTCTTGCTCCCTGGTCTACTACAAGCAATGCAGGATCACTTGGAAGAGGAAGAGTAGGTACATTCTGAATAACAACAGGTAAAGGCAAGGGGGCAGGCAAAGGGGCGACGGCTGGAAGAACAACAGGAAGAACAACAGGGTGGACCGGAGGAACTATGGGAGGGGGAACTACAACAGGAAGGGGCAAAGCGCCAGGAGGAGGGACATATGGAGGTTGCGCAGAGGCATCGGGCCTTCGTTCATGCAAAAGTTTATTAATCAATTCATCTGACGTATGAAAATCTTTTGAAGGATAGATTTTCTGAATGCCTAATTGAAATGCCCTGTCCGTGTTCCTAACTGACTCCAATTGCTTATTTTGATCATATAACTGTGCCTTTTCGACACTCGTCATATGTCGACGCATGTTTCTCTCTACTCTTTTGTTGTTGCAAAGCTTCTATTATCCAACTATGCAACGCGTCAAATGCTGCAGGCCGAGCCTTCTTCTTTATTAATACAAACTCTAAATATTCTATACGAGGGATTTCAAAACTACCATTGGTTGGCCACCGAAGATTAGAATTATGTCTGGTTTGTCTGTGCCAAATGTCATTTAATGCTATACTACCAAAGCCTTTCTTACAGTACATAGTACATGCCGGCGACCCCTCCTGTGTTGCGGGACGGCTATCTTCCAAAGATTGTCTGTCACTGTGGAAAAATGCCCTAAAGCAGGCAGACAATTTCCCAGGCATATCAAAGTTCTGGTGTTTTACCTGGTTAAATAATTGTGCTCACAAGTACAATGCTCCAAATTCAAATTTGTCAGGGTTAAATTAATAATCGGGACACGATTCACCTGACCAAAGGACTTGGAGGCCCGATCGGGTTACTAAGGACAATGCAAAGGACCCACATGTCTGGTGAATTTACCCACCTCAAATATATGGACCCTCGTCAAGACGTCGTCTCGGGCTATAGCTCACCGTCCAGGGATCGCAGCGTGCAGTTTCGTCGAGGAATTCACTTCTCGTCTTAGAGTGGCCGGTTCTGTTGACACCGTCCGATCCCGGTCCGATAGCCGAGCCAACCTTCAACGAGACGAAGTCAATCTTGAGGGTCCCTATTCGGGCGCCATCTGTGGAATCAGAAAAAATACAATATTACGGCTGTTACACCGAGCAAAGGAAAATACACCGACACAGGCTTATAAAGATTCCCAGAATCTTTATTACAAAACTGAACAGTATTCAACAAAGTACACAAATAGCTATTTGGCCGTCAATACATCACAGAAACCACCAGCAGGGTTCAATATGAGCAGTGAGGGGCTTTCCTAGCTGGACATCGGCGCTTTTATACAATTTGTAAAATGATGTCCAGCCCCCTTACAGGTTAATCATGCACTGGGCTAGGGTCGCGCCAGGTTCACTTTCCTAATTTACATATCTCGTGCATGCGGTTTACTTTTCAATACATTTACTAGTACACTCCATTATTCTTCAATTTAACATTTATACTCTTTATATATTGCTTTAATACAGACCAAACAATGTTTTGCATATTATATTTGGATAGCATTACTGTTCTTGTATACTTGTAGTTTAATATTGGCATTTCAAGTAATCCCCTGCTCCGAGGTCAACAAAGAACAAGGTCTACATGACCCTAACATGTAGCCTGAAGGCAGGTTGGACATTAACTTCCCTACAGAGATTGGAGAGGTTAAGGCAAGAACAAGGACACATGAGACGGCCATTTTAGATTACAGGGTGACTTTGTATAAACCCCAAAATGGCGGTTTCTAACCTAAAATGGAGGCTTGATTCAAGATGGCGGCTTACATCAATTTCTAAGGTCAAGACCTTGCCGCAGAGAGTTATTCGCGTAGAATTTTTCAAGCAACTTGGCGTAGGCCAATATACATACAAATCGTTTGTAATAAGAGGCATAATTTAATATCTGGTTTGACAGGAGGAGTTAGAAGTACGTTGCAGGTGTGCAAAGTAGCCGTGGCACAGTAAAGGTGGGGCAGCTCAGAAGCACGCCGCGTGGGCACGCAGCCGCAGGGGGCTGGTGCGCCACGGGTCGAAGGGGGCCCTAGCTCTGGAAGGAGAAGCATAAGAGAAGGTGACACTGCTGTAGGAATAACGAGGACGGTGACGCCCAGCACAAAAGCATTGTAATAAAAATTGTTTTCCTTGCAGCGGAGAATCGGAAGACCCCAGTTTACGGGGCAAAGTAACAGTGGTACTGAGAAAGTAAAGTTTTAAAGATGTCTACGTATTATGGGATAGGGGCAGGGTATAGGCCTAACACCTTAACAACACCACTCCAACATATATGCGCAACACTAACACCACACAGAGATAAAATAGTAAAGCACAGCATCAAATGGACACGAGGGTCAGATAACAAAATAAGGATAACATGGCCACACAACAGCAGTTTTGACATGACCACCCAACATTCACTACTAGCGTATTTACATAACACATACAAGGGAAAGAAGCTGGCGAGCCACCTAGACGTTTTCGACCTCTGGAAAATGTTCCAGGGGTGTGCACCAGGGGTACCAGGGATGTTCACACTGCAGGGAATAAAAGAGAAAAAGGAGAGGAGAGTGAGGAAGAATCAGAGGGATCGTTCGCGGTCGCAGAGGTGAAGAAAGAAATTGAGGAAGTGACATCTGCTACTAAAGAAATAAAGATAGAAACAGAGGGGCTGTATCCGGTGAGAGAGTTGAGGGACGCAACACAAGCACAACTAACAGCAGCCGAGGGATATTCCAACCCTGCATACAGCCCACCACCCTATGCGCCAGCAGACAGTTACCAAAAGGGGGTAAGCGCGAGGAGTGCAGCGGATATGAAACAAACGCAGGTAAGCACCAGAGGAGGAAAAAGGGTGCAGCTAGACTTCACAAGCATAGGACCAGACGAATGGATAGCAGCACAGGTGTTTCTGAAGCTTTGAGGGACATTAAATGGGGAGGAGGAAGAAGTGGTAAAGAAGGCAAGTAAAGAAGAGACAGAATACACACAGAAGGGGTGCGAGGTTAGTAGAGAAGAGGTAGGGAGTGTAAAGAACTGGTGGGGGGTGATCTGTACTTCCACTCTCTATATGGTAGAGGGGAGGCACAGAGGACCCCAGCCTAGATTCTCTATTTGGTAGCTATGGTCGAGCAATCAAGGCCTAGCTTCTCAGGAGGTGATGCAGGCTGGTTCTTAAGTACAGTGTAGTCCCCAAGCCCCCACAAAGGAATGTCCACACACTGTATTGGTTAGAACACAGTCTTTATATAATCAATATTCAAGGTTATGTACACTTGTCATAATAACTCACTTTGTACTTAGGAAAATCAACAATGGCAAATATATACAATTCTAAAGTGGTACCACCCTTTGTACTAGATCTCATTAAAGTGCATCAACAATACTGTAACAATGTCACACAGATCAATAGAGTGAAACCAGCAATAGAGAGAGGAGAGAAAATAAGATGGTTGAGCAATAGGCAGAATACTGGCCCCTACCAATAGACACAGTTCTGTGTGGAGATCCCCCCACCTGGGCAACCTGTAAAATAAATATATAGCACAAGCCCAGTCCATATATTGTTCTGCAAGTCTTATTCCCTCCTATAATGTTTTTACCCCCCCAATGTACCTGGTGGAGTCGAGTTCTTCGAAGAGGCGTCGACAGATCCTTCTTGAGCGACCCCCTTTCGAGCGGGAGTCACGGATCGTCGAGAGGCGTCGAGAAGCGTCGAGGAACTCGGCGTTCGGCGTCGGGGAATCGACGGCCCTTCTTGAATGTCTTCCCTTTCAAGGGGGAGACACGGGGCGTCGAACGTCCGACAACAAACAGGGTTTAACGGCGTCGATGAGGCGGCAGCTTCGATCCAAGCGGTGCTCGTCGACGACGGAGCGTTGGCGTCCTGCAAGGCAGAGGCGTGTGGGGCACCTCGATGACAATTGTTCTGGACCGCAAAGATTGTGAAGACGGGGGCCCAGCAAGGGCGTCGAGTCGTTCGAGTCTTTGTGGTCTTCGGGTGGCGGGAAACCCACCGGCAGGTTTCTCCTCGGCACGTTGGTCGTCCTCGACTTTCTCCGGCAGGATAAAGCGGTCGACGGTGCGGACGAGGGAGTCCTTCGATTCAAATGTTCTTAGGCAAGGAGCGGACGGCTCCGGTCGTCGGCGGCACGGCGTCAAGTGGTTCCCACAGCTGGGCAACACAACTTCTACGGGCCTCCAGCGGTTACACAGACCTGCGAACCCTGGTCGACGGCAATTGACTTCGACGGCGGCGATGTCCGGGTGCTTCACTTCGATCTCCTCGGCGGTCCCGTCTCGGGTCGGCAGCCTTTCGAGGGTCTGACTTCCAGGGCGCTTCGGCGAAGATGTAGCGGTGCTCGATGGTCCCTCGGAGCACGGGAAGAGGGCGCCTTACCAGGTCCTCTCTCGGGTCAGTCCTCGACGAATTCGACAGCTTTCGGATCGGTCGAAGCAAGTGCAACAGCAAGTCTTCTTCTTCCAGCTGGGCGTCGAGGATCAGCAGTTCCAGTTACCCTTAGAGTGGAGACTCAGTTTCTGAACGCTTCTGAACAATTACTAGTGGTGAGAGGTCCCCAGATATACTATTCTGTCTCTCATCCACACTGCTGGCACACACTCAGCAGCCAATCATACAGAAGGGCATTCATGCAGTCAGTCAGCCAATCAGGCACACAGTGCATTCAGGCCACACTCCTCCCTTTCAGACACTCACAACAAGGAATGTGAATTGGGACAAGTACCCAGCCATTCAACACTACACACTGCATTCAGGCCAGTTTCGGGCAGGGCTGTCTCAGTCTTTGTCTCTCATGCCAGAAACCAGACAACCACAACAAGGAGTGTATATTAGTCACACACTCCATTCACCCAGGTCCCACCCACAGGAGGTACCCACAACATACAGTCACTGGAAAGGCTCCAGTCAGTCTAGCTGGGCCTTCACAACAACACCATATATGGAACTTCCACCCAACAGCCAGTCAGGGGGAAGGGACAGAGTGAGGGCTTCCCAGGACTTTGGGAAACAAGGTAACAGGCAATAGAAAGCAAGAGGCCACAGGGGCCATCTTGTTTCCTATCAGGAATCAACTGATCCCAATGGCAGGGCCTGGGTATCCCAAAATGGAGGACACCCAGAGCACCTGTCAAATTCAGCATGGAGCTGCCACCAGCCCATACCCTGCTCTGTGGGCCACCCACAGGTGCCCAAAAACATACACTAAGGGCATAGGGTTCTACCCCTACCCATGGGTGCCATAAGGGTATCCCATGGGTCTGTTCACCAAACCAAAAGAGAGAGCTGCACTGCCAGGAGTCCCACATGGACTCCTGGGCAGAAAACACGACAGAACACACGATAAAAAGCAGTAAAGGACAAGGATTCAGAGGCCCTGTCCCTCTGATGCATTTCCAGTATCACAGGGAGACTGACACTGAAGGAAGAGGAGATGCTAGAAGTAAGATTAGCGGAATTGAGGGAAGCACGGAGCACACTGATTGAACAGTTCGAGCGGGAAGAGCGGAAAAGGAGGGAAAGGAGGAAGGGGAGCAAGGGGGACAAGGTAGGGGTAAAAGGGCAAGAGGAAGAACAGAGGAAATGAGAAGAAAACCGTATAAGGGCGCTTGCAGAAAGGGTGGCACGCATGGAACAGCGGGAGATTAGGAGAAAAGAAGAGGAGCGAGAAGAAAATGACAGAGAAATGTGGGCTGTGGAAGAAGAAGATTATATCGGAAAGCGCACGAAAATATGAAGAGGGGAAGGTTGTAGAAAGTATACTGGCAAAGTAGCGTGGAATATGGGGCAACAAGGGGAAAGAAGAGAAGATGCTAGAGCAGGTAAGTGACACAATGATGAATGAGCTTTGCAAAGTACGAACGTTAGTAGGTAGTGAAGCGGGCAAGCAAAAGAATACAGCGCAAGGAGAGGTGCGCAAGGAATGCAGGGCCATGACATACACGTATAGCAATAAGGAAGTAGCGACAACACCGCAGGAGGGAGGAACGGAGACGAAAGGTGAGTACACAGACAAAGATTTAGGGACCGTTAGAGTAGGAGGAAAGCGCATCGGGCCAGGATTGACATTTTCAGATGGGCTCTGCAATGAGGAAGAGGAGGGATCGTGTGGAGGACGAAGTTATGGAAGCGGGAGGGGTTGAGCAAATTATACATAACACACACAGACTGCGGATCACTGTGGGAATGTGAGATGCAGGAAGAAGAAAACGCACGGGAGGAAAAGGAGAGACACCTAAAAGGGAGAACGCCACGGCCACTGACGCCGCCAGCGCAACACGCACCATATGTTAACAGACTCAGACACCTGCCAGGACTCAGAATTGGAGAGCTAGCTAATACACACAGGGAGGATCACGGGGGTCAGCAGAGAAGGAACAAGAGCATAGGAGGTGATAGAGTAACGCAACACATTACTGATTTTATTGAACAACTTTCTGACATGGAAGAGGACAGTGAATACACTCACACATCCCCACAGAGACGTACACCAGGGGAAGTAAAAGAGTACACCCTAATGCCATTACTAGAGAGAGGGGGAGCAAGGCCACAATATGTCCCATGGAAACATGCAGAGAAGGAAAACATCAAATGCAGACTCCCATCGTTGAACGGAGGGGCCGGGAAATGGATATATGAAATGGAAAAACAAACTGCAGGGCAGAAATTAGTGGTGGGTGATGTAAAGGGGTTACTCATTTCAATACTGGGTGACGCAGCAGATGACATTTGGAAAAGGGCGGGTTTCCCAGGAGTAACTATAAGTGACACATCGCATGATGGGGTGCCATTTGCAAATTGCAGACACGCATTGTGGCAGGCCCTGAGGGTGTAATACCCAGACACTTCAAACATAGGAACAATTACGTCACGCAAAATGCGTGAGAATGAAGATCCTGTTCATTACATCCAGGAAATTCAGGAGAAGTGGCGCCTGGAAACGCAGGAACTGTGGGACAAAACACTGGCAATTTTTTATCATATATTGATTCAGGGTCTTTCAGAGCCAGTACAGAGACAATTAAAGAAATTAGTAGCGATGGAAGCTAAGGCATGGCCCGAGATACAGCTGACAATAGTGCATCATTGTAGACTGTGGCAAGAAAAGATGAAACAGAAGGAGGAAGACAGAAAGGCAGAGGAAGCGAAACTAGTCCAAAAGAAACTGTCCAAATATGCCATGGAAGGTCCACTGATCACAGGCCCCACTCTGGCAACACCGGCACAAGACACTACAAAACAACAAACAGCATCACTATAGCAAGCACAAATGACGACACAGCAAATGCCACCACCCCCACCATACACAGCACAATACACAACACAAATGGGAGGTGGTTACACTCAAATGGGAAATGGGTATGCAAACAACTACCGGGGTAGGGGCGGACACATGAGAGGGAGGGGATTTGGGCCAGCAGCACCACTACAAGGGGGAGGGTTCCGGGGGCAGAACCAATATGGACAGCAGGGATACTCAGACAACACTGGGGGATACCCATGGCAAGCACGGGAACCACCAACGTGCTGGACATGCAGCATGATAGGACACATGTCACGCACGTGCAGAGTAAGACTGACACAAGCAGGATGGGGAGAGCAAGGGCAACAGGCTTACAATGGGTGACAACAATTATACCAACAACAACAGCCGCAGCAGGGGACAGAAACACTAATACAACAGCAAGCACCACCGCCTCAGCAACCAGTACAAACATACACACAACCACAGCAGCAACCACAACAACAGGTGGCAACAGCACAACAACAACACATTCAGACAGTACAATAGCTCACACAAATACAAGAAAACAAATTACTACCCGCGACACGCCAATACAACAGACGCAACTGGGGAGGGTGACAATCCTGGGTCACAGCCCAAACACAGGGAGCGGACAGTCACTGTATACACAATAGGACAGAGGTCTTTGATGTGTCCAATCCTATCGGTAACACCAAACCCTGCAGAGGAACCATGCATAAAGGTGGCAAAAGGTGACAAAACATTTTCTTTCCTAGTTGTCACAGGGGCCACTAGGTCCTGTATTAGAGAGGGGAAGTCCAACTTGTCAGGCGAAGTATGCACACTCAAGGATTCTCTGGGGCTTGAGGACTGGTTCCTTTCACTGATGACATCTCCATATCTGTTGGAGATCATGACCTGTCTCTACCACTGCTATCCTCAAAGCAGTTGCCAGTAAACATGCTAGGGAGAGATATGATGAGCAGGTTGAACATGACTATATTGTTTACTGATAAGGGAATAGTGTGCTCCACACCAGGCATCAACATGCTCACAGCACGACACATACTTCAGGCTTACTGTGGCAAAACAGTAGCAAGGGCAGAGCCAGTGGATGGGGACCTCTTCCAATATGGCACGGACATGGCACTAGCATGGCTACCAGGAATTGAGGGAAAGGTGTGGAGGAGACCAGCAGCTTACCTCTTCAGACCAGAAACACCGACTAGTGAAGGAGAAGGGGCTATAATATCAGTGGACATAGAATGCATTGTGGCAACCACAGACTACATTGCAGTTCACGCACAGAATGGGGAGGGGAAAGCATGGAGAGCTGTAATAGCACTGGTAGAAGGATGCAGGCTAACACAGGTGTCAGATGAGGAACTGTTCTCAGACAAAGCAGGAGATGGGGAAATGGGGTTCCAAATTAACGTCTACATTTGGCTAAGAGTGACATACAAGGATGTAGCACAAAAAATAGCAATGGCACTAGAAGCACCTGCCACTACCCAGGTACCCTTCTACGAGGAAGATTTAGCTGCAGTACCCACCTCTTTATGGACCACTAGTACATACATAAAGAGCATTGGAGGAGTAAAAATAAAGCTAAAGGAAGGTGCAATACTGCCCAGAGTGAAACAGTACCCACTATCCAAAGAAGCTGATGAAGGGATATTTGAAACAATAACTGGCCTAGTGGATAGAGGGATATTGGTACCATCAGAATCACTGTGCAACACTGCAGTGTATCCAGTGCGCAAAGCAAAAGGAGGTTCATGGCGTTTTATACAAGATTTGAGGCCCCTCAACCATATTGTAGAGGCAGAATACCCCATAGCAGCTAACCCAGCTACTATACTGTGCGGGATACCAGCAGAGGAGTCACGTTTCACTGTGATCGCCCTCAAGAATGCCTTCTTCCCAATACCTCTACACCCTAATTCACAAGACTTAACAAGCTTCACATACCGCAAAACAAAGTGGAACACACTAGACTACAACAAAGATACTGGGAGTCACCGTCCATATTTAACAGAGTAATACAAATGGACCTGGGAAACATTGAAATGGAAAGCACGGTGCTACAATATGTAGATAACATCATCATCTGCGGCACCACCGAGGAGAAGTGCAGAAGGGACTCTGTAAAGATGCTCACAGTACTGGCTGAGAAAGGATACAAGGTTGACAAGGGGAAGCTACAGTACTGTCAAGAACAGGTGCTCTATATTCGGCAGATTATTTCACAGAAAGGAAGGAACATTGCACCACAAAGAGCACAAGCAATAACGAATACACAACAGCCACACACAATAAGAGAATTGCAGCCGTTTTTAGGCCTTTGCAACTACTGCAGGGCATGGGTCTTTGATTACAGCTCATTCATAGGACCACTGCTCGAGGCTCTTAGAGAAGCACAGAGGGGAGAAAAGAAGTCAGGATGGATGAGGGAATTGACAGAGGCATTCAATGAGAGGCATTCAATGAGTTAAAACACGCCATCTCAACTGCACCAGTACTAGCTACCCCCAACTATGAAGAACAATTCTACGTATTTTCACATTGTGATACTGCAGTAATGAAAGCAGTACTGACCCAAAAAACAAGCATGGGACATAAGCCAGTGGCATTTTACAGTGGCCATTTAGATCCTGTAATGATGGGTCATTTCCCGTGTGAACAGAGCCTAGCCGCAGCAGCATTTGCAGTAGAAAAATCCTCCTCAATAACAATGGGATCCCCCACAACACGCTCTCTTTGCAATACTGAATAAGCCAAAATCCACACTGACCACACAAAGAGCTACAGATTATGAGATAATACTGTCCAGACTGGAGCTCAAAATAGTGAGATGCAGTAATGTTAACCCAGCACGATTCATAGCAGAAGTGGTGGAAGATGGAGAGTATGTACATGACTGCACACAGGCTATTGAAATGTACTCAAGCACCAGGAAGGAGGAAGAAAATGCCCTAGAGGGGGGAGAGATCATGCATATAGATGGGTCGTCAACAATTGACCAAAGCGATGGGATAAGAAGAACAGGAGCAGCAGTAGTACGGTTGAGGGAAGACTGGTCCTACATTCCGTGAAAACACTATTCAGCGCAAGCAGCGGAGCAGCGGAGCTAGTAGCACTCATCTTAGCCCTAGAAGAAAGCAATGAGAAAAGAGTAACTATATATTCTGACAGTGCATATGTTACATCAACAGTACACTCAGGACTAATAAAATGGCAAAGAAGGGGATTCAGAAGAGCAAATGGTATCCCGGTACATGCTCTCCTACTAGCTGAACTAATTGAAGTAATTAATTACCCAGAAGAGGTAGCATTGGTAAAATGACAGGCCCACACTAACGGGGATGACCCAATATCAAGAGGTAACGAAACAGCAGATGCACATGCGAAACATTCTGCATATTTTGGCGAGACATGGGCCCTCCCAGAAAAACAAAAAGATAAGGGGGGGTTAGACAGATGTTGATGAACGATGGGTACACACACATCCCAGAGACACAGATCATGGAATTACAGGCAGCAGCACCAATGGAAGAAAAGGAACTATGGCTTAAAAGAGGATGCACCATGTCCCCAGATGCATTATGGCGACAGAATAATACCGGAAAGGTTGTGATGCCCCTGGCACTATTGAAAACAGCCATGACCCAATTGCACTGTCCCACATATGCAGGGAAAGAAGTAATTACTGCACGAATAAAAGAATCATGGTTCTATCCCGAGCTAAACTCACATGTTGCAAATTTCATTAGCAATTGCCTCACATGCCAGCAATTTACGGCCGGTCACACACTGCAAGTGATCAAAGGTACAATACCCCGGCCTGAAGGACCCTTCATGCACTTACACATTGACTATGTTGACATGATCGATGTATGTCAAGGCTACAGATACATGATTGTAGTAGTATGCCCATTTTCAAGGTGGATCGAGGCAGGTTCCTGCTCCCATGCAGACACGTTTAGAGCAGCCACATGTCAGGTGAGGGAGGTCTTCCCGAGGTGGGGAGTATGCGAAGTATTGCGGTCAGAGAATGGCTCACACTTTGCCAATGAACTGTTCCAGCACGTAACTGCCCTTTTGGGAATTAAACATAAGTTTGCATGCGCATATCACCCACAAGCAAATGCCGTCTGCGAACGCCTCAACAGCCTCCTAAAAGAAGAGATAGCAAAGATCCAACAAACCACAAAAAAAGAGCTGGTTGTATTGCCTCCCTTTGGCCTTATTTGAGTTGAGAAATAGGCCAGGGTCGGACCACCACCTCACACCCCACGAGATGGTGACCGGACGTCAAATGCACCGTCCACTCATGTGATGCTGGAAATGCATCAGAGGGACAGGGCCTCTGAATCCTTGTCCTTTACTGCTTTTTATCGTGTGTTCTGTCGTGTTTTCTGCCCAGGAGTCCATGTGGGACTCCTGGCAGTGCAGCTCTCTCTTTTGGTTTGGTGAACAGACCCATGGGATACCCTTATGGCACCCATGGGTAGGGGTACAACCCTATGCCCCTAGTGTATGTTTTTGGGCACCTGTCGGTGGCCCACAGAGCAGGGTATGGGCTGGTGGCAGCTCCATGCTGAATTTGACAGGTGCTCTGGGTGTCCTCCATTTTGGGATACCCAGGCCCTGCCATTGGGATCAGTTGAATCCTGATAGGAAACAAGATGGCCCCTGTGGCCTCTTGCTTTTTATTGCCTGTTACCTTGTTTCCCAAAGTCCTGGGAAGCCCTCACTCTGTCCCTTCCCCCTGACTGGCTGTTGGGTGGAAGTTCCATATATGGTGTTGTTGTGAAGGCCCAGCTAGACTGACTGGAGCCTTTCCAGTGACTGTATGTTGTGGGTACCTCCTGTGGGTGGGACCTGGGTGAATGGAGTGTGTGACCAATATACACTCCTTGTTGTGGTTGTCTGGTTTCTGGCATGAGAGACAAAGACTGAGACAGCCCTGCCCGAAACTGGCCTGAATGCAGTGTGTAGTGTTGAATGGCTGGGTACTTGTCCCAATCCACATTCCTTGTTGTGAGTGTCTGAAAGGGAGGAGTGTGGCCTGAATGCACTGTGTGCCTGATTGGCTGACTGACTGCATGAATGCCCTTCTGTATGATTGGCTGCTGAGTGTGTGCCAGCAGTGTGGATGAGAGACAGAATAGTATATCTGGGGACCTCTCACCACTAGTAATTGTTCAGAAGCATTCAGAAGCTGAGTCTCCACTCAAGAGTAACTGGAACTGCTGATCCTCGACGCCCAGCTGGAAGAAGAAGACTTGCTGTTGCACTTGCTTCGACCGATCCGAAAGCTGTCGAATTCGTCGAGGACTGACCCGAGAGAGGACCTGGTAAGGCGCCCTCTTCCCGTGCTCCGAGGGATCATCGAGCACCGCTACATCTTCGCCGAAGCACCCTGGAAGTCAGACCCTCGAAAGGCTGCCGACCCGAGACGGGACCGCCGAGGAGATCGAAGTGAAGCACCCGGACATCGCCGCCGTCGAAGTCCATTGCCGTCGACCAGGGTTCGCAGGTCTGTGTAACCGCTGGAGGCCCGTCGAAGTTGTGTTGCCCAGCCGTGGGAGCCACTTGACGCCGTGCCGCCGACGACCGGAGCCGTCCGCTCCTTGCCTAAGAACATTTGAATCGAAGGACTCCCTCGTCCGCACCGTCGACCGCTTTATCCTGCCGGAGAAAGTCGAGGACGACCAACGCGCCGAGGAGAAACCTGCCGGTGGGTTTCCCGCCACCCGAAGACCACAAAGACTCGAACGACTCGACGCCCTTGCTGGGTCCCCGGCTTCACAATCTTTGCGGTCCAGAACAATTGTCATCGAGGTGCCCCGCACGCCTCTGCCTTGCAGGACGCCAACGCTCCGTCGTCGACGAGCACCGCTTGGATCGAAGCTGCCGCCTCATCGACGCCGTTCTACCCTGTTTGTTGTCGGACGTTCGACGCCCCGTGTCTCCCGCTTGAAAGGGAAGGCATTCAAGAAGGGCCGTCGATTCCCCGACGCCGAACGCCGAGTTCCTCGACGGACGTTCGACGCCCCGTGTCTCCCGCTTGAAAGGGAAGGCATTCAAGAAGGGCCGTCGATTCCCCGCCGCTGAACGCCGAGTTCCTCGACGCTTCTCGACGCCTCTCGACGATCCGTGACTCCCGCTTAAAAGGGGGTCACTCAAGAAGGATCTGTCGACGCCTCTTCGAAGAACTCGACTCCACCAGGTATATTGGGGGGGTAAAAACATTATAGGAGGGAATAAGACTTGCAGAACAATATATGGACTGGGCTTGTGCTATGTCTTTATTTTACAGGTTGCCCAGGTGGGGGGATCTCCACACAGAACTGTGTCTAGTGGTAGGGGCCAGTATTCTGCCTATTGCTCAACCATCTTATTTTCTCTCCTCTCTCTATTGCTGGTTTCACTCTATTGATCTGTGTGACATTGTTACAGTATTGTTGATGCACTTTAATGAGATCTAGTACAAAGGGTGGTACCACTTTAGAATTGTATATATTTGCCATTGTTGATTTCCCTAAGTACGAAGTGAGTTATTATGATAAGTGTACATAACCTTGAATATTGATTATATAAAGACTGTGTTCTAACCAATACAGTGTGTGGACATTCCTTTGTGGGGGCTTGGGGACTACACTGAACTTTAGAACCAGCCTGCATCACCTCCTGAGAAGCTAGGCCTTGATTGCTCGACCATAGCTACTGAATAGAGAATCTAGGCTGGGGTCCTCTGTGCCTCCCCTCCATATAGAGAGTGGAAGTACAGATCACCCCCCACCAGTTCTTTACAACTCACACCACCATCAAGGGGCACAACTGACTGCCATGCCACAAGTGCTGTTTTTGGTGAAGAAATGCATGAGTATGTCTCTTCCTTGGTTACTAGTGCCGCTTTTATCTCTCAACAGATCGAACGGACACAGGGCGGGTTGAAAAACAATCAGCAAGGAGAAACAACCAACGAGGAACAAGAACAACCAGCACAGTGGACAGTGGAAGAAGGAGACCAGGTTCTCCTACGAAACTTCTGCAGAAGTTGGAACAACCCTTGATTCACAAGTCCGTACTTGGACAAAATAGCCCCTAGGGTGGTGAAACTCAGAGGAAAGGATGTGTGGACTCACATCCACGACATCAAGCCCTACAAACAAAAACATATGAGCTAGCTAAAAATTAACTCCCACCACCACCAACTAATGAAGAACATTGTCAAGCAACTTGCAAAATACACCACACTGTGTAAACACATGCATGTTTTCTTCTGTTTTGTCTCGCACATGCAGGTATTGCGAATTTGCTACTGTATATATAAGAAAGATAAGGAATATACGTCACTGCCCAGGAGTAAATGCTACCCACGGATGATAACACCCCAGAAGCACTATCACACCAGTTTGTATACGTTATAAAAAGCCCAAAATACTTGAGAAGAAGAAGAATACGCGTATATTATTACACGTTCCTTATGATAATAGCTCAATCATTCCCACATCTCCACGCGGCACTACCCGCCCTAAGGGATAGGACGGTAAGGAAAGCTTGGGCGCAGTTTTTCACCTGGGCATTGAACGATTATTTGATAAGCAGGGCTTTATTAAAAGATACTAACAAAATAACGCATATTTTGAGAGATTTTCAGGTGGGCACCTATATCATCTAAAGTAAAGGGGCTGCAGGACCGCAGCAAAGGTAAGAGAGATATGCCAGTGGTATTAGCAACTGTAATAAAAATTTTAGGGATATTCTTTACCACTGGTCTGATTACTGCCGCTGTCTGGCAGGCCTACTATGCTTTTTACTTGATGGCATCTCCCTCTACTAACACCTCCCATACCATGGCTGCAAGGACCATGGTGTCAGGTGGTACAAGTATTCCGGGGCCCAACATAAAGAGAGATAAGCGTAGTGTTTCTATTGATGTACATGGGGTGGACACATATCTTACAGAATCAGCACACGTCTCTAACAACATGTGGTACAAGCACATGTCCAAAATTGGTAAGGATACGACTAAGGACAACTGCTATGTGTACTCGTTGATCCCATATGCCATGAGCACCTCAAGAACGTTTGTGGCAACTGAAGTACCTGCAACTACTGCTGAACGCTTGTTGTACCTAGCATTGTTCCAAACACGTGGGCAATTCCAAGGGAAAAGAGCAACACTAAGATGGAAATCAAGGTCAAAGTACCCCTATGACGATAACTTCATTAAAAAACTACCAATGTATGACGACTCGTGGCAACTGACCAAAGGGCTTAATTACATAACAGAGGGACCCAACAAAGGAGAGACAGAGGAAGTTACACTGAATTATCTACCATGCGAGTGGTACGCAAAAGAAGTTGCTGGAGAACCAGGATGCCGGGAAAGGCCACTGATATTAATATATGGCAAGGTATACACTAAGGATGGATGGGTGGACAGAGTTGTGGCAAGCAAAATATTGACTTTAGCAAAGTCTCCGGTGATGACGGTGCAAGTAGAAAACGACAAATGCTACAAGTAATGGACAAAGAGTGCAGCACTGGTGACATGGTTAGATAAAGAGGAGGGACCCATAACAATACTTCCACTCACTGCACTAACACTGTGTTACCAGCATGATGGAGAAGTTAATGTTGGAGTAAATAAAGGTTGCAAGAGAACCATAAAGATTCCTGAGGGGGGTGCAGGAACAGCAATTCTGATGGATCACTATTGGGCCTGTGGATCGAAGGCATACAACAGCCTGCCACCGTTGTGGAATGGAGTGTGCACAATGGTAAACATCAACGTACCATCACTGGTAGCACCACAGAAACACATTAACATGCAGAGCTTCCCTAAGATGGATGAAGGGAATAAAAGGAAGAAAAGGTCACTAGAGATGGGAGGTGTAAAGAAACTGAATGACACTGCCCATCTATCAAGAGTAAAAAGACAAGGCGAACCACTGACAGGGAATTACCTGTGGGGAAAGTTAGAAACTGCCCTAAGCGACATCCCACCAGCTCATAGACTATTTAGTAGAGCGGCTATGTTATTTTCCTCCATCATACATCCAGGGGTACAGGCGTATGCAAATGCGAAATGGCTCCAGATCACTAGGTGGGAACTAATGATGACAATAAATTCAACAGTTAACGGATTCAACACAATAAAGGAAGAGCTAAGAATAATAAGGATTGCGGCCCTACAGAACAGATATGTGCTGGACCTCCTAACAGCAACGGAAGGAGGTGTTTGCGCAAAAATTGGAAGCTCGTGTTGCACATTTACAATGACAAGGACAATGGCACGCTGTCTGAAGCAGTGTCACAGCTGGCCAAGATGCTTGTCAAGATGGAAGAAGAAGCAAAGGGTGTGAAGAAAGACGGCAGCTGGTTCTCTTACATCTGGTCCTGGGTGCCATCTTGGCTTTCAGATGGCCTTAAGTTTATGGCAGGGTGCATAATTTTAGGAATGGCTTTTGTGATGGGGATAAAAGTATGGAAGGAAAGGTCCAAACGTACTGCTGAAGAAATGATTGGTATGCATGTCCTAATGCCAGCTGAAGATGACAAACACACAGACGTCATTATTAAGGAACGTGAACGGCTGCGCCAACAGATAGTAGAAGCGGACTTGTAACCCCATCAATAAAGGTTGAGAACCCAAGGAACCGAAAAGCTACATTGGGAAATGGGTTTATTGCAAACCCAGTGGCGTATGTGTTTATATATATTGGTCATTCAAAGATCATGTGGACCGGTATGGGCACTTGGCCGGAATAACGATGGTATGACGAGTACGAGGAGACAAGAGAGTGGATAATTTTGTGGTCGACAAGTCGACCAGAGGGGGGACTGAAGAAGGAAAATGGGACAATCCCTTCCCCTGATTCTCATCCAGACCATGGCCTAGGACGTCACGACCAAAGCACCCACCACGAGAGGAATTGCGACCCACTCACAGCCACCCAGACATCAAGATCCACTGTGGCCACGTCCCACACAACCAAGGAGGCTGCCCATCAATCAAACCACATGCCGGAGCCTCAAGTGAAGCTGATATCGACCACGTGAGCCAACTCGATTAGACAGTAACCACTACTACCGCCATCGTTAGAGATGCCATGACGACATAGCCAGCGGACAAGAACACATGTGCCACCAAGCACATTGGTCATACACACACCAATCCACACGAAGAATATACTCAGTGCTATGACGTAGAGGATCGCTTACACACACACACACACATGCATCGTTGTTATTTTTCACATGGGCCAGCTACAGCACAGCAGAAACGCAAGACGCCAGAAGAGCTCATGTACATGCTTGCAGGCGCTTCCTCACCACTAAAACCCTGAAGACGTAACCACTGCATCTGGACAAATGCATTTGAATATCCATCGCCCCTCGCAACCCCTATATTATGAACGATGTACCGCCACCCATAAACCATGCCGTGGTAGGCCACAAAGCCAGATCGTCCAGGCCAGAGCAGCTCAGACAAAGTTGCAAGGTGCTGATCATGCAGAACAAGGCCCCGACAAGAGCCCCCAGCCAAGGCCGCAATGTTGCAATCTACATGCCGCGCTCCCCACGCCAAGGTTACACATGCAACTGCTAAACGCTCCCCGACCCGAAATACAAATCAAATGCTCATAATTCTGCTCCAGCCACGGTCCCGCAACACGTGACCAGGCCGACCTGATACAATGCCAATCTCCAGGGACCAGAGAAGGGCTGGGGTCTCATTTCTGCGACACAGACTGCAACAATGAAGTGACAAATCGGACACCAATAGCAATGGGAAAGAGATGCACACCAGCTAATGGTCAGACCTGTCCATTGTCTGCCACTGACACATAGTCATACTTTGTTGCCAGCACCAGGTACACCGCGAGCTGGGAACAACGATGGTCCCAGTCTTGGGGGCTCGCGAGTGAACCAATCAGAATACGAGGGGCACATCACTGATGCCATCATTGCCTAGCCAATCACTGCCGGCCACCGGGAAAACTACCCCAACATATGTATCAAAAAACTCTGCATGTATGCACGTTTCACTTTTCCTTGCAACATTAAAGCAGATGGCAAATGCAAAACCATACGGCGACACTGAAAAAAAAGCAAAGGGACGCTGAAGACATCACAGATCTGTAGTGACTTATCTCTCTGCCAGAAACCCTGTCCAACACAGAGGCTCGTCCTGGGAAGAACATGAAGATCACAGAGAAGTAATGTAAGAATTCATCATCTGAGATCCCTTTTCTGAGCGTCCCATCCCCTTCTTCAGGTTCTACCATGTCCGTTCCTTCCTATAATGGCACGCTGTTAGTAGCAGCCTTGCAGCAAAAGACCTAAGTGCATCCTGAAACAAATTTGCCTGTGTTTCAGGTGTACAGTACTTGCCAGTGACATTTGTAATATTGGACATCCGATACACACGTTGTCTCTATACAAATCCCCTGTCCCTACAAGCGACCTCAGGGTAATTGATTTTGTTTTTTCTCTATCGGGATAAGCTTAAAAACAAAGTAAGTGTCCTTCTCCTCTCCCACCACCCTGCGGCCCTAGATGCAAATCACACTGCCCATGTGCAAGGTTTTGCCGAGAGGATGGTGATTTATGGTGATCTGCTGTGTTGGTTTAGGGTGATTTGCTCGAATACATTACATTTTCTCGAAGGAGAATTCATAGGCAAAACAATTTGACAGGTTGAATTTGCTGCATATATATATATATATATATATACAGGGGAGACCCCCAGCAGCCCCCCTTAACCCCCACCTTCATTAATGATTTCCCTAAACCTACCGCCCACAAATATATGAAGTAAAATGTATTGTGGCAAAACCTCCCATTCCCACTGTGCTTACACTTATGGACGCTTGTACAGAATTCATGCTCACAGCATCACTACTGTAGCAAAGAGGTTTATGGGCTCATTTCCAAAAGGTGTTCCTACTAGGAGCTTAAATTGTTCAAGCCTTCAATTGTTTTTTAGGACCCACAGTTGAAACAAAATACTAATAATGAAATGTATTGTACATTTGTATTTTAAATTTGAATTAGCCTGGGTGTAGTCGCTGAGGGGATCTGTCGCTGCACTTGTGTATTTCCTGTCATCTTTCCCAGGACAAAATAAATCATCCCCGGGAGTTCTTCAGAGCCCCTTGACAAGCAGTGGCTGTATTTCTTTTCTCTAAACAAACAGTGCTACTGCTTGGAATGCTTTTTTTCAAATTCTATTGTGTGATTTATTTATTTATTTATTTATTTATTTATTTATTTAAAATGTTTTGTTTGCTTTTACAAACTTTTCATTTATAATTCTCGCACGATTTTATATAGAGCAATTATGGTAATAAGATAGTTTCTTTCAATTCTTTCGTGGAATTAAGTCTCTTTTGTAATCTCTATCCAAAATTTAATTACTGTGATTATGAGCCATTTGTCTTTTCCTTGTAGCAAGTGTGCCCATCTCTCTTCTGTCGTCAATGTTTTCTGCGAAATCTTGAAATAGTCTCTATACAATTCTCTTTTCTCTTTCAGTGCTGGGCAAATCATAATCAGGTGAAATAAGGTTTCTCTTTCTTCCTGTTTTTCACAAAATCGACATACGGGAGATATATTGCCTGGTTTGTCGATCATCGCTAAGTAGTCTCGAGTTGGTAAAATGTTGAGTCGAAAGCGCAGAAAGAGATCACGGATCTTGGTATCTGGAAAATGTTTTAAGTATTGAGGTAGTTTGTTCAGTGATCTTGCTTCATTTACACCTTTAAGATATCGTTTATAGCTTGTTTGAAGATCTATAGTTTTTATCCAGTCATTAGTTTTTAATTTTTGCTTTGCGTGCTGTGGTCTTTTTGTCAGCATTTCATCTGTGATTTCTTCTATCTGCATTTTCCTTTTTATTTCAGCAGTCCATTTTGGGAAAGCTGAGGCTTGCATGGCTTGTTCTTTTTCTTTTAATATTTCCAATGATGCAATCTTATCCTCTGATATTATTTTTCTATACAAATCCATCTGCTCTCATAGCACTATGGATTGTATGGATTGTAGACCCAATTTGTATCTGATTCTGACTATAGGAAATGATTTTGGAAGGGCTAGTGTCTTTCGCCAGTATATTCCTTCAAGGTAAGACCATTTGATTGCCTCCTGGTTGACTAGGGTTTCACTTGCATAGGTTAATATCGGAATTACCTTTTGTTTATATAACAAGGTTGTTGCTTGAACCGAATATGTTCCATATTTCACGTGAAAAAATCGCCCTTGTCTTGCCAAGGATCTGGCTTTCCCTTCGATATATCCATTCCATTAATTTTCGTTCTTCGAGGGGTTGATCAAGGCAACCAAGTATTTTATTGTCTTCGTTGTATTAATTTCTTGACTTTCTAACATAAGTTTTCCGGTTTGTTGAATGTTTGTCTTCTGTGTTGACAGTTTCATCATTTTTGTTTTACCAGTATTGATTTGTAAATCATTTTCCACCATGTATTCTTGTGCTTTGTCCAAGGTTTATTGTAATCCTTTCACAGTTTTATCGAGAATGATGATGTCATCAGCATATATTAGTGTTTGCATTGGTTCACTGTTGATTTTAGGTGGATTTGCTTTGGTATTTTGTATTTTTTCTCCAAAGTCATTGGTGTACAAGTTGTATAAGCATGCTGCTAGGGGGCATCCTTGCTTCAACCCATTCCAAGTGGGGATGGATTTGGTGACTGTACCATTAGATGTTAGTCGCACTCGCACGGATGTGTGTGCATACAGTTTTTTTATTGGATTTAAGATACAGGAAGGACAACCCCATGAATTTAATTTGATCCATAGTTTGTTCCTGTTTCCAGAGTGCAACGCCATTTTTAAGTCTATGAAAAGAGTATAGATTTGTTGGTTTCTGGCAAATGCTTCTGTTTTTAGGATGTTCAATAACAAAAGATTTACGTTAGTTCCAATCTTAGTTACAAAGCCTGTTTGTCTTTTTGCTTGTTTTCCGTTGCTCGCCGCCGAATTATTGAGGTTTTTTTTTAGATTACCTGCAAAAAGCTTTCCCAAGGGATCTAGAAGGGCTATTGGTCTATAATTGCCTGGGTTTTTTCTATCGCCTGCTTTGAAGATCGGAATCAAGATGGCAGTTGTCCTGGTATGTGGGATCTCCTTTGTCTTTTCCATAATTTGGAACAGATGAAGCAGGAACTTTGTCCATATTTCTGGGGCTGCCCTAAGCATTATATTTGAGAGGCCATCTGGGCCTGGGGCTTTGAATGAATTTAGAGCCTTGATGGTGTTTATAACATCTTCTTTGTCCCAATTAAGGTTCCACAGTAACACATCCTTTTCGATATCTTTGATCACTTCTGCTCTTTGTTCTTATATAGTCAAGTATAGTGCTTGACCCATAAACTGGACTCTACTTCTTGGATCATTGTTTGTTGTTTTGATGCGTTGTTCATCATTGACCAAAGATATCTCGTATTTTTTATTTGTAATGCAGCAAGAATTGCTTCTGCGTCCTTTTGTTTCATCATTGCCTTATTCGCTTTTAAAAAATTGGAGTATCTTTGTTTTTCTTTTCTGATTTGATTTTTATAATCAGGTTCTTTCATTTTTTCCAATTGTCGCAGTTTTTTCCGGTGTTGCTGTTTTGTTTGTTTAATTTCAATGTTGTATTGATGTTTATGTATATGGTTTGATGCGTACTTGGGCTTTGAATTGACATTTTTATATTTTTCTAGTATCCAGCCATAATTCAATTTTGCATGATCTTTAAGAACCACTTTTTCCAGAGAAGTAAGTATTTCTGGTACTTGAAGTTTATTCCGCCCATTTGTGACTTCAAGTGCTGGTAAATATATACGATCAGCTTTGTTCCTCTTTGCGGTCCAAGTGATAGATATTTGGTGATGATCGCTTGCAATGTGTGGTAAATTGTTAGTCGCAGTTATTCATTTCTGTAAACTCACTGATGTGAATATATAATCGATGATTGAGGTGGAGTTTTCATGTGTCCAAGTTGGACAAGGTAAACCCTTGTCATTCATAGGTTGTTCACATAAAGTGATATTGCAAATTCTCATTTCCTTCAACCATTTTCTTGCACGACTTGTCATTTCTTGTGTCTTACATTTGTCTCCTCCTTTATTAAATAGGTGTATATTGAGGTCTCCTACAATGATGAATTCATTATTGTTGTTGGACAGAGTGATGAGGTCAATTTCATTGCATATCGAATCAATTCGTTTGTTGTCATTGATAGCTGTCAGATTCCAGTAGATGTTAAGGACTGATATACACCCGGATTCCCTGCACTGGGTCAAGTTGTTGTCATTGTCACCATCCAGATTAATGGTGATGTATTGAGCCCAAGGATGTATGTTTTTTCTAGCTACTATTGACCATGTAGGAATGTTTTTCATTAAAATCATCATTCCTGATGCAGGCCGACCTAGAATCGAAGTTATTGCAGGATTCATCCAAGTTATGTAACCTTCACAGAGGACCTCTTCTGTCAACAATGTTTCTTGCAGACAGATTATTTCTGATTCTGCAAGGGTTAGTGAAGAATCTTCAAGGAGATGTTTGTGTCCTCTCGTATTCCATGATGTTAAAGATATTTGGTTTAGCTGACCTTCTTTCTCTTTTGGTTGTTATAAGTATCTCTTGACTTTGGTATACTCTTCTAAATTCCGATCTTAATGTTGGAGTCTGACTTGAGTCTGAGTTGGACTCTCTCTCATTTTTACCTCTGTTAGTTTGCTCCATTTTTTCTCCTTTTGATTTTGATCTGAGCGCGCTATATTCTTGGATTTGTTTCAGCCATGCATCTTGTTACAAAGATTTCTTCTGTGCTAAATCCTAATTTTCCTAATTGATGGTTCGTCGCAAGTACACGTTGCATAATCTCTTCAGAGTAGAAATCAATGTTCACTTCTTCCATATGATTTTTGTTTGGGAAGATGATTACTTCGATATCAGTTGGGGTATAGCTTTGAATAGCCGCAGATTATTGATCTGTTAAGCATCACTGGTGGTTCTGTGATTGGCGTCATTTGAAATAGTGATATTCTGTAAGCATACGTAGAGCTCCGTGGGTTGTAAAATTTTGGTCTCGTGATTGGTGGACTTCCACAAGAGTCGGGTCTTTCTTTTCCTCTAGATCCATCTTGCACTGTTGAAGATGACCAAATTTCCTCATTCGATACCGCTGAGTATGTGCGTGATAGATTGCTTGTTTGTTCATCTGAGCCTTGTGTGTTAGTTGAACTGCCCATGGTTGTATCATAGCATTCATCTATGATTATTAATGCCTCGTCTTGTGAATTTATGGAGGATAAGTTACTTTCTGTCGAATCTTCACTTATCACTATCTCTCTGGTTATTGGAAGAGTTTTTTGCTTGTTTGTTGTATCCTGATTCATTTCTGCTAATAACTCATCCAATGGTTCAGGCTGGATGTGATTATCTTTTTGAGGTATTGTTGTCAAAATCTTGCTTGTTAGCAAGTTCGAATTCTGTCCCTGTTGCACCTTGTTCTTAGTAGTATCTCGTTGTTTGGTTGACTGGGTCTTTCCGCCTAACTATTTTTGTACTGTTTGCATTTTGCACAGGAATGCCCGAGAACCCATTTGCGTCTTCTTAATCGCTTTTTTGTGCATTGGTTTGTTTGATGAAGCTTGATCTACTGTTCCTCGTTTGGCCAAGTCGAAAATGTCAAAGGGTGTACATATTAATGGTTTGTTATTGCCCGGGAATGTCGGGACTGGAATATTACCTAAATCAATAGGAACATTTTGCATTTCATATTGTGTTGTTTGGTCAGTGTTCATGACATCCATTTTTTCCTCAGTTTGTGTTTCTTTAGCCAGAGATAATAGTTGGGCCGGCATTTGTGTTCGTTTTTTTGCTTTGTCATCTATCAATTATTTTGTTATAGTAGGCACAGTTTCCATCAAGTTTTGTTTGTCTATGCAATCTATTCTTGCCATGTCTGCTAATCTTGTTTGCCACATCCTGGAAGTTTCAGCTTCAAATTTCAATCTTTCTTGTGTGGTATTTGTAAAGGATTCAAGCTGAGTTTGTTTAGTCATGATCCTTGCAAGAAGCGTTGCTTGATCTTTTGTTGCATCAACCATATATTCCTGGATTTTTAGGAAAGGAATCATTGCATTTGAAAGTACTGCTACCAAGGTGTTCTGTAGATCTAGCATCATAGTAGGCACTCTATATGGAGATTTGGACATATTCCTTGAAGATTCATCTTCCATACTCATTGATTGAGAATTAGGATCCTCTGTTCTTTGATTTTTTGTAGGGTTACAGGGTGTTTCTGGAGTTGTTTTTAGCGGGATCTGATTTCCTTTAGGTATGATCGGCGTAGATGTATTAATCTGTTTAATTTGAGCTGGTGTGAGGACTCCATTAAACACTTCTGCTCTTTTTTCTTGGGAATCCATTATTGCATCTATCTCTGTAATATCGAGCGGCAGCCGTGCTATTCGGATAGGTAAAGATTTGGTATAGTCATCATTAATGGAGTCCGTAGGATAGTATGTTGAGTGCCATTGCTGTTTGGCTATTCTGGCTCTCTCTTGCAGTGATGGAGTGAAAGTGGTATCTTCAGATTTGGCTTTTTGTAATTTTTTACTTGGTGTTTTAGATTGCTCTTGGATCATCGAAACTGGAGAGCCAGCCTCAAGTGGTAAATTGTCCTGACTCACTTTCTCTGTAGTTGGTAATTGTGATATCCAGCTATTGGTTTTAAAAGATTTGATGGCTGGCTGTATTGGGATCATGCTACCCTCTTTGTTACTGGTTATGGGTAGAATTTCAGTAGCTAATTCCTTTGTCAGATCTGTAGCACTCTTAGTAGTATTATGGTCTTGGTCTGCCATATTACAGTCCGTTGTCAAGAATATATTTGTTTGCTGCTCGCCCGATTTCTCTTTTATAACTTGTTTTTGTATGAGGCTCTCGTTAGTTTTGTATGGGCCAGTCCTCACATTTTTGATTTTAGTGGGTGTCCTAGCTTTCTCATTCAAATCTGGCCGGTGAGTGATTTTATTGACCAAGGCTACAGACTCTTCAAGTTTCTCTTGTAGTCTTGTACGGGGTTTGGTCAATTCCATTTTAAAGTGTATGTTGTGATATATGAACAAGTGCTTCAAGATGTCTTTATACTTTAGTTTTACTTGTGGGCAATTACCAGTAGATCACGCCGACCCCAGCCATAAACAGCAGTTAACAGCGTGCCCTTTCCTCCACACAGGCTTCACGCCGCAAGGGTCACGCTGTTATGGTTATAAAGGCTGTCCAGGGGGCGTGGCTTCCAGGAACACGTGATCCAATCACGTGACGATGCAATACGTCCTGTTTGCAGCTCCCGCTCGCCTCAACTGCTGTCAGCTAGTTCAAGCGGACAGACTTAAGCGAATCGGAGCGGGTCAAATGAAGAAAGTCTGACAAGGAGATTCCAGGTAAGAGTGAGCAGATTCCGTGTTCCCCAGCCGTACAGCAGTTAATAGCGCGCCCTTTCCTCCACGCGGGCTTCACCTGTGTGATTTATTTTAAATTACATGTCCCAGAATGCATGAGAAATTAGAGCCCCAGCTGCTGTTGGGTTTGTGTCGTGAGATTAGCCACAATGGTCATATCTAAGCCGGATAATGACCAAAGTTATTTGTGCTTCACTGAGGTCATTAATCATGGCATTGGTAGTGTAGTGGTTTGAACCCTCGCCTCAGATAAGGTAGAAGAATCTCAGTTTAAATATTGCCTTCTGCAATTACTTTTTCTAAATTGGCCTAAAGTGGCCTATAGCTAGAATAAAAGTATAATGATAAGTCTACTGTATTGTTTCTTTTTATTTTTCTATCTGTGAACTTGGGAACTTCAGGTGGTCCATTAAGGGACCAAATTATTCTTCACAACTCAAAAACAATCAATTTTAATTTAATATAAAAAGGAGAAAATAAGGGGTTGATTATAGTGAGGCAATCAAAGCGGGAGCAGAAGTGACCACCAATAAAACCTGCAATCTGGGTATTGTTCATGACCTGAATGAAGGATTGTCTAGTGTCTCTTTTGTCTCAGGTCTCTGTGTCCATGTTGCACTGTCTTTCTTGCATGCTAGTCTTATTCTGACTGGTGGGATATGGGGAAAGTGTTAATCTCCTGGAAAGCGCCCAGGAGTGATTTTTTATTTAGTGCTGTTTGCCCTCTTATCTCCTGCAAGGTGTGGATTCACAACTTCTCAATTGGCAATTTATGTCTGCCCAGGATGAAAGGTCCAATTAACCCTTAAAATGAAGGTAGCTGTTTTTGCATTGCAACCTGTTAGGACAACAGTATTGAAACAGGGGTCATGCACCCACAGTCTGAGACTCGGACAGACTGCCTCAGTATTACGGCTAGCACGCACGCAACCTGCAGCTTTTGGATTCAGCAGCCCACATCGGATTCCTGATATTGCAAACCCTAGTAAATAGCTGTGGCTGTTTAAAACGCATATTTAATATTGTTCTCTTTGGAGGAAAGGGTCATCATACCATGCATAGTTGTGAGATACTGAAACATTCCTTTCAGCCTCTTAAAGTTCTAGAAATCTTGGGAATTGGTTCTTAGCATACTGCATGTTAGTGACATTCTCAGACTGTAGAACATAAATGGATCATAGAGAAATACAGCAGCTGTCCAGCTGTCACTGATGTCCAGTAAAACAAATACCATGCACGCCCACTAAGCCCCCCAGTGCCAATTGCAAACTGGCTTTTTACCCAATTCTTTTTAAAAAGTGTGCTCTAAAATGCTGCATTGTAACCCATTATTTAGAAATAATTCACTGGGGGAGAACTCCCCCCTGAAACCACCATTGATTGGTGTGGGCTCCCTCACTACGCTCGTTCGATACGGTATATCTGGGGGAAATATCTATGCCCCTCCGCCACTGGCCCTGGGACTGTGCTAATTGCGCCATGACTAGCACAACCTCGGAATGAGGCCCATTGTGGGCAAGTGATGGGATTGAGAATGGAAATCTTCTACCGTGGAAAGTGCTGACCCCTCTTCTGTGTCCTGTTACGTCCCTTTATACCATAACCATATGACTAGGGACGATTTTTAATAAGGTACACGCAGTGGGATGCTGCAGACCCTTAATCTTTCTCATTTCTTCACTCATATATGATTATAGTTCAAACCAGTAAGCCTGCCCTAGCCATACTGCCATTGTTTACCGGGTATGGCTTTACTCTCTCACAGAACACACGTACCGATGTTGCCCCTGGGTGGCTTTGCCTTGCCATTCTGCCTATTTTGCAGAACTATAATGATGGCCGATGGCATGTACCACACAATGCGGAGCACTACTGAAGTGCAAACACTTGTCTGCCCAAGAGCTGCTTTTATTCTAATAAGTCACGTGCTTATGCAGTGACTGTAGACAGTAGCTGTGTGGTATTTTTCTTTACTATATAGTGGTTTTGTCGGGGGAACAGTCTATAGGCTGGGGACCTGGATGCAGTACACCGTATCTTTCCATGTGAGGTCCTGCAGCCACTGTCAGCAGCAGTTCTCCTCGACCAGTGGCTCTGCAGGTGTTTTACCTTAAAGCTCCCATCATTCCTCATCAGTCGTGGGAGCCGTTTGTATTCCCTAATTTCACTTTCTGGCATTGTGATGTTCGTTTTCATTGCCCATAGGTGGTCGGTTTGTCCATTGGGTGCCAGACTTGATGTCCAATGACATGATCTTTTTTTGATCTCATACAGGTCTCACCCCCACTGCCCCTCCTCTCACCCCACACACCCTCCCCGCCCCCCTACTCTCGAGCTCATAGACAAAAAGGGAGCAAAAACACAGAGTTGTACAGTTTTTTGTTCATAGGTTTATTTCCATATATTGATGCAACATGAATTTGGGGATGTGAAGTGGGCAGTGACTATCTGTTCGAAGACAACAGTTTTGTTTCAGAGCTGTGACAATATTGTTGTAAATGTTGAAGTGGTAAGGAAGGGTTTGAACTCTTCCACTGCTACCTTTTAGTGCTTCCACAACCTGGCAATCTGGATTGCGCCCTCCTCTTGTCCAAAGGGGTCATCTTTTCTAATCCAAGAAAGGTTGTGCCACGGGCGTGGCAGGCCACGGGGTGAGGTGCAGGGTTCCACGATATGGCCTATATAACGAGGGCACCAGGAAGGTACCCCCGTGTACCAGCCATTGGAACAGGGTGATAAAGCCATTAGCACCACGAGATACCAAAGCAGTAATTCAGGGGTTTAAAAAAAAGGGATTTTCATTCATTGAAGGGGACATTGCGCGCTTCCCATTCAATTAATGAAAATCCTTTGCTAAAATGGCCACCATGGTAATGGAAGCTGGCTCCATACGCAGCCCCTCTTCCATTACCATGGCGGCCTGGAAAAGCGAGTGTCTGTGAGAAGCCATTGGGAGCACCACTCACGTACGTGGGGTGTAATAGGTTTCCATTGTTCAACCTTCTCTACACTGTGCTGACATGAAATGTCCTGTCTTTCTTTTGTTGTCCTTGTGTATTTGTGTGTTCGAGGTCTGCGGGATGCCGGCACATTAGAAATAAACAAATAAGTAAGCATAACCATTGATAGAGGAAAAGCGCACTATTGTGAAGTGACAGAACTCCAATGATGACTTCAGGCACAAAAGGTTCAGTTGGGAGATTGATTCAGGGGTACAAGTCTGAATGTGGCTCTCCCTTCCAGGATCACTTCTAACTCGCGGAACTCCTGGAAGCTTGAGCCACAACAATTCCATTTCACTGAGCTCCTGACATTACAGAACACAGTGATGTAGCTATGTACATAAGCAGGGAATAACTATTTACAATGGGTTTAGGAACACATGCAGAACTCCTAAACAGTGGGAATAAAAACATAAAGATGAAATCATAACATTAAAAATAACATCGTAACACACCTCCTCCCCTTAAAGATAACAACATAGCACACCTCCTCCACTTGAACATTTATCAAGTAACCTCAAAATAAAGAAATTGCTTTCACCCCAAGCATACCTGGCAACCGTCTCTCTGTTGCACACTTTTCCTCCAAACACCTTCACAGCATTACCATAATCTTCCTCCACCACCTTGATGGCAGAGTACTTAAAATTGCACTTCTTCCCCTTACTTGGCGACAATACTTTGACTTTGTCACCTCTCACAAGCTTGGTTAATTTGCAATTTATTTTTTGATCATACCTCCTTTTCGCTGTTTCATCACACCTCAATATGCACTTTCTCACTGCACCAGAGTCCACGCTCACCATTCTGGACCTCCCCAACCAACCTGGTGTGAGCAGGGTGTTGGGCTTCATTTCCTTGAAGAGTTCAACAGGTGACACACCCGTAATGCCATGCAGTGTAATTCTACACTGCAGCATTCTAAGCATCAGATTCTCTTTCCAGTTTACTTTATTGGTGACTGCCATCCTCAACCCATCCATTATTGTCCTATTAAACCTCTCAACACATATGTTACTTTGTAGGTGGTATAACAAAGTCAATTTATGAATAATCCCTAGCGACTTGAGACATGACATAAAACCTGAGGGTGCGAGCTGAGGCCCATTGTCACTAGCTATCCTGGACAGAAAACCTTTCAGCAAAAACACACCTTCCAGAACCTTAATAACATTTACAGAGGTAGTTTCCTTCAACACTGCCACCTCCGGCCACTTAGACATGAGATCAATAGCTACAATGACATAACTCTCTTTGACACCCAGCAAATGGAATGGTCCTAGCAAATCAACATCCACTACCTCCCACAGAACATTGGGAATATCAGGTACCACTAATGGCACCACATTAAACTTCAAAACGTTGTCACTCTCTTTACACGCAGGACAACCCACAACAACCTTTTCATTATCCGAATCAATTTATGGCAACCAAAAATCAGCTATGACCACAGATTTGGTCCTTGAAATCCCAATGGGTTATGCATGACTCAGATGAATCACTGTTTCTTTCATCTCCTCTGGAACAACCAGCCGTTCCCCTCTGTACACTAGCTCCCCTTGCACACTGAGTTCATCTTTAACCCTCCTTAAATCCCTAATATCCAACCTATTGTGGCTTGTAACCTCCAAATCCTAACAACAGCACTTCTTACAGGTCAACCGCTTCACCAATGGATACAGTTCATCCCTGTTACAGGTTTTGTCCAATTTACTCTGATCTAAGCACCCTTCAACTGGAAAGACATATTTGATGCCACCCTCAAATTTCTCAACATCCACAGACTCCTCCTCCTTCATCACCGCATTGAGGGACAAACCATCGGCCACCACATTTCTCTTGTTTTCAACCTGCTCCACTACAAAATCCAATCCTTGCACCCAAGTCACCCATCTCACAATGCATCTGGAAACCCCATCTAGACCACCTCTATTGAAAATATTGACCAAAGGCTTCTGATCTGTTCTTATAGCAAAGGATCTTCCAAACAGATAGACCTTGTCCCAAATCACTAGTGTCTGTATAAACAATAGAGTTATTATCACTCTTAAAACCACTCAACAATGGAGACTCTAGAAGCTGTCTCTTGACAGTCTGAAACTCTTCAGCACACCCAGAGTCCAACTCAAACTTGACCCCTTTCTTAAGAAGCCTCCTAAGGCTGTAAGTACAACTAGCCAGCCCATTCACAAAGTTTGCATAGTATTCCACTAGACCAAGGAACAGTGCCACCTCCATCTTATTATTTGGTTCAGGCATTTCTGCAATTGTCTTTATCGAACTAGTCTTGGTTTTAACCCCTGCTTCCAATAAATTGTACCCCAAGTACTCCACTTCACTTCATCGAAAACAACACTTTTCCAATGTCAGAGTTAAACCTGACTCACCTAACCTCTCCAAAATAAGGCAAAGTCAAAGTCTTCTGTCATGCTCCTTGACATCTGACCCCCGCACCGAAATGTCATCCTGATAGCATTTGGCCCCCCTCAATGTCACCCAGGAGAACATACATGGATCTTTGAAATGCACTTGCCACTGACACCAGCCCGAAAGGTAGGAATACACAACATCCCTTCATGCATGATGAAAGCAGTAAAATCTAGTGAGTAAGGGTGTAGAGGTAGAGGTATCTGATGATAAGCCGATTTCAGATCTAAAAGAGAGATCACCTTAGCTCCTGATAAATCTGAAACCAGTTCATCAATTTTAGGCAATGGACATCGTTCAGCTATTCCATTTTTATTCAAACTCCTCAAATCAACACAGAGACTAACAGCCCCATTGGCTTTTCTTGCCACCACGATGGTGCTAACTCACTCAGAAGCTTTGACTGGTTCAATCACTCCCTCTTTCATCATGCGTTCTAGTTCTATTTCTTATTCTCTCCTCTGTGCCAAAGGTACTGTCCTGACTTTAGCCACAACTGGAATGGCATCACGTCTAGGTTTGATCTTATGCATGAATTGTTTCAGACACCCAAGCTTGTCGGTAAAAGTTTGCGGCATCCAAGTGGCTATCTCCTTATTTGTTGCCACACTTTCAACATCACTCACGCTCCTTGCACTCACTCTGCTCTCCCTCTCAGCATCACTTAAAGACGTGGTTTCATTCTTACCCTAACAATTCACAACTTCTCTGATGTCCTGATTCACCACCGATGTATATACAGGAAGCTTAGCATTCGGGTCCAACTTGATCTCCAGTGCTGCTTGACTCCCATGATAGTAGGGAAAATCTATGTAACCGATGTACAGGTCTGACTGTAGCTCTCCCAGGATCACTTCAAACTCCCTGGAAATCCTGGAAGCGTGAGTCACAACTATTCTGTTTCACTGAGCTCCTGACATCACAGAACACAGTGATGTAACTATGTACATAAGGAGGGAATTACTATTTACAATGGGATTAGGACAAATGCAGATCTTCTAAACAGTGACAATAAAAACAGATAGGGAGAGGAACATAGGTGGAGATATTAATTCAAAACAGAAATGTAGGGTCTTGATGGCTCATCTGAAGTGACAGTGGTTCCCTTCATGACCGCATTTGGAGGCTCAGGAGTTTCATACAGTTGGAGCTTCAACAGCAAAACATCAGCCTCCCGTGCATTGCTTAGAGACTCCCAATCACTGGAAGGGCACAGTCCAATGATTTGGGTTGTCTTGACATCTGGAAGACCTTGTTGCATTTCTTGAGGTCTACAGAGCCTTCATTGTAGATTGCTTTGTGGGCCATGCAGAGAAGCTTATATTTGATTTGAGATTTGACAGGGAGCCAGTGAACTGCGTGAGGGCAGAAGAGTGGCCCTGTGTCTTGAGGTTTGTTCTGGATGGTTTGAAGTTTTGCAAGAGAGGTCTGGGTGGCCAGAATGCAGGGAATTGCATAATGGATCCTGGATAGGGTTGTGGCTCTTAAAAGAGAAGATTTATGAGCAGTGGAGATGACTGATGTTATGTTACCTACCTCCTTAAGTTGGAGGCTTGAGGATTTCATCTCAGTTGGAGATGATTTTAGTCATCTCGGTGAAAGCACAGGTTGTGAACGGATTTTGAAAGGGAGGGCAGTAGGCCTAATTCAGATGAGGTGCTGAAGCTCACCAGCAAAGGTGGCCCAAGGTCTAAGATTTTGCATATGGCCCCACTGAGGGCAGGTTTTCTGAAGTTCTCTGTCCATTGATCACTTTGTGGTGGCTGATGAGGGAGATGAAAGGGCAAGTTTAATGTAGAAAGAATTTGGTTTGTACTGTTCACACCACCCGTTGGGTGCCATCAGACCCATATTATACCCTCAAGTGGTTTCTTATGGCCATTGATGAGGACTGTAGGAAAGTGAGGAGACTTGAGAGACTCCGCAGTCGAGGTCAGGGCATTGTGATCAAGCGACATGTTTCGCTTCTTGGGATCTGTCATCGAGGAAGGATTTTAGCTCTGCAAAGCCAGGGTCAGAGGTCTTCATTCATTAATGGAGATGGGTGAGAAGGCTCAAATGGGCAAGGTTGTTGAAAGTCACTGACAAATCAAGGAGGTTGAGGCATAAGGGTTAGCCAGAGCTGAACTCCTCGAGCAGATGTTCTCTGATGTCCAGAAGTGTTGTCACGATTCCATGCACTTCTAGCTGCCCTGGCCAATCCCCCCATCCTGGAAAGGCCACATTGATTGTGACACTTGCGCTTCCCTTTGGGGTTTCAGTGTCATCCTGCCAGTCATGCAGGGATTGCCTCTAATCTAGGTTTTCTGCCCTTGCTTCTTTATTTTAATACATAGTGGCTTAGTGAATAGATTCATGTTATTCATTCAAATACTCCGGCCAGAAACTTGAGTTCTTTACATCTTTAATCATATATCAAACCATGGCCGTTGATTCCTGAACCACCTGTTCCCTCCCTCCCAATCACCTATCACCTCTCTGGGAGTTGAACTTTAATTTCTGCCTGATTTACAGGTTAATTAAAGAGTACACAAAGACTTGGACCTGTCTACCATGGACGAACATGGTTCAAATAACCTGTTCTTTAGCATGCTTACCACTCAAGTCTGGCGTTGCTGCTGCAACACTTGTTCAGAGGAGAATTGCCTAGTATTTTGGTGCTGGAGTGCCCTAGTGTGTGGGAAACGACTTGTCTGCAAATGGATATTTCTCCTCTGTGAAAGATACAGTGAGCTAAGACGTGGTTGTAAACCCTCCCGATTGGGTGTCTTCTCAGAGAACAGGTTATTTGTCCTTGTTTGTTCTCAGTAGGGGGGCTCACAGAACTTTTTGTGAATGATTAATTAAAGAGCACTTCAGGTAAACCATCTTTCTGTGAACCACCAGACTTCCACTCTCCCCTCCTGCCCTCCCGAATCCATGTCTCAAGCGTCCATAACGACATGCCCCCAACATCACAACAACTCGCACAATCACAGTTGCCTTCACCATCTTGGCTGCCTGTTCCATCATGGCGGCCCCCAGAAATCTAGCTCCCCAAAACCCAACATCATTTTTGTGTCATAACAACACATCTGCCCGTGTGGTGCTTGCTGTTGCCACCATCTTTGCAGTCCCCACTGTCATGGCTGCTCCCGCCATCACGGCTATGACCCGCCCCCCTCGATAATGACCATCCCTACAACCAGGACCGACAAGAAACTGCTGGAAATACAAAGTTTGCTGAAGCAGCCTTGCAGCTGTTCCCTCCCTTTAGTATTCGCTGCTTATCTGATTGATTTTTTATAAAAACCCAGCACTAATCTCATCAGCCCGCGTGGCCGATGCAAGCAATTTCAATCAGGCAGCCGGGCAAGCTGCTCGGAACTTGATTTCGCGGAGAGACAATCAAATAATTTGACATTATCACTCCTCTTTAAATTAAAAGCAGGAGAGGGGGTTGTGGGAGACGCCAGGAAGACAGAACTCCATTCCAATTAACTTTGCGAAATAGATTAGCCTGACCCTTGGGGGCTTTTCGCCTCTTTTTGTTGTTGTGATCTGATGATTAAAAAGAGCGATTATCTTCCTGCGCGGTTCTTTTTTTTTTCTCTAATCCGTCGGTTTATTGACTAAATTTGGATGGTTCTCAGAAGCGCAAACGTGTCCAAAGGGAAATCCAGGGGCTTGCCGATACACCAATGCTTCTGAGAAATTGCCCTCACATGTGACTGATTTGTTCCCAACCCTACCGGCCACTCGGGAATTCAATCGAGATCTCTCGAGGCTTGCAGATCCCGACCTGACCTGACTATAGTACCCGTCCCGCATAGGCTGTAGGTGTTGATATCACGTGACTGGCTCAAGTCCCCAGCCGTCCAGGAATTTAGCTGTGAAGGTCTCGTGGCAGGCTGACTCTGGTTTCCAGTACCCCTTTTAGAGGCTGCTGGAATGTGGTATTTCATCTTGGCCACGCTTAACATACCACCTGCAGAGATGTGCCATGATATGCTCCCGCCTGAGTCACAACTTCAGCGCTGGTGCAGGGTTATGAGGTCCAGTTCAAAACTGAGACCCGCGTGGTTTCAGGAGGGACCAGTTCCTAACTGGTACCTAAGCTTGGAAAGTGTTAGAGGTAACACTTCCTCTGGTGCAGAATGTGCTCTGTTATTTATGGGGTTTTGTTGTGTTCAGTGATGCATTTAGAGCACCACTCCTTCACATCACCCGGAAAAGATACGGGACAGGGTAGTGGGCGGTGGAGGGAGAGGAAGGAGAACAGGATAGGGGGAAAAGAAAGCAGGGATGAGGAATTACTCTTAATTTACAGCAGCAGCAGCATATGCCTGAAGGTCCACTGTGCTGCAATATGAGTGGGCTTGATAAAGTCTGTGGGCCTAGATTCTGTGCTGCGTGTTAGGGCCTGGTATATCTTCTGGTGAGGTCTGATTCCTACAGGGTTATGTAAGAATGCCCCGTACTCAAACAAAAGATCAGGTTTGGATTTGGTGAATGGAAATGTTACATCCCTGCCTGGCCCACCTCCTTGGCTACAGCCTGAAGTCTGCCATGTTGAAATTAACGGAGTGTGTTGGCAGTGTCCTTCCTAAGCCTGAGAACGCTTCCATGCACTCGACACAGGCACTAACATTGGGAACGACCACCCTTGATGTAATCGGGTACACATGGGCCTCATTGCACGTATGGCGGTATTCCCCACAGGAATATTGCCAAACTCAATTACCTCTACCACCACTCGTAATCGCGTACATCTGGCAGATTACGAGCAATGGTAAAGCAGCGTTAGTCCCCATTCATGGGGTTCACAGGATTCCACTGGGGATTTGGTTCTGGGTTGTTCTGGAGATTGACCCGCGCCAATTTTTCTGTCAAACTGCATGCCTTTCAGGTGGTCAAAAGTAGAGGGTTCACTTGCCATAAAGCGAACAGGTTCAACTCTCTGGAGACTTGCGTCAGATATAGCTTCATGAGCCCGTGGTAAATCTTCAATTTTATGGAGGTAATGTGGAGGGAAAACCTCCAGCTAAATACTTCCGTGGTGAATTTGTTGTGACATGATTCAGCAAAAGTGTACAGCAGAAAAGAACATGTACAGCCAGTACAGTGCAACTCCAATGAGCATTCTCAAAGCAGTGGTGTATTTGCAATAGCCTCATCCACAATAGATGTTGTATGTAAATGTTCTTGATAATATTTAATTTTCTTTATAAATCACACACGTACGTAAATTTTTTCATCGTTAATAGAGCACAAAAAGTGTACATTTTCTTTGTAAATTTAGTGGAACTAATATTTTAAATATTCATTTTAAAGCAGAATTAAATACTTCGCTAGGAGCAAACAAAATTAGTCTTTGTGTGCTTTCTACATCACTACCTATAATCCTGATACATCCCCAACAATTAATGCCAGAACCTTCGCAAACAAAGAGCTGTACAATAACAGTTCGCTAGAAAATGTGCAGCTATTTGCTAATTACTAAGACGATTGACACTTTCTTGATGGATCTCTAAATTGATCGAGAAAGAGCCGAGACTTATTGCAACGCCTGGAGAGATGAAGCGTAGAAAGACAGATGGTGGGAGAGATGGGTGGCGGAAAGGATTGCCGGGCTGTGGGGAGCCAATGGAGGAGTGTCAGGCCAGTAAGAGGAAAGGATTGAAAGAACAAGGTGCTATCCTGTCTTTTAGGGCCTCCACTGCAATGCTTAAGATCAGATAGTCAAGACAAAGGATTAAGTGGGGATTTCACAGTTAAATGTCAATGACCTGTTCAGATATGTATCGTAGTCGGTATTTTTCCTCAGCATCACAGGTGGTTGCAAACAGTGATGGGTTTGGTAGTATGGATACATGGAAAATTACATTTGAACCATGCTATTCTGTTGGGCATTGGGTAAGTCAAAAGTGGAGTTACTCCTTCATTGATTCATATGTTGCCAGCTCCTTAGTCATTAGGGCACCATGGGTGTGCCTAAGAGCCTGGTGTAGCCTGGGGGCTTCTGAGTGAACTCTGCAACCAGCTCAATAAACCTGGTAAAATCCTGTGGACACAGAGCACCAAATACCCTCCAAGTGTGCAAAACAGCATTTGGAAGGGCTCGGGCAGTGATTTGGCAGCCAACTGCCCCGGGATCTGTGTTGAAGGTGACCTCATGGGCCACTCCCGTTGGGCCGGCAGAGACGTACCCTGGTCTGGGCGAGCGAGTCAACTAGTAGAGGATGGAAGGTTGCTCATTCAGCTCCCTGCGGCCTGTCTTACCTATGATATCCTCAAGGCATGGGTGTGGCATCAGTGAGCCTGGTGCAGTAATCCTGGGTCTGCTTGCTGCTTGCTGCTGACAGAGCCGTTGCAATGATGAACCTGCAGCTGATGTGCCGCTGTGGCGGTGGGTAAGAGTGAAAGCAGCCCAGACCGGCTGCTGGGCACCCCAGACACGTTCTTCAATTGAGATGCCCAAGTCTGGCCCTGGTTGCTGCGCGGTGCCACAGTCATCTTGGACTAGAAGTGGAACCTCAAAGCCGTGTACATATGAGGCTAGTGGACTCCATTTTAAGACCTGTTATATATATATATATATATATATATATATATATATATATATGTAACTACAGAAACTGGGTCGGAGCCCCAGGAGAGGAACCTCATCTAGTGGCTCAGCTGCTCATAACGACCGATTGGATCTGAGGACGGGGTGCCTTTCTGCATTAGTTCATTTGAATTGTGATGGTTGGTGGTTTACCAGGCTGGTTCAGAGTCTTAACCACTCATGCCAAAAGAGCCGATTGGAGCAGCGCACTGCAACAAAGAATTTGTGCCCGCTTGAGTAAAGTGTGATTTAAAAGGAGGGACATCACTTGAAGCCACATACAGAGGAAAGAAATTGTCCCAAGGTGAGTGTCTGCTTACTGTATCTTGGTCTTTACGCTTATGGTGGGTCTCCCATTCATTTCAATGATTCACTTTTAAGAGGGGCAAGAGGGACGAAACCCAGCACAAATTCTCCTTTGAGGGTGGTGCAGTAGTGAAAAGGTGCAAGACCCCACTGGTGCCCTCCACACCTTCACAGGGAACTTCGGAAATGACAGATGCAATGGATGACAACGAGATAGGCATTAAGGAAATCCTGCTCCATCTTAAGGCTGGCATCAGTAAGCTCGATACCAAGCTGGATGCTCTCACTGGCAAGGTAGATCTCCTCCAGATATGCCTTGATAAACATGGGCTGGACTTGATGAAGTGGAGAACGGTATCTCGGCGTTAGAGGATTCCGAGGCACCAATCTCTGCTAGGGTAACTTCCCTGGAGGTGATGGTGAAGATGGCTACTGTGAAGAATGAAGACTTAGAGGGGCATACATAGCGAAATAATATACGCATAATATACGCCTGGTCAGGATACGGGAAATGCAGGTGACAGGCTGAATGGAATAATTTGTAGAAAAATACTGCACAGCGGTCTTTGGTCAGAACGAGTTATCCCTGATGTTATCATGGAACGAGCACAAAGAATCCATGAAATTCGCCCAGTGCCTGGCGCCCCGCTACGTCCTGTTATTGCACAAAATCTCAACTATTGGAACCGCTACTCAATTTTAAGACTGTCAAGATTGAAGGAAGAGGTTTATATGATGGTGACCGGCTTCAAATCTTTCCAGATTTCTCAGCATCTGTGCAGGCCTCCAGCGGAACCCTTGCGGGTGTGAAACTTAGGCTACAAGAATACAACCTCCAATAGTCAATATTGTTCCACGCTAAACTACGGATTCAGTATGATGTGAAGGTACATTTTTTCACCTCACCAGAGGCCGCCAGTTAATTTGTTGAGAAGATCACAAAATTGCAGTCCAGAGGGGGACTGAGGAAAGGGAATGGTGCTGCTGGCTGCTACGATGATGTACAAGACCAACCTAGACCTCCTGTTTTAAATGTGAGGGGGTAATCAGAGGTGATGCTATAATGTTTCTGGAATGGTATTGTTGAGGTTGGGGGCATATTGAGGCTGGAAGCTTCCCATGAGAACATTGATAGTTAGACTCTGTGTCCATTAGGATTGATAGACACATACTGTAGCTGGGGAAGATGCGGGTGCCTCGTGCATTAACCACCTCAATGTTTGTTTGTGGAAGGGAGAGTGTCTTTGATTCGGACGAGTTGGGGTTGTCCGATTGGGAGGGTCAGGTGGAATCTATAGAAGGGAGTTGTATTATTGTTCTTGTCCATCAGAGTGTTTTACAGAGTGGTTCTATGCACAGGCGAATGGCCGTCATTCGACAGTTAACACAAACAGAGTTGCCGGGTTCTGATGCACATTGGGCAGTTTGTTTTTTTCGGTGCATTGATGTCGTCCCTTGGGAGGGCAGTACCTTGATTCACACAAGATGGGATTTAAGATAGTCACATGGAAGGAACAAACGGGGGGCAACCACACAGGCAAGACCAGAAAAATAATTTTGTATATAAAACGCCATTGTATAAATATTGCCTTTCTTCAAGAAAAACACCTGATGCATTCTTCCGTAAGTAAATTAGTTGTTCAATGGGGCTCTCACAGGTGCTAGTCTTCTTATTCCACATTGCCAGCGGAGTAGCGATACTTATTCATAGTTCCCTTAGGTTCTGTCTACAGGTGGTTCTAAAAGACCATGGGGGTCGGGCGGTAATGATTGCGGGATATATTGAGGAAGTCAAGGTCACATTGTTTAATACGTATGCTCCAAACTTGGATGACCCTGGAGTCTTTCACTGGTTAATCTCACATTTAGCGCTGAAATGGGATTCAGTAGTACTCTGGGGCTGGGGGGATTTTAACACAGTTCTGGACACTGTGCTTGACAGATCTAATAAAGGCATGCTGCGACAATCTAAGGCAATCCAAAATATTGCTAACATATGTTCCCTTTACTACTTTTTGGACATTTGACGAAAGCAACATGCCAAACAGAGGAAGCCCAACTTTCATTCATAGGTTCACGATACAGCTTCCAGTGTATGTCTGGTACTGGTCTCAAGGACATCAACTCTTATCGTTAGGGAGTGTGAAATTCTCCTGAGAACCTTGTCGGATCATTCTCTCATCACCCTGGAATGTTCTATCCCATAAGAACAGCTAAGGAAGGTTAAATGGCATTTTATATTGGAAGCACTTATAGATGGAGTCTTCCAAAAGGAATTAACGAGATGAGATTTTGTATTTTTTTGTATTTATTTTGTATTTGCTCAGTGCTGTACAAACATCAAATGGCAGTACAATAAAATGGATACAGAGCATAAAAGTGAACAAGGTTATAGAATGTAAACCAAGAGGAAGAGCCAATAGAGAGAAAGAACGGAATCAAGACGGAGCACAAAGAGGATGTGAGACAGTTAAAAGAAAGAAAAACTGATATTGAAGTGATCATGAAGGAACATAAAAAGAGACCAGCGATGAGCGATAAGGAGGAGCCAGATTATAAAGAGATTTAAAAACCATACAGAGAAAATTTAATTTCAGACGAGAATGGAAAGACAAGTGATAATAATGGAAAGGAAATAGTCACTAAGTGAAATAGTCAGCATAAAAGGTGATAAAAGGCCTGTCCTTACGAATATTGAAAAGATGAAACTGAAATGTGCATGAAAGGAGAGGAATGTGGCAAGTAAATGAAAGCTCAGAATCAAGATAAAGAGCCAGATTACAGTCAGAAAAGGAAATAAGAAAAAAAGTAGGGGGAAAGGATAAAAAAACAGGAGGAAAAGAAGGAGGAATAGTTGCTGCAGGAAAGAAGAGAACTTCTGTCTTAGCGAAATATAAAACAAGATAGTGATCAGTCACCCAGGATTTAATGGCAAAAGGGCAGGATGACAAAGTGTGATGGATTGCAGGAGTAAAAGAAGAAAAGGAAAGAAAAAGTTGAGTGACATCAGCTTAAAAATGTTGAGACATCCCAAATGATGAAATAGTAGAAGCCAGAGAGATGTATAAAGAGAAAAAAAGGGGCCTAGGAGCGAGCCCAGGGGAACCCCATGAAGAAGGAGAAACAGAAGACTTACCAGCCCAAGACTCAGATTAAGTCTGATTAGATAAGTAGGAACGGAACCAAGAAAGACGAGAGATACGAAAGAAGCAATGTGTGGTCAATGGTATCAAAGCCAGCAGATATATCAAATAAAGCTAGAAGAGACTAATGTTTCAAATACCACACTGAAAGTAAACAGTCAAAGACAGAAAGGAGAACCGTCTCAGTAGAATAGAATGAGCGGAAGCCAAATTGAAAAAGAAGAAGAATGGAGTTATCAGATACAAAGGAAGAAACCTGAGAATAGACCAGGTGTTCAAGAAGCTTAGAAAGATAACAAAGAAGAGATATAGGTCTACAATTAGAAGGACAAGAAGGATCGAGAGAAGACTTTTTCAGACTAGGAAAAATTGTTGCTTGCTTAAAGGAGGAAGGAAAGGTCAAAGTAAGAAAAGACATATTTAAAAGAGAAGTTAAATATGAAACCAGAGAAGGATAGACCTTAGAAATAAGAGAAGAGGGAATTGGATTAGCAGGAGCAGCAGTGACGGGTTGAGCTCGAGCTATCCACTGCAGAACATCATAGAAGGTGGGAGGAAGGGAGACAGAGCAGGAGAATAATCAGGAACAGGAGGGCTAGAGGAAGAGGAACAACAAACAATAGCTGCATGAGAGGCAGTAACTTTCAAAGAAAAGTAAGAGGCCAAATCAGAGGCTGTGAGAGAAGAATCAGAGGAGAAATCAGGAGAAGGGGGAAAAATTCCTTTTTTTGAGATTAATGAAGGGTCGGTGGAATCTCAAGGGATGGAATCTCAGGTTGTGGGAGTAACTTAAATGCTATATTCGTGGTGTATGTATAGCTAAAGAAGCTGGGATTCTGAGATTAATCAGAGCAAAATTAGATTTCAATGAAGCCAGTCTGAAGAACTTAGAAAGAGGCTTCGAACTAACAGGAGACAAACGTATATTGGCTGATATTAGAGAAGAAGTTTTTGTGAAAATGCGACCTAATTAAAAACCAACATGGGGAATACAAATATGAGATCTTGGATATCGTGGAAGTGTTCCATGATTTCAACAGAGCCTTATACACCCAGAGGAAGACACACATGGAGGCACACATTTGTCAATACTTGGAGGGGATTGAGATCTACTGGCAATACCAAGATCAATGGGAGGCTCTTAACAGGGAATTAACTCTTGAAGAGATTTTGAGGGTTATTAAAAGGATTTTAAGTACACCACTACAATAGATTGCAGGAACAATGTTGTGGTCAACATTTCAGATAAAGTAATGGGTGAACACCAATTGAGACTACTTAATACGGGTCTCCCCTTTGTACCCACCTTCAACACATCACTCTTTTCAGAGAAAGTGAATTTCCATAAACTATTAAGGAAGATGCAGCTACAAATATTTTTGGAATTACAGCCACTGATGGAGAGTGAATCAGTATCCTTTGACACACTAGAGCTTCGGCCCAAAAGCAATTTGAATCCAACTTTCAACAATATAGCTCTCACCATGTTTGAAAACCAGGTTATCAAACAGATGAGTAAGGTCAATAACAAGAGGAATTACCTGAGTAACATCAAAGGCAAACAGATCAGGATGATTGATGATTTAGCCAAAGACCAGAGTTTGACCATCAAACCAGTCGACAAGGGAGGAGCCATAGTTGTTATGAACTCTGACTTTTATCATTCCAGCTGCATCAACCTTTTGGAAGATGAGAATGTTTACTAGGTCGTAGACAGCGATCCCATCAGAGAGATTGTAGATCTCATTAAAACACACTGGAAACTGCTGAACAGAATGGTTGGATCAATGCTAAGACAAGAGAGGATTTAACCAATCCCTTTCTGATCACACCTGTTTTCTACACCCTACCTAAAATTCATAAGCATGCTACCAATCCACCATTTCGACCAATAGAAGCTGGCACTGAGAGCATATTTGATGCTGTAGCTCAATACATTGGCAAGATGTTACAAACTCTAGTCCAATCTACCGACATATATTTAAGAGACACCACACACTTCTTAAATCATTTGGAAAGTCTGGAATCACTCTCAACTACCAACATAATGTTCTAACTTGATGAGAGCAGTCTTTATACATCAATGCCTCATCATGAGGGGCTGGAAGCAGTAGAGTGGCTCATTCTGAGAGACAAAATAATTAGGGCTAATCGGAGGTTTGTCATTGAACTACCTTATATAATTCTCCATAATAGTTACTTCAGGTTTGACACTAAGGGCCTCATTACACGGATGGCGGTGGACCAAGGTGCTATTAGCACCTTGGTCCATGCCGGTAAAATACCGGCACGGCCTTGGTGGAAAGGGGAATTACCGCCCTATTCCAAGGTTGGTGGGGCGGTAATTCCCCCTTCCCCCATTGCCCTTCCCCATTCCCATTTTTGCCCCAGAGGGCTCTATGGGAATGGGGAAGGGGCTAATTACGGTACCACAAATTGCGGTACCGTAATTAGCTCCCTGGTCCCTTTACGGGTTGGTTTTTAACACCTACAAAACCCTTACCGCCTACCGTGTAATGAGGCCCTAAGTACTATGCCCAAATCTCTATTATGGCCATGGGTTCAGCCATGGCACCGGCATATGCTAATATATTCACGTATTACTTTAAGAAAAAGTATATACTGTATATTAGAGAGTGGTCAAAGAATCTAATCAGTTAGAAAAGGTATATCAATGATATTTGTGGTACATGGTCAGGCCCTAAAGGACAACTCATTGGGCCTCATTACACGGTAGGCGGTAGGGATTTACCGGCACCGGTAAAATACCGGTACCGGTAAATCCCTGCCGCCTTACTACGAGGTCCCTTAGCGGGTTGGAGTTTTAACGCCTGCTTTTTGCAGGTGTTAAATACCAACCCGCTAAGGGACCTCGGAGCTAATTACGGCACCGCAAAATTGCAGTGCCGTAATTAGTGCCTTCCCCATTCCCATAGAGCCCTATGGGGCAGAAATGGGAATGGGGAAGGGCAATGGCGGAAGGGGGATTTACCGCCCCTCCAACCTTGGGATGGGGCGGTAAACCCCCTTTCTGCCAAGGCGGTGCCAGTATTTTACCGGCATGAGCCATGGCGCTAATAGCGCCATGGCTCACCGCCTACCGTGTAATGAGACCCAATGACTTTTATAATCATCTCAATGAGATTCACCCACGCATAAAATTTACTTTAGAGATTGGTGATCCTCATCTTAATTTTCTAGATGTACAATTGAGAACAGCATATACAGGCTTGGTTACCAACATCTATCACAAACCCACAGACATCAATAATGTCTTACACTATGCCAGCTTTCATCCACAACACATGATATAGAAATTCCCTTATAGTCAATTTCTGCATATTAAGTGAATAGTGACTGATAATAAATGTCTGGAAAAGGAGTTAACTGATCAGAAAGAGAAGTTTGTGGCAAGAGGATATTCCCCAGAAGTCATAAGTGCAGCTAAATGAAAGACAGATACACTTGATAGGAATACACTTCTCCATTCCACACCAAAAGACAAGGGGATCGCACTCCTATATATTTCAGAATTTTCCAGACAGAGTTTACACCTTTGTAGAATTATATGCAACAATTGGAAACATTTACACCATGAACCAGTTCTTAAAAATCTATTCCCGAAACCACCTATGATGGCATATCGAAGGGGAAGGAATTCCAAAGGCAGCCTGGTGTAGTCAGAAAGGACTCGCCCTGACCCACAAAGGACCTCAGCAACAAGAAAGAAAGGCACATTTCCATTCCTGAACTGCAGTAACTGCAAAAATGTAATTAAGGGCAGCATCATTCAGCACCCACACACGGGACAGAAGATTGCACTTAAGGACTTTGCAACATGCAATAGTACAGGAGTGATATATGCCATCAAGTGCCCATGTGGTCTCTTACATTTGAGGCAAACAAACAGATCAGCGAGAGAAAGATGGATCAAACATAAATCCAATATCTGCACCCCCAATCTTAAATCCCCAGTGGCAAGACACTTCAAAGAGAAAAGACACAATCTATCCCAAATCAGGTTCATTCTCTTGGAAGTGGTACACATGTCAATGAGAGGGGGGATAAAGCAAAGAGATTAATGCAACAGGAAATGTATTGGATCAACCTTTATGACACAGTATTCCCAAAAGGAATGAATGAGGAGTTCAATTTACTGTGTTACTTGTGAAAACCTTATTCAGCATCAGTCCTTATGTTCTAACATTTTCATCAAATATCTAGACATCAGATTGTCATCTGTTACATTATCATTTTCCTGTACATGTCAGAAATGTTAATATGATATTCACTAGAGTCCTCCATGTATCACAGATTATTGACATTATGCTGTAAGACTTAGGGTGATATAGACTGTATATATCCTAGTGACATTCTTTTCAGATAATTGGGGTACACTTTAACTGTCTGGTTGGGTTAGAAATACATGTTTTGTACTTATTTATGGTTTTTACATTGGGCAAGTGACTGAATCATACTATATATATATATATATATATATTTATAAGCTCCTATTTCTACCAGTTGAATGTACACTAATGTTTACCTTTTCATTGTATAGGTGCATCAATTGGCCTCAAATACACTCTTCCATTTTCGGACATCACGGACATATTAAATTGTTATGTGTATGTTTACGCTCTCATAAACCCTAGGTTCATAGAACATCCTTTTCCCTATTCTCATTTGTTCTCACAAGCACTTATTATTTGATACCATTATTTAAGTACACCTCCTCCATTAACATCTTTTACTGATTAGGTTGTCGTATCGCCTACTGGGGCTATACAGAACAGCGACGTTGAATTTCTCTGCAAGATCATGAAATGATATCTGCATCTGATTTTGCCACATTCACACATACACCTTTCATCTTTATCACTACACATATGATATTTACAACATTGCAACAAGACCTTGAGGTATCATGTTTTTAACCCTGTGAGCTACTACGCCCAGGAGACATTGGGCCTCATTACAACCCTGGCATAGGACCATGGTGCTATTAGCACCATGGTCCATGCCGGATTCCGCCTTGGTGGATGGCGGATTTACCGCCCCATTCCAAGGTTGGCGGGCGGTAAATCCCCATTCACCATTGACCCTTCCCCATTCCCATTTTTGCCCCATAGGGCTCAATGGGGATGGGGAAGGCGCTAATTACGGCAACGTAAATTACGGTGCCGTAATTAGCACCAAGGTCGCTTAGCGCCTTGGACTTTAACGCCTGCAAAAAGCAGGCGTTAAAGTGTGAATCTGGCGTTAAGGGTTTAACGGCGCTGCAGCCTTTTACAGCGCTGTTAACCCCTTAACGCCAGGGTTGTAATGAGGCCCATTGTGCTAACTGAAGTTTGCATCAATCCGTTTTTGGTTTTCATCAAGATTACTCTCACTTAAATATATACGTGCAGCAAAGTCTGTTTACTATTTTCCTCTCCGACTTCATGGCTATTACATACTATTCTACACTGCTAATAACATTTTGAGCAGTACGCATTTACTTTTGTGTATTACAACGCAGGTTGCTTTTTGGACTATCTGTACGCTTTGTCAGTCTGTTTTCTGTTGCCAAGTAAATTATACTAATTAACAAACATACGGACTGGAAAATCCTCTATTTCCCAATCCGTTTCTAATGCTGCAGTATAAACACCACTAACGTGATGCCATCTGTCCTTTACAGAATGGGTGACACATCTCTTGATGCGAATTACTACGTTTGGGTAGGTCCTTACCACTTTACCCTTACAGCGTTTACATTCTTTACTTACGCTTTAGCAGCATAGTTGTTGCTTTACAGACCTTCGTATCACGCCACTCTACATGACGGTGACCATGGCGTCCATATTTCTGTTTCATTACTTGGTGACACACAGTCCCTAGAGCTAGGCTCCATTCCATTTACTTGTGATATAGCCACATGCTGTTGTATCTTTTCTTGTATTTCTTTGAGACTGATAAGCACCGCTTGGAATGCATGTTTTGTTAATGCATGTCCACTATACCATGTGTATTTGATTGTACCTAATCACTAATCTGGTATATAAATTAACCTATACCCATAGAAAATAACATACTGGTTTACATTTTGGGTTATTTTATACAAGTCAGTTGAACAAGAACTGTTGAATTTTTTTGCATTACTGTATAATTCTGTCCTATGTACCATAATACTATAATTATAGGAACATATTGCATTGTAGATACACTGAATTACACCTGATGAAGGGACATTGAATCCCAAAACATGTTGCGCAGAAGGCACTGAATATAAAGATGTTTTACTACATACTGGACCTTTGTGGACTGAATCATTCTATGTTTTTTCTATGAAACTTGGAATTGAGATATTCAAAAGTGGAATTCTATTTTGATTTACAATATTTTTAACTATATTGCCTGATCTCAGCACAAAAGTGTGCAGGGGACAGGCATATCCAATCCCAATGGATACTCATTCCTGTTTCCTAGTTATTAAAGATTTACCAGGGTCAATGGCCCCTTGTCCGGATGGTATTTCATTGGAGTTTTATAAGACATACGCAAAGATCTTGGCTCCTCATCTTCCTAGGCTGTACTCTCAGAGTCTGCGGAACATGGTATATTCCCCCCAACACTTAGGGAGGCAACGATAATCTTACTGCACAAGAAAGGGAAACCACCGGAGGAGTGCACTTCGTATTGACCAATATCTCTCATCAATGTCGATAATAAGATTTATGCCAACCTTCTGGCCAATAGACTTTTAACCATTATGCAAGGTCTGGTCATTGCAGACCAATCTGGGTTTGTTCCAGGCAGGAGCACTACATATGGACTACATAGATCTTTTGGGCTTCTTGGTGTACTAGACCAAGATCACCCAGCGATATCTGTACTGTTAAATGCATTTGATTCTATCGAATGGCCATTTCTCTTTCCGACACTTTGGAAAATGAGACTGGGTTACAGATTTCTCAAGTTAGTGTCGCTCCTATACAATACTCCCACAGCGAGGATAGCTCTGAATGCCAGAATTTCTGACCCCTTGGTGATGGGGAGGGGAGGGAAACATGGGTTCCCCCTATCCCCATTACTGTTTGTACTTGCCAAGAAACCTCTTGTGGCTTTCCTCAGAGAACAACACCTTTATAGGGGGATCCCATCAATTAATTATTTTGCTCTATGTGGATGACATAGCATTATTCCTAAAGTAGCCGAAGAAGAATTTAAACCTGGTAATGAGACAAGTGACTACTTTTGGGGAACTGTCGGGACTGATAATTAATCATGGTAAATCAGTGATCTTTCCCCTAACCCTGGATATAATGATTTTCGTCAATTTCGATCTTAAATGGTAGCTGGATAATACCAGATATCTGGGTATTGAAATTATTTCACGTAATCCAGATATTCTCTTACGTGAAAATGACTGCAGATCTGTGGACGCACTTAAGGATCAGGTACGGAGGTGGCGCGGTCTACCTCTCTCCCTGATGGTTCGTATTGCAGTAACAACAATGGTTTTCCTGGCTACATTTCTCTTCGTATTTTTAAATGTCCAGATCTACCTCCTGGATTTCTTCTTCACGCAACTTCTTGTTGGATTTTCTCTGGGCCATGAAAAGATCTAGGTCCTGAGAAAATCAAACAGAGTTCCACAAAGTCGTGTGAAGAAGAAGCCCGGGAGGTAGATTGGGACATTTTAAAAAAGTAGAGGCATTTATGCAGGAAAAACATTTTTGTTACTGCAATGCAGGACACTCCAATATAACCAAATGCACAAGGTGGCTTAGCGCTTCCAGACTTTGAACGGTACTACTGGGTGACTCAAGGACCATTTTGTATCATTTTGGCAAATTCCGATTGAGACGGCTGTGGTGGCTCCCGCCCTACTCCAGATGACGATACTAGAATGCATTAAGTAGAAACCGAGGGTGATAAAATGTTGTTTCCAGTACCTGTGCAGCTTGGTACAGAATAGTAGATATGATGTGAGTTGGGACTCTGTATTATCTTCTGCTTCTGGCTAAATATATTCAGGGGATGAGGATTTTTTTATATGCTTGGATGTGTTTAAGGAAAAATGGGAGAGCCCCCTAGATATACTTCTATATTTATATATATACTTATATATTTCCGTACAAGGAATACATTCAGAGTGCACTTTCCCACTTTCCTGATGAAGCCACCAACCTTTTCACTATTACATGATGTCATTAAAGCTCAGGGAGGGGGGTCGGTTGGTCTCACAAATATATGGCAGATTAATGTCTGAAATTCCTCAAGTGGGACACACTTCCAGACAAAGATGGGAAAATACTCTGGGAATCGAGATCGGGGAAGAGGAGATGTTGTATATAATGGGCAAGACTAAAATTGCCTCTCTCAATGCCAGATACAAATTGATCCACTTTAATTTTATGCACCAAACATACCATATCCCATCCAGGTTACATAAATATTATCCAGACGTGTTGCAAGAATGTTCAAGATGCAAGGCTAATACAGCTGATTTTGTTCATCTGGCATGGTACTGTCCACAGATCGCTACATTGTGTGGGGAGGTCTTTGAAACAATATCCTTAATCATCAAAGAACAGGTATTGGTGGGATAATAGCACTGTTGAGACTGACCGCTGTCCTATCGAGGCAGGCAAGAAGGTTGGTTGGACTTCTCTTGATTTTGGCCCATAGAAGAGTGGCCCTAGCCTGGTGGAGGGGGCCGGCACACAAAGCAGCTCTATGGCTGGAAGAAATTGCACGATTTAGATGTTGTATTTATTTGTACAATGCCATTGCATGCTCGTCCTCCGGATATAGCTGACCCCTATGTGTAATTCTTGTTGTCAACACCGAACTCAGTATCCACCACTGACCACTGAATATTCATATATATCGTGTACAACTGTCAACAGACTTTTATCAATGCGCAATGCATCCTTATGTCAATGCACAATTGGACACTCTGTGTTGTTGCTTTGGTTATATGTTGTATGCAAAATCAATAAATTCAACTTTTAAAAAAATCATAAGGCATCGTTGGAGGGATTTCTCCAGTAAGGTTTGTTGAAGTTTGAGGTTTCAGTAGCAGCTCTGATCCCAAAGCATTATGCAGGCCACACTAGAACAAATGACAATCATCACTCACTGTCACAGTCTTCACCACTCTTCCCCCCTCTATTACCTGGCGAGGATAATGGTAATTTCTTCCTTGGTTACATTAGTCGCAGTGAAGCGCTCATTGCTCTCCCTTCACTCTCATATTGGGGCCTTATCCCCATTTTACCTTCATTTTATTCACAAAGACCACTTGGAAATAGCACCCTCTCTCTGTCCATCCCTAAAGCAACGTAACACTATGGTGCCATCACCCGCTCCATTGGACTTCTATTTCCCACAATGCCCAGTTAGATACATAGGGCCATACCAGTGTGAAAATCCTCATAGTAGAGTCCTATACCATCGACATTGCACTGCTAAGTTCCCATAGCACTGAGTGTACTTGTGCGGGAGGCTCACAATCCTGTAACTATATAGCACTGACAGTCTACCAGTGATGGGAGCCCACACTGCTGGGGTCCTATTGCACCATCTTGTGCTTACGGAGGTAGCTCACACAGCTGGGTCCTGAATTCCTTAACAGAATACTACTGGAAGAAGGTCAAACTACTGAAAGCCTACATGACTGGAATGGAACTGCTGGGGTCATACACCACTGGTAATGTAATTATTGAAAATGCTTATGCTGCTGCAGTCTTGTAGCTCAGACTGCTTGAGTCTTATAGCACTAATGTAGCACAACTAGAGAAAGCGTTGTCTACTTAAACCCTGCATCATTGACAATGTACTGCAGGGGACATAGAGCACTTACAATGTGTTTCTAGATAGGTCCACTCTGATGTAGTCCCCTAACACTGTCAGGGCACCACAGTGGCTGGACCTTATAGCCATTATTGAGCACTGTTGAATGAGTGACGGCTACTACCAAACATCACATACAGGGTACTGTTGGGATCCTATCACTGTACACAACTGGTCATATTTGATAGAGTAAGGGTCTAGAAACCATGACAAGGGATGCTGAAGGATGCTCACAATCCTGCAGTTATGGGGCACTGCCGGATGATGCTCCCCCAGCTACACTCTAAAGACCCCCAACAGTGGAGAGAGCCCAGATTGATTGAAACCTATATCACTAGCAGGGCTCTGTTGGGGTCCTATAGTACTCAGTGCTTCTTCAAGAAGCTCACATCTTTATCACTAGATATAGGTCACTGATGTGGGAAGCTCACACTGTCAGGGCCATGTAGCCTGACAGAGCACTGCTCGGGGAGGTTCATGATGTCAGAGTCTTAAAGGAGTAACAAGGCACTAGCAGGTGAAGATCCGTTTGCTGAGAACCTACCTCACTGACAGTACATTGTTTGCTGGTGTCCTATGTCACTCAGAACATTCGTCTGGAGGAAGCAAGCCTGGACTGGATTGGCTGGTATTTGGCCAATGTCCAAAAGAGTCATCAACCAAAGTGGGGACAATTTTCTGGTCAATGTGTGGGCTGTTAGCGTAATGTAAGTGCATGTTTCACATTAAACTAAAGTCAATTCACTGCAGTGCCGGTGATTAGTTTGTATTCAGTGGCTGGAGCTCCATGGCCAGATGCACGCATGAGCTGCAGGGATGGAATTACTACATGTAGGTAAAGGTCTTGCTCTCTCATGTTGTTGTGCTGCAATATCATCATTGGCTCTCTGGCACCAAGCTAAGGGTATCCCAGAGTTAGTGGCATCACCGCCCAGGTCATCAGGAAGCACACTCTACAAGAGTAGAATAGTGCTGGCAGGCACAGCCGAAGGAATCACCGACCAGCGCGGTTCTATTGCCTTTATAGAGCACTGGTGCAGAAGATTATCACCGCTAGAGTCTTAGATCATGAACAGGTAACTGTTGGGGTCCTATAGCACTGAGAATGTAGGAAACTCTAATTTTTAGGGTCCAATGGCATGAAAAGGACACTGGTGGTGTCTTGTAAAACTGCTGGAGGATACATACACTGTGTTTCATGTTGCCCTCGCAATGCACTGCTGTAGAAAACTCCAGTGGCGGTGGTCCTGTACGGATGGCAAATAACTGCATAAGGAGTGTCATGATTTACATCATACCCCGCTTCCCAGAGCCTAGCCCGTACCCTGAGGAATGAACAAAAGCAAAAACATGGACCAATAGTTTAAGAGATAACAGGAATCTTTTGTGTTTTTTTCCAAAACTTAATATGATATGATATTTATTTTACATAACATAAAAGATAAGTACTTAATTATACAGCATTAGCACACTAAAAATAAGCCCACCCTATACAAAACTTTTCCCATCATTCATCATTGATACTTCACTCATACAGATCATCTTCATACTAACACAACTTCAAGAAAATGGGTAATAATTGTTCCCAAACAAAACATTGGTTTGTAATATCAAGTCCAACACTCTCGTGTCTTGTAGATGTGGCCCTCTGTGTTATTGCAGAGGGTTTATTTCTTGTCGTCTACACGTGTTTCGGTTGTAGTATAATGTATTCTGGCAGTGCTTAGCCCCAAAGGTTATAGCCAACCTTCCTCAGGACGGGGTACAACACCCCAGTCCGTTTTGTATCTTGATATGATTCGTGAGATTTTCAATCTACACTGTATGTTCAGCGGGCGGTGGTCTTAAAAACTTGGATGAATCCCTTCTTCGGATAAATCTTCACTCAATGAATACCCAATAGGGGAATATATATCTTTGCTTGACACTTTTCTGTCAGCTAAATCCAAATAGATTTCTAGGTGTAGTCCAGATTAGCAATTTTTTGCATTACCATTTAGGGGCGTTCAGACATCTATCATGAAGTAGGAGCTCCTATTTGGATTTAGCTGACCGAAAAGTGTCAAGCAAAGATATATATACACCTATTGGGTATACATTGAGTGAAGATTTACCCGAAGCAGGGATTCCAACTCCTTATAGTTTTGCCACAATCGCGTTTCCCGCGTGCAGAAAAGTTTGCTGCAATTCTGCATTTGGCTCAATTTCACCACATGTAAAACAGCTATTTCTTTGCATTCAACCTCTGAATTCAGTTTCCCATCTGCCAGCCATTCAATCATCATTGCTAGTGTCTACCTGGAACTATCCAAAGTGGCTCCCACTAGTTTTGAATCCAATTTAGCGAATGAAAGTAATTTTTCAGTGTTTTTCCCATTCATTTAAAATCACATTCAAAAGCATTCGACCTGTTTTAAAATCATTCCTGTTTTTCTCTAAGCTTGCTGCGGGGAAGTGGGATTGAACTTGCATTTGTTGAGTGTGTTTATTCCTGAAACCTGTTTTCTCTCCTTCCATCTCTATGTTGCATATTAGGGGGGTATTGAGTAGTATCAGGGGGAAAGAGTGATTACATTGCCGTTGATTGAACACACACAAGTATTATTTCTGTGCTGCATTCATTCCTATCATTGCATTTCATTGAACCCACACAAAGTTTTATTCTATGCGACACTGTTCTTCTCATCCATACTCCTATTGATTAAAGAGATTGTAGATTGTTGTGATATCACCCAACACTGATCATTATATAAATATTAATAGTGTGATATCTAGATATTGTTCAAATTCATAAAAGTGTGATATATATATATATTGTTCAGTTCATATAATCAATCTTATAACTTTGCAAAACAACCTTCTTCTTGGTTCAGTGAGACTGGGGGGGATTCAAAGAGAGGGGTGTGATATAAGGGTACATCATTCAGAAATAAAAGAACTTTAGACATAAAAATATATAATTAAGGGTTCCAGCTGGGCATCACATGCTAGGCATTGACTTGGGTGTAGTGCTGGGTTGAAACCACTTACAGATTGGGGGCTGGTCTGGGATTTCTGGATTAGATATACCACTTGTGACAGTCTAATACAGTGTGCTAACTGACAGGGTACATAAATCCTGTTGGGCTACCACGCTATGTACACTGTGAAAAGCACCCCTCAAAAGAGAACGCTCTAAGGAAACGGTCTGTTTTGCAAAAATAAAAGAAAACGTCTGTAAGTCAGGAAGGAAATCAATATTTCCAGAATGGCGACATTGGTAGAGATCAATATGGCTAGAGAACACCTTTTGCATAAGTTATTTGTGAGAGGTGAATGGACAGAGCAGGATCAGAATGTGTGGTTGCAGGCAATCACACAACAGATCACTGCAACAGGGCTAGATACATGAAAAGACCAGGGTCCATTGCATATGGCCCTGAGTGAACTATATATGGTCCCTAAGGCAAAGGATGAGCAAAACAAGATTGCCAAAATAGCGGCATATCTATACCTATCTATTGGAGCCATATAGGATAAATATGCTGAAGGCCAAGATCTGGCAAGGAAGCAACTGCAGGCATTAGGAAAGGCCCACACTGATCTGGACTCTTCTGAGCAGAGGCTACAGAGGAGCCAGGAGTCAGAAAATGAAAGTAGGCAGTATATAGTCAAAATAAAAGAGGACATGGGTATCCTGCAGCAGGAAAAGGCAGAACATGATACCAGAATTCTGGCCTTGCAGAAGGAGTACCAAGAAAGTTTGGACTCTCTACTGCAGAGCCAGAAAAAGCTGGAGCAACAGATATATTTCAATAGGGCATGCACAGAGCAGGTATCCACCCTGCAAAGCCAACTAGACAGCGAGAAAGAGAAGAGCAATAAATTAATCCTGAAAGACCTGGACACCCAGGCAGAATTTGATGAAGAGCACCAGAAAGCTGGTGCACTTCAAAGACAGAGGGACGACCTGGCAGCACAGGGGCAGGCTCTTCCTCAGGAAAGAGATGACCTGGCGGCACAGAGGCAGGCTCTTACTCAGGAAAGGGACACCTTAAGTCAGGAAGTCTGTCACTTAAAGGAGAAAGTAGAAGAAAATCACCTGGCCCTTCAGGGACTGGGTGACCTCCAAAAAGGGCATGAAAGATTGTTAGAGCACACCAGGAGGGTGGAAGATGTTCTAGCAAGGAAGGACCAGGCCAGTCTGGACAGGACTCAGGAGGTAACCCTCCTGCGGCAAAGACTGGCCCAGTACTCAAACACAACCCAGGAAGCACAGAGAGAAAATGAGGTTCTCTGTGAGAACAATGACAGGCTCCACAGACAGGTAGCCATGCAAGAGAGATTGATAGAGACTAGTAAGGCCTTGATTGAGGAACAGAAAGCTCAGGTTCTTGCATGGCAACAGGGAGCAGGGGCTGATAGAGTTGAAGTTCGCTGGGAAAGGGAAACACCTGAGCATAACCTCAGGAACCCTAGTACCAGAGGCCTTCATCTCTCCCAATCCATGGACTCTGCCACCCCCATGTCTACTGGCGCACATGAGCCCAGGGCCAAGGGGATGGCAGATTTCAATCCAATCAGGAATATGGGGCTCATAGACCAGCACCTCCCAGGAATGGATGGGCGGGCATCTGGGTATGGATACCCACGTACTGTGAAATTTAGTGGGGAACTCCATGAGAGTAGGCCCACTAAGGGCATCCTGAAAACCTCTGCCCAGCTAGGACAGTGGGGGTGGGGGGGTACTCAGCAACTCCTGGGAGCAAGGAGGAATCAGAAGACTCCTCTGAGCGCCCCATGACACAGGAGACTAGGTCCCCACATTCTGCCAGCCATTCCCAGGCACGCAGAATCCGGGAAAACCTTGAAGACCAGACGGGCACCTCTGGGAGCAGTGCCTCTGAGTCAGAGGAGGAATGGTCCAGGGTTACCGGAACCAAGATGGCCAATAAGGCAAAAAGGGCCTTGCTTAAGGATCCCTTAAAGCAAATGAAAGCGATAAGGAACATCATCACGCCTTATCATAAGAACACTAAGTATTCTGTTTGGGAGCACTTAGAGCTCTTTGAGCAGATGATGGAAATGTTCCATGTGAAGGACAGCAGTAGCTGTATTCAATATGTGAAATGGACCTTCTCACCAGAATACTCCAGCTTCTTTGCAGGGCTGGAGGACCAAAATCATTCTAGGTGGTCCACCTATAGGATGGCCATCTTGAAGCACTTTTCTGTGCATAGAAATCCTCAGAAGGCTCGCAAGGCAGCCTACAACTTGCAATGTGGGGAGGATCAGGCCCCACAAGAATTTGTGCAGGAATTGAAGTGTGCCTTTGCGCAGACCACTAAAAGGGTGCGCACGGACAGCAAAGAATTTGTCAATGCTTTTTTCCACACTCTACCAAAGTACACCATGACCCAGCTAGTGAGAGATTTTCATGAGAAGAGATCACTAGACTGGGTCATTGAACAGGCCACCCGAATTTATGAGGTGCAAAAGCCCATAGAAAACAGAAATACTCAAAGAAATCCCCAAACCAACAGCACCCCTGCTGCTGCTAAGGTGGCAGAGGTGAAGGTTGCCCCCATTTTATATTTGGAGATGGGGGGGCCTAAAAACCCGCCTGCACAAAATCAGAGCAATCCCAAGCCCAGAAGGACCTCGGGCCAGTCACAGACAGGGAGCCAAGGAGGTAGCCCCACAAATGGGATCCCTCACTCCCCTGACTACATAAGTCCCTGCTAGAAGGGGAATAGACCCATACTGGGTTATGTGTGGACTCCTCCAGCCCAAGGGGAGGGTCCAACCAAGCACCAGCTAACCCAGGGAACTTCCCTCCTCACTTCCCCCAGGAGGGCAGAAATTCCCCAAATCCTGGACAGAACTTTTTCCCAAGGTACTCACAAAACGTTCAACCCCAGAACCATCCATCCTTCTTTCCCCACTTTCCTGAGCCCAGACAACCTAATCCGGGAAGCCAAGGGTGGAGGGGTACCCACATTTTCCAAATCCGGGGTATTTTCAGAGAAGGGATAGCTACTCTTCCCGGGATCAGACCAGGGAGACAACAGAATCCCTTATCAGCCTGAGCGGGTATCACAGCTAGAGCGCCAGGTCCAAAATATGGCACAGGAAATGGGTCACATGCTCAGGGCTCAACAGAACCCTCAGATGAGCATGCCAGCACAGAATGCCTCAAACTCCGGACCTGGTGCACCAAAGCAATGACGGGGGCAAAACCCTGACAACCCACCGGTTCCCAGGGAGGAGGCACAAGGGGAAGGGGGGTGTAAAGCCTTGGAGGAAGCTTCCTTCCCCACTTGTAAACAGCCCCTGGAAACCCAGGAACTGGAACCAAAATCTCCTGCCCCTGAAAGTCTGCCACCCAAGGAGCAGAGGGGGGTAGGAGAAACAAAGAACCCAAACAGACCCATTTTGTGGAGGAGGTACACATCTTCCAATTTGAAGGAGAGGGATCCTCAGAGGATCCTGGGAAAAGGATCTTCTCCTTCAGAGATAGGGGAACTCCTCCCAAAGAAAAATTGGTCCCAAAGGATTCAAATCCAGACTGGGGAGATGTGGGGACTGAGCTAGCGCCGCCCATCATCCACCCCCAGAACCAACAACATGAACATCCCCTGGTTCAAACCCATCCTGTTGACTGTCTCCAAAAAGGGGGGTGCGGCCCAGAACCGGAACCAGGGGAACCCAAACCTTCTCCCATATCTAGTTGTCACCTTTTCTTTTGAGATTCCCAAGACTCCCCACAGAATTCTGCCCAAATCTCTTCTCTATCAGTGTCCAAAACTAGAAAACTAACCCACCAGTTGTCCAAAAATGTACATTATCTGTGCCCCCTTGTGGAGAAGGAGGGAATATTCTATGCCCCAGTACAAATACAGGGGCAGGGTACAATTTTGGCAATGGTGGACACTGGATCCCAAGCTACCCTTCTGTCCAAAAAGGCCTTTGATAAACTGAATGCAAGAAGGGGGGAGAATTCCTCTCACCCTTCTTCCTGGACAACTTCAGAACTTTGACGGGAAGGAAATTCCCGTCGAGGGGACTGCGGATTTGGACATTAAAATTGGGCGACACAAGGTGAAGCACCCGGTCATAGTTGTGACTCCAGAGGACACCCCTTGTTTACTAGGGAATTACCGCCTGCGAAGGTTGCCACCCCAAATAGATTGTGTAAACAAGGTCCTCTGGACCCAGACTAACCGACCGATAAAATTAAAACAGAGTGTCAACCATGTTAGTTTAAACGGCACCTGCCACATGGTTGAACAAAAACCTGACCGAGTAAAATTTCACTTCCAGAACAACCAAATCCCAGACGTGACAGTAATAGCAGTCGGACAACAAACTGGTGATGGGGGGTCCTCTCTATTTCTGAAAATCAACCTTCCTTCCAGTTTAAGGTGGCATTGCACACTGGAAGGAAACACTCTGAAATTCTTTACTAATCCACAATCAGACAATCCTACTTCTATAGTCAAGTAAGATGTGAAATCAGCTCAGAGCCTGGCTGATATTCAGCAAATTGGAGAGCAGTTGTTCATCCCTGTTCAGTTAAATGAAGGGAAGAACTCTGTTCTCGCCCGAGTGTGTGTGAACAATGGTAAGATCTTCATCAGCGAAGGCATGTTCCGGCAACTCCCAAAAGATCCAGTCATTACAACATTTAAACTGATAGACAAATGGGCAATGGATCTGGAAACACCCAATTCCAAACATCTCCTGCCAAGCAGGTGTATGCTCAAAATCTCCATAGGCAACAAGAGCATAGTCCATAATTGTTGGGTCGTGCAAGACGTCACTGCTGTCTTTTACGTAGGCAGTGACATTCTCAATCGCTTTGCCATTAGTGTGGACCTAATAAACTTCAAAGCTTGGTCCAGATTAGCGGATAATCCCATGGGCTTTGATGACCCAAAGAAAGCATTTAGGTCAGCTCAACTGCTGCCTTAAGCAGTTGAAATTCAGAATGGAGAGGAAGTTACCATCCCAGAAAGGACCCGACAAATCTCCCTGGAAGTGAAAGTTAAAAGAGGACAGAAATCGAAAAACCCTGATGCCTATATTCATCTGAAGGCTTCGCTCCAACAGCAAGGGTTGGGGGTAAACCCAACACCACTAGTCAATATAGAACATGACACCATTCCAATAGAGGTGGATAACAGCGACTTAAAGAGTATCACTCTAGCCGCAGGCACCATTATTGGAATAGCGGGTGATGACCGATATTTTTACATAGATTTGGGTGATGAACTGTTAGGACCAATCGCTAAGGACTGCTTTGACAGTGACAGTGATGACAACACAACACCAGACAGGATCTTTACCCGGCATGGGGGGAACATCCTGGTGTACACTTCCTGCCCTTATAGTAAGGAAGATGTGACTTGTGACTTCAAGAGGGATGAGGTGATTTTCCAAGTCCGCAAGGACTGCCTTCCCCGCCTGAAGCCACCAGTCCAAATCAGCACTTTGACCAGCGACTTCTCCACTCAGCTGGAGGAGGCTGCTGAGATAGCAAAACCAGAAGTCTTTCCAGGCTTCAGGCAGATGGTTGAAGAGATAGTCAACCTATCTGATGCCTGTGAGACTCTGGAGCAGAGGCAAAAATTGAACAAGTTTTCATGGATTTTCAAGATCTCTTTGCGGTGGACTCATATGACTGTGGTTGCACCGACATCCACACAACAACAATTCCCATGGACCCTCGCATGACACCAGTGTTTGTGAAGCAATATCGCTTGCCTCTCGCATCAATGGAGACCCTTACTGAAATAATTAAGAACCTTGAGTCCCGAGGGATAATTCGTCCAGTCCACAGCACCTTCAATAATCCGGTGCTGGGGATATTGAAGCCAAACGGTCAGTGGAGACTCTGCGCCGACCTTAGGGAGCTTAACAAACGGGTCCATACTTCCCTATATTGACCAACGGCTGGCCCAGATCCCGGGGTCACAGGTATTCACCTGACCTGACCAATGGATACTGGACTGTATCTGTCAGTAGCGAGGACCAATACAAGCTGGCCTTCACCTTTGGGGGGCAGCAGTACACATGGATCCAGACTCCCTTCGGATACATCAACTCTGGCAATGAACTCAACATTTCCCTACATAAGGCCATGCCCAACCGAATTACTTCCTGGATTCTGTCAATGCAAGGCTTTACTGTGGAGGTCAGATATGGCCAAAACAAGAAGAGTCCCCTCGTGCAAGGTCTGGCTGACTTGCATGATTGTGCCAGAGAAAACTGTCTCGAGGACGAGAGTCTAAAAATCAAGGACAACATGGAGGCATACCTCAATTCCCCACACAAAGTCTTTGAAGATGACAAGTGTGAGGGAATGTCCACTGTCTATGTGGATGGATGCTCCTACCATGTTGACAACAGTGGGGAAAAAGAACTTGTGGCCAGCGTTGGGAATGCATGGGTGAATGAGACCCCAGAACCCTCCGCTGTGTACAAGATTGGTCCCCGAAGTAGTCAAGTGACAGAGTTGATGGCTGTGCATCAAGCCATCCTCACTGCTGTCCAACATCAACTCCACAAACTGGTCATAATCACAGATTCGGATTATGTACAGAACGAGTTTGTGGAGCACCTGGTTAACTGGAAAACCAGGGGCATGTTATGTGCTAACAACAAACCATTGAAACGTGGAAAATTAATTCAAAATATTGATGATCTGGTCACCTCGAATGGGATGACCATCTACTGGAAAAAGATCAAGGGTCATTCCAAAGTAGAGGTACCAGACAAAAATGGAAATGACTTAGCTGATCAGCTGGCCAAAACCGGAGCCATCCAAGTGGATCTACTTGAGATCGAGTCCCTGTTGGGGGAAATCCAGGTCAATGCTATCACTAGGTCCCAGACAAATTCTCACAATGAACTCTCAACTGCACAATGGAGTAAGGAGACCCCAGATGCTGATTTCATTACGGCTCAAAAAGGGGATCCAATAATTGGTAAGTTTTATCAACACAATGAGGACCCTGAGAACTTTCCCCTGACGGATACCAATTACATAGGGAAACAGGACCTCAGGGCGTTGATGAAATGTCCAAAAATGGTCCGAATCCAAGACGGTTTGTTGGTGAGGAGATCCCTAGCTGGCCATGATCAGTGGGTGGTCCCTACCTCATTCCGAAGCCTGATGTTAAGTCATCCCCATGATGTAGCCACAGCCGGTCATAGGGGGTTTCATACAACACTTGAAATCTTAAGAGAGGTTGCATACTGGCCACACATGGGGCAGGACCTCGACCAATATTTGAAGGAGTGTCTTGTGTGTGCAAAATTTCAGCCAACATCCCTCACACACCGTGCGCCTCTCCAAAAGAGGGGGATGACACTACCTTGGTCAGATTTACAAGTCGACTATATTGGGCCCATGATTCGCTCCTCTAGGGGGGAACAAGTGTCATGACTTCAGTCGGGCGGCGTTTCTTTTCTTTATGGAGACGCCATTAACAGTTCCACCACGTCTGACGGCCGTTCTGGGAGCACCGCTCTAGTGTTTTTTCCAAGATGGCCGCCGGCGTTTACTACTGCCGGCTCAGTGTGGCGTTCCTCGCGTTGCACCTTCACTGTACTCTGCGTCTTGAAGGTAACGCTAGTGTATCCTTCCTCCGTGTGTATTCTCCTGTATTCCTTCCCTTGTTTTCCCGTCTCCCTCTGGTCTCCCGTTGGTTTCCCTTTTGCTGACTCGATCCGTACGTCTTGTACTGGTCTCACGCTCTCTCTCTCCGTTCCCTTGCCCTTCTGACTTTCAGCCTGCCTTTCCTTGCCCTTGCCCTTGCTGCTAAGCACTTACCTCCTGGTCGCTGGTAGTTCCACACTATCTGGAGTCATTTGTGCGCCCTTCCGGCTTCCTAAGGTGCACATATCACAGCTGGTTCTCTGGCGTCTCCCCAAGTCTACTGGTGAATCTCCGTTTAGCCACCCTTTTGAGCCGCCTTCTGCTGAAAGATCATTCTACCGGACTTCGCATTTCCACTCACTCCTTCATCAGAACAACTCCTGCAGGGTTTTTTCTGCCCCTTCGGCCTTTTTCCCTGCTCAGAGGCCGGCTCCCAGGAGTCCCCGCTGTTCGTGTTCTCTAGTTACCCGACAGTGTGGCATCCCAGGGAGCTCGCCCCTACTTACGTCAAAGGAAAGAAGCAAGGAAGACTGATAAGACTCAGACCCGAAGACGTCCTGGAAAGAGGCCGGAGCTACAAGAGAGGTTCACAGACGATTCAGGTGAGGAGGAAGGAGGGGAACGTTCAGTCATTCCTGACAGAGTGCAACGCCCAACTACCTCCATGGCTTCTCTCGAACAGTACCAAGAATTGGTGGCAGCCATTCAGGGGCTTACCGTAGAAGTGCAATCACTCCGGTCCGAAAATCAGTCTCTGCGACAACAGGTAGCAGCTCGTGAGGACGCCCGTGGAGATCTACCACCCCTTCCTTTACCTTGCGGGAAATTCAACGGAGATCCTAAAACTTTAAAGGTATTCTTGGATGCCTGCCAGTTATATTTCACCTTCTGCCCTCGTACTTATGAGACCACCAGGGCTAAGGTGGGTTTTCTAGTGTCTAACTTAACGGGAAGTGCCTTGGCATGGGCTTCACCGTTGGTATTACAGGCTGATCCAGCTATTGCTCATTATGATCAGTTTGTGCAACTCTTTAAGTCGCGCTTTGACCGACCCGAGGTACAGTATGCCTCCTATGAAGCAATCATCGATATCAGACAGGGTACGCACGACGTACAGTCTTATGTTACCTCCTTTATGCAGCTTGCCGCCGATGCCGGATGGCCTGAGACTGCTCAACAGACTTTGTTTCGTCGCGGCTTGCAAGAAGATATAAAGGATGAATTGGCACGTATTGCGCGACCTCAGACGTTTCAGGAACTAGTGTCCCTCGCTCTTCAGATTGAGTATAGGTTGAGAGAAAGAAGACAAGAAAGGAGACGTCCACGACCTTCTCCATCAACCTTCTCCCCAAATCCTTCCCGGGAACATTCAACCTCATCCGCTGGGGAAGAACCGATGCAAATAGGCACCACCCGAGGACCTTTAACAGCCGAAGAGAAGAAAAGAAGAAGAGAGCTAGGTCTTTGCATGTATTGCGGTTCTAGCAAACATCTGCTCCGTAACTGCCCTGAGGTTCCTCCACGCCGCCAGGGAAACGATTCACCCCGAACCTAAACAGGGATAGGTTCGGGGGTGTTGGGATGAATCCCTGTACCACCACTTTGACTTCTCTTCCCCGTGAAGATAATCGTCTGATGGTATTTCAGGTTAAACTGTCCCGAGATTCTTCTACCTTCTGGGAGGCTTTAGCCATGCTGGACTGTGGGGCAGCAGGGAATTTCATCGATGTATCCTGGGCTCAGGAGAATGATGTGCCCATTGTCTCAAAGAATCTACCCATTCCGGTGGAAGGGGTGGATGGCCAGCCTCTGTCCTCAGAACCTGTTACTCAAGAGACTCTGCCACTTCGGGTCGAATCGTTCCAACATCGGGAGGAAATGGCATTCGATCTCATTAAAGCAGCGCATTTCCCGGTTATCCTGGGGATCTCGTGGCTGCGTAAACATAACCCAAAGATCGATTGGTCAAACAATACTATTCAGTTTCAGTCGCAACTTTGTCTTAATGAATGTCTAAACTATAAATACTCTCTAGACTCCATGCATACGTGTGATTCCATGCTGGCGGCTTCACTCCATCAAGTACCAGAACATTATCCGGAGTATGCAGAGGTCTTCATGGACAAGCAACCCCATTCCCTTCCTCCTCACAGAAGAGAAGACTGCACCATTGAGATCCTACCAGATGCGTCCGTTCCCTTTGGAAGGATGTTTCCCTTGTCCTTACCCGAGCGGAAAGCTCTTAAGGAATACCTAGACTGTAATCTACAGAACGGGCTCATCCAGGAGTCCAGATCACCCGCTGGAGCATCACTATTCTTCATCCCGAAGAAGGGGTCTTCAGAACTCCGTCCATGTATCGACTACCGGGGCCTAAATCGCCTTACCATAAAAGACCGTTACCCTATGCCGCTCATCAAAGAGATAATAGAAGCTGTCCAAGGCGCGTCTGTCTTCACAAAATTGGATCTTAGGGGTGCGTACCACCTGCTCCGTATAAGACAGGGTGATGAATGGAAGACGGCATTTAGGACTCCACTAGGGCATTTCGAATATCGGGTTATGACTTTCGGTCTGGTAAACACCCCTGTTATATTCCAGCGCTTTATGGATAAATTGTTTGCCGACCTCCTATTCTCTTCAGTGGTGGTATACTTGGATGACATCCTCATTTACTCTTCCTCTCTTCCTGAACATAGAAGACTGGTCCGACAAGTGCTGGAACGTCTACGGGAAAACAAACTACTGGTAAAACCTGAGAAGTGTGTCTTTGAGGCCTGTTCGGTGTCTTATTTGGGTTTTATCCTCTCCCATGAGGGTATTCGTATGGATCCCTGCAAGATACAAGCAATCACCCATTGGTCTACTCCAAGAAACGTTAAGGAAGTACAGCGTTTTCTCGGTCTGGCCAATTTTTATCGCCAATTTATTTCAGGTTTCTCCAATAGGGTTCTTCCTATCACATCACTCTTGAAGAAGGGTGTGCTCTTCACTTGGACACAGGAAGCAGATTCTGCTTTTCAAGCTTTAAAGGAGGTATTTACCTCGGCTCCCATATTGGTACAACCGGATCAACTTTTCCCCTTCATTGTGGAAACGGATGCCTCAGGTGGAGCCATAGGAGCTGCTCTCTTGCAAAAGGGGAAGGACGGACTCGAACATCCGGTGGCTTATTATTCAAAGACTCTGACACCCAGTGAAAGGAATTACTCTGTGATTGAAAGGGAGTTGCTAGCCATCAAACACGCCTTTGAAGAATGGCGTCATCTTCTTCAAGGAGCCATGCATAAGTTTACAGTCCGTACCGACCACAGTAACCTTCGCATACTTCAGCAGATGGAATGTCGCAATGCTAGACATGCCCGTTGGGCATACTTTTTCTCTCAGTTTGACTTTGTGATTACCTACCTGCCAGGCAATCTGAATATTTTAGCTGATGCTCTGTCACGCAATCATGGTTTGGACTATGAGGCGAATTCTAGCCACGAATTATTGTTAGCTGGCAAAGAGATCCGGACTGTGGCAAATACTTTTTTACGCGAAGTCCAGTGTGAACAATACAGTGTACCGATGAAGACGGAAGTAGCCTCTAAATTGGAAGAAAGAAAGGGGATTCTTTTCAAAGGTCAAGCCTTGTATCTGTCCAACAAAAGACACCAAAGACTGGCCCTTTCATGGTGTCATGATTCACCCATGGCCGGTCATAAGGGCATTCGTGCCACCAAGGATCTGGTGTCCAGATTGTTTTGGTGGCCAGGCTGGAACCAAGATGTACAATCTTATGTATCTACCTGTGCTATATGTGCGACCAGTAAGTATCTTTCATCCAAACCCTTAGGTCTTCTGCAACAGGAACCTGCTCCCAAACAACCATGGACCCACGTTTCTACAGACTTTATTGTGGACCTACCTAATTCTGAAGGGAACACCGTAATCATGGTGACTGTGGATTCTCTAAGCAAACTGGCTCACTTCACTCCCTTGAAAGGATTACCTACTGCCCCTGAAACAGCCAAAACCTTTCTGAAAGAGATAGTGCGACTTCATGGTCTCCCAGAGACCGTGGTGTCAGATCGGGGTCCTCAATTCACTTCCCAATTTTGGGGTACCCTCTGCAAACAAATAGGGATTCAACGAGCCCTTTCATCTGGGTTCCATCCACAGAGTAACGGACAAACGGAAAGGCTGAATCATACGCTTTAGCAATATCTTCGATGTTTTTGTAGCAGAAAGCAAGATGACTGGAATGTCTTTCTCCCTATGGCTGAGTTTACTTATAACAATACCAAACATTCAGCCATCAATATGTCTCCTTTTTTTTGCACCTTTGGTTATCATCCAAAACATCTGCCATTAGCAGAGATCCATCCCTCAAAATCTCCCGCTCTTGACCACCTCCTGACGGAACTCAATGACACTCATGCACTAGCCAGTAAAACCTTGGCCGCTAGCCGTCATGATTATAAGGTAAGGGCTGACAAGAAGAGGAAGGCTGCACCTTCTTGGTCGGAAGGGGATAAGGTTTGGTTAGCCACTAAATTTCTACCTCGCTGGACACACATAGGAAAATTCGCACCAAGATATATCGGACCTTTTCAGATCATAAAGAAGGTAAACCCTGTTGCTTTTCGCCTTCAGCTACCTCCCTCCCTTAAACAGGTGCATCCCGTGTTCCATGCCTCCCTATTGAAGCCCTACCTTCTGGATCCATATAAGAGAAGATCCAAGAGGCGACCCCATGATGTGCCGTCTGTACCAGCTGAATATGAGGTGTCACACCTGGTAGATTCCCGCTACCATCACGGTATTCTACAATATTTGGTTCACTGGAAAGGTTATCCCATCGAAGAACGGACATGGGAGCCTGTGAGGCACATTCACGCTCCTCGACTCATTAAAAAGTTTCACAGATTATATCCAGGCAAGCCCGGGGGCCCCCCGTGTAGAAGAGGGCATACTGTCATGACTTCAGTCGGGCAGCGTTTCTTTTCTTTATGACAGTTCCACCACGTCTGACGGCCGTTCTGGGAGCACCGCTCTAGTGTTTTTTCCAAGATGGCCGCCGGCGTTTACTACTGCCGGCTCAGTGTGGCGTTCCTCGCGTTGCACCTTCACTGTACTCTGCGTCTTGAAGGTAACGCTAGTGTATCCTTCCTCCATGTGTATTCTCCTGTATTCCTTCCCTTGTTTTCCCGTCTCCCTCTGGTCTCCCGTTGGTTTCCCTTTTGCTGACTCAATCCGTACATCTTGTACTGGTCTCACGCTCTCTCTCTCTCCGTTCCCTTGCCCTTCTGACTTTCAGCCTGCCTTTCCTTGCCCTTGCCCTTGCTGCTAAGCACTTACCTCCTGGTCGCTGGTAGTTCCAAACTATCTGGAGTCATTTGTGCGCCCTTCCGGCTTCCTAAGGTGCACATATCACAGCTGATTCTCTGGCGTCTCCCCAAGTCTACTGGTGAATCTCCGTTTAGCCACCCTTTTGAGCCGCCTTCTGCTGAAAGATCATTCTACCGGACTTCGCATTTCCACTCACTCCTTCATCAGAACAACTCCTGCAGGGTTTTTTCTGCCCCTTCGGGCTTTTTCCCTGCTCAGAGGCCGGCTCCCAGGAGTCCCCGCTGTTCGTGTTCTCTAGTTACCCGACAGTGTGGCATCCCAGGGAGCTCGCCCCTACTTACGTCAAAGGAAAGAAGCAAGGAAGACTGATAAGACTCAGACCCGAAGACGTCCTGGAAAGAGGCCGGAGCTACAAGAGAGGTTCACAGACGATTCAGGTGAGGAGGAAGGAGGGGAACGTTCAGTCATTCCTGACAACAAGTACATGTTGACTGTGACATGTTTGTTTACTAAATGGGTGGAATGTCTCCCGGCCCCAAATTGCAAGGCAGAAACAGCAGCTGCCCTGATGATCAACCTCATCATTTCACGTTTTGGACTACCCCAAAGGATCAAGTCAGACCGAGGTAGCCATTTCACCAGCGAAGTAAGGACAAAGATGTGGAAGATACTTGGGGTCAAAAGGAAGCTATACATTGCTTACCGGCCAGCCTCTAATGGTGCAGTGGAGAGATACAACAAAACAATTGTGAGCATATTAAAAAAGTTTGTGGCAAATTCTGGGCCAAGTTGGGATATTCGATTACCTCTTGTCCTAATGGCCATCAGATATATCCCTTCATCTGTAACTAAAATGCCACCGTTTGAGCTGATGACTGGACGCAGGATGGTGCTTCCCCAGCATCTGCTCTACAGAACCCAAGAGCATACATTGATCAATGCCTCCACAACTCATGAGTATGTTGAAAATCTAAGAAAACACCTTCAACATGCTTTTGCCTATGCTTAGCGAAATCTAGAAAAATCTGCAACTAGCATGAAGACCCACTATGACTTAAAGACTACCAGAAAAGAATACAATGTAGGAGACCGGGTCTACTTATACAATTTCTAAAGGAACCAGGCCAGACAGCACACATTTTTGCCTAGCTGGAGGGGACCTTTTGAAATTGTTGACAAAATCTCACCAGTCGCCTACAAAATCCGCATCCCCAAAGGCAGTTTGGCAGAGGGGGAAGATAAGTGGGTCCATATTAACCAACTGAAGTGTTGCCATCCTAGGCATACTCTCCAGCAACTGGACAAGTCTTCTGGAACCCCAGAGGGGGTCACTCCAGCTCCCTAGAATTCCAACTATAAAATATTCCATATATAGTCAATAACTTATAATAGAAAAATGTGTCTTGATTTATCAAAATGTATGTGTCCGCCCCACTACATCAATAGTGGTGGGGAAATGTCTACAATATGTTTTTGCTTTGTCACCCTAGTTGTAATTGGAAACCATGGAGACTCAAACCAAGGAGGACTACCCAGGAACTGGGAGCAAAGATCCAAGGGGCCCGGAGTATCGCTCAAAACTCACATCAGGACTGGGCGAGGAGAACTGGTTGATCCACCCCTGATGGAAGAAAAGATGATGAACTTTTCCCTTTTGGAACCAAAAGAAATGAGACTGACATCCCAGTCTTGCAACTTCCCATTGATGGACGAACAACGCTAAATCGCAGGAGGGGGGCTTGTTGGATGTTCTAACCCACTAGTCTGTGCCCTGCAACCTCACTGTGCACTGCTTGTATCAGAAACAACAGAATGGCCGCCGAAAAGCCTTATATGTACTAAAGATCGCTGAGAATTGCGCAGGGAAACCTGAAAAATAGGCCGCCAATCCATTTTTCCTATGTCAGTGGTAACACAGGAGACCACTGCCAAAACCTATCATTTGGCTGCCCACAGATGAAAATGAAACTACTTGAAAAAGAAGTGCTGCATTGCAAGGGAGACACAGAACTGCTTTAAAGATCCGTTTTTCCTTGGCTGTGGAAAGTGCAAAAACCATGGTTCCCAAACATCACAAAAGATCCAACATCCTTGTTGGGTGTTAAACATCACTTTATTTAAATTATCCACTTAAGCCCAATGTCAGCAGAAGAACATTTTATCAGAAGAATATCCACATTCAAAGATGCTTGTATTGGAATAATATGTCAGATATGGGCCTGTGTCAGAAACTGTCATTTACTTAACCTGTCAGTTTAAAACTTGTACATTAAAATCAAAGAATGGAAAAGAAGAGACTTCCTATCAAAAGCAATATAGGTGACAATTCAATCTCTATGTTTTAAAAAGGCTGCAATTAAGAGATTTGTGGCTATATTTGTAAAAATGTAAATTGTATTTTAGAAAAAGACTATTTTAAACATTGTTTTAAAAGTAAGTTAAAGCCAGCCACACTGAGCTTCAAAGACATTCCACAGTTTCTCCCAAACAAAGGAATCTCCCCCCCTGCTCTCTACTGAGGAACTGGCAGGGAGGTGTGAAAGGATGTGGGAGGGGACTTTGGCCTGTTGCTCTGACAGGAGACAAAAGACTCCCTTGACTGAAAGGAAATGCTAATTTGGGTGTCGACAGAAAACTGCTGGTAGGAAGAAGCCTGGGCCTGCTCTGGCCCAGCCAAATCTTGGGGGTGGGGACAGACAGTTTTGTTTATTCAGAGAGCACAGAAAATATCTTTTTGAAAAAAACTCATAGGAAACTGAACAAAATTGGTAAACTGGAATCTGTGCGATGTTCAGAGACAGAACTATCAAAATGTTGACTTTGTAGCAGTTGTGATAATGCTAAAAATATGAAAATGTACAGGAGTATGCCCAGATGTTATGTGCATGTATGTGAAAAAATGTGTACATATCTGACACTGGGTAAACAACCAAAAGCGTGAAAAACTGTCATTTGTGAACCGGAACTCTTAAGAAGATGGGGCTTTGATGGATACGTGCCTTATTTAATTTGGGATGTAAATATCTATTATTAGCAAGTTGGTGATATTGGAAATATGTTTTATATGAAAAATAGATTTTCTGTGTAGAAACAAAGGGGAGGTTTTTCCCTGGATTGAAAATTGCAGCATCACTATGACACTAGGTTTCCTTCTCAAATCAGGAGAGAGGGAATACTTTGACCAATCAGTTTCCTAGAGGGTGGGCATAGTATAATCAGCCTATCCACACCCTTGGGAAATACATAAATAGGGACTGTTGAGGACCTACAAACACACATTCACACATCAACTGATTTACTGGCGAAGCGGTCTGCAGGAAGAACCCAGTTCAAGACTCCAGAACCCTGAAAGCAGAAGGCCCAAAATCCAAAGCTGAACCCTTCTCAGCTGGCCTTTAAAATCTTGCAACCTGATTTTAACCCCAAAATTCCAAGGGGCACAACCAATTCAGCACCCGGGCTGTGCTGTTTTTCTGCTTCTTACCAAGAACTCTTGCTAGAACCCAGAGATCCAAACCAGGAGAGCAGAGCTGTAACTCAGAACCAACCCGTCAGATCCAGTCCAGAGGGCCGTGCAGAGACAGAGTGCCATGCTGAGTGCATAACCAAGTGCCTGAATCCTGTCCGGTGGCGAGCAGATTCCAGTCCAAAACCCTTGACCAGATCCTGACGGGCATATTCCAAAACCATAGTTGTGAGTATTTAGCATAGAATTGTCCATAGCCAATCTCTTATCCTTAATTAATCCTATCAAACCCATTCCAACATATCCAGACTGCATTGTAGAATCTCTTTTGTCTGTTCTGAATCTTTCCCTCATCCATATAATCCCGTGATAATTGTAGTGATAAATCATCTTTGCGCTAATATAGTTGCTGAAGAAAGGCAAGTGTCGCAGGCACCTTTGGACTGGTAGCTGTACCGTTGGTATCTCGCATCTTCATAGCCCCTTAGTGTAAAGCCAATCCTTGTTTATCATATTCAAAAGTGCATCTTTCATTTGAAATCTTGACTCTTTTTGAGAAAAATCGACCTTTACTAAAACCTCTGTAACTTTTGAACCGTACATGCTAGAAACGAGATTTAAGTGTCAAATTGAAACTAACATCCTCGGCTTTCAAACGAACTCAGAACCGCATTCCAACTTATAGTTTTGCCGCAATCACATTTCCCGCGCGCAGAAAAGTTTGCCGCGATTCTGCATTTGGCTCAATTTCACCACATGTAAAACAGCTATTTCTTTGCATTCAACCTCTGAATTCAGTTTCCTATGTGCCAGCCATTCAATCATCATTGCTAGTGTCTACCTGGAACTATCCAAAGCGGCTCCCACTAGTTTTGAATCAAATTAAGCGAATTAAAGTCATTTTTCAGTGTTTTTCCCGTTCATTTAAAATCACATTCAAAAGCATTCAACCTGTTTTAAAATCATTCCTGTTTTTCTCTAAGCTTGCTGGGGGGAAGTGGGATTGAACTTGCATTTGTTGAGTGTATTTATTCCTGAAACATGTTTTCTCTCCTTCCATCTCTATATTGCATATTGGGGGGATTGATTACTATCAGGGGGAAGGAGTGATTACATTGCCTTTGAGTGAACACACAAAGGTATTATTTCTGTGCTGCATTAATTCCTATTATTGCATTTCATTGAAGCCACACACAGTTTTATTCTATGCTCCATTATTCTTCTCATCCATACTCCTATTGATTAAAGAGATTGTAGATTGTTGTGATATCACCCAACGGTGATCATTATATAAATATTCATAATGTGATATCTAGATATTGTTCAAATTCATAAAAGTATGATATATATATATATTGTTCAATTCATATAATCAATCTTTTAACTTTGCAAAACAACCTTCGTCTTAGTTCAGTGAGACTGGGGGTGGGGGGGATTCAAAGAGAGGGGTGTAATATAAGGGTACATCATTCAGAAATAAAAGAACTTTAGACATAAAAATATATAATTAAGAGTTCAGCTGGGCATCACACGCTAGGCATTGATTTAGGTGTGGTGCTGGGTTGAAACTACTTACACCCCATACTGAAATGTTCTATACGTTACCTTTAAAAACCCACCCATTCTGTCTGTAATGACTCTTTTAATATCATCTGATCACTTAATTTATCAAGTACAACACCCCTGTGTTCAACACAAACATGCGCAGCTTGTCCATCCATACCCAGAAACAACATAAATCCTTTTGCCCTGCTAAACGCATGTGCCGCACTCAAGAACTGCATGGAGATGGCAAAGCATATTGTTTACAGTAAGAGGGCAGACCTTGTATTTATAACCGAATCTTGTCTCAAAGAGGAACCTGCTCCTACCATAGCTAACCTGGCCCACCAACCAATAAGATTCTAATGAAAAAGAGACCACAAAGGCAATGTGGAGGCCTGGCTGTGAACTTTGCCCCCCAATGTGTGATTAATTTACTTACTATAACATCCCATCTCTGGAATTGAATTACTCCTATGTGCCTTCTGTCCCCGCTTCCCAATTGTAAACAAACTCTTTCTATTTGTAGACCTCCCAGATACGACCCAGAATGTGTGGATCTATTACCAAAGCAAATAGTGTCAGTTTGGGATTTCAATCTCCATTTTGATTCTGGCCTTTCTTCATTTTCAAAATCGCTTGTTCAAGGCCAGCACGCGTGCATCTACACTAATGGATTAGCGCTCCCTCCCACTCGGCCGGGCATATAGTAGATGCTGTATTTTATCCACATGACTCTCTCGTTTGTTTACTGCCCTACCTCTAACCTGGTCTGATCAATCAGTAGTTCCATTTTCTCCTCCTTTGTCTACATTCCCAATGCCATCCTTAACGCTTATCAGAAAATGCATGCTCAAGCCACTTTCCCCTTTTACGTTTGAGGCTGACAATCCAACAAAATGACTTTTGTCTTGATGAAAAATACCCCTAATTTGTGGGATGGATCAGTGCTGGATTAGACATAAACATTCTAAACAAAGAACTCTCCACACACAAAGAACATCACTTAAACCCGGGTTGTCCAACTCCAGGCCTCGAGGGCCAGAATCCTGATGGGTTTTCAGGATATTCCACATGAATATTCATGGCATAAAATGTGCATACATTTTGAATCATTGTATGCAAATGTATCATGAATATTAATGAGGGGTATCCTGAAAATGCCACATGTTTGTGGCCCACGTGGCCTGGAGCTGGACAAACCTGTTAAAACGGTTGGTTAACCAAAAGCCGCTACTTACTTGCAAGAGAAAAATAGAGACTGAAGTGTGTTTGGAGGAAAAACTACTACCCAGCCGCTAAAATCAAACTTATTGCCAACCAACATTAAAAAATAATCTGTTTCAAAAACCGTTTGTTTAACGCGGTCCATTCTCAAAAAAGCACTGTTACGCATTTTCCAGGAACTCTGTGATCCAGCCACGCAAAAGAGGTTATTGTTCCATAACAGTTGTTCTGTGACAATATAGCTACATTTGTTGATGAAAGAATTCGAAAGATTTGCAGCAACATTGATTCGCAGACTATGGTGAACCCTTTATTTGTAATCAACATACCTCAACTCGCTCGGAATAGCAAACCCCAAAAAGCAGTTACCAAACTACTGGCTCCCCCGTATATCCTGAACTCCCCAAAATGTTTAAAACCTGGGTTCTGGCAGTACCCTGACAGAACCTATGCTGGAGAAGCCAGCGAAATGACTTACACTAGAGCCACCACACCATTGTTTGAAAGTTTCTGTAATCACGCATCTCTTAAAAAAAGCTTCTGCAGATCCCGTTAACTCTGTTCAAATTTGCGGCCAATTTCTAGTCTAGTCTATTTCCAGTCTACTTTATGTGGCTAGACTTTTGAAAGCTGCAGAGTTACGTTGATTCCTTTAACATCTTAGATCCCCTTCAGACTGGTTTATAGCCCAATGCACAGCACTGAGTTGGTCATAACCGCCATTCTTGAATGATCTCAGACATAGGGCATATTTGGGTGACACAACTGCACTGAGGTTTCTGGATCTGTCCAGCAGCTTTGATACCATGTCTCATAAACAGTTACTTGATGGGCAGACTAACATTGATTGACTGACAGACTACAGAAAAGAGGTTTTAGTGTAGACGTGTGCCTCTACAAACCACCAAAATCACACAAACCGACCACACCCCTCTCTAATCACAATACAAGCCCAATACCTGCAGACAACAAACAATTCAGACACTAGACACCACCCTTACGGACACAACAAGACCAGTGCACCTAACAAAACACACCTGGAAAGCTTACGTGCACACATGGGCATAATTATAGGGGAGGACAGGGTGGACCAGTCTCCCCTAACCTTTGTGGCATGCCTTTTTGTCTCCCCTATCCTTTGGTGGGAGGGCCGGTGGGGCTGCATTGTGGCTGCTGCATTAATTGAACGTGTAATTGGACAGGGCGAGCCTTTCTGAGGTACCCAGCCAGGCTCGCACTGCCTCATTACATAATGCAGAGCTGAGCTCAGCTGCGTGTATGTTTGCTGGAGGCTGGGCTGTGGGCTGACCCTAGTCAGGGGTCACATTTGGACAGTCACATTTGGGGTCAGGGGTGTATTTAGCATTGCACGAGTGGGGGGTGAGGTGAGCCACAAAATGCAGTGCTTGTAATAGTCTCATTCACACCCCCACACCGCCCTCGCTTGCCCCAATGTACTTTTTTGGTAGTGACAGATGATATTTTTGCAGATAAATCTGCAGGATCATTGCGGATGCAGAACACCCATCTATTAGAGCTCTGTCCAGGCCATTTGGGGCAAAGTATATGTAAACCTCCTAATTTGCATATGTATTCCACCAACAGAAGTGACTTCACAGAAAAGGACATTGCAAGGAGTACCATCAGTCTTTGATACGTGGAGGCACTATGATAGTGACTGTAAAATAAGTTGCCATAAGTAAGCTAAGTGGCAAATAAGTTTGTGGTGCAAAATACCTAAAATGCACTATTGTTATACATAGGGCAACTCTATATTTATCAGGCTTTTTTATTATAATAGAATGATATATTAACATAAGCTTTGAAGTGAATCAAAATCACATACAGAGCTTCGGATAAAACACAATGGGATCAAATGAATTGCCCAGGATCACACACTTTGGTTAAATGGTGAAACTGGCATGTGGGCAATTGAGCAACTGTGCACATCTTCCCAGGTTTAGTTGATATAGATATTTATTAAGGTTTTGCTTTACATTTCATGCGCTTAAATAATTATGAATTGCAGTGCCTTGGAAGCAAACCACATTACATAATAAACTAGCCTTTCATAGTAGACTAACTGTACACTGTCAAGAAATATGTTCAGGAATGAGAGTATGGCTTTAGTTTTATTCTCCCCATCCTGCATGCAAAGTCACAAAAGTATCATGCAGATTAACGTGAGTATAACAAATCCCACTTTGGTTTTAAAGCCATGGTCATTATTTCATAAAGCATGAAACATTATGCACCCTTCTCACTTCTGATCACTCCCTCCTATACACATTTCTAAAGGGACAAAAGTCCCTGCTAATAGTCTCCCTCCTCCCTCCAATCAGTGCCTAATGGCTCATAGTGTAATGCTCTGTTGACGTAGAGAAACGTGAGGAACCTCTGCTTCCTGGAGCTCCTTGGGACAATGTCCTGGCAGCACGACACCTCTATCATTCGAACAGGGTAAGGTATCCTGCTGCCAGGACAATAAGCGTGCTGAGCAGGAATTGCTCGGCACACATTGTCCTGCCAGTGGGACACTATTCCCGTTGGGCACCCTCTTTCAGCCGCCGAACGGGAGTGCCGTCCGACTGACAAATGTCCCGGCCTGGACTCCCGCTCGGTACGCTAGTGCTTGGGGTCATATGAACACAGAAAACATACCTTAATTTTAATGAGTCAGAATGTTGCAAGTAATTAATGAAATCTGAATAAGCAACCAAATGTGTTGTTTTAAAGTCTTGCAGGCATTTAATTTTGTATTATGTATGTATTATGTCAATATGCTTGTTTGAGTCAGTGCCCTGGTGGCAATAATCAGACGCTCGCCCGCTTCTGCATGAGTGCATGCCCTCTTTAGGTAGAGGGGGCGCAGGCTTTTTTACTGTTGTCAATGCAGTGACTTCTAAAGACCAACTGTGGTGCTATACGTTTCAGAAGGCTGGCGTGTCTTTAGAATTTAATTTTAAAGATACGCCACCAGTCTTATGAAAGTTATAACAGACCGTCGGCAATGGACTCTTGTGTTGAAGTAGTTTAGTGTTATCCCTCAGAGACACCGTCCGCCCTTCCTCCACCCTGCCCATTTCTTTCAGTTGTCATGATGTCCCCCCCAACATTTTCAGCAAAGTTACTCCACTCCGCGCACAGACGCCAGTTGCCCCTGTTGTGCACGCATCAACAGATGAGCACAAGCTCTATCCTATCCCTTTCTCCTTCATTAACCAAGCCTACCCACTTTTCTTACTGAGCCACGTGAGCACCTGGAAACCATGCAAATGGCAGCAGTGCGCAGTATAAATCAACATAACATAACATTGGTTGTGAAGGATGTGAATTAATAGGATGTATGTCTTTGCTTCTTCTGCATTCGCTTCACCATACATTCACTTTGTCACATGTACCTCTTCATACCTTTACTCCTTCTGTCTTTCAATTCTTCTAACATTCTCTTCATCATTATAGGGTAGTCCCCTACAGCCCCATTCATTTCTAACGTATACTCTTGCCCCCTAACCTCTCCTTGACCCTAACCTTACAGCTAACCTCACCATATCCATGGCGCCCTCGACAATTTGAAGATGAAGATGAAATAAAGGTAATAAGAAGCACATGCATGAAGAAGTAAATGTCTGCCAAAGTGAATGTAGAAGGGGTAAGTGTACAGAAAATTTTCGAGGCGGAATAAAGGGGTGACACTGTTTTGAAATGGTTTCCTTCTGTTTTGGCCAGACGACAACAGGTGGTGATGTTTCCTTTCTTTCCTCAGGGTTCCGCACACTAACCTTTATCTTTTAACATTTGTATACACCCACTGCTTAAATTATTTACATCCACAGCCTATAAGTAAATCAGCGACACACAGCTGATCTTTCACTTTGGGAAGAAGCATTCACCCACGTCCTCCTCTTTCAGGGAATACCTTCTTGCCATACACAACAGAAGGCAACTAAACAATCTGAAAATACTCCAGCCAAGACAGAAACCCTGTTTATCAGAAACCACTACAGCCCTTGGCCAGGTTCCCATGGTCCATCAGGTTCGTGCCCTAAGTTATCCTCCGGGGGTTATCTTCTCCTTGGTTCAGGATTGTCCATGGATGCCCACGTCAATGCTAAAATCAGCCAGGTATTTTTAATGAATCACGGAGCAAAATCTTCACATATGATATGATAAGGCATTTATAATGCGCCTTTACACAAGTGTTTCAAGGCCCAACGAGGCAAGGGAGGGGGAACAGAGGGAAGAATGACAATAATCCTACTAGGCCAGGTGTCCTTCAGATCGCACAAGTGCTTGGGGAGGGGGAATGGGGAAGGAACAGTGCAGTACATGGGATGATAGAATAGATGTGATGAGGCTCTGGTTACGAGGCTGGGGTTTACTTGGTGTGATGTACGCTTGCGTTATTTGGGGGTATGGTTGACGTATCCTCTTTCCAGGATGGTTGAAGAAAACATGAGTGTGCTTATTCGTGATTGTAGGTTGGATTTGGAAAGGTGGTCCTTGCTTAATCTTTCTCCATGGGGTAAAGTTAATGCCCTGAAAATGAATACAACACCCAGGATTAACTTTGTATCTAGCATGCTTCCATTGAAAATTAAGAGTTGTTATTGGAATGATTTGGACCGTCTTGTTCAGGAATTTTTATGGGACAAAAAAACCTCCAAGGCTTAGTCTATGGAAGTTGCAGCTTCCAGTCCATTTAGGTGGTTTAGGGGTTCCGAATTTTCGGGCCTACCATTTGGCCTTTTCTACTCATTCTTTTGTTCCATTTTTGACAGGTGAATTGGACAGCTGGGCGGTGGCAGAGTCGAGTTCCTATGGGCCCGGAAGCCTTATTGACCACTAATACAAAGGTTCCTGGTGGTAGTTTGTTGGCAATGTCTTTTTTGCGCCATTCATGGATTGCAGTCTTGTCAATGCTTGGTCGTGACATTTAAGTGCAGGAGTGCCTCTATGTGTCTGAATCCTAGGATTAGGGATAATTCGAGGACAGTTTTTTGGCCCGAATGGGTTTTGATGGATATTAAACAGGTCTCCGATTTTGGGAATGATGACCAGTGGTTGACTGCTGCTGAGCTGAGCGAGAAATGGCATTTCGATGGCTTATCAGACTCTGCTTATAGACGCCTGAAGAGGGCTGTTGGTGAGGTGGACTGGTCTGACTCTTTGGATCTGAGCACTCTTCTGACGGATTCCAGTGGGAAGAGTGGTGGTCTAGCCAGTAGGCTTTACAAGCTAATTGTGTCCCATTATGGGAATAATGACAATTTACAGAGAGTTTGGAGTGAGAAAATTGGATCAGAGATTGATATAGATGATTGGCAGAATATGTGTGGTAATGTCTCTTTGTGTTCGCTGAATCTTAGTGAACAGTCTCGACAAATCAAGATCCTGAATCGTGTGTATTGGTGTCCTGAAACACTTCATAAAAGAGGCATGTCTGACAGTGCAGATTGTTGGGTTTGCGTTCAGGCAGTTGGGTCATTGGAACACATGTTGTGGAGCTGTGTGAGGGTCAGAGATTTTTGGAGTGAGGTCTGTGATGTGTGTGTCAGGATTGCTGGAGGAGGGCCTGTCCTTGATTTTAGAACGGTAGTCCTGGGTGATGATTCTGGGTTGGATGATGTCCGCTCCGCCCACAACAAGTGGATTTTTCGCGCATTCATTGTGGCCAAGAGGCTGATTCTCCGTGGGTGGAAAGGGCAGGTCCCTCCTTCCTTTGAGGAGTGGATCCAGGAAATGCATTGCCTGTCAAGGACTGAAAAGTTGATTTACAAATTGAAATGTAAATTGTCTTCATATGAGAAGATCTGGAACGTTTTTAATGACTTCTTTTAATTTTTGTTTTTGTACATTCTGTTTCTGTAATATTGCTTGTTGCTGATGTGTTGTATATATTGTACATATTGTAAATAAATAAATAAATAAATAAATAAAAGAATAAATAAACAATAAGTAAAAGTACGGCCAGCAGGTGGCAAGTGCAAGGATAAGTGCAGACAACAGGTGTCAAGTTCTGGTAGTGGCACTGTAGGGATACAGAACAGTCCCCAAGTGCAGGGGTTGCCAGGAAGGCCGTGCAGGTGTGCGAATGGTTGGAGGAGGGGACTTGGACCCGAGATCAGAAGGTGGCCAGGTAACCAGTGCAGTTTCATTTTCAGCCAGAAAGTCAGCAGGGGACAAGAGGAGAAAAAGCAGAAGCAAAGAGAAAGGAATGTGCAGAATGTGGAAGCACACCTCTTAATGAAACCTACATTGGCTCTGAGTGCAGGACCGGGATGAATTTAAGTCTATGTGTATCATGCACAAAGCATGGTGTGCATCCACAACCGTTTTTTGCAATCACAATTTTATTTCTAAAATTAATCCCATACTGATGTCTGTGATCTACCTCCATGCCTCTTTTGGTTGTATCAAAAACTACCAACAACTTAATTTGGTGACCGAGCTTACTCAGCGTGCACAGCTAACCTGTGTCCGGCACTTCCCGTAGAGATTAAATGCATTGAAGATCCCCTTAGTCGACTGCTCAAGTCCCATCTCTTCCGTCAGCTTTCCTGATGGGAAGGATATCCTGACACCCTCTGGTGGGAAGTGTCTGTTCAGTGCCAGGAAGCCGTTTCCAGGGTGCTAGTGTGCTTTCTAAAACCAGCATAACATTATATCTGCAAGGTCAGGGTGGGCATCAGCAGGCAGTTTTGGCTGGGGTCTCCCCTACCGCCAGTCAAGAAAGTGGGTTTAGGTAAACCCTAAACCTTTGAAATGACCTTTGATCCAATGGAGGGACGTGCATAGGTACTCTTTGCATATTGTCATTGCCGCCATCCCCACGAGCATCCATTTGCAGACCCAGATGCTGGCCTCCGTCTAGCCGTTCCCCGGGATAGTCATCTGATTCAGCAGTCTCAGATCCGCTGTCATCGCTGGAGTGGAGGTGGATGGTACTTGTTCACCATGACCCCTCCGCTTTAGGGTCCCACCGGTCTGTAACCTTCTGTCACATGACCTCCAACCAAGCTATCTTAAGAACCCTGCCTGTAGACAGTCATTCTCTGGCCAGCGGCCAAAGACACAACGAACTAGATCCTCTGGGATGACACCCTTCCAGGGTCCCACTTCATTCTGGAAAGCTTGTTTGTTTGTTTGTTTGTTTAGTATTTATTATGCACGCCAGACCCGAGGGTATAAGGGCGCAAGAGCATACGAAAACATACAGCTGACCCAGAGAAAGTCTGACCCCCAAACCTGCTCTGCCGCAGCCCTGCCTTCTTTTCCTGCACTTTCTGTTTCTGTCCAACTGGCTATTTTTGGATACCACCGTTTTTATTATAGTACCTTTTAGTAGCTCTAGTGGTACGTATAAAGAGCTATTTAGTTAGAAAAGTAGATACCCTGGGTAAGATATGCTTTCAGACAGGCTTGGTTCCAGTAACAAGGGAAAGCTTTAGCCGTGGCATCTGAGCTCTACAAATGTACCATGAAATAACACTGCATAACATTGCCTGTCCATAGCACAGCGAGTAGAGCGCTGCTTTGACATCTGTGCAGAGCCTGCTGACGGGGCCAAACTCAGCCTTTCATCCTTCCGAAGTCGATAAATGAGCACCACACACTGTGGGTAATAATAAGCAGCGCTCAGATACCTGAGGGTTCGTAGCACTATATAAATGCAAAATTATTATTATTATAACATTCATCTTTATTTCTTGTGATAATAATCGTGCTTCCCTGTGGCTTGCACTAACATAAGGTTGAGGACGCGCGCACGTGCCGCGCCTTCTCAAGGGCTCAAGTCGAGGGTACGTGCAGGTGGACGGAGTCCTCCCAATTCCTCCCCCGCAGCTAAAATGAGAAACATTGAATGTCCTCTGAGTTTATGAATTAAAGCCGACCTCGGGGATCAAGCCGCAGTCGTCAGGTTTGCAGACCCAACACTTCACCACTGCAATATACAACCTGGTGAAATGTCTCATTTCGGTACTGCAGGTTCCAGGGAAAACATTTGTATGGGTTCTTGGAGTTTAAAACAGACACATCTTTTAACGTTTCAAAAACACTATTAGAGGAAAATATCAATTCGTCCTGTGCAATTTGAGTGCTTATGCAAAGCCAATGTAATGAAATGTGCATATTTCACCTTGGTATGATAATGTCTGGTGTTTGTTGATGAGTCCCCCCACTTTAATGTGTAGGACTTGACCCCTGTCTTCCACCCGAGGTGACGCAAGGTATCTACTGGGTAGCCTGATTCCACAGCATGGAGAAATTGTCTGACAGATCAAACATTGTGTCTCTCTTCTTCTGAGACATCACTAACAGCTAGACAATTAAGTTCTGCTAAATTAAAGGCAGCTGCTTGCAGACAGACTCCTAGAGGGGGCCAGGTACACGGACACCATTTTGATTAAGACACATTAGGCCGATCTATCTAATGCGTATAATGTGCACGCGGAGAATATGAGTGCGTGTGCAAGTCACAGATGTACAACGTGGACTCATAGCTCAGCCAACATGTTGACAAAAAGAAGGTGGGCGACAGAAGTGTCTAATTTTGACAAATGCCTAGGCTTCTCCTGTGCATACAAAACAATTGCCTGTCGCCCATCAGCTAATGGCCTCCAGTCAAGTCCACGTGTTCCAGAGAAAGGGCCTGTTGTCTGCTAACGAAGAACATGAGGAGACATTAGTCAAGATGTAAGAAAGCTGACAGTGATAAAGGGGTGCGCATTTATCACTGCCTAACCCCTTTCCCCCCCCTTCTTGCTGCAGTCCCGTGTTCCCTGCCTTCCACAACGCTCTCCAATGCCTGTGGGCCACCTCTCCGACCACCTGCGATTACTCTGCACTTTCCATCCCATATGGACCTGCCCTTCCACTGTCCTTTTAGCCTTCCAATCCACTCTCCTATGACACTTTCCTTCCACTCCCCTATGGCACTGTCCTTCCACTCTCCTATGGCGCTGTCCTTCCACTCTCCTATGGCGCTGTCCAATCCACTCTCCTATGACACTGTCCTTCCACTCCCCTATGGCACTGTCCTTCCACTCTCCTATGGCGCTGTCCTTCCACTCCCCTATGGCACTATCTTTCCACTCTCACATGCCCTGGATTTCAACTTACAGTACCCCAGTTTTCAATTTCCCTATTGCCCTGCGCTTCCACTCGTCTTTTACCCCTCCAGTCCACTCTCCTATGACACTGTCCTTCCGCTCCTCTATGTCACTGCCTGCCACTCTCCCATGCCCTACATTTCCACTTACAGTACCCCAGTTTTCAATGTCCTTATTGCCCTGCTCTTCCACTCCTCTTTTACCCTTCCAGTCCACTCTCCTATGACACTGTCCTTCCACTCCCCTATGGCACTGTCGTTCCACTCTCACATGCCCTGGATTTCCACTTACAGTACCCCAGTTTTCAATTTCCCTATTGCCCTGCGCTTCCACTCGTCTTTTACCCCTCCAGTCCACTCTCCTATGACACTCTCCTTCCGCTCCACTATGTCACTGCCTGCCACTCTCCCATGCCCTACATTTCCACTTACAGTACCTCAGTTTTCAATTCCCCTATTGCCCTGCACTTCCACGCCCTATGACAACCTGCAACCATGTCACCCTGAACGGTTTCTAACCTGCCCTAGCATTCCCTCTAACCCCCACTCGATTATTATTAGACCCTGCGGCAAACCTATTGATGTTGTAGTGCCATACCACCATTAGTGTGCTGTGGCGGGTCGGAAGAAGGAGGCAGACACTTGAAGGACATTATTAGTGGTGTTTATTAAAATAATAAAGATAAAGCCTATCTTTGCCTATTTCTAGAGGGTTACCCCTCCCAATATAAATAATTAAAGGTGATTTTCAGTCATCAGGAAATTCCAAATGAATATACCCACCATCCAAAGCTATAGTTCTAACTGACTCTACTACTATTTTAACTAAATGAAATTATACAGGAGAATATCTCCCCAATTATACTAGGAGAATATCTCCCCTCTCCGGATGATCTCTTATGGCAATGTCTCTTCTTTAGTCAAAAGTTCTCTTCAGTAAGATATCTTCAAATAGTCTCTTGCCACCTTCAGATCTTGTACCTCTTTTACAATGCACTTGGGTTTTGGCTCCGCTGTAGGGACAGTTGTTGCAGAGTCCTTTTTATCACTCTTTCTTGTACTTTGATCCAGGCTTATAGGCCTTTCTGACTCTTGTTACCCTGGCCGTTTTATGTTGATTATCGCTTTGTAGGGACTTGACTTTCCCCTTCTCCTGGGGTTGCTCAGTGAGATTATCACTCTTCTTATCTAGTTCACTTGATTTTACTTCCCATTCATATTTACAGACTTCTCTCCATAGTTTCCTCCAGTATTGTGCAGTGGAGCAGCCGAGTAACTCTACAGGAAGTCCTGCCCCTATTCTGCCTACATGCTGGAAACCATAAACTGCGACATGTGCAATGCCAGTAATGGTACCTATACCACAAAGAATCTTTGAGACAAAGTATCTGTTGAGAAGACCCTATGAGAAGTACCCCCGAAAGACTGATGGTCTCCTGAAAGGAGCGCCTGAAGAAGTGTGAAGATGTGGAAAGAAGAAGCTGATGATGTCATGGAAGATGAGAGTGACGCATTGGGAAGGATGACCAGAGAAGAGAATGCATAGGTGATATAGAATCTGATGACGAAGTAAAGAATCGAGAACACTTTCAAGTGCAGAATGGAGATTGCATGCGTGAAGAGCATTGCAGAAAACACAAGCCTTTTTACAATTGCACAGACGCAGCAAAGCAAGTAGACTAAGTATTCATAAGGCTGGCTATACGTAGTATATAGACTGCAGGCGGTGCCACCAACATACATGTATATAGAGTTCTGGACATTCTATGATATATTTTAGTAAGCGAATCTCCGCGAAGAAACACGGATTGGAAGCTATGTGTGTTGCAGAAAAAAATAGGCTTGAATTCGAAGCAAGACTAAAAAGGCTGCCTATCTTGATGTCAAAGACTGGAAGCAGCCAAGATTTAGTTATCAGCTGTGAAGAACAGTAAAACCTGAGAAGCCGAGGCATCCCTTGATAAGTTGCAAGGAGAGAACACCATGAGTGCCAAGTTTCTTTATTAAAGCCAATTTAATACCATAATACGAGTAAATTCACAGGGCCTCCTCACTACGATGGAGGTAGCCATGCTGCAATTTGCAGCATGGCTACCCCCATACCGGGTACCGGGTACCGGGTCCGAGTTCCCTGAATTGGGAAATACCGGGCCATTCCAACCTTGGAGGGCTCAGTATTTCCCCATTCAGGGAACCCGGACCCGGTACATCCCCAATGGGGAGGATGCAAACAACGGGCCCTGCAAACAATGGGCCCGTTAATGATGGGCCCGTTGTTTGCATCCTGGTCTGCTCGCGGGACCCACTAAGGATGCCTGGTGTTACCAGGTGTCCTTAGCGGGTCCTGCGAGGAGTCCTCATAATGAGGCAGTAGGGGGTTAACGGGGCCGGCAGCTCTACCAGCCCCATTAACTCCCTACCGCCTAACGTGTAAGAGGCCCACGGTCTCTGATCACGTGAGCTGATGATGAAAATAGACGATGGGCATGGTGCACCATATTGAAGATAGAGAGTGCTTAACTCCCTTATATTCCCAGAGACGAGAAGCTACTACAAGGCCAAGTTCAAAGATAATGTGAATGGCAGATGGCATGAGTGATGAGAGATGTCAGGCTAATTAGGTGGGAGATACAGTCAAGTCCACCTACCAGCACCTGGGGTACCAGTTTATGTGCTGCTAGAGCATCGAATGTTCCAGAAGGGTACAATCATACCAACCAATTGTAGAAGGCTGTATAGCGAAGAGTCTTATAGTTTAAGAGCCAATGAAGTGCTTTGTTTCTAATTACTGGGGAAGATGACTTGCACTATGACTTGCCCTAGGGAAAGGCATGAGTGCCCACCTGACTGTAGAGACCCAATCACGATCCTATCCCATATGGAGAGTATACGTAGACATTCCGCTTGAGCCAACCACAATTTCCAGTAAGTTTTCTTAATTTTCCATGTAGTATGATGTCACTTATGACAAACCTTTAGTATAAATGTGTTGTTTTCATGAAATGTTTCCAGATCATGCCGTGCGACATCCTTTGATATCTGTTGCACTCCATGTTTTAGACAATTGCTATTAAAACAAAGTTATTTGGCAACTTATTATTTAGTTCATCCCATCCATAGTAGGATGTTACCTTGAGTAAAAGGGCCTCTAGGGTTCAATTTATTTCTTAAACCATGGGTTACTTCCCCTCTTCCCACAGTGTGTGTGCCCAGTTCTTAATACCTTTTCTTTCAGACTTATTTTTTATTCTCTTTATCACAGTGACACAGCTCTACTTAAATGGCTTTATATTTAGTCTCTCATCAATTTCATGGGGATGCTCCATAACAATGCCCCAGCGGCCTCCCAGTCCTCCCATTCTCCCTGTTACCTCTGTATCAGAAGGGGAATGCTATTGGGCTTGGCACTCGCTCAGGTTCTTTTCCTATGCAATAGGTCTCCTGCTTCTCCTTGTTGTCGGTGTCCCGCCCTCGGTCCTCTGTCCTCTCCCTCATTGTGACTGTGTGTGTATGCGGGTCCCAGGGTGTTCCCAGCTGGGTAGTTTTGGTGCTGTTCACCAGGCGCATGGCCCACCACAAAGTCATTGTGATCACGCCACCCACAGGATAAGGATCCCCTTCCCCAAGGCTTCTCTCTATTCAGAAATGCTGCGCCTCCAGCGTTTCCTTCTGATGCTCAGGCCTCCTCTGAAAGTTGCTAGCTCTGTGGCTCTCCTAGGTTCCGCCTCGTCCAGGCATCACATCACAACTTTTGTTTCCAGCGCGTCCGCTCCCGATCCCTGACATGCCACCATGGAAAGGAAGAAGGGACTAAAAATAGTCCCTTCTCATTTCCATTGCGGCCATTCTTTTTGTTAACATTTTTTCCTATTTTTTGAATGGCCGCCAATGAAAGGGAGAACGGACTATGTTCTCCTGTCCTTGGCAGCCATTTATTTTTCTCAAATATTGACTACTTGATCATTCGTACTTAGGTACTACACTTTGTATGTCCTCAAATGTGAATGTCCTATGTTTTTTGAAAAATGCCGGAATATTACTACACCACTGCACTTCAAAATAAAACCCTTTTGTGCAGAAGAACAGTTTCATGGGAATTCTGTGACCACCCACACAAGGGGTCACCGACTCAGGGTGTAGCAGTGGTTACTCTTCAGCAGAGATTGACCTGACCTTCCTCATTCGTTTTTTGATATTATTGTACCAACCTGGGCAGAGCAAGGCAGTAACCAGGTACCCTTCAGAATACAATCTGGGATCAAGCCCTCGAAGTATAAGATTAGTCAGAGGGAACTCTACTCCCACACCGCCTCACTTCCCATCACAGATCTTGCTGAGAACCATAGGTCAACTGTCTTGTGATGGTGCTGGACTGCAGCCGCCATGTCCAGGCCGGACTGCAGGCTCATATAAAGTGCAAGACATAGCTGCACTTACCTTTCTAGTGCAAGACATAACTTCACATGCAGGGGCTAAATCGCACACATTTTTCTATCACCATTTCATTCAAAATCCTTAACATATTATGCCGCTAGCATGAGACTTCGCAATTTAAAGGGTAGCTAATTGGGTTGATGCCAAAATGCATCACTCTAATTTGAATGAAAATCGTGTGTGCTGAGAGGAATGCAAGGTTACAAAGACGCTAGTAGGCAGAGGCGTTGCTGGGGGGGTGAGGGGGCTATAGCCCCGGGTCTTTTGGTTGTAGCCCAGGATAGAAGCTCAGGTGCTACAACCAAAAGGCTAGCGAGCCCCCAGTCCCGATAGTCCCGACATTAGCATAGCCCCTGATCTTTTCCAGACCTAGCAACACCCCTGGTGGTAGGGTCAGTGGCGTGTCCCGGGAGTGGCCTGGGGTGGCACGTGCTACTCCTGGAATCTGATTGGCCACCCCATGTGCCACCTCATTATACTAAACTATGATCATTATGTCTGTGTGCGCTCGTACTTCATGCCACCCTTGCATAAGTCAGTGCCCGACTTGGGACACCCCAGTCAAAAGAGTCTGGACACGCCACTGGGTAGGCCACCTACTAGGTGTTTGAGTCCACCCAAATGGTGTACAGTGGGTTCATGTTTATAAAGTTAAAAGTTGTGGCAAGTTGATAGCAGTGGTAAAAACAGATAGATGGGTAGATAGATAGTTGTGATATGCAGAGGCAGGATACAGAGGGAAGGAGGTTGGCAGGGCAGTGGAAAGGTGGTGTTGGGGAGACCCCACCCCCCATTAAAAGAAAGAAAAAAACGAAATAAAAAGGTACAGTCAATTTGCCACAACCAAACTTACCACCTTTAATTTTCAGTACATGAAACAAGACAGAACCCACACAAATATGCACACAGTACATTGCATATGGATACATTTAGAACAGGCTTAAAACTGGGAGGCACAACATTCATCCTAATCACCAACACAGAAGCAAGGATTGGCATGTATCATTTCTCCCTGAGAATGCCTTCTCTCCGCCAGGCCAGACAGATGGATGTGGTAGTTACCCAGCCATCTAGTAGCATTGCACCCAGCTGCAAAGTTGAACATATTTGGAGACACTTTCATCATAGGAGACATTTAGTTTCTTTGTTCGTTTTTTTCTCCCATTCTTATAAAATGTTCACATTTGGAAGGATCTATTGCAGATTATTTATCCCTCTGCACTCCTACTGCGGCGACTGGAGCGGAGACACAGATGCCTCAACTTTTCCATCCGGAGGCCCTGCAATGCAATCCTGCATTCTACAACTGCAGGTAAGCCCCCTCCTGGGCTGGACAGACCGACGCTTGATGCTGCCTTGTTAGACTCAAACATTTGCTGCAAAATTGTTTTGTGACTCTTTCAATTCTGCTACACGCAATTCTGTTAACTTATCTTAGCAGATGCGTGATCTGCTGTGAGTTGCTGTCATGAACCGCCATTCACCTCCCTTCTGGACTTCGTGGTCCCTGACCCATAGGGGACTGAACTCAGTAGTACTCCCAACATGCCTGCTGAACGCGGAACGCTGTTTGCCAGTCTCTGCATTGTACGCTCTACGTTCTACAAAGCAGACACGCCCCTGCGGCTCTGCGCGTCTCATCGCTACCGCTTGCAGTAGTCGGACGTGTGTTGCCGGAGCTCGTTCAGCGCTTACTTTTGATTCCTGGTTCCCGGTCCCCTGAATTCCTTTTCTTTCCTCCTTCCCCTTATCCTTATCTTGCCATATCCTGGATTTCCATCGCATTCGGGTCTCCGAGTGCGATCCTCATTATTTCCTGGTCTTCATCCCGGACATTTGAGCGTATCCTGGAGCTGGGTCACGAACCACACGCTGGAACCCGAGGACCCATGCACGGGGTTATATAAATCCCGAACAGTGCGAAAGAAGACATCTCCGAAGATGACGAGCAAACAATACAGACAGGTGAGAAGGGGGGAGACTTGCGACAGTTGCATGATGTGTTGGCTCTTCTTTGCTACACGAGGCGAGGCCCTTCCAAGATGGCCTCCTACTTTGTTCGAGCACCCATATTGAGATTGGTCCAGGCCCACTTCATCTGGGCCAATGAGGAGGCCAGCAGGCTTGTCCGGCCCTCCTCACAAGGCCCACTCCTAAGGCCCTGTCTACCCCTGTCCACCACGGGACGCCACTAGCCTCTCCGGTAACCATGAGTATGCCTTCTCTACAACCCCTGCACTCCTGCCAGCGTGTCTTTGTGCCCCCGAACCCCACCAGTTTCCTCAGGTCACCCCTACCCCATCCAGTGTGTCTTTGTGCCCCCCGACCCCCGCCAGTGTCCTCAGGTCACCCCACCCCTGCCAGTGTGTCTTTGTGCCCCCCGCACCCATGCCAGTGGGACTTTGTGCCCCCCGACCCCCGCCAGTGTCCCCATGTCACCCCTACCCCTGCCAGTGGGTCTTTGTGCCCCCTGAACCCTGCCAGTGTCCTCAGGTCACCCCTACCCTTGCCAGTGTGTCTTTGTGCCCCCCTCACCCCTGCCAGTGTCCTTATCTCCCCCAAAACCCACCAGTGTGTCTTATTGCCCCCCTGACTCCCTCCAGTGTCCTCATGTCCCCTGACCCCCACCACTGTGTCCTCATGCCACTCCTACTCCTCCAGTGCCCCAGGTCCCCCTTGCCCCCACCAGTGTCTCCTCATGTCACCCCAACTCCCCTTCCGTCTCCCATGTTCCCCCAACCCCACCAGTGTGTCCTGTGTCCCCCCTGACCACTGCTAGTGTGTCTTTGTTCCCCCTGACTCAATGTCTTGCCTTACTCCATGTCTCTCCTTTTCTCCTCCATCACCCTCATCCCTTCTTCCCCTCCTCCCTTTCTCCCTCCTCTGTCAAATTCTGGCACTACCCCAATTGCCGTTAGGCATAGTAATCTGTAGCCGCTTGTCTTTGGAGCCTTCTTGTCCCTTCCCCCACCACCCATCCTTTACCACTTTTTCAGCTCTTACTATTATCATCTGTTCCCTGTAACCACTGATAATAGCTTGTCTGTCCCCCACTTTTTCCCTTCTTGTCTTTTCCTCCCACTCCCTCCCCTGCACTATCTTGAACAGTGGTCAACCTATTTTGGATAGTCACTTGTTTGTTCCTCTCCCTACCCCTTCCATTCCTTTACCCCACACCTCCCCTCCTCCCCCTCCTCTTGTCACTCTTGCACTGCAACAACTGTCATCAGGCATAGTAATGTTACTGCTAGTTTAGTTCTCCTCCCCCCACCTCTCCCTAATTGTTCCATGCACTTGTACTATCTGTTATGATTCATAGTTATTTTTCACATTCTGATCTGTTTCAAGGACTTGTTAAGAATGTATGTATTTTTTTCTCCCATGTTCCCTCCCTACTTGAAGTGCATTGGAACACTTTGTGTATAGGCACTATACAAATAAACAATCATATCATATCATATATTTTGGGCAAATTGCCTCTTTGAGTCTCTCTATAATTATATCGTAAAATCTCTCAGCTTTATCGTTGACTGTGACATTTCATCGAAAATACAGATCGCCAAAAAGACCTAAGCATCATGGTTGTCATCTCCCACCAGGGCTGGTGGCAATGTTCACTTCCCCAGAGTCCCAAATGCCACATTGGCCCTTCTGAAAGCCATCCATCACGCTGAGGCATACCTCGTCCCAGAACAAAAAAACTTGACCACACCACCTCATCCTCAGAGAGCTCCACTGGAAAAACAGGAAACAGGCCTTTTGCTGCTACACACCCTGTCTCAGGAACAAGTTACCAATGCAGATAAAACAGGCCCCCTCTATTCTACACTTTAGGAAGGATCTGAAATCCTCACTCTTCAAAGAACATTGTGCCAACCCCAGATCCCATAATAACAACAAAAAGCATGTCAGTGGAATCAAAAAACAAATTATAAAGGGATCAGGGAAGGAGGGGCTCACAAGTTCGGGATCACAGATCAAACCACAAAAGAAACCTATATGAAAAAATATGGTTATTTTATTTAAATTTCATTATTAGTTTAAAACATACATATTAAACTTTATTCTGTGATCATATCTAATATCAGAATATTGTTTGTAAAGATAAAGTGCATAATCAAACAAAGTGCTTATATAAAAACAATACTGTCAATTCAATCAGTGCTAGCATAATTGTTCCGAGCTATCTGACCACCAGCCTGGATGTAGGGGATCACCCGAGTGGTGATCGGAAGCTACGGAAGCGTTTATCAGTTCAGGAAAAACCATAAATACATCAACAATATAATAATGGTTTCCTCTAAAACTAGAACTAAAAGGGGTGCCTTACGTAACCCCAGATCCCCCCACTCAGCCCTAAGAGAGAAAGAGAGAGAGAGAGAGAGAGAGAGAGAGAGAGTGTGTGTGTGTGTGTGTACCCTGTGTACTGTGCTCTGTTACTTCCTCACTAGCTTTGTGCCATATAGAATCTATACCGTCATTATAGCAGCAGGAATGCAGACAGGAATGCATATTTGCAATGTTTCTCATATACTGCAAACTAACTTCATTTTTTTAGCCACAGTGCTTTTTCAATTCCTGGTATATAAAGTACCTCTCTTTACCAGTAGTGAAGTTCTGATATTTTGTTACAAATCCATGTCTTCGTGATCTGCTGTCATGCCATGTCATCATATTGCATCCCTGACTGTCTGTCCCCAGGGATCTAACCTATCTCTCTGGTTCTTCAATGTCTACATGGTCCTTTTGGCCCATGTGATCTCTGCTTTCACTTCCAACTTTTAGTGTTATGTAGATGACAAACAGCTCTCTTTCAGGCTACCCTCGGCTTCCCTCGGCCTCTTCCTCGTCCTCGCTCATCCCTGACTGTATGTCCGCAATTCAGTTCTGGCGTGCTGTATATGATATGTGCCTTAAGACAGAGATCATCCTCATTGGGACCCCTGCTGGGACCCCAGCTCCCACTTTCCCACTTTCACTCTGGCCAGACACCAGTCAGGCAAAAAATCTGGGGGTCATCTTCAACTCCACTCTCTACTTCTCTTCTCACATCTCGGTTATCTCTTAAAGGTCTGACTACCAGCTGCACCTCCTCAGAGGTATTCTACCTTTTCTCACTTTCCTCTAGAGGCTCACCGTCTCCAGAGTCCTGGTTCCCTCCAGACTGAACTACTGCAACATTCTCTTTCTCAATCTTCCTACTTCTACTCTCTGACTGCTTCAACGTGTCCAGAACAGAACCACAAGACTTATCCTTGGCCTCAAGCCCAGGGACTACATCTCTCTGGCACTGAGATCCCTCCACTGGCTCCACGTGGCTGCAAGGTTCAAGTTCAAGTCCCCCTGCAAAGTCCACAAAGCCTTCTGGAGCCAGGGCCCTCACTATCTACAATGCTCTCTTCCTAAATACTCTCCATCTAGAGCCCTGCCTCCTCTAACTCTCTGCGGGTGAGCCGTTTCTCAAAAACAGAGATTTGGGGGTAGATCTTTATCCTCTGCAGGTGCTTCCCTTTGGAACAGCCTCCCTGCCTCTTTCTGTCTTGAGCCAGACCCCCTCAAGTTCCGGAAACTCCTCAAGACCTTCCTCTTCTCTTCCACTCCCCTGCTAACCTACTTTCTCTTCTCTCCTGCTTCCCTCCTCCTTTATCCTCCTCAACTCTGCTCAGTTCGCTGACTGGTCCCCTGGAGCACTTTCAGAGCCTCAAAGGTCCAAGGCTCCCCTGCCAATCCAACACTTGCCACCGGGACTCTTCTCTCTGCCTGGCACTACTGCACTTAGAATATGTTCCATGAGAGCGATAACCTATCTGGACTTAACCAAGAAGCATGATGGACTAGGCAAACGTGTTCCCGTCCCCCCTCGCTCATACTTCCTCTGTGTGCATTTGCATGACCTTGAATGCACTAGGCCTAGCAAGATTGCTTGTCATGTCCTTTCTTTGTTCTCCCCCCTAACCTGAAACACTTGTGCATAGGTGCATGATAGATGACCAATCATCAATCAATCTGATTATCGCCAGGCCTAGTACGGTCGTTTATTGTTCTGTATGTCCCTTTCCACCTCCTCCTCCCCTCCATCTCTCCTGAGTTTTGTCATGCACTTGGACTATCTGACAAGTTGTTATGCCTAGTACGGCAGTTTATTGATTATATGGCCCTTCCTCATCCCCGCCTTGTCTCCCCCCTCCTGTTATGCACTTGCACTAGTAGAAATGCCTCACGCCTTGTATGCTAGTTATTTATGTTAGATCATTCTGAAACTTAAAGGCCTAAGAATGATTACTCAATTCCCTTGTTCCCTTCCCGCCTTGAAGCGCTTTGAAGCACCTCACCTGTGTATAAACGCTTTACAAATAAACCATTAGAATTACCATTACAAACTACATCTCATCAGTGGAGTCTAGTTTGCTTCCCTTGTCCATTTCTTAAAGAATCAATCTTAAAGTCAAAGTGAGTTACTTCAGATACAAAACATTATTCTGATCTGATTCTCCAGCGAATATGTATTCCCTTCCTTCCATTGATTTGATCGCATCACTGCAGCTACAGTTTTATCATGCAAGTAGTCTAAAATGCTACCCGAGTGTAGTTGGCTTAGTTCATTTCTTTTCCAGAGAGACAATTGCTTTCTTCCTATCCTACATTCCTTTCATAAAATCTGATAAGAGTGGGATATTTTTTCAGCATTCACAGTACCATATAAATATTTCATTCTCTCATGTAATTTACAACATGCATGATTCTCCTCCTTCATGAAGCACGTATGCATCTGCACATACTGAACAAGGAATTTTCAACATCTAATCTATTTTAATGAATTTCCTTCCCTGGGACTTTTTCTCATCATACTCATTTTGCCCCATATTATAGTGCTGATTTCCTATTCATGAACATGTAGATGAGAAGGTGGACATATTTTCACAATATGGGGGGGCACACGGCTGGAGGTTTCCATCGTCCCCCGCCGGAGATTGCAGGATAGCAGTTAAGTCGGGTGGGGTGGGAGGTGGGAGGAGGGAGAAAAAAAAATTCTTACCTGAGTCCCCGGCAGTGGACGAAGGAAGCCTCCAGCCATGGGAAGGTTCGGAGCGGGGATTGCCCCGTTTTGAGCCTCCTCATTGGCTGAGGGGCTGCCACGCCGCTCGCCGGGAACAGAGTAGCCGGCACACACGGCGTAAAATGGAATACCGTGTGGTATGGCTTGCAAATGAGCCAATCACCACGCAGTATTCCCGTTGCGCTGCACGTGCCGGGCGCTAATGAATAGCAGCTCAAATAATGTTACTCCCAGCTGCTTTCTTTTTTACACTTTGAAAGCTGAATATACTTAATTCATGTTTCATTTTATCGTTCCATACAAACTGTATTAATATTCCTGAAATGTTTGTTGGAGAACGATGAATTCAGAATATCTAAGTTTGTGGATTGACATAAAAATTACATATTGGGAAAAATCCAAATTTTTCATATTTGTTACCCCTGATGCATGATTGTCTACCCTTCTCTTAGTAATTAACTATTGTTTTCACTTTATACATCATCAAAATTCAACTGAAACAGATCTTTCTCATCTGGTGTGAGCCAATCAGCAAGGTACTTGACTTTGTTGGTAACAAATTCACACTGAAAGTTGCAACAAACATCCAATATTTTAACTGAAAATTGGTTCACTTTAAATCCTAACTTTTGGGTACATTTTTGTGTTATTCCTATTATCTCTAATACAGATTTGCCTGGGTTTATTGGGCATAACGAAAGGTCATCTGCTGATATTGGGGGATTTATCTCTGAGGACTTTTTAAGCATTTTCAGCAATGCCTCTATATATTGCAAACACACATGGCATGACAGCATCTGGTAATATATTGTACGTACAATGTTTTTGTAAACTTGTTATTAACCATCTACCTTGCCACTAGTTTCTTTTCAATTTCGCAGATGCTTTTAAGAAATATAATGAGAAACCCATTCTTGCAATTACCATCCCCAAAAACAACCATCTGACTTTGTCAAATATGTTTCCTTGATCAATTTCTAACACTGGCATTTGTGTCTCTTGTGTACAGTATCAAAAATTGTATACACACAAGTACATATACTGTAGCTCTTCTCTTTTTATCACTTTTGTAATAGTGGCAAGGGGACTATTATCAGTCTTCCCGCTTACATGCAAGAGGAACCGGGCCCTGGAAATCCCCTGCCAACGAACGGAAGACCCAGCCAGAGGGCAAAGTTCACTGTCTTTATTGACAAATCAATGACAGAGATTGCAGCATGAACAATGCAATATTCTCCAAGCACTCTCAATCTCCAGATGCCTGTCGTCTCGTTTTGTTAAGATCTGATGTCACAAAAATGAAGTTACGTCCCAAAAACCTAACAGGGGATGGGATTGGTTAGCAAGGTAAACTACATATATGTTCTATAATGAGTTAGTGCACTCATTGAGGAAGCGATATCTGGTGGCTCCTCCTGAGACCACCTCTATGTGTAACAAATACAAGGTTGCAGGTTAGCTTGAGGTGATTGGCCTATACAACATAGTGTAAGCTTGGCATGGAAGGTAATTAGAGATTGGGCATAAAGGGTCTTCCCCGCCTTGGAGATTTGAACAGTTACCAGGCCTAGTGCAACTATTCAAGGTAGTGGGAATTACTCAGAAGCTGCTGCATGTTCCAAACAAGTTACCATCTCCGATCCCCTAAGCTTTGAGACAGAACATTCGGCTTTGAACCTGTCTAACATTTGTATTGTCCTATCTTTGGTTCAATGGGAACATGCTTGTCAGTCTGGCTCGATTGAATAGGCTCTTTCTTAGCAGGTTCAGATCACGTTTGGAGGGAATACAAAATGGACTTCTCTTGCTTGCAGTAATGGAGGTTTTCGGTGTGTGTTTCTTGCAAGTGTCCTATCTCTTCTGTTAACTTGAAAATGTTCTCAGTGTCATTGGCGAGGCTGTGCATTGTGTCCATGCTGGAAGCCTAGTCTGAATGCTTCAGCAGAATCAGCCTGTTTGCCTTTATCAGTGTGCTTGAGTTCATCCTGCTTTTCTTATTCACTCCAATGCGTATTGCTTCCATCTTTATTCACATGGCCTCCTATGGTAGCTGCGGTTAAGCGTCAGTAAGCAGTTCATATGTATTCTCATGCGTCTTGCGGTTTCTGCTTAGCAAAAGGGTATACATGTGTCAGTCCTCTAACTATGTGAGTCATAAGCATATTCTTTGTGTCTATCAGCAATAAGGCTAAATGTCTGCGTACCTTCATGCAGGGATGGCTATGGGCTTCATGTTTACCATATCTTTGTAATGATGTCATTCGTGACATCATCAGCGTTCTTCAGGTTTGCAGTCAGTCAACTTGTTCAGTTGATGACAGCTGTATGTCTCGGATACTGTCATCCATGTATGGTCTGAACGGTTGTCTGAGTGAGTAGCACTTCTCACACCTGTGATACATCAATGATGGGGATGAAGGGCCTAGAAGTGATGTACGTCTCTCGTTTCTCTGCCTCTGGCCTGAGAGTGGGATGGGTGTAACGAGGGCCACGTTTGAGTCCCCCTTTTCACTTTTCATATGGTTTATCTTCAAATATAAGCTGCTCCATTTCAAAATGATCACCCCTTATGTACTATATTCCTGTTACGTGACATTATTAATTCATACTGTTTATTTTCTAATAGTTACTTGTGACAAGATATATAAGTTTCCTGTAAAATAGTAATGTGTTTCTCTAAATCCAGTATCTTTGAAATCAGTCTATTCTTCTTAATGATCAAATTAATCTATTCCCTACTCACTCGTAAAGTTATATATGCATGATTACCGACCTAGTCATATTGAGTAAATATGGGTTCTTTCATGCCCATGCTGAAACTCTTGTCTTTTTTCTGTTAGTTCAAATTCACGTTTCTATAATGTTACCCTATCATATTGTTTTTGCTTCCTTTCAATCTTTTCCTTCATTTCAAAGAAAAAAGCAAAAGAAATGTGTTTGAGCCTACCTCAAATACCCTCTATTTCCCTGGAACATCAACTTACCCAAGACATGTGGAGCCTACATATATAGGTTTGCAGGGTTTTGGGACATTACAGGATAATTCATAAGTGATTTAGCATCTGGCTAATTCCCTTGACTCTTAACCTGAAATTCTCCCTCTTATCTGTTGCTCCATCCTACCTTTCTCTCACCATCTCCTCTCTTATTTTATGTATCCATTGTGTTGGAGCATCAGTTGTGATTGTAACATATTTAGTTTCTTCCATAAATTCTACTTTTAGCTTTGCAAATTATTGCTGATACGCCTGAATTGTTCTATGTAAGAACAGCACTTTGTTTTGACCAAAAGTAAAAAGGTCAATTTTTTCAGGGTTTTTTTAAAGCAGAATGCAGGGGGACAACCTCAACCCTCACCTACTTCCCACCCCTTCTTACTAAATACCTACCCTAAACCCACCATCTACATATTTGTGGAAAAGAAATGCAGTAATAAATGTGGCCAAGTGTAAAGACTGAAGGGGGGTGTCTGTACTTCGGCTCTCTATATGGTAGAGGACAGGCACAGAGGACCCCAGCCAAGATTCTCTATTATTGGTACATGGTCGAGCAATCAAGGCCTAGCTTCTCAGGAGGTAATGCAGGCTGGTTCTTAAGTACAGTGTAGTCCCCAAGCACCCACAAAGGAATGTCCGCACACTGTATCGGTTAAAAAACAGTCTTTACATAATTAACATTCAAGGTTATGTACACTATCACAATAACTCACTTTGTGCTCCGAAAATCAACAATGGTAAATATATACAGTTCTACAGTGGTACCACAAATATTATCAGATCTCATTAAAGTGCATCAACTATACTGTCAAAACGTCACACCGATCGATAAAGAGGAAACCAGCAGTAGAGAGAGGAAGGAAAGCAAGATGGTTGAACAATTGGCAGAATACTGGTCGCTACCGTTAAACACAGCTCTGTGTGGAGATGCCCCCACCTGGGCAACCTGTAGAATAAAGATACAAGCCCAGTCCATATATTGTTCCCAATAGACTTCCCAATAGTTCTGCAACCCCAAAGTACCTGGCGTTGTAGTGTTCCTCGGCTTTCCTTCTTGAGTGCCCTCCCTTTAAGGCAGGAGTCACGGGTCGTCAAACGTCCGACAGGGAACAGGGTGATCTATGACGGTGAAGTGGCAGCTTCGTTCCTAGCGGTGCTCGTTGACGGGGAAGGGTAAACGTCCTGCAAGGAAGATGTGTGCTGGGCACCTCAGTGTCGATAGTTCTGGACCGCAAAGAGTTTGAAGAACTGTGGCCCCGCAAGGGTGTTGAGTCGTAAGCGTCTCTGTGGTCCTTGGGTGGCGGGAAACCCACCGGCGGATCCTCCTCCGTGCGTCGACGGTCAGGCCTTCTCCAGCAGGATACAGCGGCGACGATGCAGACAAGAGCGTCCTTGGATCAAATGAAGTTCTTAGGCAAACGGGAGCATGGCCGGCTCCGGTCAGCGACGGCGGTCGTTGACAGTGGTGGACAACAGTCCGGGCGCTTCTCCTTGGGATTCTGCCCATCCCGGGTCGGCAGCCTGTCCAAGGTCTGTCTACCAGGGAGCTTTGGCAAAGATCAGCTGGTGCACGATGGTCCCTCATAGCTCGGGGAGAGGGCACCTTACCAGGTCCTCTCTGGGTCAGTCCTTGGAGACACAGCAGCTTTCAGATTGTGAAGGAGAGCAACAGCAATTCTTCTCTTCCAGCAGGGCTTCAAGGTAAAGCTTCAGTTACTCCAGTTACTCGTCGTAGTGGACGTAAGCTTCTGAACACGAATTCTAGCAGTGAGAGGCCCCCAGATATACTAGTTGATCTCCCATTCATTCTGCTGGGTCACACTCAGGCCACCAATCGGTCAGAAGGGCATTCATGCAGGCAGGCATCCAATCAGGTGCATAGTGCACTCAGGCCATTCACTCCTCTCCAGACACTCACAACATGTTATATGTATTGGGGCAAGTACAAAGCCATTCAACACTCCACACTGCATTCATACCAGTTTCGTGCAGGGCTGTCTCAGGCATTGTGTCAAACACCAGATACTAGACACCCACAGCACAGAATGTGTATTTGTCATACACTCCATTCACCCAGGTCCCACCCACAGGGTGTACCCACAATATACAGTCACTGGGAAGGCTCCAGCCAGTCTGGCCTGGACTTCACAACAACACCATATATGGAACTTCCACCCAACAGCCGGTCAGGGGGAAGGGACAGAGTCAGGGTTTCCCAGGACTTTGGCAAAACAAGGTAACAGGCAAGAGAAAGCAAGAGGCCATGGGGGCCATCTTGTTTCCTATCAGGAATCAACTGATTCCAATGGCAGGGCCTGGATATGGCAAAATGGAGGACACTCAGAACACCTGTCAAATTCAGCATGGAGCTGCCAACAGCCCATACCCTGCTCTGTGGGCCACTCACAGGTGCCCAAAAACATACACTAGGGGCACAGGGTTGTACCCCCACGCATGGGTGCCATAAGGGTATCCCATGGGTCTGTACACCAAACCAAAAGAGAGAGCTGCACAGCCAGGAGTCCCACATGAACTCTTGCGCAGAAAACATGACTGAAAACACGATAAAAAGCAGTAAAGTACAAGGATACGGAGGCCCTGTCTCTCCGATGCATTTCCAGCATTGTGCCGAACAATTTCGACCATTTGACATTCGCTCAGAAAGGTGAATTCTGCCTCAATGCCCACTTCATGCAGTTTAGGTATTGCCACAGGCTCCACCTGGAATCAAGAAGGACACCAAGATCAGAAGACGGTCCTCACTCCCCTTTATTGAGAGTTTGTTGCAAAGGTTGGATAACTTAAAGTTAACACATGATTTTCCCCCCAAATAAAAGTCAGGACGGCTTCCTCCTTAAAAGGAGTTGGGTTGTTTCTTAATGAGAAAAATCTCCTGTCCAATATTTCTTCCACAGTTTGTGGATCTCTAGGCAGTCCCTGCTTCAGAAGCAATCATACCACTATGGGAAATTCAAGAGGGGTTCCCTCACCCCAACTTGGTATTGTAGGTCTTTACAGTGGCCTGAACCCTTCTTCTTCTTCTCCTTCTTCTTCTTCTTCTTCTTCTTCTTCTTCTTCTTCTTCTTCTTCTTCTTCTTCTTCTTCTTCTTCTTCTTCTTCTTCTTCTTCTTCTTCTTCTTCTTCTTCTTCTTCTTCTTCTTCTTCTTCTTCTTCTTCTTCTTCTTCTTCTTCTTCTTCTTCTTCTTCTTCTTCTTCTTCTTCTCTTCTTCTTCTTCTTCTTCTTCTTCTTCTTCTTCTTCTTGATATGTTTTAGATGTGGGCTTCCCAGGGTCCAATACCCTGTGACTCACTATGTGATATATTCTGATTAGTACGCGGGTTAGTGGATGCATCCAGCAGGGAAAGCTGGAGGTCAGTCCCTGGGGTCATCCTAGACTTCCCCCTAGACTTTCTTTCACATTCACTCTAGGCTTACCATGAACTCCGCTGCCCCGGCTCGCACCTTCTTCCGCTGTTTGCTCCTGCCTAGGGTCAATGAGTCCGGCCTGAATCTGACTGCTCTTAGAAGCTAGATATTGCCTCTCCAGATCCCTAACCTTCCTGCCTGATGTTTCTGTCTCTATCTTTCCGTCTCCTACTGATTTTATGTTTCTGTGGTCTCTGCTGCCTTTATTACCATTACCACCTCCTCCTCCTAATGCTCTCTCTCTTCACTATCTGTCTCTCCTGCTGATGCTTCTTCCTCCGTGCCACACTCACTGTCTGGTGTCACCACCGCCTCCTTCTCTCTGTCTAACTCCATTGATATGGCCTCAATTCTGGTGACTTCCTCTTATGGTCAATTCTCACCTGCTGATGTTATCACCTCCTTCTTCTCCATCACAAGTCCCACCACCCGCTTTTGGTTACTCCCACCCCCTAATGTTATCAATTCCTACGTCACCTTCCCAGCTCACACCACCTCTTTCTGGTTACTCTCACCATATGATGTTATCAACTCCTTCTTGAACCTCTTAATTCTAACCACGTATTCCTGCTCTTTAGTGCTACCAACTTTCCACTCCCCTTCACCTCTCCAACCTATGCTTCCTACAATGCTTGCCATTCTCCAACCTTCTCCAAGCACGAGCCTCCTGCTCCTACAATACACACTACTGCTACCTCCCCGCTGGGGGAAGGCACCTGATCAGGGCTGTGAGTGGCTGGCATCCCTGTGGTTGCTTTTAATTCCAGGGGCACGGCCAAGTCTATATTTAGCCTTTTTGCCATCTTCGGTATTACTGCCTCTGCCCTGCCGGATAGCACCACCGGCATTGCAGCACTCTTCGGTGTTCCCTGCATGTTTTTTACTTGCTGACAAGACATTGGGTAGTCTTGGGAGATAATTTATTTTGCTGAACAAGAGGGCAATAGGTCATAGTTTAAGAATCCCTCTCCGTGGAACAATGTCCCTGAGACTCTCTTTCCTACACTGATCTCTAAATGTTTGGAAAGTCGCAAACTTGCAACAGTGTACTTGTGGTTGCACAACATTCATCACAGGACCCACAGCCCCCTTGTGAAGGTTTCTTTGATGTGTCAAGCGGCTTTATAACACTAGCCAGACCCTCCAGCTTATATCGATTTTGCAATCCCGCAATATGCCGCGAAAACGGGCGTTTTGCGCAAAATGCCGCAAAAACAGCGATTTTATGCAAAAACAGCATTTAAAAAAAATATATATATATATTTTTTTTTACACTTTTTCTTTCAAGTAATCTGCAAAAATTACTGTTTAAAAAAAATAATACTCAGGGTGCCAGGCTCTCAAATTTTTTTTACACAAGACATGGAATGCGCTAACACATCTCATCACTTGCGCCCCAAAAAAGTGCAGCCCAATCCACAAGGGACACATGAATGGGCACATGTTATAAGCGCGTCCATCCACATGGCCTATTTCACCTCCTTGATCAAATAAAGTGGTGTTTCTATCAATTTAAAAGTGCATCCCTAATTTCCAAGCAAGATGCACTTTTAAATGTGCAGAAATTGTAGGCAACCCTACGCGCACGGGATGTGGGGCTGCCACTGCATGACCGGGTCTTTCCTGACCCTATCATGCATTTCCTTTAAGGTATGAACCGCTGCTGTGTCGCTTGCATTTCTGTTTCTCAAACAGGATAAAAATGCATTTTTTGGGTCGCATTTTACAGCGGGAGGCACCCGGATGGCCTGTCCCTGCGAAAGGCGCTGGGAGCTTGCAGAACACTGTCGGGAGAGCGATTCTATTCAAAGTACTGCCCATTTTGATGACAAAAATGTATCGAATGTTACAATTTGCCTATTTCGTCCAGTACTATTCGATCAATTTTTATAAATACTGAACATGTGTTGCGAGGGTGTCACCCGCTCCCCATGTTCAGTATTTTTGGTCTAGGGTGGTTGCAGAAGTGTTTTCCCCTTTTTCCTCAAAATTGGAGGCGGGGACAGAAAATTAAAAGAAAATAACGAAAAAGGGACCCTGTGGAGTCGGATCCGACCCGCGTTAGAGGAACGGATCTGGCACCGCAGGAGTGCAGGGGAAGCGGCAGTGAACAAGCAGTTAAGTAGGGGAAAGGGTGGGGTGGTGGTGAAAGGTACATTTTGGGTTGTTTGGCTCAAGTGCATATCAATTCGCAGCGAAATTGACTATGGTCAATTCCGCAGCAAATAATTACACTTCGGTCAAACAACCCAGAACACCATTCAAGGCAGCTGGCCAGCGCACAATTTTCACTACAGCTCAAGCCTGTGGAAATGCACCGGTCACCTTTGAGAATAAGGTGACCTGCTAATTTCCAAAAATGAGTTGTCTAAAAATAGCATATCCTTCGTTCTTTTTTAAATGCCCCATTATTTGAGGAACTGGGTCAAAATCTACATTAAAAAAAAAAAAAAAATGGTTACACTATGAGAGACAGGGAGAGTGATGGGTGAGATGTGAAGTGATAGGCAAGAAAGCAGAGGGAGAGCAGTGGGTCAGAGGAGGAAGCGCTGCACAAGAGAGCAGAGGAAGCAGTGATGCGGTGGGCCAGAAATTTGAGAGCGAGCAGAGGTACAGAAAGTAGAGGGAGCGTGTGGTCTGTTAGCCGGAAAGCAGAGAGGAAGCGGTTGGCCAGAAAGAGGCAGTGAACTGCAGATTGGGAAAAAGGATGATGGAAGAGTGCGATATAATGGGAGAAAGGATGCAAGATGCAGAAGCAGCACAAAAGAATGAAGGACTGTATATTGCGAGAGGAATTGTAGAGTGTAAAGGTGTCAGTTGGGAGTATGATTTGGAGTGTGGCAGGGGCTGGGCAGTGCAAATTGTGACTTGACAGTGTGACATAGCACGTGAGCATTTGCATGACAGAGTGAGAGGTTAAGGAATGTAAGTTGTGATGGAGAGTTGGTGAGATGTGTGTTGGTGAAAGAGGTGTGTAGGTGTTTGGGGGATTGGAGAACATAGAAGGGGAATATTTTCAGCATTACAATTGATAATGATCAATTTAGTTAATACTATTAAATAGGCATGAACATTAAACCAGAAATGTAGCCAAATCAAACACTGTTCTGCCAAGCCAGAGACATCTGGGACTCTTCCTATTAAATTAATACAAAAGATACATAATGATGATGCCCTGGCTCTCTTGTAGCCTTGCACTCTGCCTATTTCCTGCAATGTGGCAATCTTACACCCTCCAGTTAATACAAAATGTCCCGCAAAAATGCTGCAATAAATAAAGGTTTGTGCCGCAAAATTTGCCATTTCATGCCGCAAAATTTGCCATTTCATGCCGCAAAATCCTGGAAGGTCTGACTAGCTAAACACTTGCTACTATCCGTGAGTACAGAGATACTCTTTACCTTAAAGGAAAAGGTTATCTTGTAAATGTTATATTTTTTGGTCCTGTTCAGTGAAAGCCTCAGACTCTTTTATTTGGGCAGGGACTGCACTATGGTTACTTCACAACACCCGCAACTGGTGTGGGAAATGGAATCGCTATCAGGGCTGGGTTGCCATACCTGACTAGGGGAGTGGGGAAGGTCTGTCGTCCTGAGATTGGCAAGAAGGTTGTCAATGTGATTGTTCTCTGCCATATAGAGTGGACCAAGGTGGGATGGCTCAAGGATTCTCTTAATGCAACCCCCAGACACAGCATCCACTACCTCTGGGGGTTGCCCAGCCCCGTAAGTCCCCCCAGTAACAGGCAGAGGACTTCATCAAAGAATTATAGGTTTTAAGCTTCTTTGATTTGTAGCATGGCTAACATCCGGGTCATATATGTATTAGAGGTCCCTCATACTTAAATCATGATTGTGTTTTCACGGCTGATAAAATGGCCACATTATTGTATATTGGCATAAATCACTGTGTCTATCTTGCACAGTCTTTTTCGGGAGCCTTACACGCTCTAACTCTGTACTACATTGACTTTGCAACAGATTCTTTAAGGCTTCAACTGGCAGCGAGTTTATCCATGTTTGTAGTTTTCAAATATATGTATTAATTTCTAAGCCCTCTGCTCCTTTAGGTCAAATGATCATGTTTATGGGGAGCAGGTCTGCTTCTAAATGAAATATCAAAGGCTGTGCAAGGCAATGAGTTGTTTAATATGGTCATTTGTGAGTGCGTTTTGTGAGTCAATCTCTATTTCGGGTATATGGCCTTCCAATAGCACATTGTGTTCCATAATGTCTTCAACCTTTACATCAAAGGATTTCAAAGAATAAATAAGAGTGTAGATGTGTTCACCTATATCTGCAAGTACTGTGTGATTATGATCTATTGCCCTCTGCATACTTGCAGCATTATTTTGTCTTGGATGGCATTAGGTCTGTTCCTCTCAGTATATTATCACCTTCAGTTTCCCTTTCTTTCTTTCATTGCTTTGTTTTGTTTACCCTTATTGTGTAGGTCTCGTTTTGTCATCCCTTTTTCAATCTGGCCTTTTACTTTCATAGTGTACTGTGGATTTTCATGACTTGAGTTCTTTCCTTGAGATGTCTGGTTTGAGTCTATCGATATTTCAGGAAGTATAATATACATCAGCTAGACACACTTAACCCACAAGGGCTCAATGAGGAGTTTTCCTTGAGGTGCTTTATCTGAACTTGACCTGACTCCATGTTCTCCTATAGAACAATGGTGCTAACACACTGTAGCGTTTTAAGATATCCTCTTTCACTGTCCCCTCTGGTCTATACTGTGTGTGAATAAAGACATTTTACCCTGTTCACACTCCTTCTAAATTCTTTTTGCCTCTTTAACTGTTTTGACTGAATTTAATAATAATGGAATCCACTCCAATAGACATATTGAGTGTCATTACTGTCATCCACAGTGGAACAATTGTTAAAACCATATGAGTCCAGGACATGTCGACCGTCCCACTGTTCATTAACTTATGTCCTACAATGCGTTATTTCTTTCTTTTAACGCATTGATACGGAGTTGGTATTCATGTTGCTCCATTGGGGGCGTTTCCACTGTTACACCAGTGCACTTTATTCTTTAGCATATGTATAACATATCGTGTATTTAGGTACATTTACCATACACTAGGGCTCCCACTTGGGAGGTTCCCCGCTGTGGCCATAGTATTCAGCAAGTATATTCATTTAACTTGTATTGGCCGTGATAATTTATCTGGGGTCCTTTGACAACTAACATAATTATAATTTTGTCTGCATCCATGAGACTCATCCCTAACACATTGTTTAGTCTTCCAATGTGGATTATTGCTTGTTGTCAACAGCAGGCACTTTTCTGTTGTGCAATACACTTTCCATAATGGCGCTCATATTAACACCAGCATTACAACTCTGGTGCACATGAAAAGCTCACTTAGTCCTTTTTTTTATCTTTCCTACACACACACTCGGTCCTGGATGGGCTGTTGTCTGAGTAGATTGTTGCCAGGGAGACGCTGAGACCCACCACAGCCCACACGAGCATCTCATCTCCCTGATCGGGAGGCGCTCGTATTTGAGTTACATTTAGCAGCAGAAGCGGCTTTTGCCTTCACACGCGATCGTGTAGCTTCATTGAAACTACTTGGCAGAGGTAAATACAACACGATATCAATGGCGCCTTACCTATTATAAACCACGATCCATCAGATCCCCCCTTTCCACTGGGGAGCATTCTGAATTTTTTGCTTCCTTCATTTTTACAGCAGAGCACTTTAGACTCTGGTTCCCGAGGACATTTTGGGACATATGAATATCTCCGGGCCAGCAGTGCATCCGCACGTGTAACTCCCGTTTTAACTTGCAGCTTGTAAGGTAAGCGAGAGCTTTACATATGACTTCCATTGATTTTTCACGCCCATTTCATACTTATGGACCTAATTCATCTCTACTCATCTCTATTCATAAGGGACTGTTGTCCCTTTATTTCTTTGTTTTTAGTGTATTCCCTGAATAAACTTTCAATATATTTTTTGACCATTTACATGTGTAACTAATATCCAAACTCTTACAACCGCTTCATTTATGTCTCATGTATAGGCATCTTGCACACTTGAGACGAGGGTTTTCTCCACCAGCTGGTGGGTAGAACTGAGAGACACGAGTTCACCAAACTTTGAGGGTTTTCTTACGCCTCACCTCTACTATACTTAAGGTATGCCGCCACCCTACTTTTTTGGCACACACTCCCTGCATATGTTTCTCACAGATGGGCAATCACTATTATTCCTTTGATTATCTTCTGATGTAAAATATGGATTTGTTCCTGGTGCACTGGCCACAGTTGGGACCCCTTATTGGGGAGTAACGATTATGAATACCTCAGACAGTTACACTTGAACTGTTCTAGTTAAGATATATCTCTACATGTAAATTCGATGTGGGATTAACAAGGACCACTATGTTTAGCATTTTACATGCGAATACTACGTTTGTTGAAACGGTTTTTTTCATGTTTGTTTAGGTTTTGCAGTCCAAACCCAATAGGCTCAAGAAGAAGGGATGAATATCCCGAAACGCGTCAGCCACGAATTGTATAAATGGACTATCATTGTTTACTGTTCTCATGTTTTTTTGTAGACAGTCATTTTGGCTTTTTCACTTCAAGTCTGTATGGTGAATTTACTGTGACATTAATTAACCTCCCCCCCCTGTTTTTGGATTTTTTACGAAATCACTGAGTGTTCAGTCTTACTACTAACTTAATCAGAACATTATTAATTAACTACAACAAAAGCATTTAAAATTGCTGAACCATCATTTGATGGACTTATGATAGAGTGCAGGGGACGGGAAGGCTCCTTACTTTGGATCCTCGTCTTTTGTTTCTAAGTATAATATTGTCTCCCCATACTGTCTTTTTTCTTCAGATGCTTATCCTTTTTTTGCGTATCCTCCATTTTGTAATCGTCTTCTGGGTGAGTGAGATCATTTGAGGAGATAGGATGACGGCTGCGTGGTCAAATGTTGGATACCGTGAGGGGATAGAGCTTATGGATGTATACAGTCAGGACCGAGCTGACATACACGTTATGAACTGGAAGTCATTCTATACACTTGGGAGGGAACGAATTTGGCTTGTACTTTCTCCTCCTATAAATCAGACCCCTCTCACAAGACTAACCTGATTCATGTTGGTTTACCTGTCTCTATTACACCTGGCAATATGCATTTAGGATGGCTGCGGACAAGAGCCAGGACATCAGCTGTTAATGGTGTCATTGGCAGTCCATGGATTTTGCATGCCTAGTGATCCCTGAAGAACTCTGCAACCATCTACACTATGTGGCAAAATCACATGCTGAGGGTTAGAGGATAGGACTGCGGAGACCCTGGGAGCCCTACAGGCTCCAGAGATGGTACATGGAGGATTTCCCTGATCTCTCATCCCATGCATAGCCTTTATTCCGGGAAGACTCTCATTACCCCAGACGCATGATAACATTTCAGATGAGGCACACCAGAAATTAGCTGCCTGCGGACCTGCCTTACAGGGGTCAGCAAGCTGAATTTTACAGATACAGAATCATGGTTGTCAGGGGGCAAAATTTCAAGTTGCAAGCTACTAGGCAACCATAAAGAAATCACTCACGATCTCAATTCTATACATACACACAGCCCGCCATTTCTTACTCGGCAAGAGCCAAATATCAATTGCCAATGGCTAGTGGCAAGTGTACATTTTACACCCTCATTGCCTAATGGATAAATGTTTATTAAAGCTGTGTGAGTTGAATGCTCAAACGTCATGCCTACCTGTTCTACCAGAGCAAGGACAGCTGGCATAACGTTTTCAAAATGACAACCCCACATTTGGAAAGCTCCATGAGCTGAGCTGTGGTAAGGTTTGCTCCACAATTCAAACCACCTGGAATATTAGTAGTTGGCAATGGTCATACCCAATCCTCAACCATGCTTGCACCTTCTTTAACACCTGATGGGATTCACACAATTACTAGCCCTGGCCTTAGGCCTCAACCCCAATATAAAAGTGACACAGGAAAGGAAGAGTGTGAAAGCTATGAGCCAGTGCGCAGAGCTGTGGGTGGAGAGCAGAGCATGGTGGAGAGGTGGAGAGTAAAGAGAGATGAGTAGAGGGTGCAGAGAAGAGTGAGAGGAGCAGAGAAGTAGATAGAGATAGGTGCGGAGGAGGAGGTGAAGAAGAGAGGGAGCAGAGGTGGAGAGGAGAGTTAAAGGAGCAGAGGGGAGAGAGAGAGAGAATGAGAAGGGAAGGAGGAAAGAGCATGGCGGAACAGTGAGGAGGCAGAGAGGAGGAAGAGAGTATGGGAGAGGAGCTGAAGGGGAGAAGAATAGTTATCTCTACTTCCTCTCCTCCCTTCCTCCATTCTTGTTTTCCTACAATGAAATACATAGGAATTACACTGGAAGAGCAGAGGAGAGGAGGAGGGGGAGAGACAATGCTGGGGAGGAGGAGCATAAGAAAAAATGCAGTGAGGAGTTGAAGGAGGGCAAGAGAAAGAATGAAAGGGGGGAGAAAGAGAGAAACAGGGAAGAGAGCGGGCAGGAAGAAAAGCGAGATGGAAAAGGACAAAGATAGGAGGAAGGAGATAAGAGAGAGGAGCAAGAGTCAATCCAGAAGGTGCCAGTTCTAAGTAAGATCATATAATCATGGAAAAGACTACAGTTACAGGCAAAGACCTTGGAGGCCCAGCAAGTGCTGGAATTCATTCTCACCATGGCGGGAATCTTGAAAGTAACACAGAGATGTTTAACTATCTGAACCTTGCTCAGCACCTGATACTCACCGAAAGACCTAAGGGTACCAGGTGGTGGTCCCTAGTAGGAGAGTCCAGGAGGACGTGCACTTGACCTTGACCAAATCGGCCACCACCAACAGAGACAAAGATTCAAGAAAGAAGTGTGGGACACTATACATTCATGAGATTGTGAGTGACTGTTCACCACCTTGGAGGGTGGCCATGAACAAGAGGAGGGATAAAGGAAGGACTAAAGACCACACGTTTGAAGAGATCGGGAGAGGTCTTGCATTGTAATGTAACCTAACCCTAACCTAGCTACGTATGACCAAAATAAACCTGCTTGTGAACTTTTACCAGGTTGTGAATTGTCTGATTATTTCTCAGCTGTGACAATGCCAGGCTGATGTAGTGTGGGGAGTGCAGGTGGCAGCAGCAGGAAGCAAACAACGTTTTTAATCATAAAAAGTGGAAAAGAAGAAAGCAAAAATTCTGGCTTGAGCACTCGCCCATGCATGTCAAGGCGCAATGCACACTCACCTGAAGAAGCAAACACTTGATACACATTTTGAAACATAGAAGGAAACACAGAAATAAAGAAAAAAAAAAACTTAAAAATGGTTTGTGAAGTTTAAAATTGACTGAAATTTAGAAAAAGTCTAGCAATAGCGTATTGCAATGTGCATACCTGATCCTATGAAACATGGCAGCGGAATTTGGGTGTCCTTAGGAGTGAAAGGATTACCCATAATGCAGAGAAAGTAATGGCAGTCATTAGCATCGATTCAATGAGAAAGCGATCATCACTTTTGTGGTCACAGTTTGTCTCACTATGTGAGAGAGAGAATGCCCAGACGTGGGTCTCTTGCTTGCTGCGCCATAGGAAACCAAGCTGCACCTCACTGAGGAGGCCCAACAAGGCTGAAAGATGTCTGGGGTTGCTTGTGTTTCCGTGCAGAGGGGAGCTGGCCTAGCAGTTCGGGCTGGGCTGCTACCTTTGGTGGCAGTACCTGACTGATTTGCATATGGCTGCACCCCTTTTGCAATGGCGCAGACGGGCTAAAAAACGGTGGTATGCAAGGTTGCCCAGAGCAGTGCCAGTGGTAGAAATTCATTAAAAACCTTCCACCCATCACTTTTGTGGTCACAGTTTGTCTCACTATGTGAGAGAGGGTATGCCCAGACGTGGGTCCCTTGCTCGCTGCACCATAGGAAACCAAGCTGTACCTCACTGAGGAGGCCCAACAAGGCTGAAACATGTCTGGGGTTGCTTGTGTTTACGTGCAGAGGGGACCTGGCTTAGCAGTTCGGGCTGGGCTGCTACCATTGGTGGCAGTAACTAACTGATTTGCATATGGCTGGACCCCTTTTGCAATGGCGCAGACGGGCTAAAAAACGGATGTGTGGAAGGTTGCCCAGAGCAATACCAGTGGTAGAGATTCATTCAAAACCTTCCACCCATCACTTTTGTGGTCACAGTTTGTCTCACTATGTGAGAGAGGGTATACCCAGACATGGGTCCGTTGCTCGCTGTGCCATAGGAAACCAAGCTGCACCTCACTGAGGAGGCCCAACAAGGCTGAAACATGTCTGGGGTTGCTTGTGTTTCTGTGCAGAGGGGACCTGGCCTAGCAGTTCGGGCTGGGCTGCTACCATTGGTGGCAATACCTGACTGATTTGCATATGGCAGGACCCCTTTTGCAACGGCACAGACGGGCTAAAAACGGTAGTGTGGAAGGTTGCCCAGAGCAGTGCCAGTGGTAGAGATTCATTCAAAACCTTACAACCATCACTTTTGTCGTCACAGTTTGTCTCACTATGTGAGAGACGGTATGCCCAGACGTGGGTCCCTTGCTCGCTGCACCATGGGAAACCAAGCTGTACCTCACTGAGGAGGCCCAACAAGGCTGAAACATGTCTGGGGTTGCTTGTGTTTCCGTGCAGAGGGGACCTGGCTTAGCAGTTCGGGCTGGGCTGCTACCATTGGTGGCAGTAACTGACTGATTTGCATATGGCTGGAACCCCTTTTGCAATGGTGCAGACGGGCTAATAAACGGTGGTGTGGAAGGTTGCCCAGAGCAATGCCAGTGGTAGAGATTCATTCAAAACCTTCCACCCATCACTTTTGTGGTCAGCGAAAGCTTGGGCCAGTGAGGGGATGGTCGGAGAAAAAATAAATAATATTGACCATAAGAGGTGAGAAGTTGGAAAAGTAGGACGCCAAAGATAGGACATTTAAAGGAAACTCTAGAGAAAATGAAACTATTCGAAAATATTTTAAACAAAGCAGAGCCGAACTCTTGTACGCTAGTGTTGATATTCCTGCCAAATCTCAGAGTTAAATAGTACGGACATAAAATGAATAAGACCCCTCCCCACACCCCCAAGAGGCAGAGCTGTAAAAATAAGATTTTAAAAACTCCTGAGAAACCATACAAGAGGCTAGTCACTCAAACAAATAAGCAAAGAAGGCGGAACATGTCTAACTTAAATTTTGGGAGGCTCATTGTAGACTCAGTGCTTCTTTTACATTCAAATGTGTTTCTTTTAGGAGCACTAAGAAAGTGAGAGGTGATGAGCATAATATCACAGCATTTAACAGTCCAATTAACAAATGAGGAGAATGGGAATTTAAATGCTAAAAATATAATACAAGATAACAATGGGCCTCATTAGACCATGGCGGTAGCCGTGTCTGAAATGCAGGCATGGCTGCCGCCGGAGTCGGTTTTTTTTCCGCCGCCCTTGAATGGGCAATTACCAGGGTATTACAACCCCGGCGGACCCGGTAATTGCCCATTCGAGGGCGCCAGAAAAAATGAATCCCCATTCCCATTGAGCCCATGGGAATGGGGATACCTGTAGCACCATTCAGAACGGTGCCGGTGCTACAGGCAGGCTGTGCTCGCGCGTGCCACACAGCCTGCCAGGTCAGGCACCCGTGATCACAACTCATACTATGGCGGTCCAGGAACTACCATAGTTCCTCGACCGCCAGAGTTGTAATGAGGCCCAATGTCTACTTTCCGCCTGGCTAATTGGAAGAGACAGGAGCTGAGAACCTGTGAATGCAATTGGATGGGAAGTTCTCAAAAGCGCAGGTAGTACAGGTCAAACTAGATCTGGAATATGAGATATTCGAGGAAACAGCGCTTCCGACAGGTGCAGATTACAGCAAATAAACAAAACGCAAAGAAGACAGGACATACTGCAAAGAAAAGAAAGGCTGTGATTATGGATTCTGGAAAGCGAGATGGAAGACATGCATTCTTTACATTACATCTAAACACATTACCCTGAACATTTTAGGTGTAAATAAAATACACAAGGAATTACAGGGCCAATTATGAGAAGCTTTGCAAGAAACCTAGAGCATTCAATGCTTCTTACTACCATTAGAGAGTTGTCAACAGTGTCGCTGGTAAATATTTTAATTGGAGGGGCGTAAATATTTTCCACAAACATGCCAAAGCGAACGGGTGCAGTGAGGGAGTGCGAACCAACCAGGGTTGGTTCGCTGGGGGTACTAACCCAAAACATTTTTTTTGACTAATGGGATATAATGGTGTATTTTACAGCACACAAAGTGACAAATTGGGTAAAAAGCCAGACTGCTTGCAATTGATTTTGTAGGGTAACTCATTGTATATTAGATGCAAGTCACCAGCAGTGCACAGGAGCATTTCTCAACACATTTTCATGATCCCTTTGCCCATAATATATGCCAGTATAAAATAATTTTCACGCTGGCTGTGCCCCGACATTTCTATGCTGGCTGCATCAATATATGCCAGGATTCCCATTTAGGAACATACCAATTTTTGCTTTGCACATAATGCCAGTAATGACACAGTGGGAAACCATGTCAACACTGGTGCTGCCAATATATGGCAGTTTCCCCGCATAAGAACATACTCCAGTTTGCTTTGCCATTAAAAATTGAATAGCACTCAATGATGCGAAGGGGATAAAAACAGAGAGCCTCCAAAAAAGATGGGAGAAAGATATGGGCCCAATGATGGATAACCTATGGTCCATGTTGTGCAGATTGAGATGCTGAAAATGCATCGGAGGGACAGGGCCTCCGTATCCTTGTCCTTTACTGTTTTTATCATGTGTTCTGTCGTGTTTTCCGCACAGGAATTCATGTCGGACTCCTGGCGGTGCAGCTCTCTCTTTTGGTTTGGTGTACAGACCCATGGGCTACCCTTATGGCACCCATGGGTGGGGGTGAAACCCTGTGCCCCTAGTGTATGTTTCTGGGCACCTGTGTGTGGCCCACAGAGCAGGGTATGGGCTGGTGGCAGCTCCATGCTGAATTTCACAGGTGCTCTGAGTATCCTCCATTTTGGGATACCCAGGCCCTGCCATTGGAATCAGTTGATTCCTGATAGGAAACAAGATGGCCCCTGTGGCCTCTTGCTTTCTATTGCCTGTTACCTTGTTTTCCCAAAGTCCTGGGAAGCCCTGACTCTGTCCCTTGCCCCTGACTGGATATTGGGTGGATGTTCCATATATGGTGTTTGTTGTGAAGTCCAGGCCAGACTGGCTGGAGCCTTCCCAGTGACTGTATGTTGTGGGTACACCCTGTGGGTGGGACCTGGGTGAATGGAGTGTGTGACCAATATGCACTTCTTGTTGTGGATGTCTGGTTTCTGGTGTTTGACACAATGACTGAGACAGAGCTGCCCAAAACTGGTATGAATGCAGTGTGGAGTGTTGAATGGCTGGGTACTTGTCCCAATACACATAACTTGTTTTGAGTGTCTGGAGAGGAGTGAATGGCCTGAATGCACTATGCACCCGATTAGCTGCCTGCCTGCATGAATGCCCTTCTGGCCGATTGATTGCCTGAGTGTGACCCAGCAGAATGAATGGGACATCAGCTAGTATATATCTGGGGGCCTCTCACTGCTACGAGGGACCATTGTGCACCAGCTGATCTTTGCCAAAGCCTCCTGGTAGACAGACCTACGACAGGCTGCCGAACGGAGACGGGGACCGCCGTGGAATCCCAAAGAGAAGCGCCCAGACTGTTGTCCGCCACCGTCAATGACCGTCATCGCCGACCGCAGCCGCCGTGCTCCAGTTGTCTAAGACCTTTCAATTTACGGACGTGCTCGTCCACACCACGCGGGCCGCCTTATCCCGCCAGAGAAGGCCAGGCCGTCGACGCGCTGAGGAGCATCCGCCCGTGGGTTTCCCGCCACCCAAAGACCACAGAGACGGTGACAACTCAACGCCCTTGTTGGGCCACAGTTCTTCAAACTCTTTGCGATCCAGAACTATTGACATCGAGGTGCCCCGCACACCTCTTCCTTGCAGAACGTTTACGCTTCCCGACGAGCACCGCTAGGAACAAAGCTGCCACTTCACCACCGTAGTTCACCGTGTTCATCACTGGACGTTCGACAACCCGTTGCTCCTGCCTTAAAGGGAGTGCACTCAAGAAGGGCCGTCCATTTCCCAACGAGGAACACTACAACATCAGGTACTTTGGGGTTGCTGAAAGATTCTGTGAACTATATATGGACTGGGCTTGTGATATATCTTTATTTACAGGTTGCCAAGGTGGAGGGGATCTCCACACAGAACTGTGTCCAGGTAAACTGGGCCAGTATTCTGCCTGTTGTTCTAACCAACTGCTTTCCTCTTATATCTATTGTTGGTTTCCTTTACGAACTGATTTGTGTGGCATTTAACCGTACAGTTGATGCACTTTAATGAGATCTAATAGTAATAGTGGTACCACGTAGAACTGTATATTTGCCATTATAGATAACCGAGCACAAAGTGAGTTATCGTGATATTGTACATAACCTTGAATATTAATTATATAAAGACTATGTTTTAACTACAGTGTGTGGACATTCCTTTGTGGGGGCTTGGGGACTACACTCTACTTAAGAACCAGCCTGCATCACCTCTAGAGAAGCTAGGCCTTGATTGCTCGACCACGTACCAATAATAGAGAATCTTGGCTGGGGTCCTCTGTGCCTCTCCTCTACCATACAGAGAGCAGATGTATAGATCCTCTGCCAGTCTTTACACAGATCAGCCCACAAAACGTTGATCTCGGCCCAATACAAACTCCACGGTATAAAATTATTACACAGGTGGCAATTTGATCCAAAGAGACTCTCGAAAATGTTTGCCCAAACGAATCCTGTGTGTTGGAGAGGATGTGGTGCCCAGGCGGACTATTGGCACATGTGGTGGGCCTGCCCAAAGTCACAAGCATATTGGAAGGAGGTTCTAACGTGGATCAGAAAGATCAAAGGGCTCCCCAGAGACTTAGACCCCAGACTCATTCTGTTTGGCCTGGAACGGAATGACAAGCAATGGAGGAGGGTGCCTCACATGGCTCACTTCTTGTTGCTGGGGGCGAGGGCGTGCATCACGATAAGCTGGAAATTGCCCACTCTCCCGACTGAAGCTACCTGGGCAAGAAAAGCCAAAGTCCTCTTTGAAATGGAAAATATAACAGGCCTTCTACATGACCACTTACCGAGCAGAGAAATGGAATGGTCTCCCTTCCTCGAAGCCTACAAAGGACTGACTTAATGCCTATGGGGTCCTACTCCCGAAGGAGATCTGCTTTAAGACACAGAAGACAGCCGACTGCTTCCCGTTTGGAACATTGGGCGGCGGGGGTGGGAGTTTGATATCTCATTTAAGGTTTATGACTGAATGTCTTGTGTTTGAAAAATGCCTAATAAAAACAAATAAAAAATAAAAAAGAATAGAATGCCACAATATGAAAACATGTCCAAACTGGTTGCACCAAAATGCCACTCTAGCCATGTAATAACACATCATGCTTGCCTTATCATAGATTCCCAGTAAAAAAACTGGTGCCAAAGAAATAGCTAAACTGGCTGCACCAAAATGCCAGTCTAGCATCATAATAACACTTATCATCAATTCTTTATTATACATGTCCAGTAAAGAAATGCCATGCTAAGGGGAAAAATAGTTAGAGATGACCAGTAGAAAGGTCATGCCACAGTACGAAATTGCTAGACTGTCTGCACCAAAATTCCACTCTAGCCATGTAATAACATTTATCATGCTTGCTTTATTAAAGCTGTCCAGCAGAAATGTCATGCCACAGTAAGTAATTGGTATACTGACTGCACCAAAATGCTAGTCTAGCCATGTAATAACACTTGCCATGCTTGCTTTACCAGAGATGCTCAACAAAGAACCTCATGCCACTGTAAGAAATGGTTAGACTGTCTGCCCCAAAATGCCATTCCAACACCTTAATAACACTTATCATCCTTGCTTAAGTATAAGTGTCCAGTATAAATTGCCATGCCAAAGTAAGAAATTGCTAGACTGGCTGCACCAAAATGCCCACCCAGCCATGTAGTAGCACTTGTGTAGGGGACTGGTAAGACCAATAGAACTTGTGTCACATAAGTATGGATTCAACCGGGATAAACGCCTGTGAGGACTAAGGTTTACCAACGACTAAAAAGAGTGTCCCTTACATGAAAATATGCAAGGGTGGGTTGACCTATACGGTATCTGAGAATATAGTCTACTCAATATACAGATCTCTCAGTGGTTTGTAGATCTTTTTCCTATCTAGGGAAATGAACAATTCCACAATGATTAGGAGGTGAATAGGGATAAACGCCAGTGGGACATAGAGGTGTATTTATAATAGGAAATGGTGTTACACTTTTCTTAGGTCATTCCAAGTTAGTATCAGGTAAGTTTAAAGTGGGCTGGGATGATAACTCAGGGGCAATGCCCTCCCCTTGGGAAGAGGATGATGCCGTTCAACATAGGTGTGGTTGCCGGTCTAGTGCTTAAATACTGGAGGAGTCTGCATTAAACATGACCCAAATGACAATACAATGCAAAATAAATTAGAAAAAGGTGTCACTATTCTCTCCCTGATAGGAATACTTGTCTCCCGGGGATCCCTGTTCTAAATACAGTCTCAGAGATATACAGCTTATCACATTCTTTGCCCCATTAGGGACAAGGAGCCCAGCTCACATTTTTATCAGTGGCACGAGGATACAGTCCTATCTCGATTTGTGGACATAATCATTATTACAGGGATAAAGCATCCCAGCCCACCATGTGTAAACCATACAGGGAGAAAGTGCCTGCCTACCTTCTGTCTTCTCCAATGAAAGGGATGTCCAGACCCCTATTCGCGGATCAACGTCTCAGTTCACTTTCCTGGGATATAAGGTTCAGCTCATTTACCAGGGCTTTTGTGCCCAGCTCCTTCTTTAAGGATATGTGCGTAGTTCACTCTTCAGCAGTCCCAAGCCTGTAAGAGGTTTCAGGCCTTCTAGCCCCTCGCATCTCTCAGATGCTTTAGGACTAAACGAATCTTCAATCATTCCAGCCTATGCGGGACCTCCAGCTCCTTTGGCTCTACTTGCTGGCATAGTCCAACCCAGTCCTCATTCATTATCATATTCCCATGATCCTGCTGCCGTGCCCACCATTCTGACTGCCCCTTCGTTCCTGACTGACTCCTACTCTTTCTTCCCTTCATGTGTTTGTCTGTGTAAGCCTCTGTCCCCAAGGTCTAATCTCCTGTGGATGCTGCTCTGACTGCTTCTGTGATTTGCCCCAGCTGTTGCATGTCTACAGCTTTCACAAACTTCATATGTCTCTGCGGCTGTCTTTGATCTGAGCGGCATCCCTGCCTTCCTCGCTTAGCTCAATTCTGGTTGCATGCGGATCATCGTTGCCCTTGTGGGCTCCGGTAACACTGGTGTCTTCTGCATTGGAGATCTTCCATTCAGGCGAGTGAATGCAGGGGGCCCGTGGAGCGGATTTGACCATCATGCGTCTTTCAAGCCATGTTCTCGCATGGGAGTCTGTCCCACATTTATCCATGAGGCTCCCCCTTCCCACATGGGACCCATCGGCCTTGCGGCATTTCCCAAAGATCTTCTTCTCTTTGCCTCCTGATCTTTAGGTTTTGATATCCAGGAGGATCCCCACTGACATATGGAACCCCATGGAAGGGGCTCTTCATATGCTGTGTTCTATTGTCTTACCCAGGTGTTTAGAGAATCTACCTCTGATTAAATCTTACTGGTATTTGGGGCTCTATCTTCTGATCTCTGAAACATAGGCCTTTTGGAGAAAGGGAAATATGTCTCGCTATACTTCAGATCTTCCTAGTCTAGGTAACGAGACTTTGAGATGGGACATGGACTAAGAGGGGGACTCTGTGGCTCCTACCCTGTGCCGCCTCCATGTAGCTCACGGCTCTGAAAGCAAGGCCCTGGTAGGCCGGCTTTCATGGGCTTCAGAGTCCCTTGGCATCAGACTTCACCCTGGGGCCTATCCTCCTACTTTCAGGCCACTGCGGGCCCTCCGGAAAGCATAGCACCAAAAAAGAAAAAGTTCTCCCAGTGAAGCCAAACGGTTTGCTGCGTACTTCTGAGGTGGTTGGCACGAGGCACTGTCAGTCAGACCTTCCACCTCCAAAGGTCTATTCAACCCACAAGAAGATGAGCAGGACTCGCAGGATGCTGAGCAAGAGAGAAAGAAGTGTTTGTTTGAGTTTCAATTCCTCAACCCTTTGCTACACTAAGGACTGAGGTTGCTAGCAGATGTCACCAAAGGTCAGCTAAGACCCCACATCTTAACCTTATACTTTCCCAAAGAGACCAGTTGATTTAGAGCAGCCGTCAAAACCTGAAAATCAAGTTCCCAGTGCTCGGGCTAACTGAGGATGCAATACTGCCAACTGACCTATTTATGAGATGCGCCCAGCAGAGGAAAGGCAGGGACTAGCACTGATACCAGAGAGGCTGACAGGGAGCACATTCCCCCTCAAGTACCCTGCCCCACTGGCAGCACAGCCCATATGACACGCCAGCACGATCCTCCAGGCTGCCACCCCACTGGGATGTTCCAGGTGCTACATTACAGTGCAACCACCAACAGAAGGCTCTGGGGTATACCCAGCAAATATTCACCAGATGTCCCGCTAGGAGCGGGAGGGGTGCTCTGTACGCTCTGGGAGATGGAAAGGTGGTCCTTCTCAGCTCCCTGGTGCCCCAGCATATGCACTTCTTGATCTAAAGTCAAAGAAGGCTTTGCAAGAAGGCCTCCTGCACCTACTAGCAGCAACCCTGCACGCCCAGGCTGTACTTTGTTGAAGGTGGATGGGTGGACTCAGAAAACACCCATGAACCGAAACACATTCTCAATAAAAAATCTGATCTCAGTGGTTTATTTAAAAAATGCAAACTATTCATAGAAAGATGTCACACAATTGTACTTGAATACAAGTGAAAAGAGGGGCGTAATTACACTGACGGGCCCATAGGTCAGTGCGCACCCTCTGGTACCTGTAATACAAGATAGCTGCACCATGTGAGGTCTGGGGTGCAGGATTCACTTACCCCAACACGACTCAATAATGAGGACTCAGTAGTTTGGCAAAGGGAAGTCCGTTTAATCAAACAGAGAAACCAATGGAAATCAGCAGCATTGCGATCACCTGTCTCGCTCCGACTTCCTTGAACTTCAGTCAAACAGTCATTGTTATAGGCAAAACTCGTCATCACTATAAAAAATCATCATGCAATATAATTGGTTAGGAAAGGTAACTGAAGTGTAGGTGTTATATCTGTAAATGGTAACAGAGCATGTGGATTGGTTAACTCTTATCGGGGGGGCATCTACGCCCATCCCTCTACATCACGCGTGATGGACATCACTACAACTACGACATCCTATTGATTACAGTATCTATAGGACCCTAGATTACATGGTCCATTGTGATTGGGCAAGTTACATCCCTAAGCATAAATCTCCACTTTATTTAGCAGCATGCAGAATGGACACCCAGGTGCCTAGTGCCCCAGGATTCACCCTGCCTCCTTTCCATCAATCAGTGTTTTAGGGCAATATGTCAGTTAGTTGGCTAAGGATGGCCTCGAAACTGTAGTCTCTTATCTGGAAAAATTATGGCATCCTCGGGTTCTGGATGACATCAGGCGGTGGTACATCTTCGTGTCTGGCTGATCACGTGTTACTTCACCATGAATCTGCTTCATTTTCCAGCTTTTCGTGTATTTAATTTTCCTTGTAGTCCCGCCACCTGCCCGGGCCTCCTTATCTTGACCTTCACATGGCAGGCTGGTGTGCTCTGAAGTTTCAATTATCCATAGCTGAAGCTCACCGCCCTTTCTTGGGTCGACCTCGATTTCCCAGGCCTGAGCCGTCCTTTGTTGAGTTTCGATTCCGCTCTGTCCCCTGGCTTGGGCTTGGATATGAAACCTGACCAGTTAGGCCTTGGCCACATGGGCATACTTCTGCTTTTACAAAATGGAGTTGCACGTGTACATTGTGCTTTATTGAGGTAGATATATAGTTGGCGCTTGCCGCTATACTCTTCTACTAAGCATTGCAAGCAGTATCGATTTCTTAGCATCTTGCCTTTCAAGCCTATTTACACACATTAGCTGGTTTGATTCTTCCATCTGGGTTTGTGGCTATGATTCTTTTACGTTTTCTGCATCGTTTCACTTTCGTGTCTCTTGTATCCATTTAAAAGGCTGCTCGCACTGGCGTGTTACCTTTTCCATGTGCGAGTCTATCCGGGCCCTCGTCTCATTACCATTGGCCTTCCATCAGGGTGTGTTGTGTCTCTTCATGTACAGTCTGTAAATACTCATCGTTTCATATCAGTGGCTGGTATGGTTGTCTGATGTGGTACTTTGCTGCCCAGGGCTGTCTGTTATGGGCGCTTCAACAGGTACAGCACTTCTAATGTACACTGGGCACAGTCCCAGCGCAGCTCTTTTTTGGTTCATCTGCTCCTCATACGTCACGTACCTTGGCGAGTACTTTACTGGTGCTTCGAAATGAGGGGCAGGGGTGCAAGCCATGTCTGGGACCTCCTCTACACTCCCCCCTCTGGTCGGTTCATCGACCACTCCTACTTCCTCTTCTGTATTTATTTTCTTTGATTCTTCAATGTCTTGTTCATCGTCTTCTGGGTTTGCACAAGATAGTGTGAATGTGTGCATCTTTGGTGTCCATATTTTTATCACACCTTTCAAACTTCCTGCTGTTTTTATATGCTCGTCTTTGTTCCAGGTCATTAGCTGGCATTGTCCATTTGGACTGCAGTGAATCCATTTTCCTTCATACCTTCTTCGTTACTTAGGATATGTGAACTTTGTCCTTCTAGCGCAAACTCACTGGCTTTCACAAAGTCTCTTATGTCTTCATCAGTCTGGTCTCTGGGCTTCCATCCTGGTTTGACATTGACCATGATTTTCATTCCAATGGCTTTCTTTGCAGTTTTCTGGCACTGTGTGTTGATTATTTTGATAACACAGAAACCTAGTAGTATCATTACTATCAGGGCTCCCAGAACCTTAACTATATCAGCCATCCATTGTGGGACCGATGAGAATAGGTTTCCAAACCAGCTGTCATCGTCCACTTCATCCGTTTCATCGATCATCTGGTTCTTTAGATTTGTCAACATGCTTATGGCCTCTGTGAGGGTTTCATTTTCTTCATCGTGTGATGGTATAAATGTGCAACATGATTCTCCGATTTTTGCATAAACACCTCCATCCATTGCTGTGATCATATCAAGCATGTATCTATTCTGGAGGGTCATCAGCCGGACTGCTCTTAGTTCTTCTTTGATCGCATTGAATCCTTTTGTGGTGGTATTGATGGTCTGGAGTAGTTCCCATCTGTTATCTGCAACCACTTAGTGTTAGCACCAACCTGGATGTGTGGCAAGAGTATTGTTGTGAATACTGATGAGGTTAGGCTAAACAGCCTGTGTTCGTAGGGGATTGCATAAAAAGCTTCCTCTGATTTGGCGGAAAAGTAATTTTCTCTCCTCGTCCTTGACATTAGTTCCACAGATCTCCTTTTCCTTAGGTGAGCATCTGCGTTCGGGAAACTGTCCAGATTCAGGTCATTTTTAGGAATCACTAGTGCAGGAACGTGGATGTTCACCAGTGTGCATGTGCCTCCCCAGTTCTTCGGTAGTCTTATGTAGGCCTTGGACCCACATGCCCAGTAATGGTCCATTATGACTGCAGTTCCTTGCGTCATTCCTGGGGCTTCATATATTCACCCGCAGTTTTGATTCTCTCCCATCTTTCTCGTGCCATTACTTCTGAAGCATAGTTTTGGGCTTTCCAGTGGTACTATTTGCAGGGGTCCTCCTCTGTCTTCGACCCATGTTAACAGTTTTACCAATTTTGGCCATAGAGGTTTGCTTAACCTGTGTGAATTTTCTATTGCTTCTTGTCAGGCTCCAAGGACCATCCAAGCTCGGCAGATTACTACTCCTTCTTCCCATCCATTTGGGGAGACCACTGACCCCCCAGATCTGCATTTGGCCTCTGTTCTTCCAGATTTTAGCTTCTTCCGCAGTTTTTCCTTGGACGTTCAGCCTCGGGTTTACTTCCCATCTTATTTCTGATCCTTTGACGTCAGGGTTCTCATATCTAATCACATGATTCTTGATGTGCGCCCTGTTTCTTGTTTTAATGTCCTGGACAAAACCGTCTTCATCAGGGTAATCCTTTTCGTTGGCCCATATCAGTGAGGCGTCTCTTCCCATAAACTGTCCTCTGGTGTTGCACATTGCTACGTGTAACATGCAGTGTTCTGTGGGAACATCGATTTCCACTGCCACAAAGATTTTGGATTTGGCCATGCTGTACGGCAGGAGTGCACAGACAAAGCACTCCCCTTCTACTTGCCTTCTCCCAATTTCCTTCATGTGTTGGTACCAAATATTGTTTCCGAGATCAGCTGTGCTGTCCAGGTAATTATTTAGTTCATTGTCAGTTTCATGCGGGCTTCTCTTGATCCTTAATGTTTTTCTATAATTTGCTATGAGTATGTCTCTAAATGCGTCTCTGGTGCTTTTCCGTTCTGGTAGTTTCTTAGGTATGATCTTTGGTGGAGCAGGCTTCATTACCTGTCCTGAGGTAGTAGGAGGAGGATTTGTGTTTCTTTTCCTTCCCTCGTGCAATCTTTTATAGACTTCCTCCAACCACCATTGGCTCCCCATCTTCCCAGCGTGTGGCTGTAACGTGGGCCTGGCACTTGTTCCTTGCATTGGAGCTGGCGTGCTCGTTGTTACAGTCTCTGCGGTTTTATTGTTCAGCTCCTCATGTAGCGTCTTCGCTCCAACTATGAGTGGGAACAAATAATCCATTAGCGTGTGTGTGTTTTCTTGGTGAGTTCCTTTGTGGCTTCTTCCATTCTTTTGAGGGTTTTTGCTATGCCCTCTCTGTTTGGTTTCTCGCTTGGCTCCTCTTGATTACTTCCACTATTCTCTGGAGCTGTTCGTTCTGTAGGTGTCTTTTCTTTTACTGTTGTTTTGGTCTGAGGTCCTGTAGCCATTGACACTTGCCCTTGTTTGTGTGCACTCAGTGTGTGGGTGTGTGCCGTGGTCAGTGTTATATTATCATTCATTCCGTGCTGACCCTATCTCCAGCTTTTTCCTTCATTCGATACCTCAAGTGTGTATGTGTCACTACTTATTACATTTAATTTCAGTTAATTTGCTTTACCATCAGCTTTTCTCGGAACAGGGATTACTATATATGGTCTGGGTGCTTTCGTGGGATCCAGACGTTCATTATCTGATAGGTGTACCAACATTGGGACACTTCGGGCATCAATAAAAATGCAGTTCTGATAGTTAGGGACAAAAATACAACAATAATCACTATGCATATACACATGATCATTTTGAGAGACAGCTGGCAGCATTTTCTTCCTGGGAAGCGGGGTCGCCCCTCTGTCTGGGGTAAAACTAAGTTACTGTTCTGGGCCCCAATGTCGACCAAGTCCATAGTCAGTGATTTATTTCTTTTCTTATTCCGATCTCGTTTCTCAAAAGTTCAGTAAATACTAAAGTGACAAGTGCTTTTCAAGAGTCCCCCCTCTCGCGGGTGGTAACAGTAGTCTCTGGTTATGCATTACAGTTCCTTTAACTTGACTATGGAAAAAGGTTAGACTAATGTCTTTAACACATCACACTCATTCTGCATCTCTATGATAGACAAAATCCCAGTGCACTCCTCTAATTTGCCTTGGCCCTGAGGACATGCTGGAATCTGTTCAATGCGAAGGGCTGAACAGATGGAATTGCTGTAAATCACACAAAAATAAAATGTCGTAAAAATAAAAACAAAAACGAAAATGAACGTATGAAAAAATAGGAAAAAATGAGAAAAATTAAGAAAAAGGAAAATAAGATGGTGAAGTTCTTGGCTCCGCTCCTTTCGCTTGGTCTCTAGGTGACAAGTTGAAGAACAGTGTCTGTCTCCTCGATCTGCTCCACGGCGGAAAGATGACGAAAAGGATAATAAGAAAAATAGAAGAAAAAATAAAAAATAAACTAGGAACAAGATGTCATAATCCTCATTTCTGCTCTTCTCAATCTGTCCTCGGCGGTAGAATGAAGAACTGTGTCTTTGTCTCATTGATCTGTCCCCGGCGGAAAGTCTCACTGGAATCTCCTTAGGAATTCTCGCTGGAAGTTGGACAGCTCCACTTGGAGCATTATACCGTGGAGAAGAGTGCTCATGTGTGGGATATTGACTGGATCTCTGAGGAAGGTGACAACGTCAACATCGACAGGCCTTCCCACCATCTCTGGATAGTCTATGACTAGTCTGAGCATGACATTGTGGGCCAGCTGGTTATCTGCGGGGGACAGGGACATTTGCCTTGTTTTTCTGAGTCCTGATCACAAGCCCTTCTTTTGATTCGAACAGTCTCTGCACTGGCCTGCTGCGTGGATTGCCACTAGATTGTGTAGTTTGGTCCACAGTTGACTTAAACGTTCGATATGTCTTGGGTCCCTGATGAACGTATGTGTATCAGTTGTTCTTCCAACGAGTCCTGGGCAGCTTTCAATTATGTGGAAGAACAATGCAAAGGTGAGTTCTTCAACGTCTGTTTGCAGTGGAAGCATTTGTGTCCTTCTCACTATGCTCGGGTAACTCAGCGAAGACCTCTGCGATGACGGTTAGCAGCCGCCTGATTACTTTTTTGTTAGCTGGATCTTGAATTAAATCTGTGACACTGGCTTCTCTCCATATGAGTGATGTGTATGATAACACCACAAGTTGAAAATAGGTTAGCACATCCCACTTGAGACTTCTGCTGGCATGTACCATAAGTTCTGTGCACAAAGTCTTGATACTGGATGCTTCAGGATACTGTGTCAGGTTCTCAGAAATATCTTATTTTCCGCTTATCAGAGTCTTAGGGCTTTTCATGCTTTGTGTGGCTTTAATTGTTCATATGAGTGGCATCACTGCAGCTTTGGATGTGCGATTCTTTTCTTTACCCTGCAACTTTGGCTGCACAGAGTGTCCGTTTTGTTGTCTTTTATCCCCTTTAGTGCTTAAAGTAAATGTTCAGTGTAAAGTCAAGATTTGCACAAAGAGCTCTCTCGTCTTGTCTTTTCTGCTCATGCATCCTTCTTCCTCGCCATAGATCTTGTCTACACGTGCTAAGGTCCTTCCCCGATGTCTGTAGGTTCTTCACAGTTGGATGCAGCTGGAAGGCTCTCTCCTATATGGGCTTTAATGTCATTTAGGAAGATCAATGCCCTTCTGCCCTGGAGTTCGACGGTGGACGGGGTGCAGTCCTCTACAATGAAGGGGCCATTAAATCTTGGCTCGTCCCACCTCTTCCAGGTAAAGTTCCTTATGAGTACTCTGTTGCCAGGGAAGACGAGGGGCGCATGTATACCTTGCACAGTGTCTGCTTCAGCACTTCCTGATGTGTTTCGTGCTGTGCTCTCCCCTTTTCGCCGTCGCTGCAGTTGGCCTGAAATGACAGAGGCGCTGGATGTCAGACAGTTTAGGTAGTCCTGCATCTCTGTTCCCAAAACCTCCCTAGTCAGCTGGGCATCACATCTAGCTCTATCTTGGGGGGTAAGAGGGGTCCTCATCCTTCTGCCTGTAACTATCTTGTGCGGCGTGAGATGATGGTCGGAGCCGGGTTGGTTCCGAAGTGCATACAATGCCAATGGTAGACAGTGCAGCCATTACCTTCTTTAATGTGAGCTTCAACTTGGCTATCCTCTCTTTAAGCAAGCCGTTGGTCCATTCACATATACCATTCCCCTCAGGCTGATATGCCGATGAGAACTTGTGCTTTATACCAAGCAACAAGCTAATCTGTTCGAACACTGAATTTAGAAAGTGTGCCCCATTATCTGATCTCATTACCTCGCACACCCCCCCATCTTGGGAACACTTCCCTCACCAAGAACTTGGCAGCACAGGTACCGTCAGGGTGTGTACAGGGTCCTGCTTCTACCCATCTAGAGAAAGGACACACAACCACAATTAAATACCTGTACCCATTACACACTTGAATCATATCGACATAATCAATGTGTAAGGGCTGAAATGGCCCATTTGGCCTGGGGATGACTCCTCTCACAACTTTTAATGTGTGCCCAGCGGTGAACTGCTGGCAGATTATACAGTTCACCATGAAAAATGCAATGTGCTCCACTAAATTCGACGTGAACCAGACTTCTGCTAGTGTTGCAGCAAGATTTTCTTTTGACAAATGGATCGGTTAGTGTAGTTGCTCTAATGCTACCTTTAGTAGAGCGACAGGCATTACTGGTTTACCAGTGCTGTCTTGCCTCCACAACCCGTCAGAGGGGTTTAAAGAACACCCTTGACGCTTCTACAAATTCTTCTCCTCCTGAGGTACCTCCCCTCGGAGTTCCATTAGCTGGGTCTGTCCCATGTTACAATAGGCATCTGGTGTGGCTCGTGCAACCATCATTCTTTCATGGGTACGTGCCACCTCCACGTCCATGATTGTTTCATTCTTGGTTGCCATGCACTTGGCTTCCGTGTCCACTTCATGGTTTCCTCGTGACACGAAATCTGTCCCTTTGGTGTGGGTGGCGCATTTCATGACCGCTGTGCCCACTGGGAGCTGTAGTGCTTTTATCAGCCTGCCCAACAAGGCCGAGTCACGGTGCAACGGGATTGAGAAGAATGCATTCTTCAAATTGATCACCATGAAATATTGTGCCTCAGTGGGTATGTTGCATAGAATTGTAGATGAGTTAGGGACTAGAGGGAACTTGGCTTCAACAATATCGTTTAATGCCCTTAAATCCTGTATTAAACGCGAAGACCCTCCCTTCAATTTCTTGACAGGGTAAATCACTGTGTTACAGGGTGATTCTGATGTCACTAGAATGCCCTGCTCCATCATGGTGGAAATTGTCTTCGCGATCCCTTCATCCGCCTCTCTTGACATGGAATATTGTTGCGCTCTTGGTAGCATTGCTCCTGGTTTTAACTTGATTTTCACTTCTCCGGCCCCTTTCAGGAGCCCAACGTCATAAGGCCCTGTAGTCCATACTGTGACAGGCACCCGTGCCATGTCATCCTCGAAGTATTCAGGATGTAGCAGCGCCAACATCATTCTCTGTGGCACTTCTCGTTTGATCATTTTGACTCAGAATATGGGACTCACTTCCACTCTTGTCTCTTCTAAGTCAGGGTGTTCTCCGAACAGATCATCATCAGTGATGTCAGTCACTAGATACCCTTCCTCAATGGCGATAATAGCGCATTGTCTTCCTTCATCATCATATCCTTCTACCGGTACCACCTTCCCTCTTACAGCGGCAGACTGTATTGTCAAGGGGAATACTTGTCCCTCTTCTTCATGCATAGGTATCTGTTGTCTGAAAAGGAATTCATCAGAGGTTCTCATTGTTTTATCCGCGAGGCCTGGCAATCCCGCCATAAGCACGCGTATGCCATATGCGAAGACTTCTGGCTCTAGCGGTAGAGCTCTCATTGCTATACGTCCTGAGTATGCTCTGATCATTTCGCACATATTTGAATAATGCATTCCTGGAGTTGAGCACACTATGCCATTCTCGGTAAACAAGATTGTCATATTCAATTTTGTCATCAGGTCTCGACCCAGGATGTTTGTATTGACATGAATAAAGTAAGGGTACATTCATTTCACGCTCTCCCACAGAGACTGGGAGTGCGTTTATAAAGGGAACTCTACTGTGAGCTCCTGTGAAACTCTGAGTATCTATGGCCTCACCGGACAAGGAAAATTTGCCTTCTCATATGCATGAGTGCGTCGCGCCCATGTCAACTAAGAAGAAATACTCTTTACCCCCTATGACGACATTCACCCTAGGTTCCCTGTTAGGGTCTGGTGTCACTGATAGGATAGAGCACATCAGAGTTCCCCGTGAGCTGTCCTATTTTATATATAGGTTCGGCCCACTGTACGCTTGTGGAGTACCCCCATTCCCAGGGTTAACTCCCCCTCTAGTGTTTGTTCCCTGGGGCACTGACGGCGGTGCCTATTGGGGTTGCCCCTGTTGCAAGTTCCCCATGTTTGAGGGTTGAAATCCTTGTTGTGAATCTTGCTGCAAGCCTGTTGCCTGCTGCTGCACTATGTGACCTTGTGTACCGCCTTGTTGTGGGGCAGCAGGCTGGTCCACCATACCTGCTCCCATTCCTTGGCCATTTTGCCACATGCCTTGGCTTCTGCACATGCAGGTCACATGTCCTGTCATTCCACACAGCCAACATACTGGCGGAGGTCGGACCATCTGCCCATCTGTCATGTCTGGACTGCCCATCTGTACATTTTGAACACCTCCCTGGTTACTCTGAAAACCTCCCTGGTTACCCTGAAAACCTCCCTGGTTACTCTGAAAACCTCCCTGGTTACTCTGAAAACGTCCCTGGTTACTCTGCCATCCTCTTCCTCTAAATCCTCTACCCCTCGTGTAAAATCCAGCACTACCCTGGTTATTCTGCGATGGGTTATTCGCTTGCTGCGTGCTTGGTTCAGCTGGGCTGGTAAGCATGGCTCCCTCGAGAGCATACTTCGAGAGCTTCTTTTGCACCAGCTTTGCTTCCTCCCCTTTGCTTCCTTCTTCCATTTTTTTTCTTGTAACAATCTGCAGTAGTGTGCAATTGTCAATTGGATTTCGGCCCACGGTTTGGCTTCTATTCCTATCAATTTCTTGAGCTGTTTTTGCACCGGTTCAGGCAACCCTTGGCACAATATGTGGTAAAATACAGGGATAGATTTTGACCAAGACTCATGCGTTTGAAGCACCCACGCGTCTTGAAAATTCTGGATACAAATCAACGGATCCTCTGATTCTTTCATTTTCCGAGTCATTAGTGCTCCGATATCGGAAGTGTCTGGGTACAGCGTTCGCAGAGCTTTCCACGCTGCTGCTCTACAATTATTAAACGGTGCTCCGTCATGGGTGGTGTTAGTTATTGTTAGCCTCGGGTACCCGGCCCGCTTCCACACATCGTCAGCCCTTTCACCAAGTATGGCGATCAGGAGGCCTTTAATGTCCCTTATAGCTAAGGTGACTCCCCGTCATTTTCTCTAACTCGTGTATCCACTTCCCAGCTCCCGATGTCAGCACTGGAAGCTTATTTTTCAGGTTTTCTCGGTCCATGTGTGGCCATGGAATATATTGTGGTCTTGCTCCCCCCTTATCTAGCAGCGGGAACTGGAACGCACAGTCTTCCTTTTCTTTTCCCACAGCTCTCCTGTCTACTGCTGGTGCAGCATTCTCACCTTGACGTCTACCCGGCAGTGCCCTTAATTTGCCTGTATAGGTAGATGCTGGCTCCCCCCTCTGCCCATGGGGACTTCCCTCATGTTGGCCATGCACTGTGGCAGGCTTCGATGTACTAGGTTCAGATTTGCTAGCATCGGACCATCGTACCACCTGGCCCCTCGGGAGCCGCTTTTCGCACCGTCTACCTTCCTCTTGTGCCTTGTCCTCCGTTTCCCCACCGAAGTCGGTTTCTGAATGATCCCAGTTTACGCAACTCCTTGCATCTTCTTCGTTCTGCCTGATCGCCACCCTGTCTAGCGACAGTCCCCTGCTCCCACTACCTTGGGTGATATCCTCAGTGTCATACACCTGAGTGCTCTCTACGCGCTCATCTTCCCTTCCCCCTTGGGAAATTAGTTCCAGCCCCATCTCGTTATAGATTTTATCAATCGTTTCCCCGATTCTTCTGGTGTCGAAGTTATCTTCAATATTTGTCCCGCTTGTACCTGGTACCACATTGCTTGCAGGAAATAATTCTTCTATGTCTTTCCATTCTACTGTAGGATTGGGTTCAATGACTTCCCGCTCCAAACATTCAAGATCCCGTGCTCTTTGTCTGCGTTTACGTTCTACTTCCTCATCTATGTCCTTGCGCTTCCTTGCTTCTTCTCTAGTCTTATCTACTTCCCTCATTCGTTCATTTCTACGTTCCTTTGCCCTTCTAATCTCATCTTCCCGCTTTTTTACTTTCCTTTTGTGCACTCTTCTTTCTTCCTCTAACTTTAACATGTTCTGCCTGTATTTTTCATAGGCTGCGTATTGTGTGCGACTGAGCGGTACTCGTTGCTCTTCACGATATAGTTGTTCTCGCCTCAGCCTATCCTTTCTTCTTATCCTTTCGTCCCTCATTTCCTTCTCCTTTTCTTTCTCCCTTCTTTGCGCTTCATCAGGCCTTTCTCTTGGCCTTACATCATCACTTCCCTTTCCATCTAATTTCAATAGTATCTGTCCTCCCATCCACTCGTCTTTTGCAAGTGTTAATTCATCACTCCCTTTCCACTTCTTTCCCTCTATCTCTTTCTCGAGAGGTGCACTAATCTGTACCTGATCATTTCTTCCACCATCGCGTCTCTCCTTGTCCCTCGGGACTGCGGAGGCTAGATTACTTTCCTGCTCCTTCTCTTTGATCTCATCACTACTGCACGTAGGTGACTCATATGCAGGGTTGCAATACCCCATGGCTGCCTTGAGTTCTCTTAGTGGGTATAGACCCTCTGACTTACTCCCTTCAATCACTGGCTCAGGCGGGGCTGGTGGCGCGGTAGGCATCTCACCCCCCTCTGTACATACATTTAATATCCAATCTGCGGGTGGTTCTTCTTCCTTCGTCTGCTCGAACATTTTCCAAAGTTCGAGAACAGCAAGGCGTTTTTCTAACTTCTTGCCGGTATATGTGGCATGCAGGAAATTCATCATATGCTGTAAAACGGCTTTAGAAAGGGACCCGTTCTGGGGCCCCGGCATAAACATCTTGTGGGCAGTACCCTTAACCCACTCTGTGCTATACTTCTTCAGCTTAGGTGCATGCTTGGGTAGCTGCTTGCACAAATGCGCAAGCGGGGTAACTTCCTCCATTTTTAATTTCGTCACTAACAGTATTTATACAGTTCTTTAAACTTCCAATAGTATGAGCGAGCACCACATACGCAAGCTCCAATCCAATCTTTTCCCGTCAAAATGTATACCAACAATTTACTCAAAACCCATCAATTCAATGGCGATTCCCTCTTAGTTACAGAATCGCGTAAAGCCAAAATGCATTTCAAACAATCATCCATTGAGAAGAGAGCCTGGTCTGCACTGGAAAGCGGCCTGAGTAAAGGACTTTTCCAGCCTCTGAAGCAGGTTGCTGGGGGTCCAGCACTGGAAGAAGGGTCTCCCGCACTCTCAGCAAAGCAGCAGTGAGCAGCTCCAAGTGACTCTGCAGATTTGGGAAGAAGGAGTTCCAGTCACAGTACAAATGGCAGGAAACTTCTTGCCGGCACAGGATATTTCCCAAATCGAAGGTACGCCTATGTTATCATGAGATGACATCTGTCAGGTAGGGTCACTGGTATGGGGCTTCCACTGCAGTGAGGGAATTCTACTCAGCTGCAGCGGGGGGAGAGTGCACACTACACAATAATGTGTCATGTGGCATTTGAGTTCACTGGAACAGCATGGACAAGAGTCTTTAAAAGGTGTGCATTTCTTGTTGCTGGTTGGATTGTCCATCTCAACACATTTGTCCTGTTTTCTGCATCTGCCAAAATTCCCATCGCTCGATACATCCAGATCAAAAACACAATTCAGACAAAGGAAACGCATTGCCAAGCTATCTAAGGCAGGGAATGTAGAAAATCAAACTAATCGCACAATGGGCCTTTTTGCATTTTTTTGCAGCCAAATGCTGTGACATCTGCTTGAAAAAAACTCTTATTACAAAGTATGTGTCCATTCATTTAACACTTGCCACCACCAGCTCCCTGCAGAGGTTTGCAGCGGGAGTGATTGCACTCTCAGGACTAGATGTGTTTGCACATCTCTGACTTCCTGCAGCAATCCCTACACATAGAGATATCTAATCAAGCTGGATCAGAAAAATGCCACCGGCAATAGCCATCAATGCCAGTCTTTCATCAACACTACAGGAAATAAATGATGTATATAAGTAACATAGTGGAGTACAAATTACCCTTATTCCTGCCTTTTGTGGGGCAACCCCTACACATTCACACGTTCCACCCTCAAAGATGGAACTGCACTCATGTTAGAGGCACTGGCCACATTGCCTCATCCCGCGTTTGCCAGTATCCTGGCAGTATACCGGCAAACGGACCTACCATTACTGGCACCTAATATCCTGGTATTACGCGGATATTCCAGGTGCTGGCAACTGCAGCCATTCCCCATTCCATGGAGTCCCACATGACTTTGTGGAGGGGGTTCCCGGTATTACCGGCACCAGTAATATCAGTGCTATTAATACCAGCTGTTTTTGCCAGTGTTGGCCTGACTTACCTCCAGCTCTTGGCTGGAGCTAGATCAGTTAACCCCCACCGGCAAACTTGTACTCTGCCGGTCCGGAAAAGTGCTGGTATATGGAAATACTGGCACTTTTTTCCCAGACCGGCCGGGTCGTAATGAGCCACATTGGGCCTCATTATGAGGAAGGCGGCCACGGAATGAACGGTGCCGGTAAGGGACCGGCACCGTTCATTCCGGGCCGCCTCATTATGAGGTCTGCAGCGGGTCCCGCTCAGGACACCTGTCCAGACCAGTTGTCCTTAGCGGGACCCGCTAGCAGACCAGGATGCTAACAACGGGCCCGTCATTAACAGCCCGTTGTTAGCATCCTCCCCATTCCTGTTGAGCCCTATGGGGGCTCAAATGGGAATGGGGATGTACTGGGTCCGGGTCCCGGGAAAGGGAATTACCGGGCCCTCCAAGGTCGGAATGGCCCAGTAATTCCCTATTCCTGGAACCCGGACCTGGTACCCGGTATGGGGGTAGCCATGCCACTAAAAGCGCATGGCTACCTTCATACTCGTAATGAGGCCCATTGTGTGCTCCTAGATGGGAAACATCATTCAAAAGAGCACCCTGGAACCCATTCTTTGAAAAAGCATGTGCGAGAGTTTGAAAGGTGCTTATAAAAGTATTGAGTGCAAGCTTATTCCTGTTACTGGCTGCTGGCAGTATTTGCTGATTGGTGTGCACAGGTAACATTTTGAATTATAGATGCCTAGCTATCACTACGGTGGTATATTCCAAAGAGGGGTTCAGAAGGACACCTGATAGACAAGGGGAGCACAGTTCCACTTATCGCTGTCTAGATATGCACCCGGTATGTGCAAGCTACCCGCCTGTGTTGTGTGTTGTGTGTTGTGTATGGCCCACTGGCCCCCTTTTCGAGGCCCTGCACTGTCCCTTCTGGACCAGTACGGCACAGGGCGTAGACTGGGTGCACGAGGCACTATATATAGCATAAAGGGAGTCCCCGTTGTTTTGGTATTTATCTTTTTAATACTTACGTCTGTATTTCTCCATATTAAGTTACAGTCATTTTATCTGCATTTATCCACGTTTATTTTTTGTTTTGGTAAAAAAAAAATAAGGTGCATCTAGTATGTTTCCACATGTATTAATATTAATAATGTAGTGCTTTGATGTCTATAATTCGATGCTCATAGACTTAGGTCCCTGCACCTGTGGCTATGATCCATTTTTGCATTACAAACAAATGGCGGGTCCTGCTATTGTTGCTCCGGGCAACAACGCTGTCGCCACGTGAGCATCTCCAAAGGGAAATGTATTCCTTGCTTGACCTTTCTGTTGCATTACATTGCAGATCTATGTGCCTGCAGGGCAGAACCGGCAACTCGGACCTATGAGCAAGAGACCTGTATTTCTGCTTTTTTTCCTCCATATTTACGAATGGATGCTGAGAGGAAACAGAACTATTTCCATCTGTATTTATGGGGAAATGTCAGCAAAACGGGAAACGGGAAACGGGGAGCCTAGACCATGAAATATGCACCGCCTCATTGTGAGTTTGGGAGGGGAGGGGAAATGGCTGTAAATTCATGGTGGTTTGATTAACTTCACTTTACCGTGTCAACATATATGTGTTCCCCTGCCAATATCTCAGGGAAATTACTAAATACAAGCAAATAATCCGGACTAGTATGACTTGTATGGTCCAGTTTTCTATTATACAGCCTCCTTCCTTTTAGAGGTCTGTATATAATTAGTCTAAAGACAGTCACCCGCCACCTTCTAGTAAGTAAATATTCAAAAATAAGGAGATACAAGGGAGAATAAACTTCTATATGGCAATGATGCGCCTCACATCAATGTAGTCAAACAAAACAATTTACTTTATATTCTCTAAAAAAATCATTTTTTTGTTTGTTCAAAATTGCAATAATTAAAGACAAAACAATCAAACAACACCAAGTTCCCACGCTGCAAATGTCCAAGCGGAGGGGTAAAGTGTAGGAAGTACCTCCAGCACTTACGGCGGTTTTACCTCCCCTGACTTTTCCTCTGAATAATGGAGCATTCACCTTGGGGCAGAATTCTATAGGCTCCGGGAATGGGGTTCAGCACTGCCATTCGGCCACTCCTAATCAGCAGCACTTACCCCGATTGTGAGTGGCAGAAAAGCGTAAACAAGTTGGACTGTTTACCCACAGGAAATACTTCCAAACATGTAATGACACCTCAATGTCCCTCCCCTCTTAGCCCGCAGCACCCAAGAAAGTAACAGAAAAACCTGGCAGAGCAAATGCTGCAGCCCCTGCTGTGAAGTCAGCATACATGCCATACACAGCAACACGGCATTAACTGCATGCTGCTACAGGTCACTCGTTGCATGCCGTTGCGGTCTAGGTACTAGCTATAGGGCCTCATTACGAGGTGTGACCGGCGGGTTGCCGCCGACCTCGTAGCACTGTTTCCGTCAACTAGCTTCCTGGTGCCACCGGGACATTACAAGTCCCGGCGGACCTGGAAGCTAGGTGCCGGGAAATGTTAGTCGCCATTCCCATAATAGGACTCCATGGGAATGTGTTCACGGAAGCACCGTCACCGTCACTAACGGTGCTACCGTGATGAATTTTCCTACTGGGGGCCACTGCGCTCGCCAGGGTCAGACCTGTCGGGCACAGCAGCCCCGGCAGGCAGACTCAGAGTGTGGCGGTCCAGAAATAAGGGTGCCAGTAAGCTTACCAGCACCCTTGTTTCCGGACCGGCACACTCATAATGAGGCCCGATGTGTCTGGTACGAGGGGATATGTATGCGGCTGGATTGGAAGGGCTGCCGGCTGTGCGCAGCCAGGTGATTGGAATCCAGTTTGAAGAGCAGCCTCCTCTCAGCTCCTGATGATTACACATTTTCCTGGTAAACCACTGGCAATACTTAATTTATATACATTTGAATTCAATGCGTAGGTTTTTGTATAAATACTACGGCGTGCTGATTTTGTAATCAGTGCCTGCAAAATGTTATCATAATTTAATATTTTTTCCGTGTTCCTTCTTTCCTTGTAAAAAAAAAGAAAAGCTGAAGAGGGTCATTATTTCTCCTACACTGTCATCACCCCCAGCAGGAGACCTGTAATCCCCGTCTTCTTTCTCTCTCACCCCAGCTCTTCAACTCTCCCAAGCTTTCCTCAACTCTCGCCTTTCATTTTCCCCTCCCTCTCCATTCTTCTCTTAACATCTTCACTCTCTCCCCCTGCCCATGTCCCTTTCCACACATCTCCTCCTCTGTCGTCTCCCTTTTCTACCTTAGTTTCCTTCGTGCATCATGTCTCTCTGCATCTTCATCTCCCTCTGCGGTCTCCCTTTCACTACAAATTCTTTCTCGCTCCCTCTCTCTCGTTTGCTTTTTCTCTCGTTCTCTCGTTCTGTCTCTCTTTCTAGGCTGTCTCTCTCCCTTTCTCTCTTTCCCTATTATTGTGGGGCCGGTGGTGGTCACACGGTCGGCCTCTCTGGTGCTGGAGGGTGGGGGGGGGGGCACAGCACCTTGATGTATTCCCAGGATCACCCGGACTTACTTTGTTACAGGACTGACCCTGGTGGCCCATGGGGGCATGGGCCTGGGGTGCCAGGGGCATCCGGGATGTCGGGTGGCCTGTACAGACCCAGGGCACCATTTTGATACACGGGCCCAGATCAGCAGAGCCTGCAGGAGTGTGATCACAAGGTGCGGGCCTGCAGGCCTGAAATGACAGAAGAGACAATAGTTCCATTGTGGGAGTCTGCAGCCGTTCTGAGGCACGTGCATGCAGTAGCTCCCTTTATTAGCTGGGGTCATGGCATCATCATGACCCATTTTAAAAGGGCAATACACATAGGATGGACCCACCACAGCTATCTCTCTCATTCTTTCTCTCTCTTTCTAGACTGTCTCTCTCACTCTCTCTCCCCACTGCTCTTTTCCTACGCTCGCACCCCCTTTCTCTCCCTCGCTACCCATTGCCCTCCCTGCTGTCTGACTTCCTCTCTTCCTCTTTCATTGACCCAGCCCACCTTCTTCCTCCCTCTCACTTCCATTGTGCCCGGCAGCAGAGGCATTGCTAGGGAAGTGCTGGGCGGCTATAGCCCCGGGTCTTTTGGTTGTAGCCCCGGATAGAAGCTCAGGGCCTACAACCAAAAGGCTATACTTTCTATATCTAAGTATGTCCATTCTATGTAACAAGTGCCACGATGCCTCAGGGCTGCTGCGCGCTATACAAATGTGAATAAATAAATAAATAGCCCCAAGTCACGACAGTCCTGAAATTAGCTTAGCTCCAGATCTTTTCCAGACCTAGCAACGCCACTGCCGGCAGTGCCATAAGTAGGATCGGGAAGTGGTGGTGGGGACCTAACGAGTCGTTCGGGGGCAAATCCCAAACAGATCTGCACAGCCTGTCAATCGCAAGTAGCCAAGGAAGGAGGTGCGGTCTGTGTCCATCAAACACTCCCATAACATGCTCATATGCGGCATGAAAGGGAGGAAAGTCTATTGAAAAAGTGTGGTAAGTATAATTAATCCACATTGGGGAAAAATCTACTGACATTAAACCATTTAAATAAAGAAAAGAAATTGAATCAAATTAGTCCACTGACGTCTCAATCCGTGTGCGAAAGGCCAGGCTCTTAAATTGCCTGCTGCAAAGACATCCTTTGGCCCAGTTAGACACCATTTGCTAGGAAGATGGCAAAGGGGTTAAAGCACAAACACGTTCTTCAAAATAACAGAAGAGCTGTGGCCTTTCTCTCTCCATTTAGAAGCACGACCACTGGCTGACCACAAAACAGAAATATATATTCGCCAATTCACTGCTGTTGAACAAGTAGTAAACTGTTCATACATCCAATTGACTCCTTTTTTGGTTTCACTTTGAGCTGTGCGACATGCAATGCAACTCTACATTATAGTAAAGGAATCTTTGTATTGTATCAGGACAGAACATGTTCTCTTACAGATTAGTTTTGCAAGGTTGCCCAACATATGGCCCGCTGTCCAGATGCAGCCCTTCGGACTCCAGATAAAGGAGTTGTACAATGAAGGCCTGTTTCTGATTGTTTGATTTCCTAACTTTAAAGAGCCAAGGAAGCAAGACAGTAACTAAAACAGGTTGCCACATCTTCATTGTCTACTTGTTTATTTTCCTGCATGGGCTCAGAAGAAACCCAGCAAACCAAAAGACACATTTCCTCCAAAGTAAGCAATACTTCCAAGTGTCATAAAACACAATGGCAGGGCATGAACGTTCTGACATACAGAAATGATCCAACAAATTCTACATTGCTTTTGCTGTTGTAGTTACGAAACTGTACATGTTAGATTTTACATGAACATGTTATTGGTTCAGTTAAACTGCAATGCGATCTTGATCCCTTAAACCTCCTAAAATATAAACAATTATAGTGGTAGTTCAATTAGACATGATAACAATGCTTTCATTTTAAAACGGATTTTTAGAAAGAAAGTGCCATTTGTTACAGAATTCGGAGCATGATATGACATGAATTACAATAATATGCTGTCAGAGAGCATGGGTTCTTATTCACTGTTGCAAGAAATGTCTTCAGACCTTGGCAAATTATATATTCAGACCCCTTGAAGTTCCGGAAACAGCTCAAGACCCTCCTGTTCTCCTCTGCCTTCTCTCTCTCGCTCCCCTGCTAACCTTCCTGTCTGATGCGCCGACTGACTGCTTGGTACCCTCAGAGTCTCATTGGGATCCCGGCTCCTCTACAACTAGTCCTCCTTGCACTGCCACCTGGCCTGCTGCACACGTAGGGGCTGTAGTCTATAACCTCTAGAGCCCCTGCCTCCTTGCACTTACCCAGAGCCACACTGCTCTGGTCGCACTTACCCAGAGCCTTACTGGCCCTGACCGCACTTCCCCCTCCTCTCTCCCTTGCACTTCTCCCACTCCCTCCCCTGCACCTCTGGTTGTTGCACTTGCACAATCTGAATGTAGCAAGGTCTAGTAAGATCGCTTGTCTTGTGGGGCCTAGAAACACTTGTGTGTAGGTGCGTTATAAATGCAGCATCATATCATATCATCTTTATTCATGGGGACGAAAGGAAGGCGAGCACCACTAGGGGATAGAGTGATTCATTGCAGTGCGGCCTTGTGCTCCTGGGGAATCACTATGGGCACTTATTTCCTGTGTTGCATGAGGCGGAAAAGAAAGAAAAATAGTATTGTAATATAGAAGGCACTCATAAAAGTACCTTCGTATAACCTTCTCCTATGAGTATACCTTGAGTCTTTGTGTTCCCTGGGGAGGAAATGAAGGCAATGCACTGGAAGATGGGTGCATTCATAATGGTGCAGCCTTGTGATCACGGGCAAGCAGTATATTATAAGGTTGTGTTTTCCAAGGAGAGGAAAAAAGCGGAATCAGCACATGGAGGTAAAAGGATTCAATGCAGAGCAGCCCTGTGATCTTTGGCAAATAGTCTATTCTGAGCTGTTGGATCCAGAAATGGAGAACAAAGCAATGAACACAGATGTCAGAACTGGAGTCGGTTGGATTTGTTACAGTGTAGCCTTGAGATCTTGGGCCAAGAGTAGAGTCGGAGCACTTTTGTTGCAATCAGGGGGGGAATATGAGAAATCAGCACTGGAAAGTGAATGTATTATTGCAGAATAGCCTTGTGATCTATTGAAAACCATATATTCTAGGGTCCATTACAAAACATGACACACAACATTGTGCAGGATCATTTCTTCCTCTCTGTGTGTTCCCAATCAACCTCATTCACCATTCCCAAAAACCTATCCTCTAAATGGGAGTCAACTTCTCCACCCATACCCGGTGTTATGAGAGAGTTACTGCCCTGGGAAACGCTGAAGGCAATAGAATTTCCACGCTACAAATGATACAATCTAGGCTCAGGGTCATGTCAAAGGCATTTATTTATGCTGACCGCAGGGCTCAAAAGCTGTTATCCTACCACCATTAGGACATTTTTTCATTATGTTTCTACAAAAAATTGCACATTTGCCTTAGAAAATGTTACAATTTTGTTAAAAATGTAATATGAATGTTAAAGTAAACAGAAAGCAATAAGGTTAATTAATGTACCTCACAATTTTTTCTGAAGTAAAAATATGTTTCCAGTGTCCAGGAAGTCATGCCTCAGAGAGCAAAGGTGCCCCTCCGATTATTTATTTATTTAGCTTGGCTTTCAGCATGTCACCTTCTGCCATGTTTCAACAATGAGAGTGGCAGGTGTGCGTTGCCTAAGCAGGTAAGTGGCATCTGCCAAGAAATCCTGGGGTTATTTTCATTTCTCTCTAAGGCATTCCTCCTCAAGGAGACAGAGAAACACTCTGACAGTCAACACTCCACTCGTAAAAGCAATGTCCACTCAGAACCCTAGTCCAACTACACACCTAACTCCGAGCTTTCCTGCATAGCCACAGCACCGGAGAAAGACGATGGCACCCAACTCTCCTTCCAACTGGACTCAAACCACCTTCTGATCACTTTTCAATCCGATCTATCATCTAGCTGTACTGTGATATGGCGGGAACTCCCATAGAGCAGGTGGCTGAGCACAACTACCGGGGGTTACTCGAAATGAAAAAAGGACTGACCCCCATCGCCTTGTAGAAAAATGTCACAAATCATCAGCACTGACTATGATGACAAAGAGGTTTGCTAGTCGGACTGCAGGTTTCAGTCTGGCCGAAATCATAACCATCTACAAATAATGCAGTGTTCCGCCAATTAGGTACGGTATGGAAACCTGTTTACTAGCAAATCAGAGTTAGTTAAACATAGGGAAAGGGGAAATCTGGAGAGGCATACTGGGGCAGTCACAAGGCATCCCAGTGCGGGCCTTGAGGTTGGAATTAGGCCGAAGTCCGATACTGGCCACGGTGTTGATTAGACGTGGAATACTGTAAGAGGGGTGCACAACTTGTTACGCTCCAGGGCCGAATGTACCACACAAGCCCCATTCAGTGGGCCGAACTATCAAAGTGAATGTACGGGTGGTAGGGGCATTATGTCACAAATTTCAGTAAAAAATATGTTCTTTAAGCTGTCATTTTTATTTATTCCTTTTTTTTACTGTGAGACATTATGCCTAACCCTTTTAAAACTGCCCATATCAAGACGCAAAGACAAAAACTATACCATAGAGGCTTCACACACCTGATATGACGGACTAATTCTTTTTTGTTTCTCTTTTTTTCTGTTTTTTTTTTTCCTTTTCATTTCTTCAGAGAATGGCTAATGCATCACTGTCACTATATTTCTTTATTGTTGCTTACTTGTGGCTTATGGAATTAAGCTAAGTAATTTCTATTTTTTTTCTTTGTTGTTGTTCTACTTGGCTGCTTTGTTTATCTTTTCCTTAAAAAAATGGTTTAAACTGTATTAAGGTTTACTTTGAAACCAACTCATGCTTAATACAAAATAAAAAATAAAAATGAAACGATATGACGGACTTAGTGACTGACTAACTGTAGGCCAGGCAATGCTTCATTAAATGACTCGGAGGGCCAGAAATAATGTCCTAAAGGGCCGCATTTGGCCCACGGGCCGCCTGTTGTGCACCAGTATGAGAAAGAAAGAACTCTAGTGCTCCTCTGCTGAGTGTGATAGGAGAGGCTGGGAATGAATGGAGGCAGGGACCTGGAGTGCTTCAGTAATCTGCGTGAGAGGCTGCTTGGTACATTCTGATGGCTGCCTGATTGGGAGCAGGAACATGGGGTGCTGAGCAAGGAGTTCACTACGAAAGTAAGACTGTGGGATGGGGCCTAAACTATACACATTTGCCTGGCTTAAAAAAAATATAAGGAGTATGCAGAGATTCAGACCACATCTTTGTCCCCACAAAAATACTTATCAAAATCCCCATCGCCAGCTGTAAGAGCGTTCATTATGGCTCTGAGGCTTCCGGTAATCACAGTGAGAGGAGCCTGGTTGGGAATTCAGAAGGAACCTAAAGGATGCAGGCTATGTAGAGAGACCCTGATAATAGAAACAGCGCAGCACGTGTTAACGTGCTGCAAAAAATCGGGGCACCCATAGAAAAAACAAATGAACTCCATCACAGAGAATGTACTCTTTGAGATCCACCATCTTAGAGGAACCCTTCCACTCCTAAACGTCCCCCACTCAATTGCCCTGGTGCTTTCAAAGGTAATCATTAGTCTGGAGTATTGAAATGCCATCTATAAATAAAAAAGCGTGTGCTGCAAACTCTCATCTCAGAAAAGGTTATCATGCCATGTTCTTTCTGGAGAAGAGCGCCTGCTACCTTTTTCGAACCATCTATAAATATGGCTTCCAAAAAATAACAACTCCACACTCCAAATGGCCAGAATATTACTACTGAGCCCATGCGTGGAACGGGAAGCCTCCGTCACGCGTGCTCTGAAGACCCTTCATTGTCTCCCCATCAAGTAAAGCACGCAGTTGAAATAAGAAGTGTGTTTAACGTATACGGCCACGCTCCAGAGTTCCCCTGCACACTTTTCATACATTGCCAGCAATCCAGACACCTGAGGTCTGACTCCTGGAGCCTACTTGCCATCCACGCTCCCAGCTACAGAAGAACCGGGGAAAGGTCTTCAGAACAGACTCCCTGTACAGCTGAACCCAGAACACACTTTTGTAAAGTCACACAAGAGCCTGCAGACGCACTTCATTTGAGCAATGTATCGACAAGAGGCCCATGTCTTCCAACACATCCTCAAATCTCTTCATCATTTGCAACTCCCCATCAGACATTCAGCTGAGATCCGTCCTGTTCATCCTTGATCTCTCTTCAGTGTCTCCCTTGGCAAGGCTGTATCATGTTACCCTGCTGTGTAATTGCAAAGAATCGGAAACTTGCTAGCGGGCAGGGGTGTTGCTAGGTCTGGAAAAGACCCGGGGCTATGCTGATGTCGGGACTGTCGGGACTGTCGGGACTGGGGGCTAGCGAGTCTTTTGGTTGTAGCTCCTGAGATTCTATCCGGGGCTACAACCAAAAGATCAACGGCTATAGCCCCTTTAGCCCCCCCCACCCCAGCAACGCCTCTTCTAGCGGGCACTGAGTGGGACAAGTGCAAGGGATAACCGTAGCATTGAGTTTTTCATCGGTCATAGTAGTTTCCATGTACGCTGTCCTTTGACTAGGGTGAACGCGCAAGAGCTCTCACGCTAAATGACTTTAACATTGTCTGCCCAGGCCCCAGGCCCTTACTCTGGCCTCCACTCCCGTCTCCTGCTACTGAGTATCCTGAGCTACTGACCACTTCAAGCAACATTTTACAAAGCTACAAAAATACACAAATAAATACAGCTTTTGGACAGCAAGAGCAGAAGTTCGACTTCAATACAAGCTTGCCGGTCCGGTAGTAACAGTGCCAGTAAGCTACCGGCACCGTTGCTACCGGACCGGCAAACTATGAGTTGTGCTCGCGGGTTGGACCTCGCGGTCAGACCGGCACCTGCAAGCAGAGCATGTCGGATGCACCGGCACCATTCTGAATGGTGCCGGTGCATCCAACCTCCCCATTCCCATTGAGCCCTATTGGGATCAATGGGAATGGGGAGCATTTTTTTCCGGCGCCCATGAATGGGCAGTTACCGGGTCTGGCGGGGCCGTAATGACCCGGTAATTGCCCATTCGCGGGTGCCGGAAAAACTCACAAGTTTGGCAGCAGCCTGCCAGTTTTACCGGCAAGGCTACCGCCGAACTTGTAATCAGGCCCAGTATGTATCTGAATAAGCGAATAAGAAGTTGACGTTGATGCAGATATCAACATTATGTTCTTCATCGCTTGTGGTTAGGCTGCTTCCGGGATTTCTGGTCAATCAAAAGGTGTGTTGTCTCATCTGTGTCGCCTGCCTCCAGGATCCCTGTGTCACTGTTTCATACGGAAGCAGACCTACTTTGAGCACTTTGTGATGTGATTCAGTCTTCATGTAGATCCTGCATATGGAGGCAGATCCAAGAGTCAGCAGCCACACTTTCACCTGTAGAGGATGTTGTGTGATGTCCCCACCTAGAGGCTGCATGTCAATATTGTTGAGAAGTAGGGGGCGTGGTCAGCATGCGAGCAGAGAGGACGTGAGTCCCGACTGCTCCTGTGGGCCGCCAATAATATCCTGACAAATATCCTCCTTGGCGAAGCAGACACTCACAAACCATAGGTAAAGAAACGAGGTACTGTGCCGCAGCCCCGAGGGAAGTTACAGAATCTGCAATAGCTCCGTAACGAAACAACACAACGCTGTTTTTTCTATCCCTCGAGCGCGGAAAACACCCCTGCCAAATGGGCACCATAGCCTGACGACCGAGAGGAGGAGGGTCGTTGCAGCTGAGAGACGATCAGCGGCAGAGAAGACAACGGGGAGAGAATGCAACAAGCGGAACCCCTGATCCCGCATGAGGAGCGATCTGCGATTCAGGGTGGCATCATCCGCTTAAAATGAGACGCTGAGCTCCTGCCTGGCCGAAGGGGCAAGGAGGAAGGACTGCAGGCTGAGCCGCATCCGCGGAGGGGCTCGGTACCTGGGCAGGCAGAGGTGGTCATGACAAGTGAGCTCTGAGGGGGTGGCGATCTGCAAGCCCGATTCGTCCGCTTCCCCGGGCCCTGGACAAACTGCACCTCCTCTCCGGGGTGCTCACCGGTGGAACTGCACAGCGAGGTGGAACGCTGGGCTAGGGACCACCGGGACACTGGTGTGGCTAGGAGAATTGACGGCACCACCGGCATGAACCAACTGTTCCCTCCTGGCGGCATACAGTAGGTGGAGACGAGGGAAGAGTACGTAGCGGAGACTGCAACACCAAACTTGCACCCGCGGACCCTGGAGGACTGTGGGGGTGAACAGGCCCTCCAGGATTGCCTACAATGACATTGCACACCGGGTGGTGACCACCCCGCACTTTGCCTGTGAACAGATCTTCGGATACGGCACACAGAACAATGGGGTAAGACCCTGCCTGGATATCACCTACCAGGGGAGAGTGTCCACGAGTCTGGCCAACCCACTAACGTACTGCGGCATCCATTGTCCCTGCAGGTTGGCTGCTCACTCCACGGGTGGCAAAAGACCCCATTCCTGTTCCCCATAGGCCCTCGAGGAGTGCGAAAGGGCTTGTGAGCACTGGAAAGAGCTGTTAAACGCCGGGTCAACGGTTGGCAGTGACCGAGGATATCCCCGGAATACACCACCTGGAACCACACCAGAGATTCATTAAACATCACACATCGACTCCCTATGCAGACCCTATGATGGGCATCAGAGATTGAAATAGGAGACATTTTATGGACGAGGCCCCCCCTTTCCTCCCCTGATTATATGGTAAGACAGGACCCGAGAGCAGCCGGGGGTTTCGAGAGGTTCAGCAGCAGCGGAAACAAGACTTGCAATAATAAAAACACTATCCCATGTGCTGTAAAGAATGGTCGCATGCCAGAAACATAGCCAGAGAATCACTGTGGCCTCGGTCCCAGCTACACTACTGTGCTGTACCTGGGCTTCTCAGAATAGCAGAACTGTAGCTACTCAGCACCCACCTCAAGCAAGACACAGTCTCGTTCGGGGGATTCCCACCACCGCCCCTCCTCCTTCCCTGACTCGCTTGATCGGTGAAGAGAGCCCAGAGACTCTGAAACGTTGGGGCGGCTGCTGCACCATTGGCCAAGACGGGTGAAATACCACATATCTCCGAGGGGCTGTGATACATCTAGGGAAATGCCAGTGGTGTGGTGGGTGCCCTGTCCACTAACAAGATACTACATTGCCACCACCATAGGCGATTGGCCCTACGGAGAGAAGCAGGAGATACCCTCTGGACTCCCATTACACCTGGAATACAACTGCGTGGTACCATGGGTAAGGATAAGACCAAGAAAACGTCCACATGGAGCACCATGGACCAATATGCTACCAATACCTCCAATGTGTCGACGGACATGGAACCGCAGACCGCTCCCTCCTCAGAAGAAGAATCTCTAAGGTTGAAGGATGTGATGGCTGCCATTGCCGGCTCTCGCTCCTCGACGGAGAAGAAAATGGACGGCATCTCCGCTGAGGTGTCCTTCCTCCGCCATGATCTTTAGAAACTCTCGTCTCGTACCGGTGAGGTGGAGCAGCGGGTGTCAGGGGTGGAGGCCGACCTCGGAGGAGTGCGCCAACAGCTGTCAGAGGCATTAACCAGACTGAAGACACTGGAGGAGTGAGTCGACGAGGGCGAGGGTAGGTCACGTCAAAACAACATCCGTATCCTCGGCCTAACGGAGCGCACAGAAGGTCCCAGTATGGAACTCTTTCTGAAGCAGTGGCTGGCCGATCTCTTTGCGCCTAAATCATTTTCACATTTTTTCCCCATGGAGGGTTTTCTATTGCGAATTGTGTGGGGACTGCCTACTGAGCCAGGTACACCTATCTGATGTGCCCGACACTGCGAGCATAATCACGCTCTTGTCGGTGCTGCCGCCGCGCTTCCTGGAGGAGGCGGAGACTGGACCACGTGACTCATCACGTGACCGCAACTGGCCACAAAAGACCGAGGCTGCCGCCCGTGCGCGGTTTTCTATTGCGAATTGTGTGGGGACTGCCTACTGAGCCACGTACACCTATCTGATGTGCCCGACACTGCGGGCATAATCACGCTCTTGTCGGTGCTGCCGCCGCGCTTCCTGGAGGAGGCGGAGACTGGACCACGTGACTCATCACGTGACCGCAACTGGCCACAAAAGACCGAGGCTGCCGCCCGTGCGCGGTTTTCTATTGCGAATTGTGTGGGGACTGCCTACTGAGCCACGTACACCTATCTGATGTGCCTGACACTGCGAGCATAATCACGCTCTTGTCGGTGCTGCCGCCGCGCTTCCTGGAGGAGGCGGAGACTGGACCACGTGACTCATCACGTGACCGCAACTGGCCACAAAAGACCGAGGCTACCACCCTTGTGGCGCAAAGCCCGGTGGAGTCAAGCCCACTGGCTGTTGTGCGGCTGTTTGGCGAGCTGCGCACAGGAACATCTATACGTGCAGGTACTTTTCAAATATAGGACACCTACATTAATAACGTAACGTACATCTGCCATTCGATAAAGCAATCATCATATCTTAACATGAAAAGGGGCATCACTTCTCTAAAATCAGGTATGCCTGCAATTACTAAAAATCATGTCACCAACGTGGAGCGATCTTATTTTAATTCTTCGTCTTGTTTAACCAAGAAATGTCGTCTGAGCTCTACCCCCTCTGCAACTACAACTAAGCGTTCCGTAAAATCCAAAACTGACTCTTCATTGCAAGTGGATATCCGCCCTTTTTTTTCTTGTGATATGGATAACTTACACTCTAAAGCGAAGGGTCAGATGACCACATCTGATGAACTGATTGGTTCAGTTATAAAACCTGCCACAACGTACATCCATGGCACAAACACTTCTGTCTCTGAGACGTGTGGGTTGCAAAATTCTCCAGGAACACCAAGAGCTCAAACCAATGGTGAAACTGGAGGCACCCCCACTGTCACATTTGCTAAGGAAAATGTTTCTTTAACAGACTGTATACTTTTAAACAATGTACTTACTGCAAAGACAATAATGTCTGCAAATAATTCTGCTCTGCCCTTACCTGTTGTAAATGGTGCCAAAAGTCCACTTTCTACCGACTTGGCAGTAATAGATTTGGACATAAACGCTTCTTGTGTTACTGTGCACACTCTTTCGGACAACCTCTCTAAATCACCAATTATGTTCACAAACATTAGTGATTCTTACTCTGCTGAGAAAATATCATTTATTGCTCCCACTCCGCGTAAAATTGCCCCTGATCATCATTCTATAACGGAAGTAGCAAATCCACAAATTAACATGGTCACTATTGCCTTGTCATCTATGAACACAGCTATTCTGTCTCTTGCAAAGCTATTTGAAGCTTTGGCTTCCAAGGCTGATGTACATTCAGAGCAACTAAATCAGTTGCTATCTGGTCATCTTGACATAATAAACAAGCTAAACGATCTACACTTTCCATCTTGTCCACTTCCGCAGAAAAAATCTGTCAGCTCTCAAACTACTGTATGGTCTGATGAGCTTCATCAAACATATTCTATCTTACCCTACATAAGTAAGCCCATCGTGGATTTAACGGCTAGCCCTAAAGAGCATTTGCCTGACTCTACCGTTCACAATAAAAAACCAAACTATGCTTTGTTTGGCAATATGGGGACAGAGACCGTATCCTTAAAGCAAGGGAAATCTAAGGATGATCTACAAAAGAAATCAAAAAATATCAAATCTGTCCCTAAACGATCGTCACAAACCAAAGCTTTTGTTAAAAATATTACATTGCCCGCATCAAATTCTCAAATGGCTTCTAAGGCAATAACAAAGAAATATTTAACAATGTCCCAGACAAAGTCAATTAGAGAAGCTTTGGTGAAAAATAAAATTGTTCAGTCGTATAGTCCTCTGAATGCTTTGGTTGATGTAGCGCTGGAAGTAGAACCAGATCTACCTGTAAATAATTTGAAAAAAAAACCGTCATTTTTACAACCCAAACAATCTACACATGAACCGAATCTAATGGCTCAGCGACGAGAAATTAGACAGGCTGTTGATGACTATATGGCTTCCCAGCCGGTCTTAAAGAAGTTGGTATTACCAAACTGTGAACCTATTGTTCCTGATGTCAAAACATTGAGTCCAAATGTTAACTCCAGCTCTGGAAACACTCGATCTCTGAATTTTTGCAAAATTCAAGGGCCAGGACAGCAAGTGATTGATGAAACTAGGACAGCGCCTCATAAGAATAAAACACAAGTAGAAAATTTGTCTTGTCTGAATATTGAATCTTTGATTAAAACCACATTAGTCAAAATTCTTAATACTGATACCTCTGTAGTTGGAAAAGACCCTA